>NC_134568.1:54396976-55001976 GCF_050947875.1 Dermacentor variabilis | reverse complement strand
CGAAGTAGACGTATTGATGCACTACGCTGGTAATTGAAATGTTTTGAATGCACAAGTATTGGCTTCACCAGAAATACTTGGCCACATACCACCACTGGCATATATATGCACTTGCTCTTCACTCAGTAGCATTGAACTTAAAGTGTTCCCTATGTGGGAGCCATGTGTAAAACCGGTGTCACACGACCACTCTCGATCGGGATCAAGCCCGATCCGGATCGAAATTATCGATGCGACTGGCTCACTCTCGTAGCTTGCGCAAAGGAGCCAATCACGACCGAGAAATTCGATTTGTAACGGACTGGATAGCGGCTAAAAGAGCCCCGTGTGAAACCGGTATCAAATAATGCACAGACGTACGCTAGGAAAATGTGTTACACAAGGACAAAGAACTGCGACATGCGCTGTTGTGCGAAGCGCGCGAACAGAACACATGTATATATAAAAAAAAACTGCGAGAGCGCTACGCGAACTCCATGCGCACACATGGCACCCGCACGAACTCGGCAGGCCGCCGACTAAGTAAAGCGCGAAGGGCGCACAGCGTACATCCCGACACATGTCCCAAACTGCAAACAATCGTACTACTTAAAACATACAAGTTATTTTATACCAAGGGCATACTTGACTCACGTATGCAGTATCCACAAGCGAGTTATGCAGCGTACATGCTGTATCCATTCGCCAAATAGTAAAATTGATAACAAGCACAAAGCTACAAGGGACTCAATACATTACTACCATTTGAGGCGTCAAATAAAATCGAATTTGGCCGTTTGATATATTGGACACAATATATGGACACACGTGGTACCCGGTAAGACCATGAAATACCCATCATGTGGGTAAAGGGGGCGAAAACAAAATCGAGAACCTGAAGCGCAAACGATAAAAGTACGGTATGGTGCACGCAAAATTCTGTCAGTGCGCTGTAGCGCGAGGGAAGAAAATAGGGTGAGCACTTGACCTCACCTTTTGGAATACCGCACTAGTACTGAATCATTAAAAAAAGAGCCTGTTTGAACCAGTTCTCTTGTGTCCAACACTCTTGCTAAACGGGAGACTAAAATACCACGATGACGGCTGTATTGCGGAAATCGGCAAGGTGCGCACAGACAGAAATTTTGCCGCCTTTCTTCGCATGCTGCAAAATGCTTTCTTGTTAGGATCACGCATAGCGGCCGATCCCGACGCTAGGGACATACAGGCACGATTTCGTCCCCCTAGCTTTCGTCCTTATACTGCCCTTAACGCCTTAATTACAGCGTCAGTGAAAAGGCGCCTCACATAACATGACAATGAACTTGAATAGCTGATCAGTGCCCTCCACTCCGCGCCCTGCAATTGAAAACACTACTGATTTCCAAATTAAAACTACACAAACAGATCGTACAACCCAAACTAATCACAGAATGTCGTTTTCTTGACGGCAAAACCCTGCAACACTTACATGACAAAAGGCAGCGGCAGCACATTCAGAACAGCCGCAAACATACCACAGCGCAATGCAAGTGCGATAACGCTATTATGCCCGGCTCAAACAGATCGTACAACCCAAATTAATCACAGAATGTCGTTTTCTTGACAGCAAAACACTGCAACACTTACATGGCAAAGGGCAGCGGCAGCACATTCAGAACAGTCGCAAACAGATCATAGGACCATGCGAGTGCGATAACGCAACTATGCCCGGCTTCACGAATAACGTGGCCGCCTTGGTTACATAACAATTGAAAACACTACTGATTTCCAAATTAAAACCACACAAACATATCGCACAACCCAAACTAATCACAGAATATCGTTTTCTTGACAGCAAAACACTGCAACACTTACATAGCAAATGGCAGCGGCAGCACATTCAGAACAGCCGCAAATACACCACAGCGCAATGCGAGTGCGGTGCAATGTTGCCACGACACATAAAAAAATTGTAGTAGATTTTTTCGCGAAAAATCAGTAGAAATCAGTAGATTTTTAATTTCGATTTTCGCACTCAGTTTATGAGTGCGAAATTCAGCCCTTATATTAGTACTCTGTTTTAGTATTCTAGCTTCTAAGAAAGAGTACAAAAATTGACCCCGAGATTCTTGGCGACACTTTTGAGAAACCCGGGGATCCAGAGAGCCATTTAATTTAAAAACAGTGAAGCCCTCCGATGGCCTATTCAAAGGCGTCAGATGGTAGTTAGTACCTGAAAGCTTTAGAGTATAGTATCTTCCAGACAGGGGTAAGTGGAGATCGCTGGGAGAGGCCTCCGTGCTGCAGCAGACATAAAAATAGTTTGATCATGACGATGATGGTGGTGGTTTCATAGTTGTGGGGTACGGTAGTGCACCCACTTTCACGGATTTACCGCCTCACTTTTTCCCATAGAGTTTCATATTATTTATTTAGAAACTTTATGCCTTTTCCCCACTTTGCTCAAAGACAGAGGTAGCGCCACGATTGAGAATCTGGAAACGCAAGAATGTATGTTAACCTCGGAGCCTACCATGTTTTTTTTTTCGCTTGCTAGGTGGCATCACATTAATATAAACTCTGTACTGAAAAAGTAGCAGCTTTTGCTTTCGTTTCAGTAGAAAAGCAAGAAAATCAGTAAATTCAAGCGCTTTATCACTGAATCAGCAGAAAACTTTAAAAATCAGTAGATCTACTGATAAATCAGCAGCCGTGGCATCACTGGTGCGGTGACGCGACCAGACGCGACTATGCCCGGCTCGCCCGGCTGCCCGGCATCACGAATCACGTGGCCAGCTTGGTCACATGATTTGACGATGGTATCGCCACCTTGCGCAAGGTTGGATCGCGTTGATGGGTTGTTGAATATTGTAGAAGCCGCTAAAGAGGCTGACGCACCGTGGCGTGGCGCCTTGGTGTGCGCGTCTTGCGTGTCGTGCGCATTGCGCTTTTGTACTTCTCGAATCATGTTGCGCAGAGCCAGACGGCGCGCGCTCTTCAGTTGTTCTGTCGCCACTCCACCTGCAGCAAGAGTGGCGAGCTGGAAGTTGCCACTAGGCGTTCCGCAAAGCCTTTCAGTTTCCTCTCTCATTTCGGACTCTTTCCGCTTTCAGTGCCGCGTCATTGTGGTTACAGCATGTTAAAAAACAATTGCCGCTTCTACATAAATGCGATCACACCACGCTCGGCGCCCAAGCGTGGCGAGCCTATAACGACGAGTTTCAGAAATATTAAAGCGAATAGCTTTCTGTCGCTTCTTCGTCGGATCTTTTCGTGGTTCAGTCGTCGGTGGTCGGTCGCCGGACTGTTGATTTTCAAGGAGAACGCTCGCGCGTTCGTTCGTTCGCTCTCACGCTAACTATATTTCGCTCTATCTCTCGCTCGCTTTCTCTCGCGTCCTTTTGTTCGCTCGCTCGCTCAGTCCAATCGCTTGCATTAACAATCATCGACGATGGTTTCTGCAATTTTTTTTTATGTACATCGTGCTTACAGTATAGAATTCGTTGCCACACTTCCTACGAAGCACCGTTACTAGAAACGACTGTACCATGTGTCCCTCCGTTGGCACCAAAAGTGAAGTCGCTTATTAACTCGATATTTTATTTATGCTGCATGTGACTTTCATGATTTAGCGCTCTGGAGCCAAGCGCCAAGCTGTTCATGGGTCCCAGGGGAAAGCACGTTATTTGATGAATAATGCACGCTTACCGTATTGCATATGCATATCAGCTAAAATTTCATATGGAGGTAAACATGTGCACACACACATACACGCATTATATATATATATATATATATATATATATATATATAATGGTTAACTGCAGACGTACTTATGCAAAGCATTGTGAACTTGTACATGCCAGAATAGTGAAAACCTTCACTGCATTATCTTCCTTATATTACACAAGGAGGAAATAAAATGAAGCTACTGTTTATAACGAAATCGCAGTTTTCACTATTCAAACGATTGGGCACAAAATGTTAGCTTTGTACGCACGAAAACTATGCAGCCCTCGTGCCTCAGCAGTAAAAAAAAATTTAGTTCCGCGGTAAGGTATTCACATCCCTGCATTGTGAATAAGAGGAAACACGGAAAAGCTGCCTCGTCCAGCGAGAATTTTGAAGAATTTGCATGCGACGCTTCTCATTTTCTAGGAGCTCATTGTCACACTTTAGTGATGACACCTTTGATATGCCAAACACACTGGAAGGAACCGGGTAGTCATACAGATCTTTCTTCCTGCTGAAGGCTCGGCCGACTACCATTGCCGTAAGGGCGGCTTCGATGTTTCTGTACTCACGCTCCACTTCCTCCTGGCCCAAAACACTTCCTTTTGGGTTGCCAACTTCATTTGCAATCCTTCGTCTCTTCTGACGTTAGGTTAACGCCACTAAAGAATTTCTTTTTCTTGCCGCACTCATTCTAATGTAGGTCGAATAGAGGAGCAACTGAAACGACGAGTGCTGTTTGACAAGCGAGGAATTCTCCCGCCAAAAACGGCGCTGTCGAAAATGTACCCGGTACGCTTGATAGCTAAAGAGATAGAGCTAGTCATGTGAAGTCGTTTTCAAAACGTATTCACCCCTCGTTTTTAAGCTGCCTGGCTTCCAACGTTATCAAAACGTATTCACCCTTCCTTTTTAAGCTATCTTGTTTGGAACGTCTTTGATGCGTCGATTTTGGTCAAAAATCAGTTTCAGACGTTGAATCCCTTAATACGACGTTTTCAAGACTGTGTCCTACCTGGGATGGTTAATATGAAAAGAAAAATTAAGAGATGGGTTATATAGAGCAATCCCCCGTGGTCTTGGCCAATCTAAAAACTGAACTTAAACGAACTTTGGCTAAATCTAAATAAACATTATTTGAAAAAAAACGTCAGTGATTTCCTTAGATCCTCACATCAAAAATTTTGGCGATATTTTAGCGACAGGAAAGAAATGATTGACGAAATTCATGATGAAAGCGACATTATAAGAGAAAAGGATGAAATAGCAAACATTCTTAACAATTTTTTCCAATCTGTATTTAACGTCCCAGAAACTACTGTGAGTTTAGAAGAAGCCTTACATATTCCCCCTACTGTTCAAATGGAAGCCCTTGAAATCACCCAGCAAGGAATATTTCAGCAACTACTGAAAATAGATACGAAAAAATCGAGCAGACCCGATAATATACCTGTAGTATTCCTCAAACGATGCGCAGAATGGATGTCGCATTATCTAACTGGGATCTTTCGAAAATTTTATACAACTCACTCACTGCCACAAGACTGGCGCACCGCATTCGTGATAACTGTATTTGAAGGAGGTAATCGAAGACAGGCAACAAATTACCGTCCAGTGTCGCTTACTTCAGTTACTTGCAAAGTCTTCTAACATATAATAGGAAAACACACACTCAGGTTTCTAGATCACAACAGTTTACTATATGCTTATCAACATGGCTTTAGGACCGTGTTATCAACTATTACACAGTTAATAGCAACAATTCACGGCTTTGCAGGTGCAGTAGATATAAGACAACAGGTGGATGTGGGTTGCGTGGCATTTGCGAAAGCTTTTGATAAAGTACCCCATGTCCAATTAACCTTCAAATTACGTAATGCATGAATAAATGAATTTATAATCAAATGGATTGAAGCATATTTAACACACCGTACGCAGGTAGTTAAACTGGATGGTTATGTATCAGATTCATTAGCTGTACTCTCAGGAGTGCCCCAAGGCTCAGTATTGGGACCACTACTCTTTCTCCTTTATATCAATGACATCAGTAGCGTGGCAGAAGAGGGTGTTCAGGTTAAGCTCTTCGAAGACGACTGCTTAATTTACACCACAATTACTGAACTAGATGACCAGCTTAAGATTCATAAATATTTGCAAAATTTAGATGATTGGTGTAGGAAATGGAAAATGGAAATAAATTATCCCAAATCTACATATACACATATCAGCAAAACAAAAACTATCTACTCCTTTTTTTTACATCATTGGAGGACATTTATTGGAGAATGCGCACCAGTTCAGATATGTAGGGGCAACAATAACACGAAATTTACATGGAACCAACATATAGACAACGTCTGCATGACTGCCTATAAAAAGTTATACTTTCAGAGAAAAGAACTGGAACATGCGTCGCGTAATGTAAAACTTATTGCATACACGACCTTCATTAGGACGATACTAGAATATTCAGCCGTTCTTTGGAGTTCCCATCAAGTGACGCCTAAGAGGAAGTTGGAAAGGATACAGTGACTGGCGGCGCGTTTTATTTGTTCGACGTACCGAAGGAAGGAATTGGTCACGCTTATGTTACAGCGTTGCAACTTGGATCTTCTTGAGGTACGTAGAAAGAAATATAGGCTGAAGGTACTTTATCAAATAATGCAGGATCAACCTATGATTTATAAGCTGAAATATCTACACGCTCCAGGCAAAAGAAACCCGCAAGCTAACCACGACTACGTCATAGAGCCGTACCGTACTAACAGTGATACATTTCGATGCTCATTTCTCCCGGATGCGATAGAAATGTGGAGCCAATTGCCAAACGCTAGTGTCAGCCTAAGAGATGTCACCGACTTTGAAAATGCTGCTGAGGCATATTTACGGGAGTTGTCCATCTAGTTTTGAAGTGGCAAGTGATATGTGCGACTTGATGTTCGTTGTACGTATATTGATAAATGTCAAAAGTGTGCTGAACAGCGTTCAAGTGAACATGTTATTCACTGTGAATTGACAAGTGTTAAGCAACTTTACGTACATTGACATTGTCCATATTTGATGTATGTAATTGTATTGTCCTCTCTGTTATGGCCCCCTATTAGTGTTGACGGCATTAATAAATAAAAACTAGCGCTCTGGGACCAGCGAGGAGCATGGAGCCCAGCGCGCTGGCTTCCCGCTGCTGGGTGACGTAAGCAAAACGTCAGCTCCAAAGGAGAGGCTTTGTGGTCGCTGTAGCCTCCCTGTTCCGGTTTCGCGCGCGGTGATAGCCGAATTCCGTCATTCCACAATTCCGCGGGCAGTCGCATTTTATTGCGATAGCAATTAAATGGACACTCCAATCGCAATTCCGCCGTCGGCGTCATCTTGGTGTTCTGTGTAAAGCCCAAGGGTGATAACGTCGTCGTTGCGCGCTGTATGCTCTGTGCGACTGAAAGCATGCGAGAGTGAGTCGACGATGGCAGCTCAATGTCGCGCGCGCAAGGAAGGAAAGCGACGAGGGAGAGCGCCGTCTTCTGTCGCGCGCAAGGCACCGGGGGAAAAGTAGGGAGGGATTTTTTTTAAATTGATTACTGAGCGATGTCTCATTTTTTGCAAATTGCACTCTACTTATTTAATCCCGACAATAGTCTCATGCTATATGTCGCATCTAGTTTAATTCTGCTGGCGGCATTTTTTTCCTGCGACACTTTTGTAGAGCCGTTTAAAATGCAAGGAGGTATTTTTAAAATGCTAACTGCATTGCAGAGAGAATTCATACTCTAATAGCACTTCAGTGGCACATACTCTAGCGCTCACTCTATATATAAGTCTAGTTTAGTTTTATTCCGCTTGTTAAATTTTTTCTGGGGTGTGTATGTTGAATTACCATGCGGTGAAGCAGCACTACGGGAGCATAAGATTCGTTCGTCATTGAACTGACGGGAAAGCGCTCATCGATAGTGTTAAAACTTCTGGACTCGAACGTGCAGATTTAATGCACATTCGCGCCCTTACTTGTAAGGAACGATGACACTGTCAGATATGGCAAGAAGCAGCGGACCAAATGGCTTTATGGAGTGACATTCAAGCATTAAGCGCGGCTGCACGCGCCATCTTTCTCAAGTTCTGGCGCATGGCAAAATGTTTTATTTTATATTTAGAAAGAGAAACACTATGAGGGGGGGGGGGGGGGGGTTCCAGCTTAACTCATGAAAACCAACAAGAAGTTACACTGAATTATAGAGCAAATAACTGACTAATTACACAATACAGTTACTAATGTGACTATATTCATTAGTGATCACTCGTTACTAACATATTATGCTAGGTTCTCTTAGTTTTACGCACATTAAAATCATGGATATTAAATGAAATATCGTAAATGGAGTGGTTCAACAATGATACTGGCTGGAAAGTGACATGATGAAGCCAATAGTCATAACAAATCATTTATTTAACTGTACAGTGGTAGTTTCGATTCGTGCACGCCGTCATTGGTGTCATTCGCTGTGTAACTAAATTAGCATTTTAAGGTACCCTCGCTACATGATAACGCCGAATGTAACTTTCATACAGCATTGCATTATCAATATCAAATGAAAAGTCATTCAAACAGTGACTCACTTATGATAACTAGGAGTGGTGGGATTGAGTTACTACTGATCCCAAATCACTTTGTTTAGTACCAAATTGCTAGCCCTTATTCATATACGTCGCCATTAATATCAATCCTAATGTCATTAGGTCACCATTTCTTTGGTTGCCGCTGTTTACTGATCACCCCAAGTTATTAGTGATCACTAGTGATACGCTCAGTATGATGTCGTGTTTTATACAATGTGAACGGAATAAATATCAAATGAAAAGTCATAAAAGCGATCATTCAATTATGTTAACTAGGAGATGGGAGGACCGAGTCACAAGCGACCACGAATAGCTTTGTTTAGTATTACTGTGGCAACCTTGATTAGTGCAAGCCGTCAATGGTATCAATCAAAAAGTGATTGCATCAGTATTTTTGCTAGCATACGTAATGTTGATGACGTCATTAGCAATCACTAGTTACACGTTCTGTTCAATGTGACCATACTTTTAAGTATCTTAGTGTGATGGATATCAAATGAAGCGACAAAAATGGTCATTCAAATATTATAGCTCCGAGATGGTAAGGTTGAGTCACTATAGTGATCGCGAATCAGTTTGTTTAGTATGACAGTGGTAGTCGACCTTCACTTATTCATTGTCATTTCTATGAATCCGTTTCATTAAATTTATTCTTTTAATATATAGCAGACAAGGTCAAAATACTGGTGATCGCTAGTGATTACGATCACTTCGGTGTTCTCGACTGAACTCCTAACATATTCACTAAATTTTGTTTGCCTCAGAATTCGGAGCTTCTTGAAGGACCTTCTGCTTCGATTAAAGTCACAGTGCCCACTCAAAGGTAATAAAAAAGGGGCATCCTTTCCACGTGTATAAAAGCAGCTCTCCATAAATCGTGCGCTGATCAGCTTATATATAGCTAGCTCCAGAGCCCGCTAGTGCTACAACGATCGGGCCTGACAGCACCGCCTCAATGTAAACAATGGTTTCGGCAGCTTAATGGCAACACATTGCAAGCTTTGCGGGTGCTATCCAAGGTTCAATAAAACGGAATTTATAGCCAGGGCAAAAGACCGAGCGCAGAGGAGCTGATAGAGGCGTTTTACACAAAGAAAATGGGTGATGCCTGCGTCTGCACGCCATCATTATCCCTTCAACATAAAGAGCGGAGATTTGTCGGCAACATTTTGCGTTTCTTCGAGTAGTATACGCAGGTGTGTGTGAAAAAGGTGTGATGCGCGCATACACTTATCACGTGTCTTGGAATGTGCTACAGAAATCGTTCTTTCCGGGGTGAAATAAAATCAATTGGAAGTTGGCGCCCGTTACCGTCCTCCTTTAGTTTGCGCTTCAATGTTTGCTTAAATCAAGAATCGGCGCCAATAAGCTCAAACCAAGGCTTTTCGGTGAAGGCACTTCTAAGAACATGAAGTACATGACCGGGGTTGTTGGAGAAACATGGGAGAGGCCTTTGCCCTGCAGTGGGCGTAACCAGGCTGATGATGATGATGATGATGATGACTTCTAAGAACACCTAGGTGTTGCTAGTCATGGTGGTCAAGGGAAAAAGACACTGCTAGCACGCGCAGGAACCACGTAGGTTTCTGGCAAGGGGGAGACACTCACTCCGCACCGTGACGCAACAGGCGCTTCAAGCCATGACAGGGTGCAGCACGCGACCGGCCGGCGTGCGTGCGGTGGCAGTGCGACTCGGACGAGGCGGGGGACACACGCCGCATCGTTTCTATCGCCTGGGTTTTAGTTTATGCCACACGCTTTGTTTATTCCATGTGAATACTTCATGCTGAGTGCAAAAGGCTTTGAGCGCAAGTAGTTCAATTTGTCGCTTACCCGCCGCTTCGTGGTGATTCGTGGTTTCCTCACGCTTGTGGCTTTATCTGATTTGCTGAAGACACGGTGAAAGTTAACGAGCCGATGTGACGAGGCATAAGTTGCCATTATGGTATACCCTAAAAAAAATGTATTATTGGTGCAAATCTCTGACGCAAACTTAATAGACATTTAAAGCGATAGCTGTCGCCTTGGGTATCGCATGGCTGTATGGCTGTGCTGTTGCTCTTGTAGAGGGTAGCTAAATTGAATGGGGCCTCCAAACGGGGGTTGTTGGATATGACGGAGGTTGGCGTCGAAGATATTGAGAAAGTTTGATATTAAAGCAATAGCTGCGCACTAGGACGTAGACAACACGGATTTTAACATTCCATTTGAACGCTATTAGAGCGTAGGTTTACTCCAAAGATCAATACCCGCCGGGAGGCGTAGTGGCTAAGGCATTGCGCATACTACGCCCGAGGGCGCGGGATGGAATCCCGGCCGCGGCATCCGCATTTATATGGGGGTGAAATGCAAAAACGCCCGTGTAGCGTGCATTGGGTGCACATTAAGGAACCTGAGGTGGTCAGAATCAATCTGGGGACTTTCACTACGGCATGCCTCATAATGAAATCGTCGTTCTGGGACGTAAAAGCCCTGACTTCATTTCAATAGCGATTAACATGGCGGGTAGAGGGGGATTTTAAATCAATAGCCCTGTCGCGGCGAATGCGCAATAACTGTTTTCGATGATAACGGGTCCGTCCGCACGGCACGGAACAAGCAGTTGACGCACTGTCAGTGCGATTCGGGCAGCCCCGGTACGCGGCACTCCGTCATGCTCACGGATGTTGCAGATTGTTATTGCGCGGCGACGAGGGTGGGGGCATATGTACTACTGCAGTACACACGATTCAGTGATACCGTTGCTGTAGCCGAAGCGTTCAAAAGTGCTTAGTAAGCATGCGCTACTGTTGCTACGGTAGAAACGCGCCTTTGTCGATACCGAAGGAATAAGAGCTTAAGCAAGTGATATGTCGGTGTTGTTTCCGCATGATTGGCGTCTCTGTATCGAGTAGAATGATTGATATCACTTGTAAAAGACGTGATGACGCTCGGACAACGGCGGTCCGCGTGGCACGAGGAAAAAAGCCATGCGATAGCATATTTAGGGACACTATCCTTCTGTATACGTAAGCCCACGCACAGAGTACACTCTAGTTCACCCACGAGATTTGAGATTTCGTTTATTGTAAAGGAACTGCGATAGGTAAGTCACAGAATGCCGATTCCGCCGTCAGTCTCCATCAAATCTACAGCCATCCCACATATTTAATACATGAAAACTTTTCTATAAACGCGAAGGAACATTCGCCTCATTTATAATCAAATACTCCGTTGGATCTGGCGCAAAACTTTCATTGGTGCTCTTCTTCCTATCTAATAATAATAATAATAATAATAACAGCTGTAGTAGTAATTACATAGCTTTCACCTCCGTTTTTACACGGTCGTGGAAATGGTCAGTGGATGTTGCTCAGCGAAAACGATAGACCGGAGTTGACATGGATGAAGTAGAAGAAACGGACATAATCCATAGCTACAGATGCATCACAATCAGAAGGAAAATCGGGAATTGGAATGTTCTCTTCCGTTTTATACTGGTCGTTCTCTTTAAGACTTCCTGACTACATACTATTATTTTAACCGTGTTCCTAGCGGTTAGATTGACTTTACGAAAATTGAACTCCTCAGTCTTCGAAGTTGTAATAGTAGTCGGGCCGAAACATCTTTTTTTCCTTTTTCCACATTGGTTCGGTACTCGGTATTTCCCGCTAGTAACGGATTATTTAAGTTCAGCTCTCACTGCAAATAGTGGCTCACATATATCACGTACATTTTGTTGTCTTATGCCCTCTGATTAACACTAATTAGATCGGTATGGGCGCCTCGTCACAAATTATTAGTTATAATGAATCAGCAGACAGCTTGGCGAGAGCAGCTCTTAGTGGCCCAATTATTCCGATTCTTCATACATCAGCTTTCATAACTGCTACTAGGTTTAGGAGACGTGCAGTCATGTAGGACTCTTTGAACCTATCATTAACAAATTTAACTGATTACCGACACCTCTTGTTTCCTTAAAACAGAAACTTCTGCCGTTATAGAAAAATTGAAGTCCTGTTTACTAAGTTTAGGTTATTTACAAAGTTTCGATACCTACAATAAACTATTACCTGCATCGATCTGGTCGGGCTCCCTCCTCCTTGTGCCCTTACTATGGTGAGCACGAGAAAATGGAACACTTCTTCCTGTCATGTCCCCGTCTTTCATAATTAAGAAGACATAGTTTAGAAAGGCAATTTCATGGTGCTGGATTCAATATAACGATTCCTCATATTCCTCCTTCGTAGCCTCTTCCCTGAAACACTATCATAGGGATATTGGTTCAGCTGTTGTGAGATACATAATTCAATAACGTAGGTACAGCGCAACAACTTATGCGAAGGAAAAACGAAAACAGGAAAGAAAGCTGACTTTCAACTGAGTTTATCGAAGAAAGTCCGGCCTCGTTTATTCGGGCGAAGAACCGGGCGCATGCGCACTAACACGTATGTGATTATGCATTATAACATTGTTCACCGACGAATGAAAACTCTCTAACAGATAAGTGAGGTGAAGGTGTACTGATGCATCAACACGCGGCCTTCCTCATGAAAAAAGCATCTAAAATTTCTTTTTCGTTTCTACTTTTTTCAGAAATTTTGCATTGTGGAGTAATGGCTTGTAACTTTTTGTGCGCAGACAAACAGGGACGAAGAATAGGGGCAACACAAGGACGAGCGCTTTCTAACAACTGGTTCTATTTTTGAAGAACTACCTGCTTAAATACCCACAGATCTGCGCGATCTAGTCAACAGAGCACGCCTATAGCGCATATGATACCCGCAGATCTGCGCGATCAAGTCAAGAGAGCACGTCAATAGTACATGTAACACTTGTGATAAAAAGACGTGGACAAAAGCCACCCGGTCAACCTAAAAACAGCAAGGTGCATAAAACAACCACTTACAATAAAATGCGTTAAAGATGTGATGATAGAAACGAATTTTCCTTATCTAACAATGAAGCAGAAGGATGGCTGATGCATTTTTCTTTTTGCTTTTCAATCCAGTGTGCTTCCACAATTTCCCTAGCGGTTTGATTCCTATGCCTATACAAAATGTCTGTGCTGCTAAGACAAGGTGAGCAATCATGTTCTTGGCAATGCATTGCCAAATGCGTACTAGGGCGACCTTTCAGACTAGACAAGTGCTCCCTTAACCTCGTGTTAATGCATCTCGCAGTCTGCCCTACGTACACATGACCAAACGTCATAGGAATCTGGTAAACAACGTTCTTCGCGCAATCAACAAATTGGTTCTTGCGCGTATGGCTAACACTACAGTCTTTCTTTACGTCATCCTTACTTTCGAACTTCTTTTTAACCTTAGAACACACACTACCTATTTTGTTTTTTGCCGAAAATACCACTTTTACTGCATGACTACCAGCCACCTTTTTAAGTCTGTGTAAAAGGCCGTGCACATATGGAATCACTGAACCATTGGAAGCTACATCCTTCTGCATTTGATTCTTTGTGCATTGTGCTTTATCCTTTTTAAGTTCTTTCATTAGTCTAGCGCATGACGCCAGCATCACAGCGAGCGGGTACCCAGCCTTTCTCAACCTAACAACTTGCTCAAAAAATTCAATCTTTACAGTGTGGTGACAAGACTTCAACAACACTGACCGGAAACACGAAATGACTATCCCATTCTTCACAAGCCTGGAATCGTTTGAGGCATAGTTTATTAGCGGTTTTCCAGCTCGGGGTGAGAATGGCCAACACACAAGTGCCGGTAGGAATTTTAACTTGACATCAAGAAACTGTAGCCTATTATCTACCGGTACTTCCGAAGTAAATGTTAAGCCCTTGCCCAGAGAATTAAAGGCTTCTACAACCATATTCCTGAAAGCACCCTTGTCTACGGGACAGCCTAATATCGAGTAGTCATCGACATATCTGTATACCTTACTTACTACACCTTCTAAATCTTTGGCCAACTCTCTGTCTATGCTTCCCAAAAAATGCTGCTTAGGATGGGAGCTACCTTTGACCCTATGCACACACCGTTTGCCTGTATATAAGTTTCACCACAGGATCCTACATGTGTATTCGCTAAATAAAAATGCAGAAGTTCAAGAAAGGATTCAACGGCCAAGCCGCACGTATTGCGGAATGACACCTCGTCATTCTCATTTGTTATGCAATCTTTACCACTACACATTAGGGGCCCATGCGGTAAGGAATAGTAGAGATCTTGAACATCTATGCTGAATCCCCAGCTGCAGCTTCTATTATCTGATGCTAGACAATTCACAAGGCCTTCAGAGTTTTTCAATAAGTACGGATCCTGCACGTCTAGGGAATTCAACATTTTTTACAGGAACTCCGCCACCAGAACTTACCAACACCCTCGCTCAGACACAATTGGCCTAAACGGAATTTCTTGCTTGTGGGTTTTTGCCGTAAAAAATACCTCCAATTTCATTCCTTTTGAGTTGTTTACACATGACGCAAGCTTATCTTGGTCACATTTTTTCAATAGCTCCACCGCTTTCTTTTTTACATTTTCTACATTCACATCACATTTCTTAAAGCACTTGTTCACCGATAGGAAAGCCTTTTCTAAGTAACAATCATTTGGTACAACAACCAGAAAGCCTTCCTTGTCTGCTTGAACAACACGCAGATTATTCTCAACCAAATACTTAGCAGTCCTATCAACATTGGGTCTGGATCTATCGCTTACCGAAGCTTTGGCCACCCCGTCCACACATTCCACCGCACAGCGTTCTTTTTCTTTCTCTGGTACACTCCTGACAATGTCCCTTGTAAGTGCTAACCTGTCGAAGATGTCGATCCTTGGTTCCACGCAGAACTTTGGCCCCAACTTGAGAACCTGTTGAGGCCGTTCTTCCACCGTTGCAACCCCTAGTAATAGAAGGCGTCCCTCTGGCACTTCCCTTTTCTTCTTCTTCGGCAATTTTCGACGAACATCGTTCTATATAGCCTCAGTCACAATGTTTGCCTGTCTGCACCAGTCCCGAAAAGCCTTCACGTTAAAAAGACCATCAGAAGTAGACGAACAGGCCACCTTTAGACATTCCTTGAAATGTCTAACCTGTCTCCGGCTCCCTGATCGCAAGATCTTGATCATTCTTCTCCCGTGTGCTGCAGACGGGGGCAACCATCCGGTCACCAACAACACCTCATCAGGGCATTCCCCAAGTTTCAGGAACCAGCTTAACACCCGTGCTCTGTACTCACAGACCGCTATAATAGGCACCAGAACTACTTGGTTGTTTAACCTATAGTTCTGACAAGTAGAAAGAGGGCCGGAAGAACTAGAAATGAACTGAAGCATAACTGAAGATTTAGAAGGTGTAGTAAGTAAGGTATACAGATATGTCGATGACTACTTGATTTTAGGCTGTCCTGTAGACAAGGGTGCTTTCAGGAATAGGGTTGTAGAAGCCTTTAATTCTCTGGGCAAGGGCTTAACATTTACTTCGGAAGTACCGGTAGATAATAGGCTACAGTTTCTTGATGTCATGTTAAAATTCCTACCGGAACATGTGTGTTGGTCATCCTCACACCGAGCTGGAAAACCGCTAATGAACTATGCCTAAAACCATTCCAGGCTTGCGAAGAATGGGATAGTCATTTCGTGTTTCAAAAGATTGCATTTTTTGAGCAAGTTGATAGGTTGAGAAAGGCTGGGTACCCGCTCGCTGTGATGCTGGCGGCATGCGCTAGACTAATGAAAGAACTTAAAAAGGATAAAGGACAATGCACAAAGAATCAAATGCAGAAGGATGTAGCTTTCAATGTTTCAGTGATACCGTATGTGCACGGCCTTTCACACAGACTTAAAAAGGTGGCTAGTAGTTATGCAGTAAAAGTGGTATTTTCGGCAAAAAAACAAAATAGGTAGTGTGTGTCCTAAGGTTAGAGTGAGTGAGTAAAGACTTTATTTGAAAACAAGGTATTGACGGATGACCTTGTTGTTAGGCAGCCACGAGCCCCTGGGCCCGGGCGGCTTCTTCAGCTCTCTCGATGACCTTGGCCTGCAGGTCAGGGTCGGAGCTGAGCAACACGGCCTCCCACTGCTCAGTACTACTTATTTCGTGATTTGTGTGATTTTCGGCTGGGCACGACCACATAATATGGAATAGATCCGCTTTTTGCTTACAATGCTTACATGTATTAGGGTATTGGTCCGGGTAGTAGTTGTGATAGGCTACGGGGTTGGGGTAGGTGTTCGTCTGAAGTCGTCTCCAAGCTACTTCTGGTCGCTTGTTAAGCGATTTGTGTGCTGGCGGGTACTCTGCCCTGGCTAACCTGTAGTGCTGAGTTATTTCCTGGTAACTGACCATGCGATCCCTCCCTGACCCTAGCGTGAGCCGTCCGGGTGCTCGGTTGGCGAGTCCTCGAGCGGCGGTGTGGGCGGCATCGTTGCCGGGTAGGGAGGAGTGTGCTGGTGCCCAAATGATCTGGATTGGTCGTGGGTGTTGGTTTGTGTCTATTATGTGTTTTACGGGAGCCGAGACCCGACCTTTCGCAAAATTGCGTACTGCTGCTCTGGAATCGCTAATAATGTAATGACAATGTGTGGAGGCTATTGCCAGAGCGATAGCCGCCTCTTCCGCTGTTTCGGAGCTTCTGGTGCGAATTGAACCACCAGCGCGTATTTGACCTGAGGAGTCCACCACTGCAAGGGACATACAGTTGCGTTCTATGTATTCTGCTGCGTCGACATAGACTACGTCTTTGAAGGAGTGGAATTTCTGATGTAGGGCTTTGGACCGCTCGGCCCTCCTTTCCTTGTGGAATTCGGGGTGCATGTTTTTAGGGAGTGGATTAATGTTGAGATGGCGCCTCTGATCGTGAGGAATGTCTACTTTAATGCTTTGCATCGACTCGTAGTTGATGTCGAGATTCTGGAGGATGTTTCGCCCGGCGGCACTCTGAGCTAGCCTTTCGTATTGAGATATAAGGTGCGCTTCTACTAGTTCATCGAGGGTGGTGTGCACACCTAGGGCTAGCAATTTAGCGTTGGCCGTTCTTATAGGTAGCCCAAGAGCCTGTTTATAGGCCCTCCGGATAATCCCCTCTATTTTCTCTCTCTCAGCCGCTTTGAGGCAGAGGTACGGGGTGATGTAGGTTAAAAAGAATTTCGAAAGTAAGGATGATGTAAAGAAAGAATGTAGTGTTAGACATACGCGCAAGAACCAATTTGTTGATTGCGCGAAGAACGTTGTTTACCAGATTCCTATGACGTGTGGTCATGTGTACGTAGGGCAAACTGCGAGATGCATTAACACGAGGTTAAGGAAGCACTTGTCTAGTCTGAAAGGTCGCCCTAGTACGCATTTGGCAATGCATTGCCAAGAACATGATTGTTCACCTTGTCTTAGCAGCACAGACATTTTGTATAGGCATAAGAATCAAACCGCTAGGGAAATTGTGGATGCACACTGGATTGAAAAACAAAAAGAAAAATGCATCAGCCATCCTTCTGCTTCATTGTTAGGTAAGGAAAATTCGTTTCTGTCATCACATCTTGAACGCATTTTATTGTAAGTGGTTGTTTTATGCACCTTGCTGTTTTTAGGTTGACCCGGTGGCTTTTGTCCACGTCTTTTTATCAGAAGTGTTACATGTACTATTGACGTGCTCTCTTGACTTGATCACGCAGATCTGCGGGTATCATATGCGCTATAGGCGTGCTCTGTTGACTAGATCCCGCAGATCTGTGGGTATTTAAGCAGGTAGTTCTTCAAAAATAGAACCAGTTGTTAGAAAGCGCTCGTCCTTGTGTTGCCCCTATTCTTCGTCCCAGTTTGTTTGCGCACAAAAAGTTTGAAGATGAATCTGTTCCAACTAGGCCGACTCGCAGTTATAATGGCTTGCATTTGCATTCTTTGCAATGGAGAGCCATATGGCTGCCATACCTACTTTTTACGCTATTCGAAATTTTCAGGTACATTGGCACCGCTACACAGCAACTGCCGAAGGCAGTCATCCGGTGATAGAACGTATACTTGCCTGGCGAAAACATGCGAGCTGTGCTTCGTCGTTGTTGTCCGTCGTGACTTCTTGCGCGTGCGGAAAGCGAATTACGAAAGATGTTGTTGAAACATCACTATGGAACTTTTGCGTTCGAAAATGTTAAGGAAGTGCAAGAGCAATCGCATGTGCTCTGAGCCACAACGCTGAAACCACGCCGTAAAAGGCGTCGTAAGTCGTCGTAGTTTTCATTCTGACAAACGACGAAAAAAAGCATTGGGCTGTGAAACGGCTCATCGGAAAGCCTGTTTTGGCATGTAAACACCCCGAATTAACTACACTCGATCACCCGTTAGACAGTCTCGCATTCACATACGTGTAACCAGGGTATTTGCGAAAGATGAATGTTCGCGAATATTCGTATTCTGCGTTTGTATCATTGAGACTCTTTACAGTCGCTGTTGAGGAGAACCAGTCGTGATCGAAGAATTCTATACCGATCAATTTCAGTCGCGATGGGAAGTGCCCCATTTGATCAGCGTCGTACGGGCGTTTACGATCGCTGTCAAGCCCAATTGAGATCAGATCCGTCGATCGCGACCGACTGGTTTGCGAAAGTTGCAAAAGGGAGCCATTTGGAATATAAAATAGATCCAAGTCGGGTTCGAGCGCGGTCAAAAGTGAACAAGTGCGTGGCTCTATATGTCATTGATGCTTCCTGATATGATGACTACGAGGCAGCGCATTTCTGACCCTGTCGCGGCTTATAAGTGTGACATTACGCACTCAACCATGAGCTGCTTCCTGAACGGGAAGTGCCATGCCATGCAAAATAATTTTATCGTCGGCAAGCGGCGGCAACAAGCCACCAAAGGAACATCGGCGGCGATGTCTTCGTGCAGGTGATCACCAGATCGGCAGCCATTTTGGATAAATAGTGGCGCTCCGTATAGCCGGTGAAAGTTGCAAATAAGCATGCGGCCTGGCTCGGTCATTAGAGCACTGGCCTGCTTGACCTATATGTATGTGCGTATATATATATATATATATATATATATATATATATATATATATATATATATATATATATATATATATATATATAGGAGGTTTCTGCAAAGTTCAGCACGCAGGAACCGACGTAACATATGCAGGAAAGAGACGACGAACTTTTTGGAAGACTTGGTTACTTAACGTTTTGTGCTGGTGGACCAGCCTTCGTCACAGCACAGTACAGGTTTGCTTTATATATATATATATATATATATATATATATATATATATATATATATATATATATATATATATATATATATATATATATATATATATATATATATATATATATATATATGTATGTATGTATATATATATCCACAATCCACCCGTATTGCGACTGCTGACTGGCAATTAGTAAATCAGTTTTTATGACCAATGTTGCACAGGCGAATACTCTTGTTATTCTTATTTAGGACACACACTGTGGGAAGACTAAAAGGGCCGGAAAGCAACAACCTGATTTCTTATCTGGTCGCTATTTTCTTCAAATGGTCAGAGAACTTATGAAGGTACGTAATGAAATGCAATGGTCTTTGACCTTCTTCTTTTCCTTTATGACCAGTTTTTCTGGCCTTAACCTTCTGCAGAAGGGTGTCACAAACGGATGCGACAAGACTGTTAGAATAGCCAGCAGTTTTCAGTTTTTCTATCTGGTTTTCTAAGCTGATGTACGCGAACATATGAATAAATAGGTTAACAAAAGTGGCCCATTGGGCGGAAAGTAGCCACCGACGGCAACACTGTGAACGATGGACTTCCACACACGCGCGTGGTAAGAGCTTGGCTCGGGGATGAGCTCGGATGCAGCACGTTTTCTTCCGAAGCTCGCTTTCAGTAGAAAAAACACGGAGAGCAATGTTGGGGCGCATTTGCCGCGGAAGCGGACTTGCAAAGCCGTGTAATCCTCGCCGTCCCGAAACGCAGCACCGCTGCGGCTGGCAAAGCTGACAACAGCGACGCGGTGGAGGGAGGATGTGGCGGAGGCGAATCATCCTCATAACCGGCACGGCGCCTTTTTGCAGAAACAAATTAGCCTGTCAGGCGGTCCGATGTGTCCGGAATGAATGCTACGCAGCGCGAACCACCGCTGATCGGCGTTAGCTCCATCGTGTTCCTTCCTATTGGTTCGCTTGCGCCGCGGGACTATTACTGCCTGACGTCTCAGGTCACCGTAGACGGTCAGAGGCGCCCGCGCGGCTCCCGTGATTACCAAAGCTGTTTTGGGATAATTCAGTGGCGTCCCCTGAGCTAACGCATGGGAAAGTGTACACTGTAAGCGTGTCGCAACAATAAACGCCCGTACGCACGCGATAGAAAATCTCGGCGCGAGGCCTCCGCCCCAACGGTTCGCTTATGCGTTGTGCTGCAACCCAAGACACCGTTACAAACTGAAGCCGAACTGTGAAACGCCAACCGTCCACGCTTTTACAAGTGGTGACATCTGGCGGCGCTTGTGTGTGTGTGTTTGTATTTTTTTTTTACTGAAAGCCGGTAGGCGGGGCCAGATGGCGTTTCCTGTAGTTATATTTGGCAATGACAAACATCCGCCGTGCGCCAGAATGTGGCCTCAATGAACAGTTCCATTTTATTGCAAGTCTACCATTTCTCCCAATGTCACACTATTTCTAAATTCGCGGTGACCTTAACAGAGAACCGAATCAATCTGCAGAAGCAGCCGCTCGTAGCAATGCCATGCTTCAAAGCGCAGGCGCCGGGTTCCGATATAGCTGGCTGCGGGTCGTAAAACAGGCCTTATAACAACCCATAATCCTATTGTCCCCGTTCCTTAGATGCGGTAACAGCGCTAAAATGACGCAAGTGCGACAAGGATAGTGGACCGACCTCCCCGGTAGCTCGGGCTCTGTTACGAACGACCGCTTGAAGCGGGTGCTCGCATTATCGATCAGCACATCGTGCAATATAATGAGCTATATCAAGTCCTGCTTGCGCACGCATTGTGCGCAACACAGAATTCCCTCCAACTGAAACTGCGCACAGTTGAGCGAGCGCAACTAATGGTGACCTATATAACGACGGTATATAGATTTAGAAAGTCATTGCACGGACAAATCGTATCTGATAGGCAACCAAGAGTAGCCGGAAAAGAATTGCAGAGCAGCTGCGTAACATACTTGTATGCAAGACAGACAGAGAGACAAAGAACTTTAATGTGGTCACGAGAAGCGCCGCTTTAGAGCAGCACCGCGGGCCTCTCCCATGTAGGGACTGGAAGGCCTAGCAACACCGCCGCATCGTGGGCTAAGAATAAAATAATTTATATGTTCTGTGTATGCAGTTCCGATTATTGAGCTGGGGGACCTTTTCCGGACTGATCGGTCACAGTGTGGTGAACCCATTAACCCTCACGAAGGTTTGTGCACGTCTCTAGATGTTCATTGTCACTGACATCAATATAGGCTTTACAGTTAGTTTCTACAGCGAATTGCAGCGAAAAAAAAACATTGCTAAGAAATTCATACTGCATCTACTTGACTGCGTCACCTTTTCACAACGTCAGAACATCGCGTATGTGCTTTGCTGTAACGCAAGAAACCGTTACAAACTGAAGACAAACTGTGTTTCAAATGACAACCGTCACGGATGGATTGATGGATGTTATGAGCGTTCCCTTTGGAACGGGACGGTGGGTTGCGCCACCAATCTCTTGCTATTAGACTGCCTAATGTCCTACCCAGGTTAAAAAAATAAAGGAAAGGAAAAAAGAAAAAAAATTTTTCACAACTTTTGCAACCGGCGACACCTGGTGGACCTCAACACGCGGATATCAAAGGCGGACCCAGTAAACATTGAACAGAGCCCCAGCTCTCACAGAGGTCATATGGTCCACCGTCCCTTGAGCTTTGTTTTCCGGTTGCTTTACATTATTCGTGTCCCTGAAGCTGAAACTCTCTTTTCTGCATGACTGTACAGGCAATGCACGCTGATTGATTGAGCAAGCTGGCATACCAGAAGGAAGATATACGTCATATTCCATGGCGAGTGGCCATTGAAGTATTCATTGCGCTAGCATTAGGAGTCTCAAAGTACCAAAAAGTGTTTCTGAAGCGTGAGAGGCTGTTCACGTGGAAGAGGCAAATAGTGCATGGGGGAGCTTTTAAGAGAGTGTAGGGGTGTATGTGCACATATATGTATACATATATATACAGAGGGTTTTAGCTAACTTTAGCCAGAGTTTTAAAGATATGGTGGTGCACTCTAAAGAGATGCGACCAAATACATGATGCGCACTTTTGCATGTAGTGTGTCACGCTTTGTTTGTATTTTTCTTAATTATATAATTAGTCAAGATTAATTAACCAACTACTGGAGCAACAAAGTTAGTCTATAATTCGAATTAGGAAGTTGCAGAGCGGTTTGCAAAACGTTTGAATAGACAGTTTCTGTCTTTATATCTATTAAGTTTTAGTGTTTTTCAGCACACAACGGATGCCCGCGAAATACAAAAAAGAAAACACCACGTTACATGGCCGCTTGCGCGTCCCCATTGCGCTGCTCCCAAGGGTTCCGCGCACAAACGAACATAGCATTTAACCGGGCGTGCTGCCGCTGCGTCTGCATATCGCTATCGTCAACCACCGCGTGAGAATCACATCGATGGAGCAAATTGAACAGCCAACGCCTTTGTCACGGCCCTGTTGCCTTATAAGCGTCAGCACGCGCTGCTAGAAGCTATGTTCGTGTGTACGCGGACAGTGTGGGAGCGCTGCAATCCCGAGGCGCAAGAGGGCATGTCCCGGGGTATTTTATTTTATTTCGCGGGCATCTGCAGTAAGGTGAAAAACACTAATACTTAATAGATGTCTAATCACACCTTTTGCAAAGCGTTCTACCACTTTCTAATTGGAACTGAGAAGATATATATATATATATGTATATATATATATATATATATATATATATATATATATATATATATATATATATATATATATATATATGTGTGTGTGTGTGTGTGTGTGTGTGTGTGTCTGTGTGTGTGTGTGTGTGTGTGTGTGTGTGTGTGTGTGTGTGTGTGTGTGTGTGTGTGTGTGGCGTTTTTTAGGGGCAACAAATTTTGTAGAGGTTCCCTATGGCAGATAACACAATTCTAAGCCTTGGTCTAAACCTTGGTCTAAATTAATCAATGACACGGCCATTACTTCTACGAGAAATCAAAATGTCCAATTGAATAACTCACGGAATCACGCTAATTAACTTTTTAATTCTTTACATTACGCCACATATTACGAATTCTAGCCACTGAGTTCGCATGGCGTATGCCGATGGAACGAATTTTATGGACAGCACCAGTTCCGAGATATTAATTTTCAAAATAAGACCAACGAAACACATGGGCGTTCCAGTTACTTCTTTGGGAAACCGCTGTTGTCTGCACTGAAGCACAAAAGTAACTAAAACGCCAATGCATTTCGTTGGACACTCTGAAAATTAAAGTTTCGGAACTGGTGCAGCCCAGAGAATTCATCCCAAGTGTATATGCCGTGCCAACTCAGCGGCTATAATTCGTAGATTGGACTATGTGGCGTAAGTTAATTAATTAAAAAGGTAATTAGTGTAGTTACGTTAACTATTCAATTGAACTTTTTGATTTCTCGTAGAAGTAATGGCCGTCTGATCGAGAAATTTAGATCAAGGATTAGAATTGTGCTATCTGCTATAAGCAATCTTCAAAAAACTTTGGTGCAGCTGAAAAAAAAAAAAACGCCCTGTATAGTGCAACTGATGGTGGCTTGCTCCGGACGACCAGCAGTTGCACTTCGCTCCTCAAAGAGGCAGGACGTGTGTCGAATAAACTCCTGAACAACACTTTGCAATATACCGAAAGCGGTTCAAATCCTGGATTCGGGACTTGAAGGAGGCGCGGCGTAACGCTGACGCATTTCTCTCGCATATACCGCTATATCGCCACTCATCTTTTTTCTTCTGCTACGATACACAATGGGCACACTTAACGATTATCACTTTTTACCACGAGCGCAGATGTCACGTAGGAAACCTTAAGTTGCTCAGCTGTGTCAGCAAAGCTTAATGTCTGCCGCTGCTCATAGTTGCGACGCAGTCATCGAGTAACTCTATGGGCCCCCGTGCAGCGCAGAACTTTGCGGAAAAACTGAACACTGTAAGGTACTGTGGTAAGGAGCACTGGCGCGGTGTGCATGCTGCAGGGGTTGAAGTAAAGAAGTTAGGCACGGTATGAGTAGGTGCCGATAGACCAACACTTGCAAAACTTCTCACAGCACTGGCAGGACATCATTTCTTGCTGCTGTCCCGGCAAATGAATCCAAGGACGCGCAGAAATCATTGGCGTTTTCTTTTAACTTTTTTTCTACTCCGCCCTCACCAGAATCTATTGAAACAGTTCTTACAAAGTATTTAGCAGCTTTTAGAATAACTATACGGACGGAATAAAAATGGTATCTGAAGTTATGACGTCGCACTTCTTGTCGACTATTTGTTTAGAGAGACCTGCAATAATACTTTCCAAGTGTGTATACCTGAAAAAGGGGGTACCAGCGAAACACAAAGGACGCGCACACAAGGAATATGCGTTAGATACGGACGGACGCTGGACTTTCAACTGTACTTTATTGGAATTCGCATTGCTGCACAAAACCTCCTACGCTGTTGCGTTTGGAGGCGATCCTACCGCTCGCAACCAGTTTGTTGCGTATTCCAGGGTAGCGTACCGTACTGCTGCGGAGAAGTAGCGGCGCCTGCCTATCGAAGCTCGACCGACATTACTTATTGGGTAGCGTGGCGTTGTCGGCGGGCTGCAGGCATCCGGTAGACCATGGCGACCGAGCAAGGGCGAGACGATGTGCTAGTGCGAAACTTGCACGGTTTATTCAAAGGTAGTTGAAAGAAAATAAGAAAAGCATGAAGTATGAAGTCTGAAGTAAGAAGTATATCAAAGTACATTTCGGAGCCACTTAAATAGCTCTCTACAAGTGTGGGCGGGATCTTGCTTCCATTGATGACACGTGACAGGCACGGAGAGAGGGCCCCTCCTCCTGCAATACCAAACACGGGAAGGTGAGGTCGATCCTCTCAGCGACGAATCCGGCCGGGTGAACGAACCCTCCGGTGCACGTGGGCTCCGGTTCAGAGAAGGTCGGGTGAATGACCTCTCCGGTGCACGTGGGCTCTGGTTCAGGCAGGGTAGGTGAATGACCTGTCGCCACGTGGTGTCAGACGCCAACCCTAACAGCATCTCCGGCGGGGGAGGAAGATCCCGACGTGTAGGGGCCGTACTCCTCAGCGAGATCGGCCGCTCTCGAAACAGTGGCTACGCCTGGCCTATCCTGAACCCAATACTTGATGTTTACTGGCAGCCGGCGGTAGAACTGTTTTAAAGCAACGCACTGCATTGTCTTTTCGGCATCGCCGAGTGCACCCTCTTCTCTAAGCCATTCCTTCAGATTTACCTCCAAGGTGTATGCAAAATCTGATTATGACTCACTTTCGGTCTTCTCGTATTCCCTGAACTTTCGCCTGAATGCTTCAGCTGATAATCTATACTTTTTAAGCAGCTTCGCTTTGATTTCATCGAAATCCTCTGCTTCTTCTTTCTCATGCGGGCGATAATATCAGCTACCTCACGTAGCAGTAACGTAAGCAAGCGTTGCGGCCACGTGCTTCTCGCAAATTTTACCTTCTCACACGAGCGCTCAAACTGTACCAGAAAAAGACCTATGTCCCCTCCTACTGCGTAGGGTGCCATCAAGTCTGTCATTCTGCGTTCGCTTTCACGTGCCTCTGTACTAGGTCTTTCAGAATTTTGAGCTTTCAAGAGCTCAATCTCTAGGCGCTTCATTTCGAGTGCGTGGCGTGCAACACGGTCGTGCTCTTCTTTGGCCTCACGTGCTGCGCGCTCGCGCTCTTCTTTTTCCTCTAGGCGCTTACGCTCTTCTTCTTTTTCTTTAATGCTCTCGAGGCATTCCGCCAGTTCCTCGTCGTCTGCCCCGGGTGCTTCGATCGCCTCAATGATCTCCGGCTTTCTCTTTGATTCGGCAATTTGGAGGCCCAACTCTTTGGCCAAGCTCAACAATTCCGGCTTCTTTAGTGCCATCAAGTTCATGGCTGCCCTTAGTGCTGCTGAACCTTCACTCTATACAACCTTGACGTGCTCAACCTTCCGTCAAAGGATTAAAGAAAAATCACTGCTATGTAGTTTCCAAAAAATACGTAAAAGCCAAGTGATATCTCAGTGAATAAAAGCCGTGCACTCACCATATGCAGTCATGCTCCGGACACCTTCTTTCCGAACGTTGTCGCCAGGACGAAGGGGCTACGATCTCGTAGTTGTCGTCCAAGTTGGGGTCTCCAGGGTTCCGTATCCCAATCGCTGCCACCCAGTTTGTTGCGTTTGGAGGCGATCCTACCGCTCGCAACCAGTTTGTTGCGTACTCCAGGGTCGCGTACCGTACTGCTGTCGAGAAGCAGCGGCGCCTGCCTATCGAAGCTCGACCGACATTACTTATTGGGTAGCGTGGCGTTGTCGGCGGGCTGCAGGCATCCGGTAGACCATGGCGACCGAGCAAGGGCGAGACGATGTGCTAGTGCGAAACTTGCACGGTTTATTCAAAGGTAGTTGAAAGAAAATAAGAAAAGCACGAAGTATGAAGTCTCAAGTAAGAAGTATATCAAAGTACATTTCGGAGCCCCTTAAATAGCTCTCTACAAGTGTGGGCGGGATCTTGCTTCCATCGATGACACGTGACAGGCACGGAGAGAGGGCCCCTCCTCCTCCAATACCAAACACGGGTAGGAGAGGTCGATCCTCTCAGCGACGAATCCGATCGGGTGAATGACCCCTCCGGTGCACGTGGGCTCCGGTTCAGAGAAGGTCGGGTGAATGACCTCTCCGGTGCACGTGGGCTCTGGTTCAGAGAAGGTCGGGTGAATGACCTGTCACCACGTGGTGTCAGACGCCAACGCTAACAACGCAAGCGCATCATCGTCAGTGCGGGAACGATATTGTTTTCTTGCATGGCAATGCTTGTGTCGTGCTATACTTGTGTAGACATTGGCGACTTAATTTGAGATTTCAATTTCTTATTGATGATTACTTATTAGGTAGAGCTATTTGGGCCTCGTTAGTGTTCCACGATTTGGAGCGTTAGAATTCCGGCATTTTTCAGTAATAAATGTGGCTAGTTTGTTTGTTTGGACTTATTGAAAAGTATTCTAACTGCTTTTCTTTGCGTTCTACCTCTCAGAATAAGTAGCCTCGTAGTCGGCGAAAACATTGGCGGGTACTGTGTTTAATATGGTGGACAAAAACCATTGTAATTGCTGCCACGGCTCAAACGATATGTCTTACATTGCTGACGTTCATACCGCACTATTATCCAAGGTGAGCAGACAATAATAGAAGAAAAAAAACTTTTGTGGTCGAAGACTTTGCCTGCAAATTTGGCGCCATAAGCGTATTATCGTTGACAAATGTGGTGCACACTGCAGCATTCTCGCTATATTTTTTGGCAAGCATTAGACGATATGTATGAATCACAGAATATATATATATATATATATATATATATATATATATGACAGTGAAGTCGGATATGGCTAGCTGATTCGTTCGTCCTTCTGTCGCTTGTCACCAAAAACTCCTCCGGCGCAACCCCTTGCGTCTGCGCGAAAAAAAAGAGAGAAAGCGAGACGCGCCATTGGCATGCGCCATTAGTGACGTCGTTGCTCTCCGTCGACGCCGAGCCCGCGTGCAGCAGTTTCTCTCCGGCTCTGAAATGGGTAGGCAACGTGTCATACGTTCTCCTGAGGAGCAGGCAGCACTCGATCAGCAGCGCCGCGAGCAGACCCGGGTACGAGCTCGTCTGCGCCGTGCCGGGGCTGCAGCCCTGGCCCAAGAACAAGTTCGTGTAGCCGAACGCAAGCTGAAACGGCGTACCGAGGATCCGGCCGCGTGCCAAGCCGTCGTTTAATGAACCGTCGGGATTAGCCCAATGATAAACATCGGGGCCGCACGTTTCAACTTCGCCGGTTAACCCCCTGCGCGGAGTGCTTGGCTGGTAATTTTATTTATAACGCTTACCTGCACCCACAACTGCATAGCTTGCCTCCATTCAGTCATTCTTTTCTGATTGACACCCAGAATTAATTTAAATTCTGGAGTTTTACGTGCCAAAACCATAACCACGCTGTAGTGGGGTACTGTGGAATAATTTTGACCACCTGGGGCTCCATAAAGTTCGCTTAAGTTTAGGCACAGGGATATTTTTGCATTTCGCTCGCATCAAATTTCAGCCGCCGCGACCACGGTCGAACCCGCGACCTCCAACTGAGCAGCGCAAAGTCATAGCCGCTAAGCTACCACGCATTTGTGAAAATGCAGTATGGCACTTATTGAATAAGTATACTCACATTATATTTTCCACTCTTTTCTTTGTATAGCGCTAAATGAAGGTTCTAGACCTCTAACTAAACCCTACAAAATATACTAGTAAACTTAAGAGGGCCCTAAAGATTATTATAATAGTTTTTCCACGGCCAGTTTTGGGTTCGTTTTCCAGGACGGCACTGGGTCATAACGTCACGACGCAGAAGGTGGTCACGTGGGAGCAAGACATGTCTACGTTTTGATACTTGCTCCCGCTCGCTCGGTCGTCGTCTGTGCCTGCGACGTCGGGCTTTCATGGGGCTGCACAATCAGTAGCCGCACGAAGTGCGACCGGGTGAGCCGGAGTGAGGGTCAAAACGTCGCGATGTGCTGCTCCCACGTGAACACATTCAGCAAGATGTTGCCCTCTTTGAAACGTACGCAATTTGACGGCGTGCACAAATGACTCGAAGGAGCGAAAGGTGCCTGGATATGCAAGCGATCACAGTTCATTGCCGCAAGTTACTCCACGCTCTCGCGCAGCAAATAAATGATTCAACCCAGCAAAAGAAAGATCCCGTGGACTACCTGTTAGGCCGCCATTTGTGGCATGATGAAAAGTGCGTACACATTCAATATCCGGTAACAAGTTCAGCTTCGATACGAATGCACGCATCCCCGTAGCGTCAACTGATTGCGCGCGAGCTCCCGCCTTTCGATGCAATAAATTACCGTGTCTCTGTGTTTTACAGCACGTTTATCGAACGTAAAAGGCTGGCCATATCCACTTTTTTTTTAATTCTAGCGACTGAACAACGAAGCGCCCTGTCTGCATGCACGGCGTTATTCGAATGAGAGACTCCAGTCAACAAGTGCAAGGAAATTCTTAATATGCCGACGTGATCGTGTTACGAGCAGACGCACGGTTTGCATTTCACGCGTATTTTACTTTTGAAGGGCGCTAAGAAACGAAATACGGCCCTGTGTTTGCTTTTTCCAAGATTCACAAAAGACTAAATATTGCTACTTATGCACCTGTTTTTTGATAGGGCACATTGAAATATCGAGCTCGTGTTTTCATGATTACGGGACATCAAACATTTTTCGTCACAACATTGCGAAAAGAAAATGAGGCATTTATTTAGTGCTAATGAAAATGTTAGCAAGTTTTGTAGTTGGAGTCTCCCCAACATTTGGTTGTCCAAAAGAAATGAAAAAGGCAGAGACAGCACAGTGGTGGAAGAAGCAAGGTTAATTATCTGATGCACAGAAGCTTATTTTGACACCAAGATACGCTTACGCATGGCTTGAAGCCCTACAGGTGCAGCATACAATTAAGCGTAATTTTGTAAAAGAAAACACGTTTCGGTGTAGAGGGCATGCAGATTTCTATTTGTTTCTGTACATCTCTACTGTCATGTAAAAATGGTGCGTTATATCGTTGCTCATCCTCGTATTTCTCCCGAAACACATCGTCCGCGCGGTCGACTTTGAGTTACTTAAAGTATTCATGCAGAAATATAGCGACATTGCAAGGCAAACGGCCTCTAACATTTTCCTCACGACCTCAGCACCTAAACTGAGATAATCTCATGAATTTTTTGAAGATCGAGCAGACAAAACCAAAGAAAGAAAGAGAAAAAACATGTAGCGCCCTCCCCTACAAACTCAAGCGTACGAGGACTCTTCGATGGTTGTGAAAGGATTCATAGAACGTGCCATGAGTCCTAAATGTTCGTTAAAATAGAAGCGGTCGAAAACTGGGCAGCTTTCTCTCGGTCATTGTTCCCTCGTTTCATGTTACAATTCCTGGGTGAAGCATAAAAACCTTCTATTGAGTAAAGCCACCGAATTCTTGCCCACATTGTCGCCTGTAGTGAGCTATAAAACCTACATATGAAATGAGTCGCTATACTTGGAAAATTGCAGTAAGGCTGGTGCTGAATAGTTGCAGAAACAAAAGTACCGGTCGGCCAAAAAACTTGCGGACGTGAGCAAGAAAGGACACGATGAACATTCACGTGACCAAGATAAAAGAAACTGCGGCGAAGAAGGGCGAGAAAAAAAAAAGAAGAGATACAGGCATTTTGGGGACACACTATGAGGGAGGGAGCAAGAAGAAAGAGCACGCTGACGTGGCCAGAGTGAACGTGACATCCGAGACAAGACGTGCCCCCGGTGCCGCAAAAAGAGGAGCTCGATCCCCGATCTGCGGCCACGAGACGAAGAGCGACCCCGAGCAGTGCACCTTTGCTGCAACTGTCCTCGCAGTAGGATGGCTTCGATATGTCGGGCTGCAGCAAATATGACTGCCCGACCGGAGCGGTGGGGGAGAAATGCCATGTCACAGCATCGTCCACACAATCACCGCGGATGTATCAAGTTTCTATCTTGTTTTTTCCCCATGTCGGTAAACAATTAACGTTATAAAACGTCTTTCTTCAACGCTGTGTATGAACGGACAAGGGACCGCTCTCATAAGATGAGGGGTTTTATGGTGCATAGACCAAGCATGGTCAAAGAGCGCGATAGGGGGCCGCTAATATATATATATATATATATATATATATATATATATATATATATATATATATATATATCGTAAGAACGCAACAAAGACACCAAGGACAACATAGGGGAAATTACAAATACTTATAGTTGAATTAAAGAAATTATAAATTAATGCAAGAGAAAGTGGTTCAAAAAACAACTGGACGCGTGTGGGATACGAACCCACGCCTTCGCCTTACGCGTGCAATGTTCCCACCAATTGAGCTACCGCGGCGCCGTTTTTCCATCCACTTTCATTTCCTTTAATTTGGCTTTTCTTTAGTTCAATTAGTAAGTACAAGTAATTACCCCTTGGTGTCTTAGTTTGTTGGCCACCTTATGATATATTGAATAAAAATCGGGACCCTCAGTTCCCTTTCCTGTGTTTTATACACACACACACACACACACACACACACACACACACACACACACACACACACACACACACACACACACACACACACACACACACACACACACACACACACATATATATATATATATATATATATATATATATATATATGTAAAGCATTATACTATCTACATAAAGTGATACGTTAAAGAATTGAAAAATTATAAGCCCATTAGCGTACTCCCAGTATTATATCACATATTTACCAAAATAATCACCAACAGAATAAGGGCAACTCTCGACTTTAGTCAACGGAGGGAACAGGCTGCCTTCAGGAAAGGATACTCTACAATGGCTCACATCCATGCCATTAATCAGGTTATCGAGAAATAGGCAGAGTCCAATAAGCCGCTCTATATTCATAGCTAACTAAAAGGCTTTGGATTCAGGAGTGATACCAGCAGTCGTAGATGCATTACGTAATTGAGCAGTACAGAACACTTACGTAAATACCTTGAAAAATATCTGCAGAGGTTCTACAGCTACCTTAATTCTACACAAGAAAAGCAGGAAGATACCTATAAAGAAAGGGATCAGACAGGCAGACACAATTTCTCCAATGCTATTCACTGCGTGCTTGGAAGAAGTATTGAAGCTATTAAATTGGGAAAGCTTAGGAGTAAGGATCGACGGTAAATATATCAGCAACCTTCGGTTTGCCGATGACATTGTTCTATTCTGCAACAATGTAGACGAGCTACAAGAAATGATTGAGGGCCTTAACACGAAGACTGTAAGAGTGGGGTTGAAGATTAATATTGAGAAGACAAAGATAATTATGAATAGCCGGGCAAAGGAACAAGAGTTCAGGATCGCCAGTCAGCATCTAGAGTATGTGAAGGAGTACGTTTACCTTGGTCAGTTAATTACAGGGAACTCTGATCATGAGAATGAAATTCATAGAAGAATAAAAGTGGGTTGGATCACATACGGCAGACATTGTCAGCTCCTGAATGGAAGCTTACCAGTATCATTGAAAAGAAAGGTGTACAATCAGTACATTTTACCAGTGATGACACATGGGGCAGAGACTCGGAGACTGACAAAAAAGCTTGAGAACAAGTTAAGGACCGCGCAAAGAGCGATGGAACGACGATTTCTAGGCATAACGTTAAGATACAGAAAGAGAGCGGTTTGGTCAGAGAGCAAACGGGTCTAGGCGATATTCTAATTGACATGAAGAGAAAAAAATGGAGCTGGGAAGGTCATGTAACGCGCCGGTTAGATAACCGTTGGACCATTAGGTTTACGGAATGGGTACCAAGGGAAGGGAAACGCAGTCGAGGACGGTAGAAGACTACGTGGAGCGATGAAATAAAGAAATTCGCTGGCGCTAGTTGGACTCATTTGGCGCAGGACAGTGGTAATTGGGGCTCGCAGGGAGAGGCCTTAGTCCTGCAGTGGACATAAAACATGCTGATGATATATATATATATATATATATATATATATATATATATATATATATATATACAGGGTCCTGAATATTTGGCTGTATGTGTTTAAAATAAGATTTTGCAATCACCGCTGCACTGTTCTTGCTCACATTTTGCAGAACGATCGAATTTTGTTGTTTGCTTCGTTTAGTATCACACATGGCACGATTAGTCGACCGTTTTTTAAGACAAAAATTAGAAACTCTTCTCGCCTATGGAAAAAATGGCTTCTGGAAAGCCGGCCCTGGCACAGACTTGTGTGGCCGCCTGCCGGAAGCAGCAGGAAGGAGCTGCTGTCGCGCAAACGGTCGATTTCAACATGCCATTTCGTCTGCGAAGAAGCTCATTCTTACTGCTGCCAGCATGTGGTGACAGAAGCCTCTGCCATGGCCAGCTTTTCAGAGGCCATTTTTCCCATAGGCGAAAAGAGTTTCTCATTTTGTGGTAAAAAGCACGCGACTGATCATACCAAGTGTTATACTAAACTAAGCAGACAACAAAATGCGATCGTTCTGCAAAATTTGCGCAAGAACAGTCTAGCGGTGAGTGCAAAATGTTTTTTGAACTCACGCAGCTAAATATTCAGGATCCTGTATATATATCCTTGGCTTGTATTAAGGGAAATTCACTAATGTAAAGATAATCTTCTGTTCGCCATTATTATTGTGAATTCATTACTTCATTATCCCACCGAGCTGTGTCATGAGAGGCGTACACCCGCGCATCTGTCAGTGAGGTAACGCTCTTATTAGAAGGTTTACCAACACGAGACCTTAATTGTTGGCGACAAGCGCTAACAATGTTAGCAAGATTTCATCTGCCTAAGCAATATTACTTTCTTTTTACGTTTTCTGGCAACTACACTGCACAGACGCTATATATCAGTTACATGAAGGACAAACAGAGCAGGAGAAATCTCCGGTAGCCCTCCTCGAATTTCGTTAGTGCGTGTAAAGCATACAACCCCAAGGTATAGTAAGCATAAAGGAGAAGCTGTCACCCTGCATCACTGCACAGCTGTGTGACTGGTGGCACGTTAAGAACTTTGGTTACGTCGTTACGACTAACATATGTGTTTGACCGATTTTTTGCAATTTGGAATGGAAAATACACGCTCCGAGGAAGATTAATAGCAGTCAAAAGGAAGAGACAATCTGCATATTCGAAAGGAATCTTTCCACCGAGAAACAAAGCAAAGAAAAGGTAACTTACCAAGTACAAGTAGGATCGAGCTGGGACCACGGCAAGCATATATATCATGTTGTGCCGTTGAACGCAATAGGGGTGGAAAGAAACGGTCTGGACAGGACATACTTCCTGCCCTTATTCCGCTCAACCACACAACATGGTGCCCCGTCTGTGACAACTTTCAACGATTCCGAAGCAAATATACCTTACAGCTCAAAGCGACAATAGCAGATGAACTACCACAAAATTTCATACAGCGAGAAATAAAAATGACTTTTCGTTTTATTTAGAATAGAGAGGAGGCGATACACGTACTTGAGACTGCATTAAAGTGCATCCGATTCTTCATGCAAGTAGCTTTTTGTTTCTCGACGTCATCATTGACAAATTGCTGCAGTGATAAGCCACTGAATGTGTGAAGGTTTCATTAGCTCAAAAGTTCAACACGCTTGGTCGCATGGGGAAAGTATACGTAGGGGCAATTTAACACCCTTGCCGGAACATAATTCTACATTGGTAACAACCCGCATTCTTCACCAGCATGCATGTTTTCGACTTAGCAGCGATTTACCAATAGAAGCAGCAGCGGGAGAACTTTGTGACCTGCCATGTGGAAGTGGCTGATGACGGAAGAAGCAAAATTTGAAAAAAAAACGTGCGCAGCTTGCACTAGTGGTGGATGTCTGGAGTGAACAGCGGAGCTTGTGATCACCTAGCTTTTACGTGGCTTGCCTAAGTTATTTGTATGTTTTGCGAGGTTATGCTAGGTCGTGCTAAGTTGTTGCTAGGCTTGGCTAAATCGCTTCTTGGTTTTGCGAGGTTATGGTAGGCTTGGGGGGGGGGGGCTAAGTTGTTTCCAGGTTTTGCGAGGTCATGCTAGGTTTTGCTAAGTTGTCTCGGCGGGCTTAATGCTGGAAGTGTTCGAGCAGTCGCAGGCCGGGATCACTTGCTCGGCGACGTCAACCGTTCAGGCGCCGACTGTCGCGTTCCCTGGATTGAAACTAGGGATCCTCGACTCGGTGTCGCCTCTTCTCAGCCGCAGCTTTCGCGCAGTGTTCCGGATCAGCTCGACGGCGACGCATAGCTTCTCGCTTGGCAGTCCGGCGCTCTTCCTGGTAAGCCGCTTCTTTTTCGGCCGTCCGCACATTCTTCCTTCTTCCCATGGCAGCAGCACGTACGCACAGAGTAGAGGTGGCAAGAGGTGTGTCGCCGCGCCGGCTGTTCCGAGCTTTTACTCGCCTGTGGCACCACGACTCCGCCCTACACGCGTGGGCTGCGAGGAGTTTACGGGGCTCGATGCTCTGGCCTGGTTGTTGCTAGGCAACGCGAGGCGGCACCCAGCTGGACTGAGTTTTCTGGTAACGCTACCCGACGAAACTAAAACTTAAACATCTCAGCTGTTAAAAAATAAATCAACCCTGTACTTTTATATATTCGTCTACGTCGTTTACTGTGAACATCAATTCTGAAGCACTGACACTCTTGAATAAGCAACGTTATGCCTGAACGAAAGCGTGATTGACGGATGGACGGGCGGACGCGATAGACCTTATTATTTCGATAGCAATTAGCAGGACACTCCAGGCGATCGCCGTCTTCGTTGCCGCACTGTTCCTAATCAACTCCTCCAGGTACGATAAGATCGTATCACGCCTCGAACGCCGTATGCTGTGAGTGCACGGGAAAGCGTTAGAAAGTGAACCGATAATGATGGCGGTTAAAGGGTCCCCGAAACATTTTTCCAGGTAATCATAGAATGGCTCAAAATTAAACTGCGTCGTCCCACGAATCTGACCCTGCAAATTTTTTCCTCTGTTTAAACTATAAGGGGAGTTATCGCACCGATATCTGACTTTCTCTGTCTTTTCGTCGGCGCTAGAGCGCTGGAAGCTACGCAGCGAAGCCAAGAGGGCAAAGCTGATGCTAAAAGTTGAGTGTCTCGGAGGGGCAAAGGCTTGTCGCGGCACACCGTGGCGGCCGCAGTACACTACGCCAATCAGTAGGGTGCTACTAGATTCTGGTACGCTCTAGCTTCGACCACCTCGGAGGCCACGCGCAGCAAGCGCAGCTAGGCGTAGGGCTAAAATGTTTTCCTTTATGAAATCGCAGACAGATACATTTTCGTTGATTTAACTGAATATTACCGGTTATATATTATTGTATATGTTCTCGCAATCTCTAAATCAGTCAATAGCTACGGTGAACCAAGCACTTTTGATGACAACATTGTGTATGCCAGAGCAAGCGACTGTTCCCTGCTTTTGACACCAAATTCTTTATTTCTTTCGGCATGCATTGCAATAATATTTGGCTGCCATGTTCACAGGAGGCTAGGTGACAGGTCGGCCACGTTTCCTTGCTATATTCCAAAAACGTTTCAGGGCCCCTTTATGACGCGCAGTCGTTTTGCGTGCCCAATGTATGAGGCAACGTACTTAAGCGTGCGGAAACCGGGAGAGGGGCGGCCAGTGAGCGGACGTCTCCTCCTTTAGGCCGGCCGTGGCTGCCCGCGCAACTAACCCGGTACTTGGCCCGCTCGCTCTATCTTAGAAGTAATTCGTGGGCGCATAGTTTAGACGAGCCACAATGTCGTACAGCATTATTCAATAAACATGAAGTTTCGTGGTTTCAGACAATACATTTCTTAACTCTGTTGGAAAGAAGGCACAAAATTAACAAACTGTACTTCCCCTATTTAGGCAAGCATTGATGTCTACTATTGGGAACATTGACGAGTCAGGAGCACAGAAAATCCCAAAAGCCGTCTGTGACTTGCTTGAATGTGAACATGTGGCACAGATGATTAATGAATTTTTCTAATAGCCAAACGCAAACAGTTGTGGTAGGAGCAGCAAGTGCATTGGACATATCTGCCTTCACCGATCTTCCCATTCTGTGTATTGGCTACACACAAAAAAATCCAATGTCTTCATCATCATCAGCCTATTTATTGTCTACTGCAGCACAAAGGCCTCTCCACACGATATCCAGTTACCCCCGCCCTGCGCCAACCACTTCAGCTAGCGCCTGCAAATTTTTTTATTTTCATCACCCCACCTCGTCTTCTGCCTTCCTCGACAGTGCTTCCCTTCTCTTGACACCCATTCTGTAACCCTAAGTGTCCACCGGTTATCTAAACTATGCATTACATAACCTGCCCAGCTCCATTTCTTTCTCTTAATCTCAATTAGAATATCGGCTGGCCCTGTTTTCTCTCTGATCCACACCGCTCTCTTCCTGTCTCTTAACGTTATGCCTTACATTCTTCGTTCCATCGCTCTTTGCGCGGTTTTTAACTTGTTTTAGAGCTTCTTTGTCGGTCTCCAAATTTCTGCCCCATATGTCAGCACCGGTAGAATGCATTGATTGTACGCCTTTCTTTTTAATGATAATGATAAGCTTCCAGTCAGGCGCTGACAATGTCTGCCCTATGCGATTCAAACCATTTTTATTCTTCTATAAGTTTTCTTGTCATGATCAGGGTTCCCTGTGATCAATTGACCTAGGTAAACGTACTCCTTCACAGACTCTAGAGGCTGACTGGCGATCCTGAACTCGTGTTCTTTCGCCTGGCTATTCATCACTATATTTGTCTTCTGTTCTGTATAGTAATCTTGAACCCCACTCTTACACTCTTCGTGTTAAGGTCCTCAATCGTTTGCTGTAACTCATCTGCATTGTTGCTGAATAGAACAATGTCCTCAGCAAACCGAAGATTGCTGAGATATTCGACGTCGATCCTTACTCCTAAGCCTTCCCAGGGTAACAGCTTGAATACTTCTTCCAAGCACGCAGCGAATAGCATTTGAGGGATTGTCTGGCCCCTTTCTTTATAGGTATCTTCCTACTTTTCTTGTGGAGAATTAAGGTAGTTGTGGAATCTGTGAATACTTTCCAAGATATTCACGTGAGCCTCCTGTACTCATTGATTACGTAATGCATCTATGACTGCTGGTATCTCGACTGAATCAAATGCCTTTTCGTATTTCATGAAAGCCATATGAAAGCCATATATTGTACTCTGCGGATGTCTCCTCTATTAGCTGATTGATGACATGGATTTGATACATTGTAGAGTGTCCCTTCCTGAAAGCTACCCGTTCCCTTGGTTGACTCGGTGAAGTCCGCTGTTGATGTTATTCTGTTAGAGATTATCTTGGTCAATATTTTATATAATATTGGAAGTAAGCTAATGGGCCTATAAGTTTTCAATTCTTTAACGTCTCCGTTATTGTGGATTAGTATAATGTTGGCATTCTTCAAGTTCTCTGGGACCCTTGAAATCGATAGACAGCTCGTATAAAGGGCCGCTAGTTTGTCAAGCATCACGTCTCCACCGTCTTTGAATAAATCAACTGGTATTCCATCTTCTCCTGCTGCTTTTCCCCGTTTCATATCTTGCAAGGCCCTTCTATCTTCATCGCTAGTTATGATAGGAGCCTCTGTAACCTGCTCATTGCTACTTCAAATGGAGGTATCGTGACTGCTTTGGGTACTGTACAGGTCAGTACAGAATTATTCCTCTTCTTTTACTATATCTTCGAGGTTACGGATGATGTTACTCTGCCTATCTTTCAGTGCGTACATCTTGGTTTGTCCGATGCCTAGTTTCCTTTTTACACTGTTTTCAGGCTGCGCCCATGTTTCACTGCTTCCTCAGTCTTTCTCAAGTTATAATTTCGAATATGCCTTTTCTCCTTGTTGATTAGTTTTGACAGTTCCGCGAACTGTATCTGGTATCTTGAGTTCGACACTTTCATTCTTTGTCGTTTCTTTATTAGGTGAGTTGTCAGTTGGAAGAGCTTACCTACTGGTTGCCTTGGTGCCTTACCTCCCACATCAATCACTGCTTCTGAAGCCAGCCTAGATACGTTTCATTCATTGCCATTGTGTGATCTTCATCTCTCTGTCCTAAGACTGCAGACTTGTTTGAAAGTGTCAACCTGAATTAGACTGCTTTTACCCTTACTACGCCTAGGTTGGCTTGTTTCTTCTTGGCCAATTTTACTCTTTCTCTCTGCAAATTGAGGTGAATCCTGGCCCTCATTAACCTATGATCACTGCACTTTACCCTGCCTAACGCTTCCACATCCTGCGCTATGCTGGGATCGGCAGAAAGTATGAAATCAATTTCATTTCTTGTTTGCCTATTAGTGATTTTCCAGGTCCACTTTTTTTCCAACGCTTCATGCGAAAGGTGTTCATTATTCGCAGCGTATTGCTTTCCGTGAATTCTACCAACATCTATGCTCGATTGTTCCTAGAATCCACACCGTAGTTGCGAATTGCTTGTTCACCAGTCTGCCTTTTCCCTATTTATGCATTGAAATCGCCCATGACTACAGTATACTGAGTTTGCAATTTTCGCATCGATAGTTCGACATCTTCACAAAACTGTTCTATTTCTTCATCATCGTAACTGGAGGTTGGAGCGTAGGTTTCTACTCCCTTTATTGTATACCACCTAGTCAGCTTTATTACGTCTACTGCTACCCTCTCCTTAATGCTGTAGAATTCGTCGATGTCGCCCACTATGTCCTTATGGATTAGCAATCCTACTCCAAACTGCTTCTTACCTGGTAGTTCTCTACAGCAGAGGACGTGGTAGTTTTCCACCACTGTATAAGCCTCACCAGTTTTTCTAACCTCACTAAGGTCAATGATATACCAAACAATGCCTGATAGTTCCTCAAAGACCCTTCCTAGGCTATCTTGAGAGGGTTCGGTTGTTAAACGTTGCAAGCGTCAATTTCCATTGGCGGGCTGTCCGGGTCCAGAAATTCTTAGCACCCTCTGCTGAATTACAAGTCTCACCGCCGTCTTGGTCAGTTGCTCCGCTGCTGCTGGGGACTGAAGACCATTGGGTAATTGAATGAGTGATTTGGTGGAGGGAGCGGCTGAATACTGCGCTAGGGAGGCCAATTCTTCTTCTGGTGAGGGAGTGTCTTGTTGAAGTTTAGTGAGTCTTTATAATTTGCTTGTACCTGGATTAGTATATCCCACCTGCTCTCGGCGTTTTTGCCGGTGTCAGGCGCCGCTCCAAGCCTAGAGCTGTGAAGTGCTGGGGGAAGTGAATTCGAGTTTCCCAGCTTCCGGGAAAAAAAACGCGCGAGGATTTGAACTTCTGACTGTGGCAATCGAGCATCCAAGCTAGCTCAGTCAGATAACCCTGGGGGCTGTCAGGCCATTTTATGTCAGAAAATCCCAGCCCAGACGATCCTAGGTGCCTGAAAACATGCTTGATTATCCACGCTATACGTGTTTAAAAAGCGGGGACAATCACTTGCTTTCGCACTGGCTTAACTCATTTGTCTCGTCGGCACAGCCACAGAACCTCGGAGGCCTCCTTCCTGGGCAGAGTTTCGTACTTCGCGAAAATGGCGTCCACCGACTTGCCTGTGCTGTATTGTATGAAGGTGTTGTATTACGCGAAAGGAACGCAACTGGCGTTAAATGTTCTTGGAACAATGCAGAAGGAGGGAAATAGAAATGAAAGCACGAACTATGTAATTAAGGAAACGGCTGCACTTACGATTGTGGGCGAGCGCACTATGGTAGAAATAGATGTCACAAGAGGTATCAAAAATGGCGTCATCGTCCCATGCTCTACAGCGCTGTGTGTTCAAGTGAAGCACGGCATTCCATTTCGTACGCGCAGATCTGCGCACATTAACAAGTGAAGCGGGAACAGAGGCGCCTAACGGTCTCTAATCACCTAAAGCTTCCACTGGGTGCGTGCAGATCTATGAATGAATTCTGGGGTTTTACATGCCGAAACCACTATTTGATCAAGAGGCACGCTGTCGTTGGGGACGCCGGATTAATTTTTACCTCCTGTCAATGTTTGGCGTGCCCCCAATGCGTGGGACACAGGCGTTTTTGCATTTCGCCCCCATCGAAATGGGACCTCCGCGGCCGGGATATTTGATCCCGCAACCTCGTGTTGCGGGATCTGTGATCCCGGAACCTCGTGTTGCTGCAACAGCGCAACACCGTAGCCGCTACGCCATTGCGGCGGGTTGCGTGCGCGATACGCTCTCAAGGAAAGCGTGAATAGGGACGCCCAGCGGTCCCTCTTCCTGTAATGCTAGGGCGACGACTGCCAGCAACACACACGCAAGAAGCTAGATAGTAATGAACTGCCCATTTGTAGGCCACTGTGAAGCGCGTGCCTCTGGTGTGTACAACGAGTACCAAATCTCACCCCATAAATAACAGCATATCGCTATTGCAAGCTGCCGCTGCCCTGTCGCAGAAAGAGAACTTTACACCGCTCCTATCGCTGCTCCTGATCTCGGGGCGTACTTGCCCGGTACTCGTATATGATGTGGACGTCACAAAAAAAAAAGGAGAGCAAACGCATGACTTTTTTTATGGCATTTTATTGTGATAGGAATTATATGGACACTCCAGGCGCATTTGTCCCGTCGGCGTCGCCGGGATGTTCCGTATAAAGTCCAATGGCGATAAACTCTTCGCCGCGCGCCGTTTGCTCTGTGTGCGAGTGAAAGCATGCGAGGGTGAGCCGGCGATCGCGGCTCAATTCTCACGCACGGAGGGGAGCAGAGCAGGGAGGAAGCGCGCCGTCTTCCTTCGCGCACAAGGGTCCGGGGGGAGGGGATGGAGAGGAGGGAAGGTGGTGAGTTTTACTCCGGACGGCCAGGGAGGCTGCGCGTTACCGCCCGGGCCGCTGTATCTCGAAGGCGATCTACGACGCGGACAGATTCCACCGTGCGCTGTGTTTTCACGACTTAGTTCGCGTTGATGGGAGAGGCAGCACGAAGGTCTATTCTCTCGCTGCTCCTGCGGCGCTTCCTCACTCCAGTGTTTTGATAGGGAGTTTCCGCGGTCATCGAGAGAAATGCGTTCATGTTTGCTTGTGCGCGTAACGCCATACTTGTTATTGTGTTAGTATGCCTATGTTTATCAGATTATACGGCCGATAAAACTGCTATCCTTACTTCGTATAGCTGTCCACTAATTTGATATCGCCATCGATGCGTCACGCTGCGGGCGCAAGTGCGACTTTTTCAAACGAAGCTTGGATTGGCTCACAAGTGGAGTTGTCGTAGTCACGCAAAAAAAAAAGTTGCTCCCTGAGTAGAGCAGCTGCGGGAAAGGGCGGTTTGAGCAGTTGACACTGCGGCGGCGTCGGAGCATGAGATATTAGCAAGGATTCCAGCTGCATAGGTGCGAGCTCACGCCACGCGCGAGACCAATCGTAGCCGTTTCGCTTCAGCCTGGGAGAGAAAGGGTAGGAAAAAGTTACGCGCGCCCTGCACCGGCTTTGTTTCAGTTCAGTTCAGTCTCAGAAAACGGATGGGATGGCCACTCGTGTGCAGTCCCCCGAGGAACGGTCAGCATTCGACGAGCGGCGGCGAGAACTCACGCGTGAAAGGGCTCTCCGTCGCCCTGCGGATCCAGCCGTTAGAGTCGCCCGAGCCCAGGCAATCCGACAGCAACGAGAAGATTCCGAGCTCAGGGAGTAGGAGGCCGAAGCAATCTGGCACCGTTACCTGTCGGTTACTTAACCGTGACGAAGGTCAGGTGCACGCAAACAAGCTTCGCTTACCCCCATTTCCCGGCAGGGGTAGGATTGGTCATATTTTACAGCTTTTTGTCTTATAGTGGGACGGACAAATAAACTGGGGCACAATTATTTTTTTACGTAACTTTGAGCCTTATTCCTAATTGGTTTAATAATTATTCGGGCTTTCTTATAGTATGGGGCTTTCTTATGTATGGTGTTGACATTGTTATATATTTCTCTAAACAGGATAGGAAGCGTTTTTATATGTATGCATGCTATGCGCCTGATACATTTGACACGGACTGACTGCACGAAAGCTATCTATATTGCGCGCGTATTTGGGACTGCGCCTGTGAACTTGCGCAAGCGTTTTGAGATAAATGCCGGCAGCCATCCCCTTACGTGTTTTGAGCAGCCTGTAGCCGGATGCGACAACGTCTTTCCTTTCAGCAAATTGGCGCGCACAAGAAACCAATTTGGCGCACAAGCCTTGCAAGCCGTCCTTTCGTGGCTCAGAGCAGACTTTCAGAGAAAAATAATGTGTAGGAAACGTTGACAAGTGACTGCGCAGCCGCCCGCATTATTTCTTTTGGTCGCTGTCACTTGACCTGAACACACTGTTCGTGGCAGCCCGGTGCCCGAAGTTACGGGACAAAGAAAACGGGAAGAAAGGGGTATCAAGAAAAAAAAAAGCAGAACACCACAGAAAGAGGCGTGGGACTCATAAAGGTCACAACGACCGCTCCGTTCAAACAACGCTTCGTAGTGTCAGTTGGTCCCTGTATTGTTGTCGGTCCATTTTTCTATGTTGCGCATTTTTTTGTTTGGCACACGCTGTCTTCTATAACGAAAGGTAGCAATCATGATGTTGCGGCATTTGTTGTCCGTTTGTGCGCTTTCACTGCACTTTGGTAAAGTACCAATCGCGAACACAAAAAATATGAACAAGAAGAAAGGGATCACAACACCTGTTATAGGTAATTAATTGGGAGCGCGACATGCAATCGCATTGTGGCTGGTTTCTAAGCATGATGTAGTCCCAGACGTATCTTTTGGTGTGTTAAAGAAGCCACAGTTGCGTATACAAGTGAAAATGGAAGCGAAGCAATAACACTGTAGTTGTTTTCAGCTTGTTCTCGTCTGAATTTATGGTAATAGTACACCACAATGTAGTCGTTTTCAGCTTGTTCTCGTCTGAATTTATTGTAATAGTACACCACAATGTAATTAGTATACTGTAGTGAAAAAACAAGCAGGAAAATAAAGAAAACTTGACATGTTAATTTCTCGCATTTATATCACAATACCGCCGTTTCTGTTCATGAATGGTTCGAGGCAGGCACGTACCCAGGATTTTTTTCGGGGAGGGGAGGGGGGCGCCCAACCCAAGGCAAGGAAGAAAAAGTGCACAAGGAAAAGCAGGGAGGTTAGCCAGTTTAGCTTAACCGGTTTGCTACCCTACACATGGGAGAGGGATGGGGGCGATGAAAGATGGGGAAGGGGAAGAGAGAGAGAGAGCACATAGCACAGCACACACACATCGTCCGTTAGAGTCCATCAATATGACATGGTACGTGATATCACTGTCACAGCCACTTGTCCAATCCCGTCTCTTTCAAAAACCGAAGTAGTCCCTTCGTCGCCTTCACCTGCGATGTCTTCTGTCGGCGGCACGTGAAAATCGTGTCGAGGGACAATGGTCTAGTGTCAAGGTCCGCTAGAACGGATGCCAGGGACTGTCGCTGAACATTATATTCAGGACAGTCGCACAGAATGTGTTCCAGCGTCTCCTCGCAAAGACAGGTATTGCAGAGAGCGTTGTCGGCCATTCCAATGCGAAATGAGTACGAGTTCGTGAAAGCCACCCCTAGCCATAAGCGATAAAGCAGCGTCGCCTCTCTTCGGCGGAGTCCAGTTGGCATATAGAGATGCATCAAAGAGGGCAGGTGGTATTGACGGTTGCTCTGGTTGGTCTGGCTGTTTGGTGTGCACCATAGAGAGAGCGTGATATCCTGTGCAAGGACTCGAAGTCTGCTAGCTGTGTCAGATCGTGAAAGCGGTATGGCCTCTTCTTGTACGTCTTAAAGAGCTGCCCGAGCGGCATCATCGGCGTCTTCGTTTCCAGTGACGCCGCAGTGACTTGGCAGCCACTGAAACGTCACGAGGTGTGCTTTCTCCTGTGATGTATGGAGTAGGCATCTAATATCGAATACGAGCTGTTCGAATGGCCCGCGACGCAGAGCTGATAGTACAGATTGTAGGGCTTCCTTTGAGTCGCTGAAGATTGACCATTGTCGAGGTGGCTCCAAATTGACGAAACAAGTGCAGCGCGAAGAGCAGCTAGTTCAGCAGATGTCGATGTTGTAGGGTGGTCAGTCCTAAAGCTGATGGTAATAGCTTTTGCTGGGACAACCACAGCACCGGATGAGCACTGGATGTCTGTGGAACCATCAGTATAAATGTGTTCACTGTCCGCGTACCTCTCGTGCAGAAGAAGCAGAGATAGTTGTTTCAGCACAGGGGACGACAGTCCAGACTTTTTCCCGATTCCTGGTACACTGAGATGGACTGTGGGGCTGACAGGACACCAAGGGGGTATCGATGGTTTAGATGCAGCGGTGAAGCCCGAGGGAAGTTTGTCGTTGTACTTGATGATAGTTTTAGAGTATGATGATTGGTAACCCAAGGCAACTTTTCTATGCAAATGAGGGGGGTACCTTTACTAGTACAAATGTGAATAACGCCCACCATTCGCCATAAAACGCATATAACTACAAAAGAGAAATGAAATAAGGTGTATTTTACAGGTACGCCTGTGTGATACACCTCTCCTTTACATGGAAAAACAAAGAACCACATCAAATGAACTCGAGCAGGAAGAACACTGCCAAGAACAAGTAAAAAAGCCCCGAGAGTGTAAAATAAAAATAACCTTAGTAGAATAGAACTTTAAAAAACTGCAGTTGACAACAAAGGCACACGGACTGCGCGGAGTTGTGTTACTCCGCCAGCCAATCACAGCAGCAAACAAAATCGTCGTCATGCCGCCGTTTCAATATGGCGTCGTACTTGATACCTCCGGAGCGTCTGCTAATCTTGAAGAGTCTTTTCATCGGCGGAAGCAATGAGTTGTGCAACAGACATGGACAAAGTGTAAGGAGTCTTAGCATTTCACTCTTCAAAAGTCTGCGGTGCAGTTCATTTCACTGTTGAACCCGTTTTACTTATGAAACTTCACTGCCAACTGAAGTGAAACTTCACAACAAATAGCTGTAGCGAAGCAAGCATGTTATTCCTGTTCAATAAAGAATTAGGTATTCGTCTTTCCACTATAATAGGCGAGGGGAAAGGTATAAAATTAGGCGCTAATAATTTCATTGTTGTAGTTACCGCCTTATTTGGGTAACAGAAAAAGTTTGAAGTACGAATTATTTGCGGCCTCGCGGAGGAACAGTGGCTGGCGGTTATGAGGGCGTGGGCGGGGCTTCATTGCAAACTTAAGTTGTATCCGACTATAGTAGCGTTTTTTGAATTAGCTGTAAAAGAATTCTACAGAAATATATATTCGTGGAACAATCACAGTTCTTTTGGATCCCTCCTTTACTGCTGTGACAGAAGTGCCACAACCGACTCGTATTGTTATTTGGGAAATTACGTAACGATGCGTGGCCGCCAGTCGCGTACAACCGCATATGGCGCAGGAAGCTGCGATTCTACACATAGTGCGCCCACCGCGGAAGGTTAGAAAAACACCTACATAAGCACAGCAGAGAAGCGGCTACGTTAGGCGGCTCGAATAATAACTGTAGAAGCGTCATTAACACGCGGAATGGTCCTCCACTTCCGACGGCGTTATAACTGCTTCCTATTTAAATAAAAGATGTTGATTCATAAATGTTTACACATGCAACGGTTAAATTTGGTAATTTTCGCTTTTCTTTCCTGTTTGGCTGTTGCCTTGGCTCCCTTTTAGTAGATCGCTTAAATTGTCAGCTCCTTGCTACTCTTTTTTCCAGTTGCCCATTTTGCACAATCATGCTGTACAATTAGGGAAAAACCAAAAGAGGTAACGGGTGACAGTCATATTGCTTAAGGGTTTAACGGTTATTGCAGGGTTTGGTGATGGACGCTGTCTCGCATTATATTATTTTCCACCTTGTCTAACCCGTATCACGGGTATATATGGTTCTGATGATCTCTCAGCGTCGCGGCGAGCCGTCACTCGAGAAACTAATGAAACAAAAAGAAAAGTTAAACGCAATTGGCATTTCCTTTGGTCGCAACTCGTTCCACGTGCATACAGACCAGCTGACCACGAACTGAATACCTTTCCTGGTCCCTGGATCAGTCTAAACAAAGAAGGTTGAACTAAGAAGCAAAAACGATGCGCGTGACCGTTAAATAGATGGCGACAACTGAATGCATCTCGAGTTAATCGCGCGGGCACCGAATTGATTAGGAAACTGGCCTTCCCATCCCAGGAGACGCCGATAACTACCGCCATCCAAAAGCAGTGAAAACGGCTACAAAATGTTCACCGCCGAAAAGCGTCGACAAATCAATCGACTCGGCGGTCAACATTTTGCTGCCTTTTACAGCGAAAGCAATGTATGACTAATCTCCGTAGTTTCTTTCGCTGTCCGTTAACAGAAAAAAATTATCATGTGGGCCGATCCTGGTGATAGTGCAAGAAGGGTCCAAGATCAATGGCACATACCCTTGTGGACTATACCTATACGCGCCCTTCGGAAACTTCAGGATGGGCCCACATATGGGGAGTGCTTAACGCCTGATTCACCTCCACCGCGGGTCTGCCCGGTATTGCACTACCTTCGGGATGGACCCACGTGTGGGGAACGCTTAACGCCTGCTTCAACCCGCCGCGGGTGGGCCCGATATTGAAATATTTTCGAGAGCGGCCGACGTATGATCAGTTAATGCCTGCTTCACCTCCGCCGCGGGTCGGCCCGATATTGCACTATCTTCAGGCCGACCCGCAGCGGATGTGAAACACTTCGCTTTTCGTTTGAGAGCTTTGACTGTCGTCAGCTTTGCTGTCATTCCATCGTCACGGAGTGGAATAGTTGTCACTTTTTTCACTCCTTTTTGATGGCAGTAGTTATCAGAATCTCCTGGGGTGTGGAGGCCAGTTTTGTCATCGGTTCGGTGCCCGCTCGATTAGCTCAAGATGAATTCAGTTGTCACCATCTATGGCAGCAAGCAGGGCGTATTTTATTGTTTTAATTATAATATTTTATTTTATTTTTAAAGCCCAACACAATTTTTATGTCACTATATATTGAACGATGAGGCGCATCCCTGTTGCTTCGTTAGTTCAACCTTCTTTGTTTAGACTGATCCAGGGGCTAGGAAAGGGATTTGGTTCATAGTCGGCTGGTCTGTATGCTCGTGGAACGAGTTATGGCTGGAGAAAACGCCAGTTGCGTTTAACTTTTCCTTTTGCTTCCTTATTTCCTCGAGTGACGGCTCGCCGCGACGCTGGCAGATCCTCGGAAGCATATATCCGCGACATGGGTTAGATAAGGTGGAAAATAAAATATTGCGAAACAGCGTAGATCATCAGACCCTGCAATAACCATTAAACCCATAAGCAATATGACTTTCACCCGTTACCTTGTCTGATTTTTCCCTTATTGTACAGCACTTTTCGTGCAAAATTGGCAACTGGAAACAAGACTCGCAAGAAGGGGAGAAATTAAGCGATCTACTACGCGAGAAAGCCAAGGCAACAGCCAAACAGGGAGGAAAAGCGAAAATTGTTTGTGAAAATATTTATGGATCCACATCTTATTTAAAAAGGAAGTAGAGGACACGCCACCGGAACTGGAGAATAATTCCGTGTGTTTTGAATGACGCTTCTACAGTTATCAATTGAGCCACTTGACGTAGCCACTTCCCTGCTGTGATAATGGGGAGGGGGTGTGGTTCTAACCTTCCGCTATGGGCGCAGTACATCTAGAACCGCAGCGTCCTGTGCAATACGTGGTTGTACGGTACTGGTGACCACGCATCTTTACGCAATTTCCCAAATAACAACACGAGTCGGTTTTGCTACTTGGTAGAGCAGTAAACGAGGGATACAAAAGAACTGTGACTGTTCCGCAAATATACATTTCTCTAAAATTCTTCCAGAGCTAATTCAAAAAACGTTACTAGAAATCTTTATTTTGCACTTTTGCTCGTTAACTTGTTCTTGGCAAGGTTCGTCCTGCGCATCTTTCATGCGCGTGTCCATTTGATGTGGTTCTTTGTTTGCCAAGTAAAGAAGAGGTGTATCTGACAGGCGTGCCTGTGCGATAGACGTTATTTCAATTCTCTTTTGCGGTTTTACGCGTCTTTATGGCAAATGGTGGGCCTTATTCACATTTGTGCTAGTAAAGTACCCTCCACCTCATTTGCATAGAAAAGTTACCTTCGGTTGCCCTCCCCTCCCCGCCCGCCGAAAAAAAATCCAGCGTACGTGCCTGACTCAAACATTCTAAGACGCAAAGCTACGACGCGAGATCTCCTTGGTGCAAACTCCCTTTGTAGACCATGGGCGCTATAACGTAAAACTATTCCGAACTTTTCTATTCCATTTCTGCTGTCAGCCCTCCGCTATTGGTCAAACACTTTTTTGGACCACTCCCACTTCACCTGTCTGTCACGCGAAGTCACGAAAACCGCGATACCTCCCCATCTGATATGATGTGTACGCACTGATTATGCATGATTTGACCGAAATGGGAAAACATTTATTTTTGATTCGACGCCTTTTCGCCATTAGCCCCCGGCTATTGGTCAAAAGTTTTCGGGCTGCGTCCACTTCACCTGCCCGTCACGCGACGTCAGAAACCGAGAAAATTCACCGCGCCAAAGTGACGTGTCCGCATTAAAGATGCATTAATGTGCCGAGCAAAACTGAATTTTCTTCTGAATAGCCGCAGGCTGCCCCGTTCCAAAAGGAATAAAAGATGGCTGCCGCCGTTTGATCAGGCGCTGGCGAGTCGCACCTGCCGGAGAGCATGGGTTTATTTGCGTATAATCAAATTTCTTGCGTGGCCGCGTAACGTTTTCGAGCACTTCCGGTACGTTTACGATCTAATTCGGCCAACTATTTTTTGCTGAGGATCCGTTTTAGTGTCATTTCTTAAGCTTCCGTTGCATGCCGCCGCCATTTTCGACTAGCCACTGCAAGCTAAGTAAGGAAAGTCGACCAATCGCAGACGCCGGCAACGCCCTCTTCATCCGGTTATCGATTTTCAGTGCACTGGCTCTGGCCCATCGAATCCCTCTCCACTTGAGCATGTTCCTCACCTCTTGTCAGCCTATTAGATACGACAGGCCGCTCAGTGTTGGCAATCTTATTCATTTTTCAAGCAAACAAAAGTGACCTCCTATGAACGAGGAGAGCGTTTGGTTGGTCTGTTCAGACAACGCTGCGGGTGACCGCCCGGTGCTTGCGTCGGTGGTTACGCAAATTTCACGTCAGGAGATTGGAATAAAAGCATATTGGAATAGTTTTACGTTATATGGCCCTATGACTACGCCATATAGGTATAAATCACGCAAAGTTATGTTGTGCGGTGGGCCTCCTGTCACCATTGACGTATGCCATGGTGACTTCAAAAAACGGCAACGAGATATAGAACTGTGGGAGAGTTGGGTACGATGGAAAAAAAACATGGGTCAATGAAAATGATCGGACCTACAAATGCGCTCGGACACGTCAACTGCGCATTTGGGTGTCATGTTTTGACCAGCCGTAAACAGTGGTAAAAAAGTAGGAATCAGGTGAATCAGTGGCTATGGCGTTGGGCCCCTGAGTATGACGTCGCGTATTCAATCCCGAACGTGGCGGTTGCATTTAGAACGGGGCAAAATGCAAAAACGTCCATGTACTTAAATTTATGGATACCTTAAAGAGCCTCAGGTGGCCAAAACTAATCTGGATTTCTCCACTACGATATGCCTCGTAATCAGATCGTCATTTTGGCATGAAAAACCCAACGATGTTATTTTGATTGTACGTTATGTTATGGTATGTTTTCTTCTGACCCCGCCGTTCTTTCTTTTTGCGCCACATACCATTTGAAAAAAAAAAAGTATGCAAGGGGGTGCATTGCAGTAATTTTTAGGCTTCCTCAATCCGATATTAGAGGTGGATTCAACAAACTATTTATTCCCTGTGAAAGCCAAGAGGGAGACTCAATGTACGGTGTGCTACAATGTATAGCAGCGGCAAGATAGCGAATTTACCTAACGTGGCCCTGCCAGTTGTGTGTAAGAACATGGTTTCTGTTCAGCCAGTTTCGGTTTCGACTCCGGCGTCTGGCATCCACGAGAGGCCGCGGTAAGCCACCAGAGTGCGCGGGTAAAATAAACATGGGATCATGATACGCGCGGGCCCGGGGAACAGACGCACTCGTGGGGCTTCTGCCACGCAGTCATCTACATCTATTATAAAAAATAATTAAACAGGTTCAGTGGACCATATAATTATCCTCTACATAATTGTGACCCACTGTTTCGAAAAGCAGCGCTACAGCCTTCAAGAAGAACAAGCTTTTTGACTAGAAAAAGCAGAGAGGTCGGCCCGAAAGCAGTGTATTTGGCCGGCTACTCTGCGCAAGCGAAGAGGGAGAGGAGGAGAAAGAGGGTCACAATGGGGGATGATGATGGGAGAAACGAGATGAAAGAACACATCGCATATGTGCTACAACCACAAGCGCGAGTCCAGGCCTGTCTCGCCTGAGAAACGTGAAAAAGCACGCATTGCATCTACCGTCTGCCAACTCTCCGGCCATGCGCCTAGTAAGAGGTCCTCCGATAGCAGTCTTCTGTCTAAATGCTTCAAGGTAGCTGTCAGCTTCAGTCTTTCGCGCGCATACAAAGGGCACACTACGGGAACATGGTCATAGACTGAACAACGGCACATGCTCAACATTTTAGGGAGTCCGTCAGTCCAATGATCTGCAAGTACCTGCGCGCGAAAGCGATGCCTAAACGTAGTCTGTGTACAAGGCAGGCATGAGAGCGTGGAATTCCACCCTGAACCGAAAAATGCATAGCGGGGTTTAGCCTTTTAAGGCGGACGTGGCGAGAGTCTGGCTGGGCCCAGTATCTTCTCGTCGCACTCCTCATTATTTCCGACAGGACGCACATGATGTCCGGTGTACAGAACGGCACAACAGTTTGCAGGCCATTGCTGAGGGTGCGCCTTGCTTCAGCATCGACCATCCCATTGCCATTGAGCTCGCAGTGTCCCGGGATCCGTTGAAAAAACTATTCGGTGGTCTTTTTCTTGAGCACATGAAAGTCGCTCGGTGATCTGCTGCAGGGCCAGAGCCTGATAGGCGGTGTGGCGCAGGAAGCGTCCCAAAATTTGCAGCGCGGATTTCGAGTCCGTGAAGATGCACCACTTCTGAAGTCTTCAAAAATCCTGGACAGCTCACCAGCTCATCTCAAAAACAGTAAAAGTAAACGGAATTGCAACCACCGATGCTACCCAGATTGGGAAACCCCAAGAAGTCCCACAATATCCTGCCGTCTCAGCCATCACTCTGAAGCTTCCGTATTTCTGGCCTGCAGACTCTGCTCTTTGGCTCACGCAATTGGAAGTCCAATTTTCATCAAAGAGAACTCTGTCCCAAGAAACAAAGTTTCATCACCTCATTGCGGCACTAACACCAAGCAAAGTAGTCGAGGTATGTGACGTTATTCTCGCCCCTCCAACCGAGCAGCCATACGACGCGCTGGAACGCGAGCTCGTCCGTCGCACCACCCTCTGCGAGCAGAAGCGCCTGCAACGGCTCCTAAGGGCGAAAGACCTGAGCGACCGCAAACCATAGAAGTTACTACGTGGCACGCGTCATCGTTTGGGGAAGAAGGAGTCCAAGATGAATGACTGCCTCCTCTGCCAACGGTTTCTGCAGCGCCACCCTGCATATGTGTGCATGGTTCTGGCAGCGACGCGGCACTTGCCCCTCGATGATTTCGCCGCTCTTGCCCACGGGTGCTGGAGGTCGCGGCACCGGTGGTTGCTGCTTTTGACAGCACCGCCAAAGTGAACGAAACTTCTCCCGATTCACTGACGGGGAATCCCATCGCGGAATTGAAACTCCTTAAGAGGAAGCTTTAGCTCGGGTGCTCCTATCTAAATACATGTAAAAGGAGAATTCGTTTTTCTCGACAACCACTGCACCAAATTTGACGAGGTTTGTTGCGTTTAAAAGAAAAGCTAAAAATTTAGTGACTGTTCTTTTTTTTCAATCTTCGATTTAGCTTCTCAACTTATTATTAAAAATTGTCAAAAATTCAAAATTTTCACGACACGAAACTATCAAGTTTACAACTATGTAACTCAGAAACATAAACTATAAGACAATTCTGTGAATTGCATATAATAGTGCATCTAAAGGGCACAAAATTGATAAGCTATACATGTATCTCAAAAAATTTATTAATACGGAAATACAGCTTTTGCAGAACATTTGTAAACAACGTAACAAATTCACGTAAGATATAAAATGACATATCGAATTTGTCCGCTTTCAATGGTCTAATGGATGCCGTTTACAGAACTGCGATATCTGTTTTTGATACAGAGTTATGAATTTGTAAATTTCGTTCTATTTCTTTCAAATTTTTGAAAATTCTTTTAACAAACTTCAGGACCTAATTCGAAATTCCGCTTCCAACAATCACTAGAATTTAACTTTCTCTCTCAGATGCAATAACTTTCATTAAACTCGGTGCAGGGTCATCTCAGAAAAACGTTCTTGCGTTTTACATGTATTTAGGTATTACATGTATTTATGTATTACATGTATGACATGTATTACATGTAGGCCGCGTCGGAGTTGTCCCTGAGCTAAAGCTTCCTCTTATGGAGGGAGTCTAGTGGATTTCGCGCGCTCTAGAAGCATTGAAGAAGCAAAAAGAGAGACGCCCGTACTACATCACCCAACCGCGCGTCAACACTCTCTCTCCTGACACTGCACGCGTCTGCTGGTACCATCGCCGCTTCGGAGAAAATGCAAGCAAGTGCGTGACGCCCTGCGGCAATCAGGGAAACATGCCGGCCGCGCACTGGAGACTACTGGTGCGCCAGGCCCAATGGTACTCCGCTTCTCATCTGCTACTGGCTGCGTGAAAAGAGTTCAACATGAGCCAGCTGTCGACATTTTCACTTCCAAAAAAGTTTGTTTTTCAATAGATCAGCAAACCCCGTCTAAAAGTGATAACCCGCCAACTGCACGCAAGCTTTTGTCTCAAGTATCCGGCCAATCCGAATCCAGCTTATTTTATGTCGTGGACATAGTCTCACAAACCCGCTTCTGGTGGACGCAGGCGCTGAAGTCAGGGCATTTTCGGCGACGCGTGCGGATCGCCAGGGCCACACGACATCCAGGTTGCGCACCGTGAAGGCCACGCAAATCACAACGTATGGGCAGCGATCTCTAACGATGGACTTTGGGCTGGGCCGAACTTTTTGTTGGACATTCATTGTAGCTGACATGAAGCGCACGATCATCGGAGCAGATTTTCTTCGCCAGTCAGACTTGTAGACATGCAGAACTCCCAGCTACGAGATGCTACAACGCACTCGAGCATTCACGGCATCACATCCTGCACGACAATGATGAAGGCAACGCTCCTTCGACCGGAAGTACCGAATGTTCACCCCGAATCCACGGACTTAATTAAAGATTTTGCCTGCCTCACATCTCATGTGAACACCTCACGCCCTGTCAAGCACAGCGTTACACATCACATTGTGACATCGGCACCCCCAGTACACGCCCATCATCGCCGCCTGCTACCTGAGAGGCTGAAAATTGCTCGACGAGAATTCGAACATATGCTCGAAATCTGTATTGTGCGCCCATCCTCAAGTCCATGGTCATCTCCGTTACACTTAGACCCAAAGTCTACTGCAAGCGACTGGCGCCTATGCGGCGACTACCGTTCCCTCAACAAGGTAACACAGCCCGACCGTTATCCAGTTCCTCATTTGCATAACTTTGTCGGAATACTGCAGGGAGCCACTGTGTTCTCCAAAGTTGACATCATCAAAGCTTATCACCAAATACCGGTGGAAGAGACTGGTATTCCCAAGGAAGCAGTCACGACACCCTTCGGTTTATTTGAGTACACCAGAATGACCTTTTGGCTACGTAGTGCATCGGAGGCTTTCCAATGGTTTATCGACAAGGTGACCCGAGGCTTGGATTTCTGCTATGCATACTTCGATGACATCCTGGTCGCTAGAACGTCGGATGAGAACATGCCACCCATTCGCGGCAGCTATTCTCTCGCCTGGACGAATAGGGAATTGGGATGAGCCCAGACAAATGCCCTATCGGAGCAGCAGAAATCGACTTTGGGGTGGGGGGGGGGGGGGGCATCGCGTCACGTGCGATGGTAAACAACCACTGAATGAACAAGTCCAAGCTGTTCAAAACTTCGCCCTGCTAGTGCAAGAAGCGAATACTTCCACAATTTCATGGACTGGTTAATTTCCATCACCGCTTCAAATCAGCTTGTTCGCGCACACTGAAGCCATTAAACGATCTTCTCTCAACATCCGGACTAGGCCCAGCGCTTTGGAGTAGTCGAATGAAGCTCGCGCCGCCTTCAAAGCAATCAAGGATTATCTGGCGACTGCAGCTCTTCCCACTCATCCGCAGTCTGACGCATCGACCCGCCTCATAGTAGACGCTTCCAGCATTGGTGTGGGTGCCGCACTGCAGTAGTGCATTGAGGATGAATGGAAGCCTCTGGCATTCTTTTCAAAAACACTATCCACTGCACAAACCCGCTGCAGCACCTACGGACGTGATTTAGTCGCTATCAATATGGCAATGAAATATTTCCGCCAATTTTTGGAGGGCAGTTCATTCTGTCTATTCAGTTGCCTTTAAGCCACTAACCAACGCTTTTACGACCAAATCAGACGGATTGTTACCAAGAGAAATTCGACAGCTGGCATTCATGTATGAATTCTGCACTGATATTCGCCATGCCACCATCACTGAGAACGCCGCAGCCGATGCACTTTCACGTGCAGAAATGAGTAATATAACCTTGCATCCAAAGTCGATCGACTTCAACAAAATGGCATTGGAACAAAGCGATGATGAAGAACTCCGAAAGTAAAGAAATTCTTCAGTGACTCTCGATTTTTTTAAAGACGTGGCCCTGCAAACATGCACAAAGCTACCTGCATGTGACATGTCTACTGGCACACCACGTCCATTTGTACCGAAATCTTTTCGTCGCTGTGTATTCGACTCTCTACACTCTCCTTCGCACCCGGGAACCCGTGCAAAGCAAGCACTTGTGACCACGCGATACCTGTGGCCAAGCATGAATAAAGCATTCAAAAATAATACGTCACACTGTGACTACATGGACAATTTTCCTGCCACCAGACGACCGGTTCAGAGAAGTCCACATCGACATAATTGGCCTTTTGCCACATTCCAAACATTGCTGCTACATTCTTACCTGTATCGATCGCTTCATTCGCTGGCGGCAAGCCGTTCCTATGCAAGATATGTCTCCTGAGACCTTCGCGAAGGTATTTCTGCAGACATGGATTGCACTCTTTGTAACGCCATCCACGATCACAACAGACCGCGGATGCCAATTTGAGTATTCCCTTTTCAAGAAACCTCTCTCTCTCATCGGCACACATCGTATTAGCACCACCGCTTACCATCCAGCAGCTAATGGCCTTGTCGAGCGAATGCATGGGCAGCTCAAATCTTCATAAGAGCCTATGGATAAAAATATCGATGGACCGAAGTGATGCCACTTGTTTTTCTCGGCAGGCGCACAACGCTGAAAAGTGAGTTGAAATGTGCCATCGCTGAGTTCTTCTATGTCGCCACGCTTCCCCTACCTGGCCAGTTTATACAGGCGAGCAAAAACGAGCACTTGTCCGACCCTCTCCAGTCCGTGTCACGCTTGCGTGCTATGATGGAAAGTCTCCGTCCCACACCGATTCGAGCGAAGCAGACTACTCTTGTCTACGTGTCGACAGACTTAGATAACAGCACCCACGTTTTCCTGCGCCGATAGGCTGTCGTCGCGATCCAAAAACTTTCAAAATTGAAATTTGTGGACGATCCCAAGTTATCTCCGTGAACCGATCGAAACCGGCGCACGTATAGCAACCGCTCAACGACACCGCCACCAAGCCATGTCCAAGATTTACACCTCCGTGCACCACGCGTTGAGAAAGAACTGCGCGTCAACCTGTGCAATTTTTGACATGGCTGATTGTTGGCCTATACTTGTGCTGCCGACACCCCTGCCTAATATACTCGTCTCTTATATTTTACGAGGAAGGGCAGTGTCATGGGAGCACACAGTTTCTGTTCAGCGAGTTTCGGTTTCGTTTCGGGCGTCTGGCGACCACGAACTTGCCCCGGTATGTCGCCAGAGGGCGAAGGTAAAATAAACATGGGACGATGCTGCACGCGGACCCAGGGAGCAGAGCAGGCGCTTCCGAGTGCAACAGACGCGCCGGTGTGGCTTCTGCCACGCAGTGACGTATATCTATTATAATAAATAGGTAAACAGTTCAATGTGACCACGTAATTATGCTATACAGCTGTATTATATTCCGAAAAAGACTTTCCTACGTGCACTATTCACAAAACAATTTGGAACATTCATGTATATAATAGCAGTCTCTGTAGGGAGGGATATGCGTTCACCAGATAGAATTGCTATGATTTCTGCTAAGAGTATTGGAAGATATTATCTCACGGCTTCAGTTCAGCAAATGCAACAGTGCGCTGCTGTGAATAGCTATAGAATTAATCACAATGCGTTGGTTTAAACAACCAAGCTTAGGCAATTAATCATATAATCTATAGAATCGCCACTGAACGTTGCAATTCGCCACACCACGCGTGAAACGTCTAGCACTTCAAGAAATGCACTTTGATAGGCAAGGTTACATTATCTGCCGCAAAGGACGTGAAAAAATCATGCATTAGGATCTAAACAGAAAATAGAAACAGCAAAAAAAAAAAAAACTTTCCTCCCAGGGCCCACCAGCCAGCCTCCCGGTGGACGGCAAATACTAAATACTTCCCTTTTAAGATAAAACGTACAGGATGACCACTGTGCCCCGCGTCCAACGTACGGGAACACATAGCCCACTTAATCTGCACTTGCAGCTAGAAAGAACGGCCCTAATATTCACATTAAATATTCATCAAAGACTGCCATCCCATAAGCTAAGACACGTCCTCCGCCCATGGACTAACGTGCATCTCTGGCAACGATGATTTCTTTAAGCTTACTTAGGTATACTGGTATCAATGAAATACTTTAGTTGTCTGAGTGTTGTGGTGCATTTGGCGTGCGTTGTCTATCTGTGGTGTGCACTGTACATTTAATTTCATTGTTCATCACAGCCACATTGAGTAGCATGTTAGGCTTGCCGCCAGACAAGCTTCTCCAAGATTCATTACATAGCCTCTCTCTATATATTCATGCATTCAAGAGGATCATAACCTGCAATTGAGACACACTTCAATAATCTCGAGTTTCGTATCACGTCTCAGCTCTGTGCTCAAAAACATCGACTCGTAAAAAAAATTGTCACGGTTACTACCACAGATATAGGCACCACGAAAATTCTCAAGTATATTTTTATTCCTCGCATGTGTGCCAATTACTTTGCGACACTACTAATTTATGAGCGATCTACAGCACGAAGAAGTTCGACGTCGTTTTTAAATGCGTTTATATACGTTTACTGTTTTCTGGAAGTCTGAAATATGCGTAACTATTTCGTTTTCCTGCAGGTACAGATGCTTATGCTAATACATAACATTTTGTTTGTCTGTTTCTCTTGCTACTTTCGGTGAATCATGAAGGCAATGTAGATCGTGAGAAATGGGTTGTTCTAGACCACAGTTGCAAACACACAGTCCGATATGAAATAAAAGAAGAACCGAAATGAATCGAAAATGCTAAATAATCACCGCAGAGGTGCACCCGCATATACCAGCTGTCACAAAAACAATCTTATCGTTAACTCAATAATGTCTCCTTCGCAAACGCTTCTGAAGAAAAAAAAAAGCACCGTCCATGCACGCCGCACAGATGGTAAACGAGCGAAGCTGCGGCCCCGGTGTCTATGCCGACGTTGTCGCTGCTCTGCCTCGCGGGCCCGACGTCGCCGCTGTCAATCTGGCTCAGACGCGGCATCGGCGGCGTTAAGGTACGTGCTCATTTGCGGAAATAAGCGTGCGCAAGGCGGCGCGCTTATTTCGGCAGCGCTTGTGGTGCCGTCTTCCCGTCTCGTGTCCCGTCAACCTTGTGCGCTGTCAACCCCAGGATGGAAAACCAACAAGCCCAAGCCGTTATTCTAGAGAATCCTTGCCGCGAAAGCGCCTTTCGCGGCGCGCGTTTTTAGGCGCGCGGCTTTGCGCGCGCTTAATTCCGCAAGTGAGGCCGTACCTTAACGTTGCCGCTTTAGCTTCGCTTCGCGAACTAGCTGCGCCGCACAAGCGACGACGCCGGATCGGCCCGAAATTGCCGCTTGCGCTCCGCATCGCGGGCCCTATCTTCCGCCGAGGCGTTGGCGCGATGCCGACGAAATCTTCTGCCGCTTCTGCTCTCGGCGCTGTTGCTTGTACGCCAGCTGCTCCTTGGGAGCACGAACCATGAGTGGTCGTCCCACTGCGAAGTCGGACTGCTGCGCCCGTGTTCTGCAGGGCGAAAGAAACGACGGTCACTATCGGCGTAGCCAATGGGGCGCCACACCTTCCGCCGGAGTGTTTCGGTGATCGGACCGCGAGCGTTTCGCCTATAGGCATATACAGCTTCGCTGTAAATAATAATAATAATAATAAATTCAATAAATACATTTCGCCGATGACTATCAAGTAATGGAAGGAATTAGGAGGCCGCATAGTAATGCAGCGTAACCCTTCCAAATTTCAGGAGTTGCTAACAATCCATTGTAGCCTTCATGGTTAACGTATATTAATTTAGCTTTTTTTTTTCTTGCACTCCCTCTATGCGTTGCTTGTACTGGTCGTAGTTGCCATGTCTGAGCTTCTATTGTGCTATTGCACTCTTCAAGTTGCATTCAGTTGAATGTCGTATTCTTACAGTTTATGTACTCGTCCTGTCTATTTTTATGCATGCCTTCTCTTTATCCAATCCATTTCGGCCGCAGGTTTGGTGACATCATTCGCGCATAGAGTGCACGCGCAGCGGTGCTTTCGCCGTACGCGCTCGGAAAGGAGGCGTTTTTTAGGGATCTCTGTCAACGAGGTGCCGCCAAGCAAAATCTCCAAAGAAGAAGAAGAAGACAGAATAATATAGACATGTTTTGAGCCAACAGCAAAAACGACGACTACCAACATCACTGAGTGCGTGGCCGTGCTGGCTGATTAGAGTACCTAAACCAGTACGTACCTCAACCCATATTTACTAAAATTTGTGTTCGTAAGAGCTGGTGCTGGCCAACCGTGATGTTGAATATGCTATTAGCGTAGGCGGCCTACGAATGGGTTACGGCACTTACGAGCGAAGGGATTAGGGAATTCTGCCGCTCGTGTCGTCATTACCACCAACGCACTTCCGAGGTAGCATACGTTGGCGGAAGCTTCTTTCTTCTTTATACGGCGCGGAAATGTCTAGGACAAAATCAAAAGATTATATAATAAGACACAGAATGCGTCACTTCGCACATAGGAATAATTAACAACTATAAATAAAACATCTGATATCATCGTCATCATCATCATCATCAGCCTAGTTACGCCCACTGCAGGGCAAAGGCCTCTCCCATACTTCTCAAACTACCCCGGTCATGTACTAATTGTGGCCATGTTGTCCCTGCAAACGTCTTAATGTCATCCGCCCACCTAACTTTCTGCCGTCCCCTGCTACGCTTCCCTTCCCTTGGAATCCAGTCCGAAACCCTTAATGACCATCTGTTATGTTCCCTCCTCATTACATGTCCGGCCCATGCCCATTTCTTTTTCTTGATTTCAACTAAGATGTCATTTACCCGCGTTTGTTTCCTCACCCAATCTGCTCTTTTCTTATCCCTTAACGTTACACCCATCATTCTTCTTTCCATAGCTCGTTGCGTCGTCCTCAATTTCAGCAGAACCCTTTTCGTAAGCCTCCAGGTTTCTGCCCTATATATGAGTACTGGTACACACAGCTGTTATACACTTTCCTTTTGAGGGATAGTGGCAACGTGCTGTTCATGATTTGAGAATGCCTGCCAAACGCACCCCAGCCCATTCTTATTCTTCTGGTTACTTCAGTCTCATGATCCGGATCCGTGGTCACTCCCTGCCCTAAGTAGATGTATTCCCTTACCACTTCCAGTGCATCGCTACCTAACGCAAACTACTGTTCTCTTCCGTTAAACATTACTTCTGTTTTCTGCAGATTAATTTTTAGACCCATCCTTCTGCTTTGGCTCTCCAGGTCAGTGAGCATACATTGCAATTGGTCTCCTGAGTTACTAAGCAAGGCAATATCATGAGCGAATCGCAAGTTGCTAAGGTATTCTCCATCAACTTTTATCCCCAATTCTTCCCACTCCAGGTCTCTGAATACCTCCTGTAAATATGCAGTGAATAGCATTGGAGAGATCGTATCTCCCTGTCTGACGCCTTTCTTTATTGGAATTTTGTTGCTTTCTTTGTGGAGGACTACGGTGGCTGTGGAGCCGCTATAGATACCTTCCAGTATTTTTACATATGGCTCATCTACACCCTGATTCCGTAATGCCTCCATGACTGCTGAGGTTTCGACTGAATCAAACGCTTTCTCGTAATCAATGAAAGCTATATAAAAGGGTTGGTTATATTCTGCACATTTCTCTATCACTTGATTGATAGTGTGAATATGGTCTATTGTTGAGTAGCCTTTACGGAATCCTGCCTGGTCCTTTGGTTGGCAGAAGTCTAAGGTGTTCCTGATTCTATTTGCGATTACCTTAGTAAATACTTTGTAGGCAACGGACAGTAAGCTGATCGGTCTATAATTTTTCAAGTCTTTGGCGTCCCCTTTCTTATGGATTAGGATTATGTTAGCGTTCTTCCAAGATTCCGGTACGTTCGAGGTCATGAGGCATTGTGTATATAGGGCGGCCAATCTTTCTAGGACAGTGTTCCCACCATCCTTCAACAAATCTGCTGTTACCTGATCCTCCCCAGCTGCATTCCCCCTTTGCGTAGCTCCTAAGGCTTTCTTTACTTCTTCTGGCGTTACCTATGGGATTTCGAGTTCCTCTAGGCTATTCTCTCTTCCACTATCGTCGTGGGTGCTACTGGTACTGTATAAATCTCTATAGAACTCCTCAGCCACTTGAACTATCTCATCCATATTAGTAACGATATTGCCGGCTTTGCCTCTTAACGCACACATCTGATTCTTGCCTATTCCTAGTTTCTCCTTCACTGTCTTTAGGCTTCCTCCGTTCCTGAGAGCCTGTTCAATTTTATCCATATTATAGTTCCTGATGTCCGCTGTCTTACGTTTGTTGATTAACTTAGAAAGTTCTGCCACTTCTATTCTAGCTTTAGGGTTAGAGGCTTTCATACATTGGCGTTTCTTGATCAGATCTTTCGTCTCCTGCGATAGCTTACTGGTTTCCTGTCTAACGGCGTTACCACCGACTTCTATTGAGCACTCCTTAATGATGCCCATAAGATTGTCGTTCATTGCTTCAACACTGAAGTCCTCTTCCTGAGTTAAAGCCGAATACCTGTTCTGTAGCTTGATCCGGGATTCCTCTAGTTTCCCTCTTACCGCTAACTCATTGATTGGCTTCTTGTGTACCAGTTTCTTCCGTTCCCTCCTCAAGTCAAGGCTAATTCGAGTTCTTACCATTCTATGGTCACTGCAGCGTACCTTGCCGAGCACGTCTACACCTTGTATGATGCCAGGGTTTGCGCAGAGTATGAAGTCGATTTCATTTCTAGTCTCACCATTCGGGCTCCTCCACGTCCACTTTCGGCTAACCCGCTTGCGGAAAAAGGTATTCATTATCCGCGTATTATTCTGTTCTGCAAACTCTACTAATAACTCTCCTCTGCTATTCCTAGAGCCTATGCCATATTCCCCCACTGACTTGTATCCAGCCTGCTTCTTGCCTACTCTGGCATTGAAGTCACCCGTCAGTATAGTGTATCTTGTTTTGACTTTACCCATCGCCGATTCCACGTCTTCATAAAAGCTTTCGACTTCCTGGTCATCGTGACTGCATGTAGGGGCATAGACTTGTACTACCTTCAATTTGTACCTCTTATTAAGTTTCACAACAAGACCTGCCACCCACTCGTTAATGCTATAGAATTCCTGTATGTTACCAGCTATTTCCTTATTAATCAGGAATTCGACTCCTAGTCCTCGTCTCTCCGCTAAGCCCCGGTAGCACAGTACGGGCCCGCTTTTTAGCACTTTATATGCTTATTTTGTCCTCCTAACCTCACTGAGCCCTATTATATCCCACTTACTACCCTCTAATTCCTGCAATAACACTGCTAGACTCCCCTCACTGGATATTGTTCTAACGTTAAACGTTGCCAGGTTCAGATTCCAATGGCGGCCTGTCCGGAGCCAGGTATTCTTTGCACCCTCTGCTGCGTCACAGATCTGACCGCCGCCGTGGTCAGTTGCTTCGCGGCTGCTGGGGACTGAGGGCCGGGGTTTGATTGTTGTATTCATATAGGAGGTTGTGGCCAAGTACTGCACCAGGGTGGCCAATCCTGCTCTGGTGAGAGAGTGGGTTACCGGTTCTGGTCACCGGGATCAGGCCGCACTCCAGGCCTCTTTGTGCAATTTTCTCAACACACGGTTTCTTTTTTTGTATTGTCCGGTGGAGAATTGCGCGGCACCGGGATTTGAACCACGGTCCTCTTGCACGGGAGGCGGATACTCTACCGTCCCCGCAGGAGTTAAGTTAAAAAATTAAATTAAGGGGTTTTACGTGACAAAACCACTTTCTGATTATCAGGCACGCCGTAGTGGAGGACTCCGGAAATTTCGACCACCTGGGATTCTTTAACGTCACCTAAATCTAAGTACACGGGTGTTTTCGTATTTCGCCCCCATCGAAATGCGGCCGCCGTGGCCGGGATATGATCCCGCGCCCTCGTGCTTAGCAGTCTAACACCATAGCCACTGAGCAACAACGGCGGGTCCCGCAGGATTTCTACGCCTCATTTAACCTACAGTGGCGCCCTATTTGATCAGTCAAGGTGGACCAATCTGAGCTCGGTTATACCGTACGGATGGCACTCGGCTAGAGAACCTGGTATTTATGACCTGCACATGTGTGGCCATACATAAATGAGGATATATATAATTTTTAGGAGGGTTCCCGTACAGTGATAAAATTAAAGTTACGCGCGCGCAAAAAAAGAAAAAACTCGGTATGTGCTGTTAATTGCTCTCCTCACGCTACCACGCGATAAGGGCGGAGGTCCTATAAGTTACCCTATAAATGCAAGGTCTTTGGACAACGCCTTAGGTAGTTGCTTCACTAGCATTAGACGCAGACAGAGGAACACACAAAAGCGAACGAACAATACGGTTGCCTCGTTCCTCCTGTTCCTCTTCGCACGAATGCGAGTTCGTGTGTGTACTGAGTCGAATGTCAATTTAGCAGCGTCTGCTAAAAGGGGAAATAAATTTCCTCCTGGAAATCTCAAGGAGAACATCAAGTGACGTAGATGGTCCTTATCGCACTCCGTCGAATGTCGCAGGCGGAAACTGAGGCTTGCAAGGCGCCCGCTGAATCGTGGGCGCCACGAAGGAGAGGCGTGGACTTTCGCTGCGTTGGAAAAGGAACCCAATGAAGTCTAACAGGCCGGGCAAGCTTAAAATGAAAGCACGCATGCGACATCTGTACGGATCACCTCAAGGGTGGGGGGGGGGGGGGGGGGAGGAGCAGTTTATCAAAGCAGCCCCAGGCGAGGAAACGGAAATCGAATTTTGTACCAGCGGAGGGAAGAGCGACAAGCTGCGCGACGGAAATGACAAGATCAACACGGAAGAGTTTAGCGCGCGTTGGAGTGCAATCGACGTAAGGTAAAAAAAGAAGTCTGTCGCTGCAGAAACGCGCAGGTGTTGCATTTACAAGTACGCGTTTCTCTTGCGATTTCACGAACGATCGCATAAACAAACCTCAGAAAGTATTGTTCCGGCTTAAACGGGAAGGCTTGTGGTAGATGCAACGCTCTTTTTGAACAATTCTCTTTTCGCAGTCCACGAAAATTCAAGCTATATATAAGGTAAACCTTATTAAGAGGCACTCTTTTCTGTTTTATATCGAAACACCTGTGTTCCAGATCGCTGTCCGCGAGTCATGTCTCTCATGAGAGCGAGAACTTCGAGGTAAGTGTGAGTGATGAGTGCAACGTGACAGGGCGCCTGCAGCACTCCCCACGAGATATATATCAGTGTGGGTCAATCTCCGCACCCGAGGCAAGTGTTCTGTGGTGCCGCCGATGCGATTTTGCTCGGTCGGAGGAGGTTTGGACAAGTGTTTGTGCGAAATCTGCGCCAGTCCCTTCCCTGACTACGAGTGAGTGCAGGCACAGGGGGAAGCTAGTCTTCGTAGCTCGCTCCTCTGCAGGCCAAGGATCTCCCACGGGGTGACCGGTTATGCGTTGGTTGGAAGGGATCTGAGGGTTGAATGCGCTGGTTGTTTGCTTCTCGAGCGGCGGATATTGTCGCCTCGCTTCCATCGAGACTCTCGTACGCTGGATACCGGACAAACACCTCTTCTAGATCAGGCCCAGCGAGCAGCCCGTGCCAGTGAAGCTATGGACCAAGGGAACACCCTTAGGCGGCCTTTTTTTTATCGAGTGCAGCTCTGAGGTGCCTTTTCCTACGTTGAGCGGCGACGTCCTCGGCGTAAGCGAGCGAACGAGCACAGCGAAGTATGAAAGCGCGAACGCAGACTGCAGCGGGGGATGAAAGAGGGTGATAGCGGAGAGAGCGTGAGGAGGAAAGCAGAGGGGGAGGGTATGGCCAAATCGTAGGAAGAAGATCGCAGGGCCGCGCAAGTGAGGCTCTGCGGCGACGACCACTACGAGATCATATATGGAAACAAAAAGCGCTGCATTAGCGGAGTTCTGTCTGCGGCGGTTGCTGTGAATCGCGCCCACGAGCCAACCACGCGCTGTCTCTCGCTATATACCGATTATCGAGGCAATCGCGTCACACTTCGCTCCGTCTGCAATGTGCCGCACGAGACAGATTTTTCGCGCCAGCCACGCTACTCACAACGTCCTCTTCCTAATATAAACCGTGTACCTATACAATCATAATACAATATATCGACACGCATACTTCTTTCGCGTATAGAGCGGCGCTCAAATCTCACATTAGGGAGTGGCGTAATCATCGGTGAATTTTTCCCGTTATTTTTCCCTTCTTCAATAACGTTTTCCACAGACACACACACGCCACACACACAAGTGTTCTATTGAATAATAACGTACTGTTCTTCAATAAAGAAAATACAGATCACGTCTTATTTCGCTTCTGCTAATGCTGTAGAAGCATAGCGATTTGTTGCAGGAGGCGCCACAAATTTCTTCTCTAGCCTAACGGCACAAAAAAAAAAGAGAGAACGTAGAATTTGGGATTGGGAGAGTGCCACGTACGTATCATCTGGACATAAAGATGGGTCGCTTGTATATAGTGTGACCTATGTTTGTGATTCGCTTGGGAAAATTAGCCTCACGTCAGGCAATCATAAAAAAGTTTTAAAGAATTAAAAAGAAAAAATCCTGAATAAGCCAACAAAATATGGAAAGCAGATTTCGCTGCTGCTTGTAGCTCCAGATTAGTCCGTCGCGTAGCTATGGTAAGCTCTGCACGCGTAGCTGCGCCTGAAAGCTGCATTGGCTTCAAATATTAAGCAAGAGTGAATGTTCTGAGCAACTTCAAGCGGCGAAGCCAACATAAACATTGGTGTCTTTCGATAATTGCCAGAGCTAAAATTTTGCCTTTCTATTCAAAATAGCAGCTCATATTGCACGAATAGCAGCTTCATTCTTTCATGTGGCTATTTTCCACCCTTTCATTCCACCTCGAAACTGGGGAATCGCCACGTCATGAGTTCGATAAGACGTTGCTACGTCTTTCTTACAGAGCAGCGAAATTAAGAAAGAACAGACAGTGAATCTGGAGAAAGCACACAAGAAATAAATTGTTAAATTTATTGCAATGTGCTCGTGATAACGCAAGTTGATGCGAATGCGGACAAAAGGGTAACTTGCCGCAGATGGGAGCCATACTGCCAACTTCCGTAGTACCCGTGGGGTGCGTTGCCAATTCATATACTCATATACTGAGGTAGCCATCCTGTTGTTGACGTTCTTGGATATTTGTGTATACGCACAAGACTAGCCCCGGGAGTGTTAGTCAGCGCCACTCACGGCCGAGGCGGCGGACGGGGAACGTCCTTTTAAACGCAGGCATCACAAGCCCCTCGGATCCTGTTATCTTCGTCGCTCGTCGAAGAGCCAAATATTATTCATGGCGACTGACGTTGTCACAGATTACTGAGGTGGTTGTAATGCCCTATGAATCGGCAAATACGCTAATTGACAGTGTGCCCTTTTAAAGACATGCTGTAAAGATCAATACGGATGTTCCCGCTATCCATTTTCCTGCCATATAAAGCAGGTAGCGCAAACACTGGCTTAAGCGTTTACATTCAAATAGTAAAATTCTTTGAATCTGGCACCCAGAAGCTAAATAGTAAAGTTCAGTGCATCTCGCAGATAGAAACTTCAAAAATAGCGGTGCATATCCACGTGCCAGTGTCGCTTCCCCCGACGCAGAAGGAAAATGTCACTCTGAGAAGCAGTACCAAGGTGTGCCAACGAAAATAAAATATTTGGCGCGAACAGCGCAAAGGCAATTTTTTAAACTCGGTATCGCATGAGAAACTGCAGCTGGATGCGTTAGCGCCAAACAGTGCACCATTCAAGAGGTGCTCCCTCCGTAAGATATTACTTCTCATCAGCGTTCCAGCGCATGTCATTACTGCTGCACTTCACGCGCATTTGGATCCGCATGATTGCCGTTGTGTACTGATTCAGGCCTGCATCCCTGCTAAAGGCTGCGCCACTGCTTCAATTGCAAAAGCGTGGCTGATAAGCTTTGCTGCATATGATCGGTCGAGGAGATCAGTCGATAACTGCAATAATAAAAAAAGAACTGCCAACTTGAGATAAGAGGCATCCTTCAAACACAAGGCGAAGACTGCTTCCAAATAATTCAAAATGTTGGTGACAGGACTGATGGTTCTGTGAAACTGAAGACATACATATTGCTCACCGTGTTCCTATGCGGGAGATGCTGGAAAGGGAAACTTTGTCGTACACTTTTGCTCTGCTGCTAAGCGAACAGGCTTTCTCCGAAAAGCGCGAAAGGAACGTTTGACAACAGGGAGGCTTGGCTTCTCCGGCAGCATTGACACTGCAATATATATGTCAATCAGCGCTTGACGCCACCAAACAAGGAACTGTTTGCTACTGCACTCGGGGCAAAAAAAGAAGAAGAAAGGGTGGCTTAACCTGTGGGCGGAAAACTGCGTAACTAAAGCTAGGAATAATGCGTACGGCACGGTATTTCGAGTTGTTTGCGAAGGTGACTTGCATCTCTTCATGACAATTAAGACTTGCATCACGGATTATTTATCTCCACAAGACTTTGCTCATCAAATAGGTTGCCGTGCACTCCCTTCTGCTATTCAGGGTAATGCACGAAGCTTAATGACGTACTCGGTTGACCGCTCTCGTCCTCTGGCTCAGTCGTCAGATTCGAGCGCAGCGCGCAATCTTAGCGGGAGATGCAGTGTACCAACCGAATGCATAAGCGACCTCGGAGCAGCGCGCCTGTGGCGCCGCTGCGCGGGTAGCGCGTGAAGCCGCCGTGTAACGATTCCTGTGCGACATTGAAAAATGGCGTCCTCCAGTTCGAAAGTGCCTGAACACAGCGACAGCTCTCTCAGCCTAGCGCAGTCACTCTTCCGCACTATCATTGACGGTAAGTTGAGCAGAAACTAACAGATACCGCGGCATACCACGGCGGTTAGTGTCATGTGACAATCCTCCCGGCCAAGTCGCGCCAACGCTCTGACTTCGAAGTCAAAGCGGTTGGGAGCGCTCCGAGTCGGAGGCTGACGCTCCGAAAGAACCATCCGAACGTAGTCCGAGCGCTTGACTTCTACCACCCGAAGGCGTGGCCACTTTTGAGAGCCCTCTAGAGGCGTTCGAAAACGACCACCCGAATACACCACAAGAAAACATTTTGATGATTTTAATGTATTGCTACGTAGCACTGATCATCATTTTAAACTCATTTGCGGAACCGAAAGTTGGTTTTCGGCTGAGAACGAAACATTGTATTCTTTTCCACAGTACGTGTCAGCATACTGTCACCGCGCTGATAGTCCACATGGCGGTGTGGCTGTGTTCATATCACCATCTTTAGATGACAAAATGGGTGCCGATCTAGGTATCATTGTTGGGAAATGTGAATCCGTATGGCTCCAAATAGGAAACTTCTTTCCTCACATGTTACAGGGAAAAAAACTATCATTGGCACGGTTCACCGCTCACCATCTTCATAAATTAAAGAACTTTGTGGAGGACTGTCGCCAACGTTAGAGAAAATTTCACGAGAAATCAAGCATGCGCTTATTTTAGGTGATTTTAACATTAATTTATTAGACAATAATTATATTGGGTATGTATACTTCACCGGCTGCTTTGTGGGTTTCGGTTGGGGCATTGTTAATGCCCCAACTTGATAACGCAAAGTTCTAAATCCTTAATCGATAACATATTTTCCTATCTCGATATACGCCCGCATATAGGAATTCTACAAGTAGATCTTACAGATCATTACCTAATATTTTTTATTTTGATTTAACTAATACTCTTCCTGAAAAAACCGTTACATAGGACGAAATTCAATGTGTCCGATTACGTTGAGAAAATAGAGCGCACCGACTTTTCTAACATTCTGTGTTTTTATGACACGGAACTAGCGTTACGTGAATTTTCCTTCACAACTGCAAAAGCGGTTAAAGCTTCGAAGAAAGCTGAATTTTCTATTAAGAAGTACGATGCACCACACCGCCCATGGGTATCTACAAGTCCCTTAGATTCACTGCGCAAGAAAGATAACCTGTATCAAAAAACAAAAAGGCAACAGCTTAACACACGAATTAAAAAGCGTTACGAGACTATTTCTGCGCAGTTAGACAGTGCTGTGAAGGAAGCAAAAAAATATTTTGAGCGCAAAATCGATGCATGCACGAACGTGAAGTGTAAATGGAATGTGATTAAAGGCTTCCTAAATCGAGACAACAAGACAAATGCCGTCAAGGCTATTGCTATCGAAAACCGGGTGGTACAAAACCTCGAAGAGATCAGTAATGCCTTTTCTAAGTTTTGTTCTTCCTCGAAAATCAACGTTTGTGCTGCAGTGCCACAGTTGGAAATGCATCCACAATCTTGCTGCCTACGGCGTTGTACAGCTGATGAAGCGCTATCATAAGCAAGGTAAAAAATACAAGCGCTGGCCAGACAACATACACTCAATACATACTAAATCGATCAAGTATATCGTAGGAGAAGCTATCTGCCATATAATCAACCTCATTTTTACTACAGACATAATTCCGAACCAAATAAAAGTAGCTAAAGTAATCCCTATACTTATATAAAAAGTATATAAAGAAGGGCAACTCCACTTTAGTAGAGAATTATAGACCGATTTCTGCTCTCCCATTTCTTAGAAAAATATTTGAAAAGTTTATTGAAATTCGCATTTATCGCTATTGAGCTAAATTTAATGTGCTGTCTCTGTTGCAGTTCGGGTTTCGCACGGGTCTTTCGACAGTATACGCAGTTAGTAGCTTTATTCACTAGATTAGAACACAATTGGACAAGCGATTAATAGCAGGTTCGGTCTACATTGATTTTAAAAAAAGCCTCTGACAAGGTTAACCATCAATTTTTATTTTCTAAGTTGGAAAGGGTTGGCATTACTGGACGGCTTTTGGTAGCTCTTAAGAATTATCTTACCAGCATATATAAAAGCATTTTCTATAACGGCGCACTTTCCCAGCAAAGACTCATCACCAAAGGAGTACCCCAGGGATCAATTACCAGTCCAGTCTTATTATTCACATTTATTACTGATCTACCCAGTTCTTTATACAATTCCAAGTGTTTTCTTTATGCCGATGATACGACGATTGTAACAGCTGCCATAAACCCGATTCAACTTTTAGATAATGTAAGCTACACTATACGCCGGCTGGAAATGTTGTGTTATAAAAATTATATAATCCTAAACCCTGCTAAATCTCACGTTATAACTTTCCATTCTTTTCAAACATCTACGACAGCTAATTTACGCATACGCATAAGCAACGTTGAAATTAACCAAATAGGTTGTGCTAGGTTCCTAGAAAAGTCATTCAAGATTTCAATCTAAAATTTGACACTCACATTGATTCAGTTGTTAATAAAATTGGTTTCCACATAAGATCTTTAATTAAAACTCGTTTGGCTTTTAGCATTAATACATTTCTCTTACTTTACCCCTCTTTCATCCACACACACATTATATGCTGTGTGCTGCTAGGGGAAAATACTCATTATACTCGCATGTATCGCTTGGTCAGCATCAAAGAACGTGCATTGCTGATTATAACATTTACGTCCGCTCTTTTATCTTCTAAGAGTTTATTTCTAAAACTGGCTGTACTTCCTGTTTTCACATATGAAGCTAGTCTGATGGTCTGGTTGTATGGAGTCATTTACCGTAAAATTTCCATCGACGCTTTCCATTTTATCGATTCACTGATAAAAATCCAGCTAGGTTTGCTTCGTCAAATAACTTTCTCCTACTAAAAGTCGCTACAAATTACGGTAAACGAACTGCCTGTTTCCGTGCAATTTCCATTTGTAACACTCTAAAACCCGACTGAAGAATGTTGGCGTTCAGCCCTTTTTGATTGTCTTTGAATATGTAGTTGATTTTGTTACTTCGATTATAGTCTATTGATCACTTTTACGTTATCTCGGTCGATGCCCTTCTATGTTATCTTTAACTATTTATTATAATTTTGTCAATTCATTGCTGCGGTTACTGAAATTGCTCTGTCAAATTCTGATAGGAGGCCCTCCCAGAGTTCCTACTTTTGGGTGTCCTCCTCAAAATGTATCACCTTCATGTATGTATGATATTTTGCATTTATGTTCATAATAATAAGCTGCAGATGGAGCAGCTGTTCGTGCATGGACGGGGGAGCGGATATGTATAGTTTGCCAGGTATCGAACGGGTTGTACGGCGCGGCTCTGCCTTCGTGTCAGCTGTGAAACCTACCGGAAAGCACGGAACTCCACATCCTAGCACCGCCTTTAACGAACAGCTCTCAAGTTACGTGTCACCAGCAGACACGGGTACCCTCACGAGGGTGCATCCACATGATGGCATCCTCAGCTTCATATGCCCTCATCTTCACAGAATGAGGTGAGGGAAAATGAACAGCAGTGCTCAGCTGGAATTTAACTAGGTGTATAATGAAAAAAAATTACTCAGCTACTTCGTCCATAATAGGGAGATATTAAAATTGTTTGATTTTTAGCATCTGTCTCATCAGCAACTTTCTGCTGAGTCCTTTACCAGCACTTGCAAGACCCTGATTTCTTAAATATCAAGTTTACCCGAAAACGGTCTATCATGTAGCATTACTCTCGACGTCGCAAGATGGAGTTCCATAGTGTAAACTCCAAGAACACGTAATTTAATTATTATCTTTTTTTTGACATCGAACAAAATTTCTGGCAGAGACTGGAGCAAAAAAAAAAGACTCTGAGAGTATTTAAAACTGAACTAATTAGGTGCGCAAAAGTCATGAAGTACGTGGAGTTGGCTTTTATAGTTCCTTTATAGCATTCCAATCCATAAAGAATGGTTTATATTCTTTCGCGTGAGTCACTGAGCTATTAACTCGTCCTTTCTTTTTTCAAGACCTGTTGCAAAGACAACAACGTTCTATTGGAGCCAACAGCCAAGTAATGCCTTCCCCTCAGACACTTCGCTTTGGAATTGTGTAGATGTCGTTGCGTGAAGCTCTTCCTTTTGCAAAATGCAGTGCGCTCTATTTTGAACCGGAATTGTACACAATATAAATGGGAGAGATCCGGACATTGAGGACCCGGTTCCGAATATGTTTAGACAAATGATACACTTGAGGGAGATGTGTAACTGCGCAAAAAAGGGGAAAAATGCCTCCCTTTTTTGATATCGTTTGAGTGTGGAAACCAGATGAGATAAGTTGGATCTTGGAAGCGTAAAGCCTCAGTAAAAGTTAATCTTCGTGAAGTGTACTGCAGAGACAATGAGGAACACAGAGATTTCTTCAAGGGCGAATGCTCAATTCGTACTCGGAATTAGATGTGCGAGAATAAAGCTCTCCCTATATTTTCTCGCGACGACAACGGAGCCAATACTGCCAAGTTGTGGCATCCGCTCTTCCAATGAGTCTTTCGATGCTACCGTTGCTTTCGAAAACTGTTGCTTGCCTCTATAGCTCTTGCTACCTCCTCAGACCCAACAAAATTGTAGCGACACGAAACGTCTTTATCAGTATTTAAAAGTATTTATCAAATTGCACGACCACATGCATTTCCATAGACTCTCGACCTACGCTTATAGATTTGCTGATTCATCACCTACATATATGTAGGCATAGACTCTATTTCTCCTGTTCGCTCAGGTAAAATTGGCTTTTGTTGTCCTAAGCACATTGATACGCGTTTACTTTCACAGCGCTGTTCCTCACCTTTATTTTTAATCCTGGATTGTCACGTCATCAGGCGGAATTTCATATGTACAACGCCTTTATTTTTGTCGTTGGTGTCATGCAACAGTACCGCTCGCTCAAAGAATCATTTTTCTCGAAAAGCAGTGGCAGCCAAATGATTACACGCTTGACGTATATGGTGGCACCTGCATCTAGCTTCATGTTACGTTAGATTATTTTAGCTTATCTCTTCTGGTTCAACTTTGAAAATGATGAACGCCGTTGTTCACGAGGATGCACGCAGGGTCTGAAGAGCTTAAAGGTCACCCGCAATTCCTCGCATGAGCTCTTTCAAATGTTTCTGTAGAGGTGAACATTTCCTCCAGCCGACTTGAACACACCAGCTGGCATACAGCGGCGTTACAGTCTGCTCAACAATTTTCGTTCCCAACAGTCGAACAATAAACGCACAGCAATTTTTTTATCTCTTTGTTTTTGCAAACCACGAGTCATGTTGACCTGTTCATTGGCAGAAATGTTTTCACTTGCATCGGCTTAAAGGGCGTAAAAGCATTCTGGACGCCTTTTTCATGAGTTGAAATTGGAGCACTGCCACATACATGCTACCCGTTTGAACGTTAGATAATTTGATTTGCTCATTGAGTGGTTCGTTGTTTAACTTTTTATTCGCACGTATATGAAATGGAAAAACAATAGTGCAGCCTGCTATGAAAGAAGTGGGTAGACTTCAATGGCTCCTCCGTCAATTAACCAATTCACTGCAACAGCAGCAGACGCTCGTAGCGGACACGACTATCTTCCCAGGTACAAATTATTTTGGCGGTGCACACAACGAACATCGGCTTTTACCGGTACAGTATTTCCTTGTTGTCGACTCCGAAATACATGCACAGATGACACCGCTATACGAGTCTGCGTGCCGCACAATATCCCCACATATATTGCCTAGCGCTGGAGCTCTTCGACAGCACCGTGTTTAGCGCGCCCAGCTTTCATCTGCACTTAGCCACAGGGACATGTGTTCAGTCTATAACGGCGGTGGTAGGAGCAGTTTTGCTTTTATTTACTTAGTTAGGCGGGGGGGGGGGGGGGTGGAGGAGGGCGAGGGTGAAGCGAAGAAAGTGTTCTGACAAGGATTACCGTCGGGGCCGTCGTATTGCGATGGACGGGTGGACATGTAAACGCAACTTTGGAGCTCTGATCTGGTGTTCCCAAAAAGTATAAGAAAATGGTGCAGTACTGACAGAAGCTAACCATTATTGATTTCTCCAACACAAATTACTGAGAGGAGCAGTTATGACGCTTCCCTAGCTGCTTTTTCCTACCCTGTTTCTCTTTTTTTGTTTTCATGCTGCCGCACCAGCTGCGGCTCAGCGTTTTCGAGCAAGACGCATCTGCTCCTCGACTGCTTCTTTTCGGGTTGTAGCCGTTTCAGCCCTGGATATTCGATGCGTCTTTTCATCCTCGTGTTCGATGGTGACCGCTTTCTTTTTCCGTGGGGACAAACTTCAGTGATAGCCAAAGCCGGCGCGACGCTTTTTCGTAAACTCATATCTGGCCCCGTAAACATAGTGTCGAAGCTATTTTCTTCATACTGCGCATCGTTGTGCCTAACCCGTTCCACTCAGCCGGACAGCAACCGTCTTCTAGCTTTCTACAGTCAATCCCCGTCGAAGACGTGGAGTAGTTGCGGGAGCACTCAGCTAGATGACACGTCGAGATATGGGCGGTGGTTCGGTTCTTCACATTACTACGCAATATGCAGGTTTTTGGATGTTTTATTATCATCGTTCACAGTTCTTGCTAACGGACGGACACGTTAAGATCATTCCCGAGATCATGACTGCTGTTCCCTGTTAAAGTTGTGTCCACCTGTATTACTTGAAAGCTTGTGCTTCAATGTATTCTGGATACATGGTAAAACCAGCGCATTACTTAGGTAAAAAAATGATCGCAATTCCTCCATAACGTATCTTGATGCGGAATGAAAACGCGCCTTGGACCCAAATCACCATCCAAGACTGTGTAAAGACGTCAAAAACTGCGATGAAGGTGTAAGTCGATGACATCCACAGTTTTATTTCAGTGGGCGAAAAAAGTTGAGGCAGGAACACTGCGACTAGCGGCTAGAAATAAAGCTATATCGGTATTATGTAGGATCGCTTGACCGGGTAATCCACAATATGAGTTTTCAGGATAGCGTTACTGGTAAAGCTGTGGGGGAGTTGCAAAACAGCCCCATTATTTGAGCTTGTGACAAGGTTGAATATAGTCCAGGCTACTTTGTCACAGTTTAGGTCAGAAATTACGAAAATGCTTGTGAGTACAGCAATTCACGGTACGCGTGAATCAGTGCACTCACAGAGCCCCGCGTATCGATCACGCAGCGCTGTGCGGCAGTTCGATCGTAGCGTTACAACCTTAACAAAACTGAATATATCATTCACAAAATATGTCTTACAGCTCTCAAAAGTTCCACCTCAAGAAACATAAATATCAGGTGATAAATGTCAGGTTGACTAAGTCTAATGAAATATCACATTCACACGGACTCGGGCCCCGTTTCAATCGAAAATTAAACTTTCTCGCTTACTTAGACCCACAGGCTTATATGAACTCACTGCAAGTAATATGATCACTGGCTATTGCAATAAACTATTTACGTAGCTTAGGCGTGAAAGTGTCGAAGCGGCAGATTGCATTTCGCATGATCCAGGTGCAAGCTCCCTGTGCGCGTGAATATGTGGCCGAATGGATGAACTGGTGGAGTTGACGTAGGCAGTTATACAATGTAAATATTGATATATCAGCTTAAGAATATTTGTTTACTGTTACGGTGTGCTGTCTTTTTCGCACACCGAGGTGCCACCCTGTTTTCTACAAGCGCTAGTAAAAAAAAAAGTAAAAAGCAAGAACTTTTGAGCATTGTGTTTGCTCTAAATACACGCCGTTACAAAGTTGGTTTTTTCATAATCTTGTGTAAGCGCCGAAGCCAGTATGTAACACGGTTACACTGGGCGCGTTTCATGGCAGCTACGATCCTTTTTTTTTTGGTTTACTATAGCAACAATCGCAGCAAATGTCGCTTTACACGGAAGCTGCGAAGGAATTGATTTCTCCTGTTGACGTATGGACGATTAGCGCCCGATGGAAAACATTCCTTATTCCCCACTTGACTCCAGCTCGGAAATTGGTGATCGAGGACAGATTTCCTTCTTTTTCAGGTTGTTAGATTTTTATTTGCACCGAAGTTTGATTCCGTTAGGAAAAAAGAAAGGTGGCTGTATTCGCTGCCTCAGTCTGTAGTCGCATTCGTGACATGAAATAGTAAAGCACTGGATACCAGCATATTAGCAGTCGATATCCACATTGCTGTGGGCTCGCAAATAAACGACGCAATGGTTATTTCAGTGTTTTCCGCCATCCTTATCGCACTGTACGAGAGAGAAGGCACTGGAGAGGGCACGTGATTGCTAATGGCCAAAAGAAAATTTCCTGCCGGGTAGGTTAAAATTGTTACCGGAAAGCATTGATAAAAATTTATCAGATTGGGATGTCTACTCTTTCACTGACAATTAAGACATTGAACACCCATCCACCCATCTTTGAGAGAAGAACGCTGTGATTGACGGCTGCGATTAAATCCACGCAATTAGTTGAATCGTTCGTCACGGCAGGGGCCGTATTTTGTAACTTTCCGTTTCATTTTTCACTTTCTTTTCTTGTATTTAATTGATCGGAGTGGCTCATCCCAGCAACATCGGTGTCCGAGTCAGCGGCGAAGGGCTAGAAGAACGGGAAAGAGAATGCATTGTTACTTTGGTTTACCGCCCCGGCCTTTTGCAGGTATTCACTGTCTCATAGGCGTGTCAGTGTATGCTAGGCTAGACGTGCTTGACTTTTGATTTCCATAGCGATATAAACGTGCATCACAAGGTAATGACGCGCAAGCGCCGACGGTATCGCAGATGACGGACCTCCACTCCGGTGGAGTTATGTAACTACACCCAGCCGGTGAAAACCAATACGGAACAAGTATGAGTGGCAGCAGATGCTGCACATCCACTTTAACCCTCACATTGACCCCTGTATTCCCAAAGCTCTTCTTCATCACGTGAGTGTGAGGGGAAACCTGCACTGAGGAGAAAGAGGTTAAGCGATGTCCAGGCCCCGGCCACCGTCTTTATGTCTCACGCGTAGACGCAGAAATAATAGAAGACATATGTTGGTAGGCTTCTCGGAAAGCGATCGATTTCAGCAAGCGCATAGCTTCTCCCGGAAACGCAGTAATTGGAAGGGCACCTGGGAAAGGGCCCAAACGGCGAAACAAACCGCGTGTGTTGTAGATCTACTATACTCAGTACCGACGATACCAGCCAGCATTGTGCAGGATGTAAAGAGGAGTTGGGTAATGGAAATGAGTGTGATCACAGGTTATTGAGGTTCGGGACTGCCTCTATCTTGGCGAGGGGAAGGAGATTAGTCCGGATGAGAAAGGCTGACAAAATAACAGTCAAGAGAAAACTTGAGAAATTAAGGATATACTGCTCACGAACATAAGAGGCATTAGAATAGCAGCATGAGGATATCACAGAGGTAAGGAATGAGGCCTTGACGAAAGTAATTTCCGGAGCCGCAACTGAACTCGGAAGTACGGCGCCAAAACAGGAAACGGGAAGGCTCTTTCAGGTAATGAAGGGTCTAAAATAATAAAAAAATGACGGAACATGAAGGCCTCCGATCCAAGATGTTAGGTCGGAATGACTAAATTTTCAAAGCTGAAAAACGAGTGAAAAAAAATATTACGGTGACATTTCACTTCGTCAGCGAGGGTGGCGCGCAAGCGTATGGATGTCATTCCCATATAATCGTGATAGGAGCGCTCCACGCGCATTTCTGCCGTCGTCGTCGCCGCGACGTTCCGTATACAATGCAAGGGAGATAACATCGCCCCCGCGCCTGTACGCTGTTTTGCGCCAGTGGAAGCGTGCGACGATGAGTCCACGATGGCGGCTCAATCTCGCGCGCGTAAGGGAGGAAAGCGGGAAGGAACCGCGCTAGGCTCCGGAGGGAGGGTTGTGAGGGGGGCGGCGCTGAATTCCGGCAGCAACCGCGTATTCCGCGGCCGCGCGCGCTCTATCTTGAAAGCGATCTGAGATGAGGGTAGACTCTAGGCGCTCACCCACAGAACACCTATACAAACTTAGAGAAGGGAAACTGTACCTTCCACAGTGCTACGGAAATAAGCGTAGCGGTGGCGTCGTGAACTAAACTATGTGACCACAGGTAGCGCTGTACAACAGGAAACGGAAACGGGGTTTTGCACAGTATGGTCGCTTTACCTACTGGGTTCTGGCTGCTGCGCATCGATCGTGCTCCCGCCAGTTAGGTTGCTGTGTGGCAAACGTAGCGCCTACATATGTATGTAGGCGCTACGTTTGCCACACAGCAACCAAACTGGCGGGAGCACGATCAAGGCGCAGCAGAATATATGTAGCGCTGAGTCATATCGAGTTAAGTCTGAACTGACTTTTAAGGGCATCCCGAGCGGTTTTTCGTTTATTACGCCGCCGTTACCCCGAGTTGTGCCGCCGCGCTCCAGCTGTTGCATTTCGTGTAGGGCTACTGACAGAGTGCGGTTTCCAGGTGGCACGATGGCCTCGACTGGAATAAACGCACACACCAAAGATTGAGTAAGCTTGAAAATATTTTATTTGCATTTTACAAGTACAACAAAAAGCACACGTCTACGGATCCACACAAACGCGGTTACATAGTCAAGAACATAGTCAAGAAATGGCTCATTAATAAGGGTAGCACAGACGCACAAGAAAGAAGACCTAAGCTACAAAACGTACAGTCGGCTGCTAAACATAACTTCCCTGTCACCGCGTGTCACTTTTATACAGCATCTTTAGAGCACTACCAGGCCGGGTAATTTGGCGGAAAGAACGCAACAGCTTACGGCCGTCAGCTGCCTCTTCCTTACGGGTGTCATAATTATCCTAATCTCCGCATCAACGTCGTGCAAGTCCGCATACAGGTATCTGTATCTGAACCATATGTGCCAGCTTAATATATGTGTAGTGAAATTATGATAACCACTGCGTCTTATCAAACGTATTGGTTTTGCAAATGCGCATTACAGCTGACGGAACGACATACTGTAAGTGAAGCACAAGAGAACAAGGACAAAAGGAGGATGCAACACTTGAAGAAGAAGTGAAGAATTAGTAGGCGTACAGCAAACAAGCGATGACGGAGAACACACAATGATGCATCGGGTGTTCTGTGACATCGGTTTGCGTACTTACGGTGTTATGGAGATCAACGGCATAAAAACGTACCTTCAAGCGTATTCCGTCAACCTCCGCCGCATTCATTATGATAATCAACTCCTAAACAAAATGAGGCACTATTTTTTGCCAAGAGTAGACCTCTTTACAGCAAGTCTGTGTAATGACTCGCAGACGAAACCAGCATGCTTTCGAAAATGTTTTACCGCCGTAGTATTCGAACGCCAACGGCCAGGAAACACATCGATACCAATAGGCTGTCGGCTGTCGGTGGTTAATCAAGTACAAAAACCTTGACGCTATGACTAAAAAGCAGCTTCAACAATCAAATTAAAAAAAATCAACTGCCTTTTTGCCTGAGGCAAAAAAACATTCTTAGACACCTCGATTGTTCATGTCAATGGTTTGTGTAAATTAAAAAATTCAGCATGTTCAGCGCCCCTAGGAGAGAAAGCACAAACTAAAGTATTCGACCAAATTACAGTAGCTCCACTTGCGCGCTTACGCTGAAACGCGCCTCGATTGATTTTTCGCCCTCTGTGGCCATTTGTTGAACTTGAGAGTGTGCGGGGCCTGGCTCACCCCTATGGGGCTCTTGCATTGCCCAGGAGGCGCTGCGAAAACGGTGCTAAAAAGCGCCCTCTGTCCTAAAATGGGTCGTACCAAGCTCGGTCGTCTGCTTCGGAAGGCACGTTTACAATATGGACCTGCCACTTTCGGTTGTGTTGTATCACGGCCTGCAGCAAATATCAGGCGCCGAAGATTTTTTCAGGGGTGGCACGCTGCGTAAAGGCAAGAAATTATGCAGCGCCGAATACGTGTACGCCGTTCAAGAATTAAGCGGCGAAGTTTTAGCGCGGTGTCAATCGCAAGTGAAGCGAGTCGCGTACGACGTGGAACTTCAGGTAAGGTTTGCACGCTGCTAGATTCAGGCGCGCAAACGCGAGGAAATGCTTGCTATAAATGAATCCACAGCATCGATAAGCAGACATCATGTGTACGGAACTGCTCGAGCACACGACGGTACGCGCCGCGATGTACGAACTGCTCGAGCGCACGATCGTACGCGCCGCGACGGCAGCGGTCTTTCGACATGCCGCGAAACGGCGGGCCTCCTGCAATCTTTATTGCCTGCATGCCGCTAAACATGTAGTTATGTCTGCGTTGTAGTTGCGGCCATCTGTCCCTTTTAGTAACTGGTAATAACTGATGCAATGCATATGACCTCGCACGTACGTGCGAATCGCGCTGCAGCGCGAGCTCGTGCACTGCTCGCTTGATGTAGCTTTTAATGACAGCGCTCGAACATCGATCTGCTCTAATCAATATTACCTTGCTGCACTGCCTCAGCATGCTGGCTTGAGGTCAAGTATGAGCACATTTAACTCTCTAACCTGTGCTGCTCGTAGTAGGGTAGTGAATTGTCACCGAATCAGCCCGGCCACTTGTGGTCATTTGCACACACCTGGTCACTTCACCACTTCGCATCGGTCGAATTGCTAATTGTCGCTGTGGTCGGGTCTCTAATCGTGAATTACCAGCCATGCCTGCTGCTATGTCGGTCTGCTGCCGGGACTGTAGGTGCAAAAGACAGAAATTTAGAACGCAGATAATCAAGCAAGCTTCAAGACAGGCGAAGCAGTCAGCATGGCGCGAAGTTTCGCTTACTCAGCGCGACGAACTGCAGCTATGCAGCGCACCCGACGCTCCACTTCGTGAGGCCTTGAAGGAAAACGGTAGAATCGGATGTTGGGATTCAGGCCTTCTTGTTCATGGCAGCCCACGACGCAGAAGTAATGACGGTGACGCCTTTTCGAGGCTGGGCTAGGTCTCTCCGGATCGGCGTCACCGATTCCTTCTGCTCCCAGCATTACGTCCCACGGCACACGGAGAGTCCGTTTTCGTTAAACTATGGGCTGCGGCAAGCTCACAGTGTGGTCGGCATGGTCTGTGAGAAGTGACGAGCCTTTTCGCATTCGCAACAGGGCAGAAAAAGTGCGAATCGACGCAAAACTCGGCCTAGAAACGTGCTTCGCCACAGCCAGGGCTCAATACGACCCAAGCTGGTACGACCCAGATGTAGTTTCCCGCGTCGCCACCAGGCGCCGCTACTATACCTCAAACTCCGGCGCAAGACGCCCATAACGCACACGCATCCCGTAGAAACTGCCAGAGAAGGTCGACCAGATAAGCCTAGCGCGCCTCAGTCTACCCTCATCCTCCGCAACGCTTCGCCTCTGTCTCCTTCCCCGCTTCGGTGAACGCGGCCTAGACTTTCCTCTAGGTGGCGTTTCTTTGCCGCGTGCTTGAAATTTAGTGTTAGAAAATCAGGTGGTATGGTATTCAATGAGAACGGTGGACAGGGGCAATACAGAGACAGGAAATAACTCGAGTAAAAGAACATAAATACCTTGGTATACGGATAAACGAAGGCAATAGATATATGAAAACACAGCAAAAATAATAAAAGTAAAGGAGAAGAGAAATGCAGCCATAATGAAGCACAGAGCGCTATAGGGATAACAATAGGTATGAGGTTCTCCGGTGTGTGTAGAAAGGTGTAATGGTTCCAGGACTTACTTTTGGAAATGCGGTTGTTTGCTTGAAAACAGGGGTATCATTAAGCAGGACTCGATGGGAACCAAACGTCAGTGGGGCGCCTCGCACAGGCCGCTCGCGTGTAGACTACAAATGAAGCTGTGCAGGGTGATAAGGGCTAGAATAGTTTTGAAGTGGGGGAAGCTCGCAGTAAAATTGATTATGAAAAACGACTGAGGAATATGGAAGAAAGTAAACGGGCTGGAATAGTGTTCAGGTATCTGTACAGGAAAAACATTGATTCACAGTGGAGGAAAAGAATTAGGAAGCTTACCAGCAAGTATACGGCCTGCAGGTTGAGCAACACAGCAACAAAGAACGTCAAGCGGAAAGTCAGAGAGGCCTAAATAATCTCATGCGTGGCGGCAACGGTAAAGAAACCTGCCATGAGCAACAACCTAAGAGGGAAAAATGAAATCAGGAAAGAAACAATTTATGATAACTCAAAGTGAAGCTCATTACTTTTAGAAGCGAGATCGAGATGCCTTAGAACACGCACCTATAAGCGAGATATAAGAAGGAAGAAGCATGTGCTTGCTGCGGTAACGCTAGGGGAACGATGCAGCTCGTTTTATTAGAATGTAAAGACGCGGCGGTCGATGCCCGGTGGTCGATTTAGGCACCACTGGCCTCCTTGAAGCCCTTGGGTTGAGCGAGAGCAGCGAAAAGTAAACATGTCTGCAATAGAGATTAGTAATAGGCGATTGGGAGATTGGTGGAAGAAAAGTAGGGAAACCACATAAAACGGAGACGTACAAAAGCAAAGTTCACAATAGGGGGTCAGAAAATTTGGTTGTGGAAGTTCATCGTGTTTTTTTTTTAAACCTAGGTACATCATTAGGAAATATAACAGCAAGAATTTGGTGGTGCAACCCACCGCCCTGTTCCAAAGAGGACGCTCATAACATCCATCCATCCATCCTCAGCGCTCTCCGTCGTAGTCTCCCCGGCCCGCGAAACCAGGCGCCTTCCTCCTTCGGAACTCGCTTCCTTCGCGGCTTCAAACATCGCATCGTCAATTTTACTGGCGAGCCATGTACGCTTGCGCGTAAAATTAGTGACATTCGAAGTTATAACATCTGAAAGATTGCGGAAGCAGTGAAGAAAGATTGCGACATAAAATCAGCAATACTCCGGCTTCGCATTCGCAGGAACAAGTTGCATCTATACAAAGTTGAGCAGTATAATGAAATGTCATCAGCAATTTCGATTATATACAAATAAGCGGCTGAGCGATTCTACAATACTGAACTATGCAGTAACGGGAACAGTCTCGTAAACCCAAGTAACCGTAGGCACAACGAAGAAACGGCCGTTGTTTGTGTATCTGTGGTTGAGGTTAGAAGGTCTGCAAAGGATATGTGCAAAGGGAAGGGGGGAGGAAAACAAATAACACGCGATATGACAAAAGATGGCAGGAATAATTGCGTTCTTCCATAAGGCCGTAGCTGCACTCTCAGTACTAAACGATTACCGTAACAGAGGCGGAGCGAATCAATGGGGCCACACGACCGCGGCCGGAAGTTTCGCGGAACAGGAGAGGAGAGAATCGTAAACAATTGGGCTAAAACGCCCTATTGAAACTAGTAGCTTCCAGTGCTTGGGAGCGTGGGCTTCTAATGAGAAAGAGGAAGAAAAAAAGATAATGCTGCGTAAAACGGCACGCAAAGCCCAAAAAGTACTCGATTCACAGCCGCCTCCCTGAATGCGCGGAAATGAGACCACGGCACGTTCACCTCGGCTTGCCCCAGCATGAGTCACGGCCGAAAGGCGACCGAAAACATCCGGTGCGGTAAACGGTTGAGCCACTTCCGAATGAACACAACGTTTTCGCGCGCAAGAGCGATCTGCCGAAATGCGGCTAGCGGCCGCCGCTGCTTTGTCTCCCATGCAGCGTGCTGCTCTCATCAGCGTCGCGCTTGGCCCGCACCGACCCAGTGTTCGAACTCTAATTGTCTTTCCAGATAACGAGCGGAACGCAGCTTACCAAGTAGTGGAACAGGAAGAGTCATTAACGGCAAGCCATGTCCATATTATTTGGCATTGGAATGTTGCAAGGCGATGAAGCAAAATCCCAAAAGCTGAGAACAGCGAGACTGGTGAGGCCAGGGAACAAGGATAATAAAGAAGGCTATCTCATCAGCAAGGCTGCTGACACAGACGAGATCAGCAGCTTGCTAGGCAGATAGAGGAAAAGACAAGCGGCCTGATGTACAGAGACCACGATAGCATTGCGAGAGCAATATTTCCCTTCGGGACTTTCATTTCACATAGAAAGAAAGCCACGCATGGAGTCCGTATGTCGAGGAATGGGGAAACCTGGACGTGCCTATTAGCACCCTGATTGCTTTCTAGGTGTGGACAAAATTGTCTACGAAATCAGCGGCATTCCACAAAACCATTCGTTCACCTCAGATATAGGGAACAGGATGCAGAAATATATTAAGCCATATAGCTCTTAACGCAAGCTCTTTTCCTCGTTTTTTTCTCGCTATACATCATGCACAGTAAGGTCAGAAAAAGCGGCCACCCTGGGGAGAGAAGCCTTGTCCCAGTGGTTTCACTCATGCATAGCTCCATGTTGAGAAGTGCCGTGCCTCTCACTGGCTATGACTAAAGGGAAAACCTCACGATTTATTTACGCAAATAAAGAAGGAATATAATAAAAATTGGGATGTCATAAGGCGCTCAAAATGAAAAGTGCGTAGAGACTTGTGCGCACAAAGAACAATAATAAATGTAATAAACAGAGCATACACGCTAACCGCCTTACCTCACCGTGACGTGGGCAGTATGAGTCGAGTATGCTCGGCGTCCCAATTCATTGAGGACTTTCCTCCCTCCCATTCACTGCAAAATTAGGCGTAGGAAACAGCGATACAAGAGTAACGAAAAGGACAGCACAGACGCCGTTTCTGTTGTTCTTCTCGTTCCTGTTGTGTGCGTGTCTTCTGTGTATAACATTTCAATCCAGGAGACATACCAACTAGGTCAGCCTTCTGTCTCTCCTAAGTTCTCTCTCTCTCTCTCTCTCTCCTACCCCCTGGCTTTAGTTTCAGCGTATGTGGAACGTGTGGCTTGAAGGACCTGTATCTAAACCGGTGCGTGGATTTGCGTACTCGTGTACTGTTTGCTTGATTTTGGTCGACATCGTATACAAAACCAGTTGATGGCGTAACGTCGAGCAATCATGAAAGCGAAGGTGGCACTAACATATCTACTGGTTATTAGCAAGCAATCACCACAAGCAAACGAACAAACAAGCAAACACCTCACACAAAAAACACCGCATTTTTTCCTCCACTTTAAAATTTATATTCGCATCTATTACAAGAGCACTAGAAAGCAGAATTACATTTACAGCTGCATCAGCAGCGCTAACCAGAGAAATACCAAAAGAGGGAATTCCTTCCCAACAGAAAGCCCGGTTTTAATCATAAATTCGAAGTCTCACGCTCTGCGTCACTCGGTATTCCCTTCAAAATCTCGTGTGTTCTATGTGACCCTGAGATGTGCGTTTTGCTGGCGTATTACTTGCGGTACCAAGCTATATTTTATATTTGCCCTAGTTTGCATCATGTTGCCTACCATCTGTGGTGTGTACTGTGTTTCATCACACAACAGGCACAAAGTAAAAATGTAAAATACTACTTCAGGCTGCGCACCGAATTCTAGGCAAGAATGGCCATCCTTCACCGAGTGCATTATAGGTGACCGCACAATAATACCACGCTGTAGCAAACACAGAGGCTTCACCAAGCACGAGGTATCTGCGGATCGCTGTGCGAGTTTGTCAGGGTCCACGTTCAATGATCACTGATGAGGAAAAGCACGCTCGTCAACGGCAACATGTTCAAGAGAGCGCTGAACTCTCTGTCGCAAGTCCTTCGTGTGGGAGTTTTATGGGAAAGGCCTTTTTTTTTTTTCTTATGGTGCGTCGAAATTTGTAATTCGTACTTAACTTCCTTAAGCTCCACAGAAATTAAGCTACTTTGTGGGCGGTGCGATCTTGTTCTTTTTCTGACATATCACAGTGTTCAGGAACTGTATGAGAGATGGCGTATGGCTATCGGCATTCACCAAATGGCGAGTGCGCACACTATCGCGGTCAACAGGTTAATCGGAACGTCTCTTTTTATCGCTCAGCAGATACTCTATGGAGTTGGTTTTCAGCGTTTTAATCTTACCGGTCATCTCGGCACCTGCAGCAGAATCTGGAAAAAGTGTTTTTAAAATTTTTTTGGTGCTGTATATTTCGGCTGTTGTGTTTTATGGACGTTAGGAAAACCTATGGCCATCACCTGACACGAATGGATTACATAAAAAGATCCGGTGCGAACAATAATCATAATTAATATGTGGATCACACGTAAGTCTTTTTTTTGGTAATATGACCCAGGCGATTGTGTAAAATTACAGCTCAATACGTTTGGGTAACGCGAACATTCAACTCGATTAGGAGGTGTGAGAGCGACCAAACGGATCGAGATTTAATCGTATAAGCGGTTGGACACGAGGTACATGGAAACATATCTCGTTTTGATGGCCTCAAAGCTGCACTTGTAGAGAATTTACATTATACTTACTAGGATATATTCATATATAGGAACCAGTCCTACTAGCTATCGAGGGATGCATGATAGTTTGTGCGCGCGTAGAATAATAGCTTCTCTGCTCCATCCGCACTTGGGAGGCGAGGAAAACACTTAGACAGGCCAAGCATATTTGTGGAGGATGGCTGCGCACTGCATCAAATTTCTTCTTGCAAGTAAATAATATTCACTGGAGTCTAGAGCAACGCATCATCTCCGTGCAGAGCTCGCCGAAATGTTGACAACACGCCCGCAACTTGTTATAATGTATACGCAGCCTTCTGTTCGGGGGCACTGACTCATGTTCTTGGGCAGAACCACTTACTGACACACGTGGTAGAGGTAGGAAAGCAGAGCACGGAACTTAGAACTGTTAATAACAAGGTTCTTGCGAGATGTTCTTATGACACCTGTCGTGCAGGTGTCATAACAGGTGTCATAGCTCTGCCCAGGATGACGGGAAGGCGAGTGAACCGTTTTTGAAAACAGCTGTGGCTTCGCCTATTTTTCCTAAAACAACTATCCTGTGCGACAATATAACGTAGTGCATCAGCGCAGTTGGCTGTGAGTAGGGCTGGAAAAAAGATCAGCCCAAATACAACAAATACTTCGCGTTTACAACTCCTTACTTAAACGGCATCATCTTCGACACGTTTTGGGTTAGTTAGATTCAGTCTTTCATCTCTACATGTTTATGTGTGGGCCAGTCTAGTTATACCGTGCTTGCTAAACAACATGCAAAAGCTGCAAGAATGATTCGCTATAATTCTTGAAGCAGGACACTACACACAAACGCTGGAGATATATTAGTCGCCGAGCGTTTCTGGAAGAATTCAGGTGTGTCTAATTTTTGTGAAGATATACTCGCTTTGCAAACAGAATTTGGCTACGCTTCTCTTCCCCCGCCCCTCTTCGCTTTCATTTCGATCGTACTTGAGAAAGCCACTTTCAGCGCTGTCCAAGCACTCTGTGGACCAAAAGAAGTAAATTTCGAGGAAACGTCAAACATAGATGAGCGAAATTTGCGTCTTTTATTTGAATTTTATGCTGTTCATGCGGCGAAGAGTACTCTAGGTTTGGTTTCATTGCTCGTCGAGATATAAACTTTGTTTTGCATATAGCTGCAGAACACTAGCACCGACCATTGCGTCAATAACGCGCGGGCCTATCTCTCATCCCCAGCAACGAATTCACTTCGCTTTTCTTGTACCAGCTTTCACAGTAACTCTTCAGCGAACACTATTTACGCTGTCGTTTGTTTACACTGGCAAAAATATCCACCTAACCGCTAACTTCGTTTACTTCCATATCGCAGAACTTTCTGCCTTTTGAGCTAGCGCGTCGTGTCTATATAGACACAGACTACATCGCTAGAGGCTGGGAGCTTGCGCTTTCCATTAAAACCTGAAAGGCGAACTCGGGTCTGTGGTTCTGAGAACTTTTATCTCTTTTTGAGGACGATGTCTTGCACACGACACATAAATACCTATTCGAGAGCACAATGCACCCGCACATTCGCTTGTCGATTTTTTTTTCATATATATACTGGGTGGAAGTATTTTTGTATTTCATCCTGTCTTACCTGTCCTTCATTCCTTGTGCGCATATAGAATCGACCAATAAAACTTACATTTGCAGTTTTCAATAGACGAAGGGCCAATAGTGACGGCACACTAGGAAGGGACAAAGACAGGACAAGGCGCTACTTCCAACTGTTTATTGAAGTCAAAGGTGGCTGATTATATAGTCATGAGGAGAGGGGGGGGGGCGAAAAAAGAACACTGATTATGTGAATGGACACGTGCGAGAACACTGAAGATATATATGAAGGGAATCGAGTTTAATCTAAATCTAAAACTAAAAACATGCTTTCATTTGTGTAAATATTCAGAGACGAGGTGCTGAAACAGGTGCCCCTTCTTTTTTTAATCTGGTTGGCCTCGAACAATTCACGCGTCACAGAATCTTTACTTTTAAACATGATTTTTGCATCGTGAAGCGTTGCTTCACGTACTTGTTTCTTTTCATTCCCGCAGGCCTTGCAATGAAGCAGTAAGTTTGAACCCTATCAATTTTTCAATGAAAGCTTACGTTCCCGCAGGCGTTCATTAATACATCGGCCAGTTTGGCCGATATACTCTCTCCCACACTTCAGCGGTATGCGGCATACGACCCCTTCTTCACACTTAACAAAAGGGTTCGTATGTTTCATAGAACATCCTACTTTCTTAGACTCATCCGAACCAATCAGGCGGCACAAAGTAGCAAGCTTTCGGGGCGCGGAAATAACCACGGGAGTTTTGTATTTCACGGCGACGTGTTTAAGATTATGAACCACTTTATGAGAATACGGTATCACCACTGGTTTAGCTTTCTTTTCAATTGTTTGACCTTCTTCACTTCTTATTCTTTCTTTTTTCACCTTTTTCAATAATGCCTCCGAAACTGCGCTTAAAACCAAAAAAAGAAAGCCAGCCTTCCTCAACTTCAAAATCTGTTCGTCAAAGCTTGCTTGTGGCTTATGACAGCACGATTTTTTCAGAGCGGATTCGAGGCGCATACTGGCAATCGCACGTTTAACAGTCTTGGAGTGTGTAGACTCATATGGCAACAATTCCTTGCAAACACGGGGCCGGTACATCCAGCAGGAACCTTCATCAGTAAGGGTTATATCAAGATCTAAAAACTGCAAGCTGTATCCTTCGCTAATTCAAAAGTAAAATCGAAGCCTTTGCCTTGCTGTTTAAAATCAGATAAAATGCCCTGCACAGTATGCGAGTGAGTCATTGGGGATTGCTCCGTCAGTAAAATAAAAAAATCTTCAACACACTTAAAAACCTTGAGCACTTTGCCTCCATCAAACACCTTGGATAGCGCTCTGTCGATGCCCGCAAGGAAAATGTTGCAAAGTACGGGAGCCACGCATGAACCAATACAAATTCCTTTCTTTTGCACATAAAACTGGCCTTGAAAACAGCTGTTGAGCACAAATAAAACTCCACGAGTCCTATGAAGTTATCCACAGAAATTCCTGTGGTATTCTGAAACGATACCTGCCCGTTCATCTCAATGCAGCTCAGTACGGCAGCTGACAATTATTTTTGCGGAATAGAATAAAAAAAGATCGACAACATCTATTGAAAACAAGCATCCTATCGATTCGGTCTCACGTAAGAAAATCTATGATGTCAAGGCTATTCTTTACCATGAATGGGTCATCTATAACCAACGTGTTAAGCTGCTTTAGAAGGTAGCGGCTAACATTATTTTGCCAGGAACCTCTTTCACTCACAATACATCTAGACGGTATATCATATTTCTACGTTTTTGCAGTAGAAAATATATTTAAACAGTTTTTCCTACATTTCTGGATACCATTAGCGAGCTTCTGTAGTCAAAGGTCTTCACACAAAGATATGGCACGGCTGACTTCCTTACTTGGCTTGAGTTTCGTTACCTTGAAATTTCTCTGGATGGCTTGTAGAGCCTTTTCATTAAACATGCCTGACGGCATGGCCACAAACCATCCTTCTATGTCGGCCTGCAGGAGTCCAAGTTCACTGTCCTTGAAAAAATTCACGATACGTTTTGTGGCGCTTCTTGGATGAGTTACTTACTTAGACACCGTTCTGGCCAGGCCGCCAAGTCCGTACAGCAGACACCTTTCCTTGTCCTCTGGTGCGGCTTTGTTGGAAATCCTTCTATTCAAGGAAAGAAGCTCATGTCCCGGGATCCTGGGCTTGGAGCTGAACTTAGGGCCTTTCTTGAGGACGTCAGCGATGTCTTCCGGGATGGAGGCTCCCCCGAGAACTTGCCGCGCCGTGCGGCTCTCTTTGTTGGTTTCATCTCCTTTGGGAAGAATCGGTAGGGTCTTACGCCATAAAAATTCTGTGTTCTGAGCTGCAAGCTTCCGAAGGGACTGCAGCTTAGTACTTGCAATGCTTACTGGATCTAGCGAAAAGCACATCAGGTGAAGCCAATCGTAGAGCAGGCGGGCCTGTCGCCATATCTCGGAACGTAGAATCCGGCACATTCTTTTCACATGGCCAACCGACGGTCTAAGGCAACCGAACAGAGAGGCGAATTCTGTCGGTACAAGTCCCTTCCTAATGCAGTATCCTAGGGTTCTCGCTCGTCACGCCGCAAGGGCGATATGGCAGACCCCCACCGAAGGATTCGGCGCACTGGAAGGCACACATAGAAAGGGGCACAATGTATATATATCTTCAGTGTTCTCGCACGTGCGCATTCACATAATCAGTGTTCCTCTTTCTTCGCCCCCCTCTCCCCATGACTATTTAATCAGTCAAATTTGACTTCAATAAACTTTTGCAAGTAGCGCCTTGTCCTGTCATTGTCCCTTCCTAGTATGCCGTCACTATTGGCGCTTCATCTATTGAAAGCTATGCACGAACTAGCCCCACAACGTGTTTTACTTATACCTGCAGCATTTTTAGCTTAGCTTAATGACTGATGCCCCGCGATGACGGTGGTAAAATCAGGGGAAAGATGGAGGAGGAATCGCGCTTTTGGAGCGCTCACAGGAACACAAGGAAGATGCGCGGCCTTTGTCACGCCGTTTAACGCTCGGGGCAGCTTTCACTGAACATTGTGAGCATGTGCGCCTATAACGAGTCCCCCTACAGGACAAAGGCTTTCGCAAATATATCCATATTGTCCGTCGTGTCAGGCGCACAGTGGAATTCGCCCCCACAAGTTCCCTAAGCAGCAAACTTCGTCCGATCCATTGCAGTCAACAGCAACTAAATTTACTGTCCTTCTTTGATCTAACACGCTCGCTAAGTTGTAATGTCATTGCGATGCTTTGACCAATCTTCAAAGGAAATGCTCCGTAATAACTTGAATAACATTTACAGAAACGCAGAATATCTGCTATAGGCGCCTAAACGCACAGATTTTACATTTGCTGGTTAAATGTTCTTTCTGGGTGTCCAAGTGGGAAGTACTTTTTTTTAATCACGCAGTTAATTCCGAACAAGAGATATTTACTCGTATAACAAATTGATTCGCACACTACTCTTCACTAGACTTCGGCAATGCAAAAAAGTAATATCTATGAAACATACGTTTACATGAATGATTGAATGCTTTATTTGTTCCGGTAAATAAGGGACCGCCAACAAAAAAGCTATCAGTAGCTCGAGGACATCTGGGCCTCAGAAAACGAATGCAGGCTTACATCAAACAGGAGCGGCACGCAGACAAAATTTGTGTCAGCAGGCAAAGGCGAAATGACATTTCACATGTACAAAACATGTATTCTTAAATAAAGGAGAATGAAAGATGGACAACAAAATCGCACAAAAAGTCAACAAATCGGGTATTAGGAAACAGTGTCATATGATCCGTTTAATAAAACATAGCTCATAGAAAGCCGGATACGGAGTATATATATCATGGCAGGTGACGTCACACTTGTTTAATGATTTAGACAACATATATCGCAGACTGTTTGCCGTAGTGTTCACTGCGAAGTTAACCATGTGTTTATTTGTTTCGTAGAAATACGTTGATGTATACGTGTCATTGTAGAGAGAGCCTTGACATGTTTCGAGCCACCAAGCAGAGAAAACCTGAGAGAACATAATCAGTATCGAAAAAAAAGTTCCAGACAAAGAACATTGTATAAAGAAACGAGTTATATGTATGAGTTCTGCAAAGAACTCTAGCTATAAGTGTTATTGCTCTTTTTCGCAAAACTATAAAGCAGATTACTGTTGGTTGTAGATGTCCATACCAGGTGACAGTAAGTGAGATGACATTACAATATCGCATCGCAGACGATAAGCTTAAGCTTAGGTGTAAATTCATAGCGAGATTTTGACAAAAAAAGAAAGAGCCTATGGCTCCTTATAGATTTGACGCCATGTACTTGATGTGTTCGGCCCACCTCATGTAATCATCAAATACCACACCAAAAACTTTAATGTTACTTACAACTTTAATAACCGAATTATATGAAATCAGTGTTTGCTTTTACCTGATATTTTTCTGAGGGGACGAAAGATTCCTCTTTTAATTTTTTTTGTATTTGTTGGCAACCAATATGCTCTAGACCAAGTACCCAGAGCACTGAAGACAGCATTACTTCTATTTAAGCGCGCTTCTTTTGAGGAGCTAGTTCGGAAAAGGCTAGTGTCCTCTGCATATAGTACACATGTTAATTCATTGGCTACATTCGTGATATCGTTCGCCTATATACAATAAAATGAAATGGCCCTAGAAGGCTGCCCTGAGGAACGCCACAATGAATTAAACGCATATTGGGTAAACAGGCATAAATACACCCAACTTATCTTCTGCAGCTTAAATAGGTTAATATATATATATATATATATAGGCCAGACGGGTCGCTGTATAAACGACAAAGTGAGGGAGCACTAGGCGTCATTGAGGACTGCAGCGGGTGGTATTCACATACCTGCCCACATCACAGATTGTGGTTACGCACCTGTTTTTAACAATGCAACGATTGTAAGCAAGCCTAATCACAGACTCTTGAGGTAAATCATTGAGGCCGGTGAGATTTGCGCACAATCGGCCACGTGTGTTAGTGCTCCTCAGTAGCGCTTACAGATAAAGAAATAAGTTACCTCAGTACGCGTTAGCATTTGTCGAAATATCGCATCTAAATATAGCCTTGTATCTGCCTTCTGCGCACCCCCTCAGCTTCACTGGAACCGTTTAATTAAACTTCCGTTGTAAATTAGCATCTGTCCTGTCCACATGGTTTCTTCCTGCCCTTCTTTTCGCTCCACGACATTACAGATGAAGAGGAACCCCACGGATGCCATATTTTTGAAGCTTTTAGAATAATATCTCGTGATTCAGCAAGCACACGAATATTGAGGGCGAGATCCACCACTGGAAAATCTGGCGCCACCGTCGGCGTGACGTGGCATGAGCGATCACGTGGACACAGCAGCCGCGTTGGCTGCTTCGGAAGCGCCGAAGCGAGCTGAAAACGGAAGTTTAAGTTCCCACCTGCGCTGCGGTTTTGGTTAAGTGGTAAGGCTTTAGTGCCTTGGGTGTCTGCTTGACAACATTTGAAAGTACTATAATAGGTAGTGGCTGCCTTTGAAGGCGTTCAGCGTGGTAGGCTACTTACTGCTCGGTGCCGCAGTGCCAGACGGACGCAACGTAGCGTGGTTTCAGCCTTATTCACACGTAGCCGCAGGACAAGAAGCTGCGTGAAGCTTGGCTCGCGAAACTTAGTAGCGGCAAATAGTCATCAACTACAACTCGGGTATGCAGCAAGCACAGACGCGAGGAAGATTTTTGCTACGGCGCCGGGACTGCGATGTTCGGTGAGTAGCAAAAAATGCGCACTGAGACGCTCGCCCGCGTCTGCTGCCCGGCTAATGTAATGACGGTGAGAAGACCAATAAACATACAGTGCGACGTAATCTGAGAAATAATATTGAAACGTGCAAGAATTTAGAAGAAAGAAAAAAGATTGAATCGTCGCGACGGCACATCACATTCGCCGTAGGCGTCGAAGTCTCTATAACGAAATTATTTTTGAAGAGCTCTGATAGCGTCCACGCAACAATGGTTGCTTGTTTACCGTGAAGTGCTCATATTCTGTGGCCTAAAGCTCACAGCAGGTGCGAAAACGCGCACGCAGTGAAAGCGAAACATTGTGCGCGCATGCAGGCGCGCACTCTGTCACTGCGAACCCGTGGGATCACTGCACTGAGGCTTCATTTTATTATGCTCCTTCTGGTGATATAGACAACCCACGGTAAGAACGCATTTCACATTGTTTGCTCTCAGCGTTTGCCTACCTTTCACGCGAGAAGCCGATTCGAGAGACTCCATCGCGGCGACAGTGTGCAGTGGCATTCACTGTACGTATTCGGTAAAGAGATAGCGTCTGTTGACGCAGCTTCCATTTAGTGACAGTTGTTTTCCGAGGGAAACATCTGTCGTAAATTGTCATAAACATGGTAAAAAATGCTGGCTTTACCGTAATCGACAATATATGTAAGCATGACATGGCAGCCTGGAAAGCAGATTGGTTGGAGATCATACAAGCCACAATCTTAAAATGGGTGTAGTGCATGTTCGCAACGGCACACCGCACCACACCCCTTCGCACCAAACTGTACCACGCCATACTGTGCACTGGTCCATATGGATGCTACGCAGCTAGGAGAAGAAAACTGGCTGAAGGTGGCACGACAGCCAGCGAATGACGCCAGGGAGACAGAGTACACTGGCCAGCTAGAAGAACAAAAGTGCCTGAAGAAGGCGCCACGCAGCGTGGCGCCATCTCTCGAGGTGGCACAAAACACGCGCCGCGGAACTCGCGGACCGCTGGCGTTCAAAAGAGACAGGCAACACTGTCTCAGAGCCAAATGATGACAATGAAGTGTTTGGTGCCCTGTATCTGCCTTTTGATCATCGCATCCCCCCCCCCACTTGGAAATGACAAATAAAACTTCAGCGTGCTAGAAGTTACAGCTTGAGTGATATTGTGAACAAACATTAGGAAGAATTTGGAAGCAATATTTTTTGTTACTTGCTTGGGCAGGAACTAGCGTATGTAATGCGGTCCTGTACAAAGGGTTGGGTGCCAGAGACCGCATTTTCTTAAGTTTTGACTGGTTTCCCGGATGATTTCGTTTGCTCCTCGGAACTTGCCCGGATGTTCTCGTTTGAGAATCCTGATTATGGCTCTGGATTTTGGCACAAGGTCGCTTGGTGGTCCCCGACAATTGGAGCTAAAAGCATTTCATGCTCAAAACTGATAGCACTGAACAGCTCCCGTACAATCAAAAGCTTGATCCCAGTCAGCAACGAATAATACTTCACGAGAACAAGTAAGCGACTCGTTAGTTATAAATTAAAAAAAAAGCTCTTCCATTCTAATTGGTAGGGTAAGGGAGAGTGGGTAAGTTCTCTAGACATCGGATTACGAAAAAGTTTGGCGGGACTCATAGAAGAGACACACATACAACGGAGCGTTCCGCTGTGTGTTTATCTTCTCTGTGTCCCGTCAAAATGTTGAAGAATGCAACATCTAGTATGCTATACCAGTACGCGCAGTCTTCAACCGTAAGAGAGGGTAAGAGAACAATGCGAAAATTACGGCATGGTGACTGAAGTCGCACATGATAAACAAACGTTTAATCCTTTTCGGGCGAGCTTATGATTTTTGTAGCGCAAAAAAAAATCGGATATTGAAAAAAAAAAGCAGAATGAACCGTAAAGTCCTCTCTGCAAGCCCACTAATTGTACGCTCACTGTTCGTACGCCCACTACTCTCGAAGTCTGACGTGTTTATTTCGGAAACCAGTGAAAAGTGGGCTGGGTACCACCGCGAGAGCCGGCGAGGAGTAGCGAGAACGAAAGCCTAATATTTAACAATCTATCTCCCACTCTAGTCTCGCCGCACAATAGCGAGGTTCGCAGGCAGATGGAGGCTGGAAGTTAATAACAGTGGTATAACGAGAAATGTTCTACCACCGAACAAGCTAGAGCTAACGTTTCAAGAGGTCCCCTCGTCGAAACGTTAGCTCCACTTACTTTTCTTGTTCTACCAGACTTAATCATGTCTAGTCTGGCAACTTACGAAAAAAAAAATTGGGCACAAACCATCGAAGGTTATTTCAAAGTGAACGATAGCTTTATTTTTGACCTGCTGCATATATCCATGCCATCCGTGGGGCACGAAACCTTATGAGCACATCAGCAGACGGACGAAGTGCCAATCTCTCTGCGAACCACAATGCCAAATGATACCATGGCATAGTATACTTTGTTGTAATCACAGCACCCCAGTTGAAACTCTCTAGTAACCTACACTATCCCTAGTATTCTGGCTGAAACTTCATTGCAATGGTTATCCATCAAGCGGCCGTGCTCGACACTGAGGTGTCTGTTGCGAATGGGGTGCTATCGATTTAATATCTATCTATCTATCTATCTATCTATCTATCTATCTATCTATCTATCTATCTATCTATCTATCTATCTATCTATCTATCTATCTATCTATCTATCTATCTATCTATCTATCTATCTATCTATCTATCTATCTATCTATCTATCTATCTATCTATCTATCTATCTATCTAACTCAGCACGCAATGTGAGAAAATTTATGTGCAAGCTTTGCCGCGTTCCGAAGGAACTCGACAGTGAACGGAAACACTTGGGCTTGGTATCACTTGGCACTATCATAAAAAAACTGAGAATGCTAGTTAAACATTCCTTGTGAGATTTCTAAACGTAGTGGCGCAATTGCATGTTAAGCGCGCGCTAATGGGGGTCCAGTGCACGCGTCAAGGAAGCCCTTTATGTTTTTGAAGCATGCAAGAAATGTCCCTCCACACCAGTAGCGACTAACCAACGCGAGGTAAAATACCTATATCACCTTTACACGCTTCTCATGAGCAATGCCACTTTGATTTCTCTGGTCTGCATCGCCATTTATCATGAGCATATTCGCTTCAAAGGAACTACTTACTACCTTGCAACCGTTCTCTAACGTGTAGCTGCTGTGTTGGGTCGGCGGGACTTATCAAGAACAGGATAATTTCCAACCTGCCCTGCGGGATTCTATATCTCTTCCTGGAAACCATATTTGGAAGAAGTTCATTTTTTACCCACGGTTCGAGTCTTATCAATCGTCGCATGAATTCAGGGGATAGCGGAGGCACCGTGTCAAACTAGCAAATAGCGAATGGAATGAACAAAAGAAAATCAAAATAATCGTTACAAATAAGATGCCCTTGCGTACATTAACCGTGTCTGAGAAACGTAAGACATACTCTCTCCATATAATATTTTCTAGGTCGAAATGCATTGAAACCTTCACCGTGCGAGCAGTACTTGCCTGTCTGCCAGTTCCTTTCACTTCCTTTCGCTTAGAACTGGGCGAAGAAAACAAAAACGAGAATATAAGAGATTGGCCCTACTTTTTCTTTTCTATTTGCAAAAAACGCAAAAATGCCTGAGTGCTGGGCATTGGGTGCACGTTAAACAATCTCAGGTGGCCAAAATTAATTCGGTGTGGCGTTCCTCATAATCATACATAATCATATCGTAGTTCCGGCAAGTAAAACGCCATAATTTAATTAACATACTTTATAAGAGCGGGGGCGTCACCAGGTCACGACCCAGAACATTCACTTTTTTTATGAACCGTCAGTAAGAAATTATGATGACGATAACAATGACTTTCTCTAAATTTTTTCAGATGTTTTCATGCTTTCTAGACGTCGTGCCGGTTATTTTTTAACGATAACCTTAAATTGTCTTCTACAGTGGCGAGTCACAACCCCTCCCCTTTCTATTTGAGAAGGAAAGGGGGTTATTACCTAGCCAAAGTCCCTTGCGAAACTATCTCAGGACAACGGACTGCCTATTTACGTCACCAAAAAGTAATTAAACATGGAGATAATACTTTTTAAAAGCGAAAGTTGACGATAAGGTGGCTAAAGCCCCACCAAATGTACCAACTTTCTCGCTAAGGCACCTGGCTTGCATCAGATAGGCATGGTGTATAGTATATAGCTTAAATAGCGCAAGGTCCTTCACGGCTGCATACGACTGGATTCTCGCAATGTTTGCCTGCTCTTTACAATGTACTCAATTCTGACAGCCATATTCAACGCCACACTGCCTTTCAGCACGGTCCGTATTGTGCGATGAATCTAAGCGAATGCCTCCCAGCTCGCGAGTTACGTCAGTACTGAGTTGCAAAACCAGGAATGCCAACAGGGAGAGCAGGAGGAATCAATTGTGAGCTGGAAACTAAAACCGCAAGCAACGAATCGGAAATGTCCCAATAAAGAATCCCACAGGCCCAGCTGCATTCCCGCATATTCGATGCTGTATATTTAGGGGCGTAAAACTTGTTACATCCTTCGCTCATTTTTTGTTTTCCATCACGTGTACTGGGCATTTCAGATCTTCAGTCAAGAGTGAAATCAGCCACAATCAGTTCGAAGAAAACGCGTGTTGTAATTCATGCGGCGATAGAACATGGGGGCACGGAATTGTCCATACGACACGCCAGAAATGCCTAACTTTCGTAAGAACTCTTACATGCCCAAAAATAAACGAAAAAAAAAACTGAAATTTAAGAGTCTGCATCACAGAGACTCAGATAATGTGGAAAACATAAATAAAACAAAAAATGATACTAATGGTTCTTGCGATTTCCTGAACAAAATGCGACATCGAAATGGAGTACATAGTATGCGCTTGCACTGTATCTTCAGAAAGCAAATATTCACCGTAGCTATCACCGCGACGGTTGACCGCCGTAGCTTCTGTTAGATACGGGACCTTTTCCTGAGCCTCCTTCGAGTTCACCAGACCGCATCAAATTGCGCCACAGCTAATTAAGGAGCGGAGAAGCACGTATACCACATTCCCGAGGCGCGGCACGCGCAAACAAGTTGGCGGCCCCCACCTCGTACGCCGCATCTGGAGCTATTCATAACTTGGCTCTTCCCGAAAGTGTAGCGGCAGCCTGGCACGGTTCCAGGTAACGCAGGTCCCGAAAGTGTAGCGAGAGCCTGGCACTGTTCCAGGTAACGTGAGTCCCGAAGCAAGACGGCTGTAATGCACCGTGAAGGCCTGGCAGCTATCCCCCCCATCCGCCTTTGTGAGGGCATTTGCAAGCCAGCGAGGCAATACCGCAGGGAGAAGAAAGCCCTCGGACAATTGGGGCGCAAGGAGCGACCCTCTCCGCCTTGGTGACGGTAGTTGCAGACCGGGACGGCAATACCGCAGAGAGAACTAAGCACTCGGACAATTGGGGACCAAGGAGCGACCCTCTCCGCCGGGTGTGACACAATCGCACGGGCGCCTACCATTGGCCGAAAATGACGACACCTGAGCGGGCTCGCCGATTGGCAGAAAATGGCGTCACCTGAGCGGTCTCGCCGATTGGCCGAACGTGACGTGTCTTCGAGACACCGAAGGGCTTAAAAGCCAGAGACCGGGAGCAGGAAGAGAGCATTCCTGGACCATTCCTTCATTGATCTCTTTCGAGCTTCTTGCCACGGGCCGCAGCGTCCGAGTTGCTGCCGGCCCGTAATGACTTCTATGACTGTTAATTTCTCGGTCGTCTCACTGTAAATAATGTAAATAAACCTCCAGTTTTCATCTCAAAGTCCTGCTCAACTCCTACACTGCTTAGTGGCTATGGCGTTGCGTTGCTACGCACGAGGTCGCGGGATCGAATCCCGGCCGCAGCGGGAAATGCAGAAACGTCCGTGTATCATGCACTGGGTACACGTGCCCGTGTGGTTCACAGTGATGGTTGCCACTTAATATTAGACCTTAGGGTTCATTAGGCGCCGTTTAGAATTAGCTAGCCTTGGAATCACCGTTATTTCTTTCTTGTGGCTCCGCCTCACATATTCCTGTTATGGGTAGCCAGGATATATACTAACAATGCCTTACACGCACAAATTTGGGCTTCAGATCGAGGTTGAAGCTCCATTAGGTGTTCAGAGAGTGATAAAACAAGCCACCATAAGCGAAGTTCATTTGTTCTGTTGTAACCTTCAGCGCACTAGCGTAGAGTCAGCAAAGTTTCCAAGCTGCCCCTCGTTCTCACCGGATTTGTGCGTGACTGGGTGACGCATTGGACTGTAATACGCTGCTCCTAAAGCACGTCTGCTCCATGTGAATTGTCATCAGTCACGAGATGCGCTTTTCTGAAAGCGACGCGATTTCTGCTGTATACTGCAGTGTTCTCATTTCCTGGCTCAATTAAAAGGGACCTTAGGGTGGAAGAACTGCCAGGACTGCTTTACAAGTCTTAGTTCACTGGGAGCTATCAACGCAATGCTCTCTGTTTAGTCGTAGAAGCAGTGGAAGGTAGGCAACGTCAGAGCCGGCTATACCAAAATCCCAGATTCGTCACGCAAGAAAAAGAAAAAATAAACAGCAAGAAGAAAATTCTAAAAAATGCAATACACACACGAACTAAAGCGCACAAAGGGTGTCTCGTCTACGAACACCACCACCAAAAGCCCAATACAGTTGCTATAGGATAGTCACAGAAGTGAAGAAATCCACACAAGTCTCTTCAAATATACAGATAAGGACAAACGCACAGCCAGAGTACCTTGTTAACAAAGAACCAAAACGTAAAAGGCAAAAGGCAGTCCATAACACTGACCTACTAAAAAATCGTGAATGGCACTTACAGCACGCCTCTGCTTAGCAGGCAGCAACAACAACAATGTGTTGATGGAGAAGCCCGTTCGACACGCTTCTCCATCAACACATTGTTGTTGTTATTGTTGTAGCCTTAAAACATGTATTATTGCCTGTTCCGCACTTTCCTTACCCTCCTCCTCTATTTATCGTGCGTTATCATTCTATGATGCCCGATACTGCGTTCGCGTACTGTTCATTGCTCAAGATGCAACATCTTTTCATATTCTGTAACTTCGTTTCACGCGCTGTTAAATCGCTGCGCATGGCGCAGTTTATGTGGGATTGGGATAAATGGTGCTTCTTGAAACCGTCGCCCACCTTTGTTGGAGAGCAACAGAGGTGGGCGATGGAGAGCAATTTATTCTCAAATCGTCTTGAAGCTGTATTATATTGCGATTCACCAAGTCACCCCATTAACCTCAAGATTATGTTGCCTGTCGTACATACACCCGAAAAGAAATTCATTTTATGGCCTTATGCTACTGCTTACACAATTAGAAATGAAATATATTAGGATAATGAATGAATCGACAAATATTGGAACAAAGCGCAAAATAAATAATCCCAGGAAGGCCACCAGCACGCAAGAGGCACGGTTCTATAGTCGTGCGCCGCCTGCACTTGCAAAGTGTGCCCTACTAAAATCTTTGTGCACTCTGCTCAAGCGGCATTCCTTTGAGCTCGCTTGGCAGACACCGGAAATCAACAAGTCCAGCGTAACGTAGTCGCGTGTGGCCGGCCCGACGGGGCCGGAAATTAGGTGCCAACGGCAGCGTGTGCGCAATCGACACACGAGGAAATAAAAAAAGCACACTTCAAGCGATAAATAATTGGCTTCCTACTTTTATGACACGCATAAAAAGCGAAATAAAAGGTATCAGATTCAGATTAAGAAAGACAGCATTTATCTACGAACATAATTAAATGAAATGGGCAAAGACAAATCTTACACCACGCCCATACACGTGAGGGCGGAAGTGGAATGTACGGATGTGGCATGGGAGCTGGTCCTGTTGCGTTGCTACATTGATCCAGGTGCTTCGTCGTGTTCCCTACTGCTTCTGTACAGAGGTCTTCATTCTAAAGATAAACAGCTCAAGCGCATTGTCAGAAGTACAATATAACTTAGACCTTTATTCTATATTTTATAGCAAACGTGTGCACCTAAAGGAGGCTTCTCTCAGAAAGCGCAATCCGCAGGCTTTTCATGTACAATGTAAGCCACTTACACATTTTAATACTGATAATTTGTTTCCCTGTGAACTGGCGGGCCCTGGACGCCGTTGTGTTTTCGCGTGGTATTTCTAGGTGGCTTCTTACGGCCAGTTATTGTAGCTTAAGCACCCGTTTCTTTCAGCATTATTACGCAAAAATAACATTCTGCGAAACGGTAATATCGGATAAATGAATAATTGCAGTTTCGTCCGCAAGGCAAAACATCCATTGCAATAGCAAATTACTGTACAGCTACACTAAATTAGACAGTAGTTTTATCGCCGTTAAAAGATGTAAACCTAGGCATAGTAACTAGATTATTAAGCATGGTCTCACGCTCGCACAAAAAAACATGAACACATCTCACTCGATCACCAACAAAACTGGGTGTCAAAATGCTGCAGTGAGTAAGCGCGGAAGCAGCAGCGAGCGAAATGACGTTCGTGCGGCCGCTCGCATTAACGCGAATCAAGCCACAAGAACACAGCCCGCGGCGGTCTCTGTACACGCCCACAGATGGCTTTCAAGATACAGCAGCCCGGGCGGGCGCGCGCGGGCACACGGGCTACCTGGAAGAGAACGCGCCCCCGCCTTACCTTCCCCTCGGACCCTTGCGCGCGAGAGAAGACGGGCGCGCTTCCTCCCCGCTTCCCTCCATTTTGTGCGTGAGATGGAGCCGCGTTTGTCGGCTCAGCCTCTCGCGCTTTCACTCGCACATACGGCGCAAGACGACGATTGGACTTTATACGGAACCTCACGGCGACACCGACGGCAGAAATGCGCCAGGAGTGTCCATATAGTTGTTATCGCAATAAAAGAACTTGGCGCTCAAAAAATTACAGTACATGTTGGTTCTTAGCGGCGACCCGCGTTAGTGTTTATTCAAAAGGGCAAAAGAAAAGAAGAAACACTGCTTTGCACTGACTGAATTGTCTGCTTTATTGACATCACGGGCTCTAGGAACGTTTACTACCTATACACTTAAGAACTAATACCGTGAGGTCTCTCGGCTACCTTTTTATATTTTGTATTTAGCTCCGTGTCTTCTTCCTAGGCGGTGGTGCTTCACTTGTGCATAATTGATAATTCTGCTAGAAAGAACGATTATATGTGTAATTTAATGCGATTTTAGTGATAACACGTAGCAAGCATTCAAGCTCTCTTAGCAGCTGAGAGTTTGCACAAATGTATTGCGAAAACCGATGCTTCATAGATATATTGTTGCATTTGGAGGCGATCCCACCGCTGGCACCCAGCTGTAGGAGTTGAGGAAGACTTCGGGATGAAAACTTGGGAGGTTTATTTACATTATTTACAGTAAGAGTCAATTAACAGTCTTAGAGTCATTACGGGCCGGCAGCAACTCGTACGCTGCGTCCCGTCCCAAGAAGTTTGAAAGAGAAGACTCGAGGAATGCTCTAGGAATGCTCTTGCTGCTCCCGGTCTGCGTCTTTTAAGCCCTTCGGTGTCTCGAAGACACGTCACGTTCGGCCAATGGGAAAGCCCGCTCAGGTGACACCATTTTCGGCCAATCGGCGGGCCCGCTCGGGTGTCGTCATTTTCGGCCAATGGTAGGCGCCCGTGCGATGGAGTCACGCCCGGCGAAGAGTCACTGCTTCGTCCCCCTGCGGTCTTGCCTTGCTGACTTGCAATGCGCCGCCACAATGAATGGATGGGGGCGACGCCGCCAGGTTTTCACGGCGCATTACAGCCGTCTTGCTTCGGGACCCACTTTAGCCGCAACAGTGCCAGGCTCTCGCTTCACTTTCGGGAAGAGTCAAGCAGTGAATAGCTCCACCGGCGGCACGCGAAGTGGGGGCCGCCAACTTGTTTGCACGTGCCGCGCCTCAGGAATGTGGTATCCGTGCTTCTGCGCTCCTTAATTAGCTGTGGTGCGATTCGATGTGGTCTGGGGAACTCGAAGTAGGCTCAGGAAACGGTCCCGTATCTAACAGCTCGTCCTCGCCTCGGAAGTTCGAAATGGCCGGTGAACTCAATTCGCTGGCCATGAGGAACGCTGAAAGAACCTGCAGGGTACTGGTGTCGAGCCTCGTTTGACGAACTTCGGGATCCTGGGCCCTGGAGAGCATACGTCAAACAAACAAAACAACACCGCGCTGCACCACGTGTAAGCGCAGGCTCTTCACCCCTGACTCGCCAGGCTATTACTGAGTCAAAATGAACCCTGATCTTTTATTTCCCCAATTTTGACAAAGCAGTTCCAACCACCTTTCCAAACCGCTATCCATTTCTCCCCGAATGCCGACAAGACCAGAGTGTCATTGTTGTAGTAAAACAACGGGTCGTTGCCGTTGCAAACAAATAATGAAAACAGCCGAACATACTTAAGTGGCCTAATTACTCGAACAGCATGTTTTCAACCTTAACGCAGTGGCGTACTTATCTCACGTAATGTTGCCACTGAACAGTCTGCCCATCTTCCCAAGTACGTAATCACAAGCGCGCTAGCCTTGTGGTCACTAATCGGAACGCGTACTTGCGTCGTGGGCAAACGTTTCATTATGCTTACTTACGTTTCTTCCTTTAGTCCCTACAGGACACGTGACTTAAAAGAACAATTAAACTTGCGGGACTTACACACTCCGCAGAACCCTTAAAGTAATGCGTCTTTTAATAACTCGTTCCACGCATACTTGTCAGAGAACTCAGAATACGGCTGCCCTCAAGACACGAGCAACCGAGTCATAAATCTGCTTCCTTCCGTCCACACAGGACACGCGCTAATGGAACTAAGAACGCTTCTCGGTGCAAATCATGTACTCACTGAAAACCCACACGGTTAACCTTAGAAAATAAAAAACACATAAAAAAAGAAGGTTAACTAAAACGCACGCACTTTATGATAGGCCTCTCACCGATAACCTTGACCCTCAGGTTACTCACACACAAAACAAAGAAAGCCTATTTACTCATTAACTAACACTCGCGAGACTACATGTTTACACAAGCCTCATCTTTCAAATCTCGGAGCTTCTCAAACGAAAACACAAACAAAGCTCAAACCTTACACATTGAAAGAAATCCTAGTCTGAATTCGCGAAAACTTTCCGATGCTTAAAATAAAAAACAAAACACTTCATTTCTACGGAAGCGCTCTTGACCCCCCTTTCCAAACGCTTATGTCTGACTCATACTTTGAGCCCTACCCGAGGAGGTCGCGGTTTGAAAGCTACTCTGGCTGTGGAGGAACAACAAAAGGGCTGACTCACTATCAGCTCCCCCAAGACGTTACGGTCTCCTGCCAATTTGCGTCCTGGCGCCCCGCTTTCCTCACAAACTCGATTGACCGCGTCGCTACTCCCCACCTGGTCTCGTCCTGCCACCTTGCGCTTCTTCGCACTGCACGCTGAGCTTTGAAAAGAACTACGGAACGACGAGGAGTTTAACTGCCCCGTGCCATTTGTCCGCGTCCGTGCAGAACATGCTTCTCGGTCCCCCTTTGACCGGTGGCTCAAACGATTAGGATGCGTCAACATCGTCAGTGATGACCGCACCTTTCTTTTCCTCGCGCCCTGCCCTTTTGGGTCTCTCGCCGTCTTTGGCGGCGCTACATTAGTCACCGCATTCCTATCTTTAGCGCGCTTCTTTCAGCGGCGTTTTTTCTGTGAATTCTCTTTCATATCGCTCTCTCGCGCCTTGTGCTGGCCGGTACACATTTCATCGGCCCGGATCGGTCTCTTACCCGCACAGTCTGATTGATTCTTAACTAAATCATCGCTCTCGTGGCTACCTAGACTGGCGGAGAGCCGCACCGATCCCTTAACAATGCAGTTGTATTCTCTTGAGCTACGCAGCTCGCAATCCTAAGATTTACCCTCAAATGCATCGTCCAGCTGGCACTTCACTTCGGCACGCAGATCTGACCGGACATGGGCGCTCGTGTCTGTCGGGTCAGCAGTACCCTTTTCTTCGCTAGCAACCTTGCTAACGTTACAAGCGACGCACACGCGCGGTAACTGTGCCAATTTGTTCGCAGCTGGCCTAGCTGTCTCTACAGTCCTCTGTTGGCACACCACCTCGTCGCTGTCCCTGCGGCCTTTAACGGCCTCTGTTGCCACTAAGGCATCGTTAGCAGCTAGCCTTTTCCCATCACTTATGAATGTGCAGCCAATGTCACAGGCAATACTTTTTCCGTCGGTTTTGGCAAAAATCTGCAAGATACATTTTCATTCTTTTGCTCTGTACTGCCTACAGAATTTTCAGACAGGCATTGTCTTTGTTCCTTTAACTGCTGAAAATATTGTATCTGTTTTTCCAATGCCGTCTTCTCTTTCTCCTACTTTTGCTTACGTACGTGATACTCACGTTCGCGTTCATTCTCGCTTTCTTGACGCTTACGCTCACTCTTACGTTCACGACGCTCACGCTCACATTCACGACGCTCACGCTCCCGTGGCTCTTTTATCACCTCCCAAGCAAGCTCAATGCTTTTGTCATCATTGCCACAATCTTTAATCGCCTTTATGGTAGCTGGCGTTTTCATCTGTTCGTCCGCCTCAACTCCCAAATCGTCGCACACCAACAACAAGTCTAACTTCGTCAACCTTCTAAGATCCATTGCAGCTGCCCCGACTGGTGGTTAGAACTGTTTTCCTTAATTAATTTGTGCAAACACACAATGCAACAAATTCCCGATTCCTAGAACTATCAAAATGAACACACAGAATTTGAAGTCTGGCGAAGCAAAAGGAAAAAACCACGCGCTCGATTACGGTTGCAGCACCCTGCCATCTGGTTCATTGGTCCGCTGTTCCCGGTTCCTCAGGACTTCCTGGGTGGAAGGCTCGCTCTTTTTCACTACTCCCAGTTCCTCAGGACTACTTTGGACGAAGGCTCTCTCTTCTTCTCTGTTCCAAGTTCCTCGGGACTCCCTTGGACGAAGGCTCTTTTTCGCTGTTCCGGGTTCCTCAGGATTTCTCTCGATGAAGGTTGATCCCGCCGCTGCCACCAGTTGTTGCATTTGAAGGCGATCCCACCGCTGGCAACCAGCTGTAGGAGTTGAGGAGGACGTCGGGATGAAAACTTGGGAGGTTTATTTACAATATTTACAGTAAGAGTCAATTAACAGTCATAGAAGTCATTACGGGCCGGCAGCAACTAGGATGCTGCGGCCCATCGCAAGAAGTTCGAAAGAGAAGACTCGAGGAATGCTCTAGGAATGCTCTTGCTACTCCCGGTCTGCGTCTTTTAAGCCCTTCGGTGTCTCGAAGAAACGTCACGTTCGGCCAATGGGAGAGCCCGCTTAGGTGAAGCCATTTTCGGCCAATCGGCGGGCCCGCTCGGGTGTCGTCATTTTCGGCCAATGGTAGGCGCCCGTGCGATGGAGTCACACCCGGCGAAGAGAGTCACTGCTTGGTCCCCCTGCGGTCTTGCCTTGCTGACTTTCAATGCGCCGTCACAATGGATGGATGGGGGCGACGCCGCCAGGTTTTCACGGCGCATTACAGCCGTCTTGCTTCGGGACCCACTTTAGCCGCAACAGTGCCAGGCTCTCACTTCACTTTCGGGAAGAGTCAAGCAGTGAATAGCTCCACCGGCGGCACACGAAGTGGGGGCCGCCAACTTGTTTGCACGCGCTGCGCCTCAGGAATGTGGTATCCGTATTTCTGCGCTCCTTAATTAGCTGTGGTGCGATTCGATGTGGTCTGGGGAACTCGAAGTAGGATCAGGAAACGGTCCCGTATCTAACAATATGCGCAACCCGTGAGATACTTCAATTTTTTTTGCTTTAGGTTAAAAGAAATTCCGTCACATCAGACCACCCGCTAATGACATAGTTCTCATAAATGACGTCCAATTTGCGTGCCACAGCAACCTGTCAGTGCACGCGCCAAATACGGGAGCCGGAACCAACGGCAAAAGGCTGTGTCTCATACTTCAAAGTGAGTTGCCATTTGCAACTTTATATTAGTAATGATGTTGCATTTCGTAGCTAGTATTGTCATTACACCCTTATGAAAAGAAAAGTCCGCATTCACGTGAATATATTAGGAAAGCCAGATTACAAGCGTCAGCCCTATGTTTCGATTTCATAAATAAACTTCCGCCTTACGGCGGGTCCATTTAACTGCATGTCGATTACTGCTTACCAATATATACTGCTGCCACCCAGTATATATAGGACTGGAAGTAACTCGTAAAGTTGCTTAAAGACAAAGTTTATGCAAAATGCCATGTCAAATCAAACGTATACCGATCAACTGGTCCTTAACTGGTGCTTAATATATGCATTCTGTATGATTATAAATCAGTGTACCTCCGCAAGCACTATATCGCAAAACATATCTGACTTGGACTGTTTTTCACAATGCACATTACGTATTGGAAATAGAGTCCATAGCGCAAATTAAGATTCAAGTTTAGCGCAAGTGGCTTGACACTCATACACTGGGCCTATTCTCTCCTGATAAACATTTTTTGCTGTTGTTTATAAACAACGAGATCCTGGGAAAATAGGCCTCCGATAGTACCCACTATTTCAATCATCAGACATAGACTCCAGCGACTAAGAAATGTAGCAGAAAAATAAACAAACTATAATCACGTGTTTTATTGTTCGTTTCGCGCAAGGCTATATTTTTTGTTTCTTTTTAACGCATAGTGACTGTACAGGTAGTGACTTTTCTGGTAATGTTCCCTGCGACTGCACTTTAAGCTTGATTGTTGAATATTGTACCATACCGGGGGCTATGCTTGAGTTAAGTTATGTGCTATTGTTCTGCAATTTTTTTCTTGCTACCATTGTTTTATATATATATATATATATATATATATATATATATATATATATATATATATATATATATATATATATATATATATATATATATAATAAAGTAGGGGGAAATATCAGTGCCATTCCGGGGCTTTATTGCGCGATAGCAAACGATGCGCGCGTCAAGGTGCTCATTTACGCACATATAAAACACAGAAAGCCCAGAACCTTAGTGTATAGTGCAGCAACATACGTTATTAGGCTTTTTCATTATTGCCCTGCCACCTATCAGCCTAAAAAATTCTCCAGCTTCTTATGGGCATTCCTGGCTAATCCTACTTTTACTGACGACGCCGTCTGGCTGATACGCTTCCGGAGCTACTAGTAGCAGCCTCCGCTCCAAAGAAGAAGTTTAAAAAGAATAAAAGAAAGCAGCAAAATAACGAACACCGAAACGGCTGTAAGAAGGCGAAGGCGCTGACCACCTCGCCACTGAAGGCACCTAAAAACTCGCACCACTCTGCGCCGATTACTTATAACTGCTGGTTGCTCTGGAGGCCTCTGCGATAACGTGCACGTTCTCTTCATTGGTTTGCTGCGCCTATGTTTACGACGGGCTCGTCCACTGTACTTTGCTGGTGAAGGCCAGCTTAACCTGCCAGCCCCTTGCGGCAGTGCTGTATGTGATTGCGTACGCACAGGGCTCGCTGCATTGTCACAGAAGACGTTTTCTTACTCGTTTAAAATGCATAGGCATTTCTATGGGCACCTAACGAGGCATATATATATATATATATATATATATATATATATATATATATATATATATATATATATATATATATATATATATATATATATATATATATATATATATATATATATATAAACAAATTTGATAAGAAAAATGTTCGCAGTGGTGAGTGTCAAACCTACGACCGCACGATCGCATGCCGAATGTGTTCCCCACTTAGATGAACATGCGCGCTTGCAGAAGGTGAATATATCTGAACCAAATGAATGTGTGGTTTCAGCGGTACAAATAAAATGTCAAAGGACGACAGTTTCAATGATAGCCGTCATGAAAGATTTTGTGATGGTGAAATAAAACACATCTCTAGGAGGACGTGTAGAGCCGACTTGGGGCATTATAGACATAATAAAAATTCAGATTTTGTGAAAATTTCATGCCAAACACGCCACATGCCCGATGTATTTCGATGGTCGCGGGATGTGCCTTCCGCTGTGGCCTTCCTTCACCGATCGAAATGACACCTATCTCTGAGGGCTCATGAACTTTACGTCGGGCAACGTAGACAGATATACACTCAGTGAGTTGATAAGAATGATAAGGAGTCATGAGGGGTTATATGACTCTCATTACCTTTGATAATGGTTGCACGCGGATGGATAAGGTGCTAAAGAACGATAAGGAGTTATAATGATCGGAGCAATCCTGATGAGGTTAATAAGCACCGATAATGCTTGATAAGAGTTGATAAGCTAGGGTCGGATTAACTCCTATACGGCGGATAGGGGGCCCTATAATGTAAAACTATTCCAATATGTTTTTTTCCCATCCCCTGACGTCAAATTTGCGTAACCGCTCACACAAGCATCGGGCGGTCACCTGCAGGGTTGTCTCAACAGACCAATCAAACGCTCTCCTTGTTCATAGGAGGTCACTTTTGTTTGCTTGAAAAAAGAATAACATTGAATAATTGGCTCACAGGAGGCGGGGAGCATTCTGAAGTGGAGAGGGATTCGATGGGGCTGAGCCACTGCACTGAAAATCGATAATCGGCTGAAGAGGGTGGTGCCGGCGTCTGCGATTGGTCCGCTTTCCCTTACATAGCTTGCGGTGGCTCGTTGACTATCGCGGCGGCATGCAACGGAAGCTTAAGAATCACGCTGAAACGCATCCTCAGCAAAGAATAGTTGGCAGAATGAGGTCGTAAACGTGTCGAAAGTGCTCCAAAACGTTACACGGCCACGCAAAAAGTTTTATTACGCGCAAATAAACCCACGCTCTCCGGCAGGTGCGAGTAGCAAGTACCTGAGCGATCGGCGGCAACCATGTTTTATTCCTTTCGGAACGGGGCAGCCTGCGGCTATTCAGAAGAAAATTCAGTTTCGTTCGGCATATTAATGCATCTTTAACGCGTACATTTCACTTTGCCGCGGTGAGTATTTGCGACTTTGTGATGTCGCGTGACAAGCAGGTGAAGTGGGTGCAACCCGAAAACTCTTGACCAATAGCCGAGGGCTAAATGCGAAAAGGTGTCGAATCAGAAATAACCATTTTTCTTTTGTTCGGACAATTCATGCCTAATCAGTGTATAAACGTCATATCAGATGGGGAGCTATCGCGGTTTTCGTGACATCGCGTGACAGACAGGTGAAGTGGGGGTGATCCAAAAAAGTTTTTGACCAATCGCGGAGGGCTGATTGCAGAATTGGAATAGAAAATTTTGGAGTAGTTCTACGTTATGGCGCTCAAGGACTGATAAGAGTTGCTAAGAGCTTGCTCATGTCAGATAAGGTTGATCAGAGCAGATAAGTGTTAAGGATCGAATAAATTGCGATAACGTTGATACCGAGCGATAAAGGTTGATAAGGCTCGGATCGAGTCCGATAAGGTTGATAAGGGTCGTATTCAGACCTATAAGGTGGATAACAATCGATAAGCTTTGATAAGAGATTATACTAGCCGGATAAAGTTTACAACAGTGATAATGACACCGGGCTGTGTGGACATGAGCAAGTAGTACAATGCTTACGCGTACTGAGGTAACTCCCACAAGAGTTTCTGAGTGCATTCTTTTCCTTTCTTTTTCTTTGTTTTTGTCACGGAAACTTTTTACCCCCCCCCCCCTTTGCCACGCTTATTTTGCTCTGTTAAATCGAATTCAGTGCTTCTGTGGGATCCTTGAGATTGAGTGGGTGGAAGCTATAGAGAAGATTGCAGAAGAAGAAGTTAGACGCAATATATATACAGAAGAAGATGTTCACGTGACCAAGTCCCTTTCTTTGTGCCTCACCGTTGTCCTTTTTTCTGTTCTATAGCGCGGCCGCTCCAGCAATGAGCGTTGCTCTCACAAGATGACCGGGAATGCGGCGGCACTCCGGGCCGAAATGTAGGGTGGGCCGCACTGACGTCGTTTGGCACTTTACCGGCGGCAAGGCCAGAGTGCGTGTCTACGTGGCGCGTGGGTTGACCCGACAAAGAAAATTAAAATGTCTACAAGTCGGTAGCACGGTTTAAACAAGAACACCAGAAAAAGGAGTTGTCGCCGAAAGCGAGTACAGCCGTATGATTATGGTATTTAATGCGCGTTCCGAGTCCACCACCACGGCCATGACTGGCGTTAGCTGACACTCCAGAGATTGAGGTTGAAGATAGGTATGTGCATAAATACCCAATAAAGTGGACATATATAGGGACAACCGTCGCCGTAACCGAAGTCGTATAGAAGAGTCACGGTGATTCTCGTGCCGAAGTTTAGACTTCGTGTGGTGCGCCAGTAGCGGCAATGACTCGTCTTTCGGTTCGGTTTAATTTCATTTCGATTTTCCTTTATTAAAAATACTTTAAGCTTTTTTTCTAATTGCATCATCATGTTTATGCGATTATGCAACCAAAAACAGTCAATTTCATTGTCGGTTCTTCGACTTTACGGTTTGCTGCTTCTTATTTTATCGTTTCTAATGAACTGATAATGAAACGAGAAAGTAGGCTACATTGGAACGGGTTACGAAAGCCGAGCCCATATCGTCACGTATATACATATTTAATCCGGCAGAAAGGATGTTCCACATCCGCCGCTATGCCCCTGAATGTTTCTAGCAGATAATCATAAACACCCCAGAAAGTAGATGGGAAAATGGCGCCGGCGGTAGCACAATTGCTAACAGCATCGCACGCGTAATACGAAGACCTTGAAATCGTCTACCACCTGCAGCCAGTTGGTCTTTCATACACTTACATTTCCATTTGTTTCTCATCTTCTTTAACTCAATTAAGAACTGTCATTGGTGACATTGTCTGTGGCATGGCTTCTTATGATATGGCGTATGTATGTATATATATATATATATGTGTGTTTGTGACGTAATATGATTAAACGTAGTACAAACGTACTTCATCTATGATGATGGCTATACGCAAATGAGAACCATGAAGTAAGGTAAACGTGCTTACAATATATATATATATATATATATATATATATATATATATATATATATATATATATATATATATATATATATATATGAACGAGCAGAAAGGGGGTTAACCGAGGGGCCCGATTTTTATTTGTCATATCATAAGAAGCCAACAAACACTGACACCAAGGACAACATAGGGGCAATTATTTGTTCTTCATAAATGAAATAAAAAAACGCTAAATTAATGGAAATTAAAGTGGATGAAAAAACGACTTGCCGCAGGTGCAATGTGCACTGTGACTCTTCTACGACTTCGGTTACGGCGACGGTTGTCCCTATATATGTCCACTTTATTGGGTATTTATGCACATACCTATCTTCAACCTCAATCTCTGGAGTGTCAGCTAACGCCAGTCATGGCCGTGGTGGTGGACTCGGAACGCGCATTAAATACCATAATCATACGGCTGTACTCGCTTTCGGCGACAACTCCTTTTTCTGGTGTTCTTGTTTAAACCGTGCTACCGACTTGTAGACATTTTAATTTTCTTTGTCGGGTCAACCCACGCGCCACGTAGACACGCACTCTGGCCTTGCCGCCGGTAAAGTGCCAAACGACGTCAGTGCGGCCCACCCTACATTTCGGCCCGGAGTGCCGCCGCATTCCCGGTCATCTTGTGAGAGCAACGCTCATTGCTGGAGCGGCCGCGCTATAGAACAGAAAAAAGGACAACGGTGAGGCACAAAGAAAGGGACTTGGTCACGTGAACATCTTCTTCTGTATATATATTGCGTCTAACTTCTTCTTCTGCAATCTTCTCTATAGCTTCCACCCACTCAATCTCAAGGATCCCACAGAAGCACTGAATTCGATTTAACAGAGCAAAATAAGAGTGGCAAAAGGGGGGGGGGGGGGGTAAAAAGTTTCCGTGACAAAAACAAAGAAAAAGAAAGGAAAAGAATGCACTCAGAAACTCTTGTGGGAGTTACCTCAGTACGCGTAAGCAATGTACTACTTGCTCATGTCCACACAGCCCGGTGCCATTATCACTGTTGTAAAGCTTGATCCGGCTAGTATAAACAATCCCAGGGTTCTACTAGGACACATAAATACCCAAGAAAGTGGATGGGAAAACGGCGCCGCGGAAGCTCAATTGGTAGAGCATCGGACGCGAAATGCGAAGGTTGTGGGTTCGGTTCCCACCTGCGGGAAGTCGTTTTTTCATCCACTTTAATTTCCATTAATTTAGCGTTTCTATATTTCATTTATTAAGCACAAGTAATTTCCCGTATGTTGTCCTTGGTGTCAGTGTTTGTTGGCTTCTTATGGTATGACTATATATGTATGAACGACAAACTGAACAACCAAGGGGCCATATTTTGTTTAGGCACTATCCTATATGTATGAAGCCAACAGACAATGATATCAAGGAAAGCGTAAGGTAAATTGCTTATTTTTCTTTTAATTGAAATTGGGAAATCATAACGTAAAAGCAAATGAAAGTGAACGAAAAGAAAATTTTGTCCCACGTGGCAATCGTATCCACATATTCGCATTACGGGTGTGATGCTCTTTCCAATTCACCAGCCGCTTCACCATTTTCCATACACTTTCGTGGGTATTTATACCTGTGTACTAGATCTAGCCGTTGGAGTGTAAGCGAGCGCCACCACTCGCGGCCGTGGGAGCTAGATGTATAACCTGACTTTCCACTGCTGGTGTCACGTAGTACGTGAACTTAGAAAAAATCAAATGACCAATAAACCGTCGTATTCTAACTGAAGGTATCATAGCTGCCAGAGTCGAGACAATCGCTATGTAATGAGCTAAAAGAGGTTCTGAAGGGTCCGATTTTTGTTTGTCACAATCATGGGAAACCAACAATATGAAACCGTGGAAGGCATGGGGTGAACTACTTACATGTCTCTGTAAGTGAAATGTAGAAAAGATTAAATAAATGGAAATTAAAGTGGGCAAAGAAACCAACTTCCGAAGGTGAGAACCGAACCCACTTCACCTCACGCGTGCGATGCGCTCTTACCAACGGAACTTCCGCGTAGCTGTTTTCCCACGTAGAGAGAAGGGTGAATGAAAGGCAGAGAGATTAACTAAGACTGAGCCAGGTTGGTTATCTTGAACTGGGGTACGGGAAAGGGGACGACAAGATTAAGAAAAGGAGACGAAGTCCATTGTTGATATGCTCTCGAGTCGCCGACCTTGAGAAATTTCTGAGCTTTTAGACGGCCGCTCGTCCAGGCTGCCTTGAGTACTCGCAGGAACGCTTTAGTGACGTTCTGGAGTAAGATAGCTCCAAGGAAGGTGCAACAACAAAGATATTAAGTAAAGCTGGTTTAGAAAAGTGCGGAGGGCAAGCATTTCAGTTTTGAAGGACTCGTAGTAGGGGGAGGGGGGCACACAAGACATTCTGCTGTTTATTCGCCACCACAGATATTGCATGTTGCGCTATTGGTTATTCTAATCAAGGCATAATACGCATTGTTCAATGCAACGCGCAGGCCTAAGCTACACAGCGCTGCTTCCTCACTTTGGGGAACGCCAGGTAACAGGCGCAGTCACATAGATGAGTCGAGTGAATGCAACCAATGGCGAGTAAGCTCAGGTGTGTGCAATTTGTTCAATGTCAAATCATGCGCTAGCTTGCATAGCTGTGTGGCCATGTCCGTTAAGAATAAAGGTGCAGAAATAAAATTTGTTCCTTCATGTGCTTTTCGAACAGCTTCATCGGTGAAGTCGTTTCCGGAGATACCGCAACGACCCGGTAGCCGTGTATTGAGACTCGATGTTGTGCCCGTTGGCGATCACGTGGTGGTGGGTCTCTCGTATTTGCGACACGAGTTGTTCACACGACCTGCCGCGAACTGCTGAAAAAAACAGCGTAGGGTTGCCCTTGAGTCGCAGAATAATGCCCATCAATTACCTACTGGGGGCGAGCTTGGAAAAGCTGACGCCACCGTAGGCGTGACGTGGCATGAGGGATCACGTGGACACAGCGGCCGCGTCGGCTGCTTCGGAAGCGCCGAAGCGAGCTTAAAACGCAAGTTTTAAGTGCCACCTGCGCTGCGGTTCTGATTAAGTGATAAGGCTTTACCGCCTTGGGTGTCTGCTTGACAACATTTGAAAGTACTATAATAGGTAGTGGCTGCCTTTGAAGTCGTGCAGCGTGGTAGGCTACTTACTGCTAGGCGCCGCAGTGCCGGACGTACGCAACGGAGCCCGGTGTCAGCCTTATTTACACGTAGCCGCAGGGCAAGGAGCTGCGTGAAACTTGACAGGCGAAACAGAACCGGCAGACAGCCATCGGCTGCAACTTGGGTATGCAGCAACGACAGACGCGAGGAAGATTTCTGCCAAGGCACCGGGACTGCGCGATGTTCGGCGAGTAGCAGAAAACGCGCACTGAGACACTCGCCCGCGCCCGCTGCCCGGCTAATGTCATGACGCTTTATTAGCTCTATGAACTTGTTCATACTAAATTCTGGCAAATTCATTGGAATGGAAAGGGAGCCGTAAGAAGCGCATTAAGAAAGGCATGGCATATGGTTATGGGTTATGTTTGTGTTATGCATTAATGCACTGGATTACGAAAAGAAGCAGAGGGAAATCGCACGTTGAGAAGACCGATAAACAGAGTGCGATGCAACTTGAGAAATGATATTGAAATATCCAAGAATTTAGAAGACAAAAAATATTTAATCGTCGCGACTGTGATCGTCACATTACAGTCGCCGTCGTCGAAGTCTATATAACGAAATTATTTTTGAACAGTTCTGATAGGGTCCACGCAACAATGGTTGCTAGTGTGATGTCAAAATGCTCATATGCTGCGGCCTAAAGCTCACGGCACGGCGCGAAAAGGCGCTCATAGCGAAAGCAAAAATTGGAGGACGCTTAAGCTTCGCCTTCAAGAGTGGAACGCGATAGCGTTATCGCGGCCCGTTCGCGCACCACCCACTCAAAACAATCTACGCGAGCCAAACGTCGTGATCGGCACGGACAGCCGGGCCGCGACGCGCCACGAAGGCGGACGTGATCATGGGGTGAGTGGCGCACCACGTGTCAGGGCAGCACCGTACATTGCGAGGAGGGGTCTTCTGTGTTGGCCGCAAGATGGCTCTGGTGTGCGCAGAGCGCAGGAGAGATGTAGCGGAAACGTACTTCGCTACTCGTGTTACTGCGACTTGTGTAATTTACATGCTCATAATTACCGATATACACCGCAGTATAACTTTCTACGGCACGTTTCTAAGGCAACACCGCATTCACTAGAGGCGCTTTTGTCCCGCTTTGAACTATCGAATTTGTGATTGAGTGGTCGCGTCTCCGTCTCACACTACGGAGACCATGGTTCGGTTCCCACCTAGCCTATCTTGCAAGTTGTTTTTTATTTATTAATTCCCTTCCGGATTTTTCGCTCACGGCCAACGCCACCGAAGCCGACGACAACGGCTTTTCTGCGACATGACCTCCTTAATGCTGTCGTGTAAAAACATTGTGACGAGCAGTCGGTCGCTGCGAACCCGTGCGGTCGCTGTATTGAGGCTCCATTCCGTTCTGCCCCATTTGGCTATAGAGACAGCCCTCTTTAAGAACATATCTCGCAAAGCTTACTCTCAGCGTTTGCTACCTTTCACGCAAGAAGCCGGTTCGGGAGACTCCATCGCGGCGACAACGCGCAGTGGCGTTCACTGTATGTATTCGGTAAAGAGCGTCTGTAAACGATTCTGTACTCTCAGTTTGCCCTAGATTATTATATCGGCAATCAAAAACTTCCCTCGCTTTGAGAATACCTACATAAATGTCCAGGAGGCCTTGCTGCCGAGTGGTGTTTTTATTGAGCGCCGTGAGCGAACCTTATGGGGAGCGCGCCGCGTGTTCCCTCATACTACGCAAGGCAGGCGTTTCCGACAGATGGCGACTACGTAACTCCTCGCCCCCAATATGCTTACTTCTGTGCAGACAAGTCTCGCGATAGGGGTTGTGCGTTCTGCTACGCGTCGCCTTACTGCCACTTCTTATGTGCCGATGGTGGTTGTGGTTGTGGTGAATTGTAGCAACAGACGGGTTTAGACTGGCGATCAAGGCCGGCAATTGCCGATGAGTGTATGAATAATTAGGATTTTTACATATACATTATCGTAAAATGTTTTTTGCGTTTTATTATTTTGTTCTGGGGTGGGGGGGAGCATTTTTAAATATTTGCTTTCAAAAGTGCAAGGATCATATAAGAGTATCGTCGTAAGGAACTGTACTATAATAATTTAAGGGTTTGATATCTTAGTGTATTTATGTGCTCTGAATGCGGTGAAAGTATTATTGCAATAGCAATTATATCGAAACTCCAGGCGCATTTGCGGCGGCTGCGTATGGCGCGGCTCAGCTCGGCCGCGAGGGGCCTATTTTGATAGGGATCTGCGGTGGACATCGAGCCTAGGTGCACGGAGGGCTGATAGAGTCGTGTGCGCTGTGTTCTCGCCAATTAGTTCTCGTTGAAGTAAGAGGAAGCACAAAGGGCGGTTCACTCGCTGCAGCTGCCGCTATTGCTCACGTCAGCGTTTTAACTGCGAGTGTCCGGGCTCATCGAATTAGAAGTGTCCATCTTTGCCTGTGCGTGCGTGACAGCATGCTTGGTAATTTATTAGTAAGCGAATTTTTACAATTTTATTGTGGCCAATATAAAGTGATATCCTTACTTCGCATAACTATCTAGTAATCTATTGTAATCGATACTTCGCTTTTCGGGCTAAAGTGCGACGTTTTAATGTGGACTCCCATTTCAAGTGACTTTCTGTGACCTTACTTCATCATTATTATGGTATGCCGAGTTTAAACTTGCATGTAATAAATGTATTTATTTGTTGTCATATGACACTGTAATTCTATTTTATTGCGCCCTATTTCTTGTCTGTTTTTTTTGTTGCCTTAGTTTCGATGTTTTTAAGCGAGGAGGACCGGCCGGCTCCACTTATTTGCGGCAACATATTCTACAATTTATGTGCCAAAAGAATGGTTCCATCAAACGAATAATACTGCGCATAACATCATCGAAAAGGGCATTCCACTGTATATAGTGCCGTTAATGAGATGCTTCGGGAGATATATTAAGTTATTAAGCACCTTTAAGTTTGTAATTTCAATTGCGGAGTGCGGATGTTATCGGTCTCAGCAATCGACCGGCTTCATCAGCTATACGTCAAACTTATTCGTGATGACATGCAGTAGCAAAAGCATTTTCCCACGCGTGGACATATCAAGAGAACTATTGCGCGCTTAAGCGACATTAAGGCACCTGTTAGAGCCTAGGCAGCGGCTAAGCAGACAAGGGCAAACGCGAACTTCGGCTGTCGGTAGCTATCGCGTATACTTCAACAAGAATTTGGTTGGCGTTGGCGTGGGGAAATTTCCGCACTGACTTGCATTAGGGTACAGTGTGTGTCCAATCGAAACGACCTCGAATGCGCACATTTAGCAGCCAAACTTGGTGCTCGAGCCCCTGATTACTCACAGTAATTACTCGCACAAGAATTTACTTTCGTGCTCCCCATGACGCGTCTCTTAGCGCTGCGCTTTTGTGTCATTGTTATCTCTTGCATCAGCTTTAGGGCGTTTCAGGCAGTCGAAACGACGACGACTGTGCTTACTCTCGAGGCTCCCATTCGACATTGCTAATGGAATCTCTTTCGGAGCGGATGCACCGCTGGTGTGCCGGCGGCTGCAACGAACGCAGCCGCACTTCCCTTGGCCCGTTGAAGAGGCCTCGCTGGTCCATTGTCGCCTGTGCCATCGGTGTGCCCGTGATAGGAACAACAGATATTTCACGGCCCGCGCCTCGCTTTCGGGTAAAGAAGGCGGTAAGTAAATGTAGCGGCAAGTACGCGATAAGCCTATAGTACGAGGTCCATTTTCTCGCCTTGTTGACTGCGTCTGCGCCATGAGGAATGGGCTGTCCTTTCGAACGGCAATTTTTTTTCGCAGCCGGAAAAAGAAAGAAGACTGAAAGAGTAGCTGACCCCTTTAGCTAGACTGTCACCTGTGCCGCACGTTGATGCTAGGCATCAAATGAGTGTTGTCGAATCCAATCCGATCCTAATTAACTTCTCTTCATAGGAGTAGTCGCGACACCATGCTCTCAATCACGTTTACGATAAAATTTCAATGAGAGCTACGTGCGTTCGTCAAAAAGGCATCTCGCCATTATACTAGAAAGACCGTATAGCTGGTATTCAAAAAAAATCTTTTTTTTTACGAAAACTCCTTCCCATTGGCCGACAGTGCCTCTTGTTTAACGCCTCGCGAGGCATCGTGATTTTTCGTTTTGGTCACAGCTGTCCAAGCGCTGCATATTGCGTAGTTTGTACTTGTGTAGTTTACGTTACATCTTTCTCTTGGTTGTGTTTCTGTGCAGGTTCATGATGCGTGGCAATTGATATTGTCGCTCTGTGTGTGTCCAGTGTATCATGCTGCGTACTCGGCCATGCAGACAAGAATATCTGAGCTGCTGTCATACGTTATGGGTGCCACTTTACTTCATTACTGAAGAATTCCTTATCATGAAACGTGTAATGATGAAAGTTGACAGCGTTTTTACTATCCATCAATCAGTCAATCACTTAACTGGCATCTGCATGTTCTGAGGAAGCAGCTCTGAATGCGGTCGCTTTTGCGCGCACCGCATACTTTTTTCTTTAGTCCAAGGTCACAGCTAACGGCCACAGAATCAGAATAAGGAGACATGGTGCCATTCGACTGATTCATGAATTACGCAGGCCCCTGGGTTGGAGATGATGCAATGTGGCATGATTGCTTGACATTGTCACATTATTCGCCCTATCTTCCTTGTCCCATTTTTTTTCCCGGACCCTCTATTTCTTTGATTCATGTGAAGTTTTTTTTACTCGCTTTCTTCTTACGCGCCAGTACGTCGACGTTATATGCTTTCTCGTCGAGCGTGGTTCACATGTCTTCGTTTTATTTGCTTTGTTTGACGGAGAGTCCAGGTTGGCACCATGCCGAATATAGCGCAGTCTATGAGGCAGTATGGTTAATTTTCTACAGTTGTGGTGCGATTGACGCGCGTACCGTTCATTTCACCTACCCTGTTATTAAGAGGAAGCTTTAGCTCGGGCCCAACTCCGACGCGGCCTATTCAAATACATGTAAAACGCAAAAACGTTTTTATGAGATAACCCTTGGACCGATTTTGATGAAATCTGTCGCATTTGAAAGAGAAAGTTAAATTCTAGTGACTGTTGGAAGCGGAATTTCGATTTAAGGCTTGAATTTTCTTAAAACGATTTTCAAATATTTGACCGTTTGAAAAAAATAGAAGCATGAAGTTTATAAATTCATAGCTCTGCATCAAGAACCGATATCGCGGTTCTGTCAACGGCATCCATTAGATCATTCAAAGCGGACAAATTCAATATGTCATTTTACATCTTACGTGAATTTGTTACGTTGGTTACAACGATTTTGCAAAAGTTGTATTTCTCAATTATTAAATTTTCTTATATTCATGTGTAACATATCAATTTTGTCCGCTTTAGATGTACTATTAGATGCAATTCACAGAATTGTATTATCATTTTTAGTAGTTAAGTTACAGAGTTGTAAACTTGATAGTTTCGTTTTTTGAAAATTTTCGATTTTTGCCAATTTTTAACAAAAAATTGACAATCTAACTCAAAAATTCGAAACCAACAATCACTAGATTTTAAGTTTGTCTTTTAAATGCAACAAACCTCGTCAAATTTGGTGCAGTGGTTGCCGAGAAAAACGAATTCTCCTTTTACATGTATTTAGATAGGAGCACTTGAGCTAAAGCTTCCTCTTAATGTTCGCCTCACGTCTTCTCGAGACCTACTTTCGGCACCTTTTGCGACTCGCTACGATGCTCGAGCAGATCTGTAGACGCGAAAGAGCCGCTTTTCGATCATGCTGCCAGAGAGACGCCAGTGTCCCACGTCCACCAAAACCATGTTAGGTCCCCCCCCCCCCCCCCCCCCCCCCCCACCAAGGACCTCGTTTTCAGGAAATTGACAAATGTTTATATATTACCGTACAACGAGAGAGCAACGCGTTTCATGTCTATGACAGTCAAATGCGTCGTCAAGCAAGGGGCTGCGCAATACAAACATGTACGAGAAGAGCACTAGAAGTAGCGCCCGTCCTCGTGCTCTTCTCATTCATATTTGTATTGCCCAGCATCTTGCTTAACCATGTACGACTAACTCGCCCAACAAAACGCCGTATTAGTCAAATGCATACACGTGCCAAACCAGTTTACTGCAACATTCATCTTCACCCGATCGATTCAAGAATAGAACGCCCTGCGTGAAGGTAGTATCAGAAAGCCTGATGGCATCTACATTTATGCACGCGCTCAAAAAACAGGGATTGCAAAAGAGGCTTGTACCGGGAGGGATCTCTTACTCTTACAATTATAGAAAGCTAGCGGAATGCTCCTATCCTTCCCTTTTATGACTGCGTACCCATCTGCATGACTCGATCTCTTTATTCTCTTTTTCGTTCTGAGCAGTGATCAGGCGACACTTCTATTTCTGTAATGTGGTGTTCTGTTATTGTGGTATGATGCTTATGGATAAAACAATGGTAACGAAAAGTGTATGCCCAAAGAACTACATAACAAATCTAAATACATTTATGTATTTTATACCCATCTACATAGTGGCATATAACCAATCGCCAAATAAGAAAAATCAAATCAGGAATCAGGAGGAAGTCGTTGAATATCATACGCGACCTCATTAAGAGGTATCTATTGCATGTAGGCACATTTCTTGTGGTCTATATGTCGTAATGGTGTTTATTACTGTAACGCCACTACTCCGAGTCTTGGGCCTTCGTCTTCACTTCTTGGGCCAAGCAAGCGGCAGAAGTGATGCTTGGGCTCTCCGCATCACTGCAATATATATATATATATATATATATATATATATATATATATATATATATATATATATATATATATATATATATATATATATATATATGTGTGTGTGTGTGTGTGTGTGTGTGTGTGTGTGTGTTATTACTGGAGTCCGGCGCTTTGCGGTTGTATCCCGGACATATAGATTTTCTTAAAATATTATTGAATTGTTTAACATGCTTTGTTGTGACCTTTTATTTCCGTGTTCCCGTTACGCTTTGAATGATACTAATTCCAATTAGTTAGCTTTTTAGCGTTGGTTAAGAGGTACACATGCGATCCGCTGTCCACGGTGGCCGCTTTTTGATGAGGGTGAAATGCAAAAGCAACCATGTACTTTGATTTAGGCGCACGTTTATGAACCCCAAGTGGTAAAAATTAATAGGGACTCCCCACTAGGGCGTGCCTCATAATCAGATAGTGGTTCTGGCGCGTGAAACCTCATAATGCTACGTGTAAGCGATCCGCAGCATACTCATCACTGTTATTGGCATGTGGACACATTTACGGTGATATGCCGATTTATAGGGGTACAGCTCGCACGTGTTCGGGAAGTTCCCTTTACCATGCGCGCAATTAAGCAACTCGCATTTCCGTTACCAGTATGCTCTGATGAAGGCAGGACCCCGGTCGGGGGGTCGAAAAAAACGACATGTTTTTGTTCCGTGCATCCTACTATGGAAGCATTGCACAGCATATATATATATATATATATATATATATATATATATATATATATATATATATATATATATATATATATATATATATATATATATAAATAAAGTCCGACGGACCTTTTTAACGAGTCAAACAGATTTAGAAGAAACGAGAAGCACAACTTCGCGGTTATCTTAGGTTTATTCGCCCAACAGTTTCGACCTGTTCGAAAGCACTCGGTCTACGGTGCAACGCGTTGCACCGTAGACCGCGGTTGGGCGAATACACCTAATATGAAGATAACAGCGAAGTATTGCGTGTCATGATATATATATATATATATATATATATATATATATATATATATATATATATATATATATATATACATACACACACACATCGGTCGGCGAGACACCCACCGACCCAGCAGCTGCCACTCCATGCTTCTAGGGATTAGGCACAGAAAGTTTCGCTTCGGCCACCTCTTTCAAGGACGCAAGAATGAGGTAGCGGGACGATATTAGGAAATTTGTAACGCGTGACAGTGTTCATTGGAGATCGCTTAAAGAGGCCACCACTAAGCAGAGAAGATGAATACGATTATCATTATGAAGATCACAGTGACAACGTTTGCAGATACGGGAATTAAGCAAACAGGTACGACATATGTATGAAAGCAGTTTATTTTATTGACCATTTATTGACGTTAACTCATTGTTACTTCTGAGCGCAAAGACACAGAGTAAGTGTTTTACAAGTTTGCAGTATGAATACATCCCACACAGGAAGGAAGCAATGGCTCTCCTCCTGCCCTGCCCCGCCCTAAACGCACAAACAGATACACCTCACCGTAGTTTGTTCTAGTGAACAATTGATTCCTGCACTGTATACACACTTGTGACGAAAGAACTGTGGTCGTCTCGCGTAGCATGCAAGGCGTACGCATAAGAATCTGCCTGGTACCCATTAAAGTAAGAGCGCGGACAGCTATTCCGGGTACATAATTTATGCTCTCTCTCTTCGGAGACACGCATTTTCAACGGCCGGTTTGCAAGATCTCTGCCAGCACTGTACCCTGAAAGCGGGTGCTTGTTACTGCCTTGCAGCACAGAATGTCCCGGGAGATAAAAAATGTTGCACGTCCCTCGCTAATAACGTACCCGAGTGTTTGCTACGAGCTGCCGTTCAATATTTCGTTATTCATAACGATTTTTAATACTACACAAACTATATTGACTATCATAATCAGAAAGTGGTTTTGGCACGTAAAACCCCAAATATTATTAAACTATATTGACGCTGTGCTGAGATGTTGCATTCTTTCTCATAAAAGTTCTTTGTCACATGAAGGCGTCCTGACTAAAAGCCTTTATGTGTGTAAAGTGAATCGTTTGGTGCAAGGCTGTTGGGTGATGCACCTTGAGTAGCATTTCTTTCTTTTTTTCCCTATATTAGTATGTGAGATGATGCTGTTGCCTCTCACGGGCGTGTGATAAGAAGAAAAGGAGACATCACATAGTTTGTTTGTCTTTTTATCAATAGGCAGCAGCAGTGTATACTACACTGATGCTAGTACTGTTGTCATGACGTATACACAATATTTACTGCTTTGTTCCGTTCACGATTTTTGCCATGCAATTATTCGCGTAATGATTTTCTGTGTAGTAAGTGTAAGTTACGCTAGTCGAATTTTGTTGGTAATTGGAAAGATAGATACAGAAGTCAATGATTTCTTGAAATAATGAGAAAGTAGGCCACGCATGAAGCTGTAGACTTATTTCACAGCTTGAAAGAAGCGTTTCGCGAGCCATGCAAGTGTTAGTATTATACGTCGTTGTCTTAACAGCAGAGAGAATATTTCCACTTGCGTTCCCTTCACCTGGAGAAACTACGTGCGCTGCCGCAGCGAAAATGCGAGCTCGAAATCTAACGGGCTTTTGAGGGAAACGTGGCATTTTTCTACCTTAATCAGCAACTACATGATGCGAAAGTGTGAAATTATTCCACATGCGCTTCGGTGACAGAGCCACATAGCTCACTGAGGCTGTGTGTACTACACGCCTCTGCAAGGCAGGGTCATTTTCAGATGAATAAATGACGATAGGGATGCAGCTCTTGCTCAGTACTTCTTTCTTTCTTTCTGCTTTTCTGAGCTTCCTAGAGCTTCCTTCGTGACGGAGCTCGGTGCTCAAATCTTTCACGTCTCGGACTGCCGACAGCGCTGCCGCAACACAATTTGAATCGGCGTGAAATATCTTACCGCCTCGAGACGACACCGGCTCAATGCAAACGCCGCAGCAGCGCCTAGCGTCGCGAGTGCTCGTGTCAGTGTAAGACCGTTCCATCTCCTACTCACCCCCCCCCCCCCGCTCTTTCCGCCCCTTTCTTCCCTCAACTTCTCTTTCCCGAACTTGCACAAGCTGGTCCCCTTAGTTACAAGTTCGCCCTGCATGTATTGGTTACGCAAGCAGACTTCGTCTGCATATCGTCGGCGTTCGCTGGGGGAGCGCTCTTCGTCGGGCAGAGTGAGACACGCGGTAAGACAAAGCAGACACCGAGCACGGCAGCGTTTACGTGCAGAAAGAACAAAAAGACGAGACTCCAGGACCGTCATTTATCAACGCCGCAGTGCAATGCGGCGGGTGGGAGGTTCGCGACGCGAGGCGAATGGAGGGGGTTGGGGGGGGGGGGGGGTTGATATTCTAGAGATCGCCTCGTCGGGGCCCTTATTCTTTATCGCGGTACGGAGTCCCGGCTTTCTAGTCAGTTGAGCGATGTGCTTGCCCCCTCGTCTTCGCGGGCCTGTGCCGACAATGCAAGCAAACAAGCGACCGCTGCGAGGGATATAAAAGAAAGAAAAACAAAGAAAAGGAAGGCAACTCAAGAAAGGCCAGAGTGAGTGCCCCAGCTATGCTTTGCTTCCACGGCGGCGCCAGCTCCGCTAAACGGCGTTAATTAGGAGAACACACGGCGACCTGGCTGCCGGCAAACAAAGGAGTTTCCTACGGAGGCAGCGAACAAAAGGAGCGGCGCCGCCTAAAAGCTGCTCAGGCAAAGAAAACACTGACGTAAAGCAGGCAGCAGCCAACGTAAACGATTGCAGAAGGGGAGAGAAAACGACACGTCACTCTCTCCCCCCCACTTTCCTGACTCCCAAGGCAGCGACATGAAGAAAAAGGGGCCATTGCACGTCATGCGCTTAAGACACCCGTGGTGTCACTAATGAATTGAACCGCAAACTATGTTGTTCGTGCATAACGGGGGCAGCAGACACACGAGCGTTATAAGATGAATACTTCCGATTGCAATTCAGAAGTAGCCTCGGCCAAATTACGAGTGCGTCTGCGCGCTTGACAACACCCGTGCTGTATCACAGGCGCCGCATCCCTAACCGTGTGCTTTGAAGCATGAAATACTTTTAGCATTTCATGCCTGAATACTTTTAGCATTTGATTCTTTCAAGCATTTCATGCTATCGTGCGTTCATGCATTTTACCATTGTCGGCGACGTTCAAGGGACCTTAAGCCAAAGGCCTGAGCCGTTATCCGGGCACCTAAACGATAACATCCGGAAAGCTGCAAGAACAAAACGAACTTATCCAGGCAACCAATCAAATATTATGAAAATGCGGTCTCTGACCCCCAACCTTTTGTACAGGACAGCATTTCATGCGCTAGTCACTGGCCAAACAATTTGCAAGACTTCATTTCAACACATAAATTGTTGACGGGTGGATGCCTAACAACAGGGTCACCCGTCAACAATTTACAAAAAAAAAATATTGCTTCCGAGACCTTACTAATGTTTGTTCACAATATCACTCGAGCTGTAACTTCTAATACGCTCAAGTTTTATTTGTCATTTCCACTAGCGACGTTCAAAAGGCCGATACAGGGCACGATATATTCATTGTGATCTTTTGGTGCTGAAACAGGGTTGCCTGCGCTTTTTTCAACGCGAGTGGATCGTGAGATCCGCGGCGCAGGTTTAGCGTCGCCTCGAGAGATGACGCCGCAGTGCGTGGCCACCTCCTTCAGACAATTTTCTTCTAGTTGGGCAGTGGGCTCTGTCTCCCTGGCATCTTTCGCTGCCTGTTGGGCCACCTTCAGCCAGTTTTCTCCTCCTAGCTGGGTTGCGTCTATATGGACGAGTGCACAGTATGACGTGGTGTGGTGTGGTGGGGTGTGCCGTTGCGAACATGCACTACACCCATTTTAAGCTTGTGGCTAGTATCATCCCTAACCGATCTGCTTTGCCGGTTACCATTTTATGCTTACATGTACTCTCGCTTACGGGTGAGCCAGGAATTTTTTCCTCTATTTTTGTCGTATTGTTTTGGCTGCGCCTCTGCAAATATTCGAAAAGTCCTGCATGGCGAATACAAACGGCGACTTTATTGGTTGTATTCACGCGTTTCTGATCACTCGTACCTCTGGACTTAGGAACAAAAGAAATATTGTAATTATACTTGTAGCACTATAGACTCTGCTCAATAATGGTATTTTGATGCTGCCCCGCAATATGAGCAGTGAAACCTGTGTTCGTAGTCAAAAAATGAAGAACGCCGTAGTTGGAGCACGATTGAAGCTGCGCCTAATCGCACAACTTTAACGATGTTGCATGCTTGTTGAAGGCGTAGTGTTGTTACGTGACACATCGGTTTCGAAATCCGCGTGCAGCGTACGGTCTGGGGATACGCCGTTCCTGCAGTGGCGTCTAGTTCTGCCAACTTGGTAACAAGAACGAAAGCGGCAACGGCCGGGTGCAATTTGGAGTCTGCGTGCAACGATGCTTTCTAAAGCTACGCGACCAGTGCCCATATACTCGAATTTCAAACGCAACATCTAACTGAACACGACGTGCTGTGGAATTAAAGAAACGGGAACGGTCGTTTTCCGGTGATCATTAGCAACTCTTTCTTCTTGGCATCCATTTGTCATTCGCTTGAAAGAGCACACCGAGAGACGCTGCGCACTGTCCTGTTTCCCGCTTGGGGAGACAAGTGTCGGGCCGCAATCGCGCTCCATTTAATTTTACAAAAGGCACGGTTCCTTTGGGCCAAACAGAAAGGAATCATAATGCTCAGGCTATTTTAGAGAGTCTGTTTTGGGCGTGAGCCATGCTTATCCGCATCACCAGTTTTATGGAACATACTAGAATGGTTCTCTTTTCTTTCTGTTATAACCGCAAAATATTACCCCCCTGGGTCTCCTGATTCAATGTGCCTTGACAAAGCGCTTCAGTCGCGCGCACGGCTTAATTGGAAGCTGGCCTAAGCGTGGTATTTCAGTACGTAATACGAGTAAATGCTCGGCGCGCATATCTCAGGTGGTATAACATAAAGTACTGCATTTCACATGGGACGCTACGCGCAAGCTGTAGCAGAGAGGGCAGCCGCAAAGGTAGAGAAGTATCGCTGCGCTAAAAACTATTTATTTCGCAGGAATATAAACGTAATGAGCTGTACCTTCAGATAATATCTGTGCGTTGGCAGTGTTTTCTTCCCCTTCTGTGACCGTCGAGAAGTGCGGGAAGCGTCCAGACTTTGGCGGCAAGCGGACTTTTGTTGCTCCGAGGGACTCGGTGTATGGAGAATAATTCACTTCGATGGGCTGACAGTATTTGAGAAAAAGAGAGCACGTAATAATATAAAACAAAGTATTGTGTCATCATGCGGTAATTACACAGAATCTAAAGTAAATAGAAGCACTCCCCCCCCCCACCCCCTCCGCCCAGGGGCGGTACGATAGACACCACACTGCGAAAGTAGGGGTGAAACAAGTGAACTGAGAGACAGGCCATTTCGACAGATGAGTCTAACGCGTTTGAACGTTCTTTTTTTTTTCTTTGTATGTCTTCGTTTCACGCGGTAAGAACAGTGACGTTCGCAGTCTCTCGTGGTGGCAGCATCACAAATTGACATAAGAATGGGTGCATGATTAGGAAACTTAGAAATAGCGCTGACCAGAATTTCCATTTTTTTTAGTAACTAATACTTCTCGTTGCTCATTTAGCTTTGTTGCTCTCATAGAAAGCACGTGCCCACAGACGCCCCCCCTTTTTTTTACGGCCCTGCTCAGTATATACCTTCGGCTCCAGTATGGCATGGTATGAAAAACTGCATACAGGTCCTTCAGGTCGCGCTAGTTTTCTAGCCCGAAGCGAGCCGCCCCCTCGTCGGGACCGAACGGTCTAGCCTCTCGGTCGCACCGCGGGCCCCGTGGACTGGCCATGTCTGTTCTTCTAGTTCGGGGCTACGGAGGGCCGCGTCCTAACGCTATTCGGTGTTGTCCTTGCCGCTGCGTAACGTGCGGCACCGCCAGTGCATATGTTCTAAGTGTGCTACGCTGCCGCATTGCGGGCATGTGTATGAAGCCAAGGCTTCGGGAAATATTTTGCTTATTAACAGAGGATTGGGATAGGCCCCCATCTGCAAGAGCCTCAGGGGGAGAGCTTGGGGTCTGCTTAGCTTTCTGTGCGAAGGCGGATATGATCTGCGCGCCAAGTAAAAGTGTTTCGTGAGTTAGTTGTACCACTGAATTAAAGACAGCGTTCTGTCTGAACGGGCGTTTCTTTCTTCTTCTTTTTTGGTAAGCTTCCAATGCTTCGCGCCTTGGTGTCACTTATTTTAATTTTGCCAAACTACAGCCCACCGTTATCGATTCTGCAGGGACGTTGTATGGCCCTGTGTGACAAATCTGCTATCCTAATTTCTTGAGAAGTTCCAGAGCACACCACGTGTTTCCTTCTAGGCCACTTCTTTCTCCCTTTGTCGTCGTACAAAGAGTAAATCCGTCCTCATCTTTGGTGACACTCTATACCAGATTGGAGCAGAAATACCGCCATTGCCTTTGTGAAGTTTGTCAAGGTGACATTGGATACGTGCTGGCCTTTAGCTAGAGTCACGAATATTGTTAGCAGATAATATTCTGCGATCCCATTTCTCAGATTTTCGGAGCCTTTAAAACTCGATGGCAACCGTGGAATATTATCGATATGGCTAGAGATGTTCAAGTTCTGCTCTTTTTTGCTCAACTTGGCACGCTACCAAACTCTTCACATAAACTCTTCCAGGCCATAGTCAGCTACTGTGACACTGTATACGTCTACCCCCCACTATGTGATGCACGATCTGCGCGTCTTTGTGGGCAACGGGAAGGACAACCCAAAGAAATGCAAGTTGGCGTGTGAACACTGCCATGGTTCTCTAGGGTCTGGCATAAGGGAACCATTCTTTAGCTGAAGACAAAAGGCGCAAAGATATCACGGTTACATCGGCAGCACTACAAATGCCAAGTCCATTTCAATTGCTGCTTATTTCAGTTTCACCTTCTCTTTTCTTTACGAATATTCGTTTTATATTGATTTGGAAAACAGACAAATCTGCGACAAAGGAAAAAGAAACCAAGGAAAACCAGGGGCTATACGAGATTGTGGGCGCCTGACTGGGTCGTCAATATTTTGTACACTCGAGCAACAACAACAACATAATACCATCGCGTCACACAATTAAAAAAATCAGTGGAATATAAGTTTTGAGGCACTCTAGCGAAATCAACTTAAATATCTCGACAATAAATACAAAAACAACAAACAGAAAATGCATTTACCCAGAGGTAAATGGAGTTCTTCAGGACATCGCATAACGTAACAACATTCTAAAGGCAATTAAAAAAAACACTGAGCGTTTGTTGCGTAAACATAAATGAACAGGAAAAATATAACCTGGCATCGAAAAGAAGGAAGAAAGAAAAGTACCAAATTTTGGTATTATCAAAGCCATGGGGAAAAATTCACAAGAGCAGAATCATGGATGGATGGATGGATGGATGGATGGATGGATGGATGGATGGATGGATGGTGGCTATGCCCTTTGTAACGGGCGGCGGCTGGCGCCACCTAGCCTCTTGCTCCCTCTCCTATTTTATTTTTTTTCCTTTCTTTATATCCTCTTTTCCTTAAACTAGTTTTCACTCTCCTCCTCCTCCCAAAATAACTATCTAAAAAAGTTGAGGAAACATTATCTCCCTCGATTTATGGTATTATCTCTCCCGTGACTTCCTCCACCAATCCTCTAGCCTCCCCTTCGTTACTGCCACTCTTTTCTCGTCTATTTGCCCTCGTTCCCTGGGAAAACCCAATGCCCCTTCCATATCTGCCACTGTTCCCTCTGCCAGAGTCGGGCGAAGGTCTGTGCATCTCAGCACTATATGCTCAGTGGTCTCCATTTCGGCTCCGCAAGCTGTACACCAAAGGTCCACGTCTTCAAATTCAGCCCTGTATATTTTCGTTCTGAAAACCCCCGTCCTAGCTTCGAATAATAGTGAGCTGCCCCGCGAGTTATCAAATAAGAGCTCTCTCTTAATCTCCTGTTTTTGTGACCTATACATAGATAGCGCTGGCTTTCCGAGCATTCTTTCTTCCCACATTTTTCTTTCCGTCTCCTTAACCTCCTTTCCCACACTAGAACCACGTTGGACCCCCTCCCTCGGCTGTAGGTATCTATTCCTCAGCTTCCTCGTTCTGAGTGTCCACTTTGTGTTCAAACTTTTCATGTATAGATATTTGTACACTTTTCCTGCCCACCTTTTTTCCTCCTGCGCTGGGAGTCTCTGTTCATATTTTAGCTTACTTATTGCCTCTCTACCTTCGAATGACGTCCATTCCATGTCCCGCTGCACTCCCTCATTAGGGGTGTTCCCGTGTGCTCCTTAGGCCAACCTGCCTACACTTCTCTGTCTTGTTTCCATGCATGCCTGAACTTCCGATTTCATGCACAGTACTGAATTTCCGAATGTGAGGCCAGGTACCATAACCCCTTTCCATACGCCCCTAACCACCTCGTACCTGTTATAGTTCCATAGTGCCTTGTGTTTCATTACAGCTGAGTTCCTTTTCACTTTTTCAATCATAATTTTTTCCTGTTCTTCCAAGTACTTTTTGCCCTCGTTTAGCCATATGCCCAAATACTTGTATTTTTCAAAATGATCAATCTTAGTGCTTTGTATTTTCAATGGTCCCCCCCTTTCTTCATTGTATACTATTATCCCAGACTTCTCTCTACTGAACTGCAGTCCCAATTTATCTCCCTCCTCTCCACATATGCTCATTAGTTCCTGTAGCCCTACTCGGGTGTCAGCAAGCAGTACAATATCATCTGCATACATCAGTCCGGCTAGTACTTGAGCTACCTTCTGCCCTTCTAGCATATAGCTTATGTCGGTTCCTATTGTGCTCTGTTCTAGTCTCTTTTCCATTTGGCTCATGTAAATCATAAAAAGCAGAGGCGACAATGGACAGCCCTGCCTGAGACCTCTTCTTATTTTAGCTGGCTTTGTAGTTTCCCCCTCCCACATAAAATGTCTCGGGGAATTTGCTTGCGGAATTACGGTTTCAATGTTGCTGTTATCATTAAAGACACGGAGGATCAAGAAGTTAAGGCTCTGTGTGCCAGAATTTGTTCTTTGTTTTGACAATCCATAACACATTTCTGAGCTGAAAATTTTGCATATTGGGAAGCTTTTTCTTTTAAATTCTTGTGGATCTCTTTTAAGCTCAGTAAAAATACATGTCGCGAGCCTGCGCTTGTGTAGTTTGCTTATTTATAGCAATTTGTAACAGTCACGGAAATCCCAAGTAGATTCCGTGTGTCAAACTTTCAAGCGCGCGAATATACCTTTTTGCAGTGTCTGTAGCATTTTGATGTGCAAAGTAAAAACGGGCGTTGCCCGCACAATAACGGCTTCACACCAACCCAGGTGGAGCAATGGGCGCGAGAGAACCGTCAGTGTTAATATGCGCTCCGGGAGCCCCTTTGTTAAATCCTGTAGACGATCCATATCAAGGGTTGGCGGAGGTGGTACCGTATGCCGCAATTTCAGTAAATACCAAGTCGTTCCAGCTGACTGCGAACGCAACGTACTCGGCGGATACGTCAGCTGGAAATTTCTTTGCATGATATTTTACAAGCGAAGCTATATATGGCTAGGGTTCCATGCATTTTCGTTCTCTGTGAACAAAGAACTATTATCATCAATCGTTCATACCGCCGTAATCATTCATGCCCCCGTAAGTGAGCAAAAATGCAGTGGCATATAGCCCCGTAAGGCAGAGGCTACGAGCACTCAGCAAAGTGAAGCGGGCAGTGCTTAAATTATTTCTAATAACGCATATAACACACAGAACAACATGTCGAAAACTGTGATCATCAATGGTTCATACCCCGGTGAGCAATCGCCCGTACCCCCGTGAGCAATGGCTCATACCCTCGTAAGCAAGCGAAAAATGCAATGACTCAGAGCCCCTCAGAAGCTCACTACTCACCAACCAGCAATACTCCCTGTCTACAGAAATACTCCCTGTCGGTCCCTACTTGGAAGACGCCGGCTACGCACTAAGCGCGTCCTGCAGGACCTTAATGAAGTTTTCCAGTCCAGTCATAGTTCTGTAAGGTTCGTGGGTACTCACTTTGAGTGAATTAGCTGCGATGACAGTACCCCTGTTATCGTTGTCAGTGATATTAAGGTGGATGTGTCGCTACTGAAAAAAGGAACGGTTTACATGTTTCATGTTGCAGACATATCCCTTGCAATGCTACATCGATTCGGCCCAACCGACCACCCAGCGGCATACGTGCATCGATGCTACATTATCAGAGAATGGGACTACAGTTGCGATTGAAATAATGACCACCCATCAAGACAATAAATGAGTTATTACCTTTGTTCAAAATTATGTGTCACCTCCGTGTCGGGTGCTAAATAGCGTCTGGTCAACCACCTTCACAGAGTGGAATGGCTCACGACTTTTTTACAGCTGGCAATGTGCTCGGGTAGATAATTGGCGAGCGGAGTCACTGTTATTCAAGTGGATATTTGCTTCCCGTACCTGCGGCCTCTTGATTTCGGCCCAGGTGTACTGTAAATCAATAAGGAGCTTATACGCTATATTTGCCTGTCTCATTGATGCTGCTACTAATGCCGCTCATGCGTACTAAAAACATGGGAAATGCCACTAGCCTTTGGCTTCGGAAACAAAGCGCCGAATTCACAAAGCTTGTCGTTTGTAAGTGCTCCTCGGGATTGGTCAGCCGTCATTGCTAATAAGATGACCGCCTTGAAGATTGGCAGGCATTTTCTTTTGAGAACAATTATAGCATAGAGAGAGAAGGAGAAACGGAGAGGGAAACGTAGAAAGGTTAACTAAGGACATGCTCGGTTGCCTACCTTACACTTGGGAAGGGGGAAAGAAGTAGAATAGATGAAAAGGGGAGGCAATAAAAATAACAAAGGGTCAGTAATTCACAAAGTCAGTCGCAGAGGCACGTCCACTGTCACAAGTGCCCGTACAATCCAGTAGCCTTCAAGTAGTGCAGAAAGGTTTTTGTGGCCTTTCGCATGCAAGAATGCATAGGCTTGGTCCCAGGTTCTTTTCCTCCGAGAGCACTCTATTATCTAATAGGCTGAATTTAGTTTCTAGATTACCTCGTTGAGCGTCAAGGGATGGACAATGACAAAAAAGGTGCTCTAGAGTCTCATCACACCCGAACAAGTTGCATGCCGCACGGTTGGTCATTCCTATTGGGAAAGAATATGAATTTGTAACTGCGACGCCCAACCACACGCGACACAGACAAGTTGTTTCGGGGCGGGAGAGCATAAAAGCTTTATGTGAATAAGGGCACAGATTCACTGCGCTACAGGTTTTCCTTCACGATGGTGGTGAGGACCTTGAATTTAGGGCCAGGTACTGCCTCGGAGGATGAAAAATGTGCCCAGGCGAGAGGAACCAATTGTCTGCATTTATGTAGCAGACGTGAGCGTTGTACCTAATTTGCATGTACAAATGGTGCCATGCGTGCAACCAGTGTGGCTTAAATTAGGCAATGTGAACAAACCAACGCTTAAAATAAGCATCGAATTGCAAAACTTCAAAGTAAGCTTCGGCACTACACTGAATTCTGACATAGAAAAACTGGGTAATCTGGTGCCCGACAGCCAATTGCGAGAACAAAAGACAGCGGCGCATGCAAACTTGTTGCCTTAATTCACTTTGCCCAGATTGAACGCAATATTCTGCATTGCGGATGCGACGTTCCAGTGGTGTGGGAAAGACCGATTTGGGATTTGAGCATATCCTCGATTCGGCGTTGTCTCAGCTACTTGTATCAAAGTCGTGTCCATCCCATGATCACTAACTACGGATATCATTGCACGTACAAGTCTCTTGTTAATACGGGCACACATAAGCACAACATAATCGCATTTCCCTCTGTGACAAGTTTGGAAATGTCCAGCATCGCGGCAGATAACATATGCACTAGATGGCGCCGGCCCTTCCCTATCTACCTGCATATTGCCTCTACAGCACTTCCGCAGGCACCAAAAACTGCAGCATCCGCACAATTTGAGCTAGCTTCCCGCATGTTCCCTCAACACTGGGCCTTCCTGTGGATGCTGGGAGCCAGCTGTTGGAATATGCAGAGCACGCTGGCTGCATAAATTCGGCGGCAGGTGGCAAAGTATCCTCCACACTAGATACCGTCTAAATGAGACATTTTATGAGGGGGTAGCACCTTTGTTGTGACAGCGGGAACCAATAGCGGGCCCATTTGTCCTAACGGAATACTACGTAAACAGACAGCGTCTTCAATTTGAGCTTGGGGCGTGGAGGGAAATGTCGTCGTCCTCGAAAGGTGACAACAATGAACGTCGATAAAACTACAGAAAATTAACAGGGAACGGTCACCATGCCATCTCAAGCAGGGGCACTTTTTTTATGACCAGTTCGAGCGCATTCATTGTCGTTCGACGGGCTTGCTCACGCAAGCTGAAGCGCCATCGCCAGGAACAAAAGAATTTTACCAAGCGCTCTTGGCACCTAAGAGCCAGTCCGTCGTCATTTCGAACGAGTCCGTAAAGAAAAGTATAGCTTCAGCTTAAAAATTTTCCTGACTAACACAGTAAATGAGTATTTCAATTGAAGTACATTAATTTCAATCTCTTAAGTGGGTGAAGATACTTAGCACGTGCGTGAGTGAGTGAGAGAAATCGAGCTAAAGAGACAGAGATGTTTCTTAAAGTCATCCTTGATTCAAGATGATATACAAGGCGAATTTCAGTTTTCCACTACCCGAAGTGCATTAACGTGAAACAAGCAATCAAGAGATATCAATGCACGCTACAATTAGTTCCCCTAGTCCAGGTGCCAATTTTGCTAGCCTCTTTTGTTTGGGGTTTTGTATTCTTGGGCTTCTACAAATGACTAAAATGACAGTGGTATTTCTTTCATTGCTGCTAAAAATTGACGAGGACCTTGGCCGCATTTATCGCTAGCGCAAGAAGCTCTTCGCGCACTGAAGCAGCTCTTGAAGTCCGCCGGCCTGAGTGACAGTTTGTAGTCCACATATGCACCTGCCGTTATGCACGCAGCGCTCACTGTTGCTATTAGAGCGCAACTCTTAGATGTCCGTCCCTGGATTGAGCGTCCGCGTCCGTCGGCGTAACCGCACGAACGAGATCGTGTCACTAATCGCGCGTTCATCGTCGTCTTCTTCAATAGCTGGCTCCGATGGCACTTCATCACCATGCCAGCGTTCCCATACGTCCCCTCCCTTGGCCACAACGCTGACGTCGCTGGCTCACTGCCAGTCGGTGCGGCAATTTTGGCGTCGAATTCTTTGCTTCAGTACATCGCGGAATGAAAACACGCAAAAAGTTGAGCTCAGATTTTGCATTAGGGAGTATTGTCGGACTTATACTTTCCTTTTTCTATTCCTATCTAGTGTACGGTAGTAAAACCGACCGTTCGTCTGGTTGGCCTTCTTGCCTTTCCTTTCCTCTCTCTCTCTCTCTCTCTCTGTCTCTCTTTGCAACACTACTCTCTCTTGAAAAAAAAAACAATAACTGAAAGGATATAGTCGGTTCGCCCGTAAGAGCTTACAGAATGTAATCCTGTTTTCCTGTCGTTCGTGAACGCTTCTACCTTCTGTTCGTCGCTGGGCTTGAAGGGCTTTATCTCGGAACGGCACTCGTCGAATCGACCCGCGCTGTGTGTGCACCCACGAGCCTATGTCCCCACCTTCGTTTTCACCCCTCGTCGTCTGGTCGCATGACACTAAGTGCCTCTCAGCCGCTGAGATTGGCACAGCCGTCTCGTGATGTCCTCTCGGCCCGCGTAGCCTTGGAGTGCATTTGCTGCATTATTAAAGGTTTGGCCGCTGTGTGTGCGCTAAAGAGGAAGCGCGCGAAGTTGTGGAGAAGTAGAAGCAGAAAAAGAAACTTTTATGGGAGTAGTACACGCGTTTTAAACTTGAGTGACGTCGCTCTCTGACATGAGGCACAGGTCCTCCTTATCTTGTTGCAGCACCTATTGAAGGTAAAGTTTCATTGGAGGCGCTCAAAAAACTGGAGTATGCGAACAATGGCGTGTTTTAGGCGCGGTTCACAGGTGTAGTTTGTGGAAGCTGCCTAACGATAGGGAGTTTCCGAAATAGCGCACGTAAGCGTATTTGCGTACCCAAAACTCCGCGGCCCGGCGTGCTTTCTTTCGTACCCGTTTTTGCGTTTATTTGTAAACCCTGCGGCTTGCGTCTGCGATGTTTTGGAGACCAAAATATAAAATTCCCTATTATATGCAGCAGACGAAGGTTCATTCACGGCATTAACTAGCCATAACTCTATGAACATCGACACCGATAGAGGCTGGGGAAGAAAAATCTGATGACTGCAAGGAAGCCAACCCCCTGTTCCCTCGCACTCTCTCCCGCACCTGGCCCTGAGAAACAAAGACAATAATTTTTTTTGAAATGTTTTACAGAAGAAGTAACTCTAGGAGGTCCCATAGTCAAAGACTGGGGAGGGACCTCCAATTTGACGTAGCTAATCGAGAAAACTTGTCGAATCTGTATTTTAAAGGCTTTGCATTTCTATGAGTCAACATAACGTAGAAAACTTTACATCTAAAAAAATTGCAGGATGCTTAGGCTTCGCCTTTAAGAGTGGAAGGCGATATCATTCAAAGATCCCTGACTACTTCTCATGCTTCCCGGTCACTGGAGCGTATGTAGCCTTAATGTTTACCGGGAAACCCTGGCCGCGAACGCTATGCAAGAACGCCGGCTTTCTGGTAGAAACGCGGCGTGGGCCGCGATGCATCGGAGGCGAGCACCAACAAGAGGTATTGCAAGGAGCCGGGCGCGCCGCACAGTGGCCCCCGAGACAACCATACGACAGCGTGCGCAAATGGTGGACGCCGCGGCCGGTCAGTGAATGGTAGAAACTCTGGAAAAGGGGCTTCTTTGAGTTTTCTCGTAACAGAATTATGTTTTCTCGTATAATCAAACTACAATCCGACGCTATCATGTCTGCAGGTTGTGTGTAAGTCGTAGTTAACGAATTTTCACATAGTTTAGCTCGAGAAATTTAATTAGTTCGCTAAATTCCTTGCGTCACATGGAGGGCCAGGGTGTGGGTGGTTAGAAAATCTTTTTGGGCAAGCAATGTCCGACGCCGGACGCAGACGCCGGATTTTCTGCGAAACGGGGCCCTTAACGCTATCGCATTATTATATATAACAATCATGCTTGTTACGCGTCTCCTGAAAGCACACTGAATGGTTAAGTCATGCGGCTTCATGCTACAATCGGGCCGCGTATTGGCATTTTACCCCTTCAGATGGAATATTATGAATGAGAAAAGTAGGGTGGGTAACTGGAAAAAATGGCAGCTGGAATACACTACATAAATGGAGAGGAAGAAGGATATAGAAAGACGATAAAAAGTTTCAATGAACAAATTCACAAGCAAGCAAAAGTAAAAAGATAAAGAGAGCCAGGAAAATATGGGCAACCATGACCGCTTTCAGTAGTATCAATCATTTTGTTCTGAAGTTTGCATCCCAGACACACGCAAGGAAGAGCTTAGCTTACACATTGCGACTTGCCGAATTCCATTGTGAGACTAAGCAAACGGTCATCCTACCATTCATCTTATGTCTATATATATATTGATACATGCATGCCGCGGGTTTCTTGTGGAAGATGCACGCGGACGTCCCGACGAAGACGACGAACGCTACCTGGCTCTCGAGCTGTCAGCTGAACTGGCCGGCGCTGCATTATCCTTTGTAAATATACTTTTAAATAGTATCCAGTTGTTAATCCTTCGTTCGCGTAACATTCTGGTGGAGAGTGCCGTTCCCCGTCCTCGCCACGGAGCTCTGTAGCGGCCGCACCGTCCTGCTTTCCGCCATGGCTCCGGGGGACAACATCTCGTCTCCTTCCACTCCTTCGATCCCGACAACAACGTACGTTATTGTTACCAACGCCTGCGAGCCTGGCATATTCTCCGACTAAGATAATGTCAACGTTGAAGACTGGCGCAACCTGTATGAGCGTGTTCGCCAAACAACCGCTGGGACTCCACCACTATGCTAGCGAATGTCGTATTCTAGTTGGGCGGAACTCCTCGTGTCTGGTTCCGGACACAAGAGGATGAGATCTCTAGCTGGGATGCTTTCAAGGAGAAGCTCAGCGACTTATTTGGCAATCCCACCAGTCGGCAGGTGGTTGCTAGAAAAGAGCTTGCTACCCCAGTTCAGTCTTTTACAGAATCGTATATCTCGTACATACAAGACGCGCTCGCTCTTTCCCGGAAAGTCGACGACTGGCTGAGGCTGAGGTTGACAAAGTCGGCCACCTACTCAAAGGGATCGAGGACGACGCGCTCAACTTGTTGGTATTCAACAATGTATCCACCATCGACGTTATTGTCAAGGAATGCCGCCGTTTAGAGCTCGCCAAAAAAGCCGCGTCATTCCACGGTTCTCCCGGCTCTCTAACACGGCGGCGACGTCGTCTGGCGTCGACCTGACCACTTCACCAACCCTAAATGACCACGTCAGTCGTATTGTTCGCCGCGAGCTCGACGCTACAAGTCCTGCGCCGATCCATCCACGCCCACTTGACCCCACCTTTGACCAACCGGCTCCAGCTATCTCTCTAATTCAAGCAGTGGTGCGGCAAGAATTTGTGAACCTCGGTTTTCCTGCTGCCTGCTCCGTCTCCCGAGCTAACGCCAGACCGGTGCCGAAAGCTCCACCTAGTAGCAGTCTGTATTCCCCTCCCAGATACCGCATCCGTACCGAGTGGAGAGCTCCGGACGACAAGCCCATTTGCTTCCGCTGCCTCCGCATTGGCCACGTCGCTCGCCACTGCCGCGCCGCATGTACGTCGCGGTATTCGAGCTCCTTTGTCCCGTCTCCTCGCCAAGATGCCGACCCGCGCCGTTTCTTACCTCGCCGTATGCCTCCTACCTCTGACGTATCCGTCGATGTCAGTCGTCCTGCTCGCTCGCCGTCACCTCAGCGCCGTCGGTCACCGTCGCCCCAGCCACGCCGCTATTCGTCGCCGCCCAATTAAGGACCCTCCCGGACGGAAAACTAGACCATGCAGCTCCTGGGGGTAGTGCTGCATTATCTTCGTCTTGTCGAAATCCTCCACTGACGCTCCCAACGAACCAGAACTTACTTGATGTTCACGTCGACGGGTGTCTTAACGGGAAAACCGCACAAAATGAACAGAAAAGAAAATTCGAATCGTTTAGGCCGATCCGCTGTTATAAATGCCACAAACTGGGACATATAGCTGTAAACTGCGGGAAGCCTAGCGTATTTTTTCCTACGTAGAGGAAAAAGACGAGAATATGGAACTTTTAAGCCCCTATCTTCACGACCTGCAAGTTAATGGCAAACCATGCCGAGTGCTAAGAGACAGTGCCCCCACGATGGACATTGTCCATCCGTCTTACGTGACGGTAGATGACTTAATCGGAGAAGTAACATGGATCAAACAGGTTGTAGAGGAACACAGCATATGTCTGCCCATTGCCAAAGTGAAAATCAGTGGACCATTCGGGAACCTACAGACCGAGGCTGCAGTTTCCAAATTTTTGTCAGTGCAGTACCCTTACATTTCTTCGAATCGTTCGAATCAGTTACTGCGTGAAAAGGGGCTTAAACTGGGAGAGGGCATAGTACAGGCATTGACCCGCGGCCAAGCTCGTAAAATCGCGTCGCTTTCAGCTGAAAATGCACAAGCTGCTCCAGCGGAAGCAGACAAAGGTATAACTTCAATACCCGAATCCGAGCTAGGAACAAATCAGTTGAGGAGAGCCTGCCAGCTGACCAGCTCAATGAGAACGTATCACTAGAGTGTCAAAGTTCAAGCCTGCAGAAAGAGCAAGTTGACGCAAACGCAAGCAAGACAGGGTCGTTATTATTACCGGCCTCAAAGAACTTTGATCATCCCTTACGTGTGGATAGAGAGTCACTGGCAGCCGAGCAAAAGAATGATGAGAGCTTAGCTAAATTACATCACACAGCTAAAGAAGGCATTGCTAGGCGGAACCTTACGATACATCAGAGAGGAGGATTGTTGTATCGGCACTACAGAGATCGAAAGGGTAGGATTTTAGATCAGTTAGTCGTACCTACTAAGTATAGGGAGGACCTTTTGACTCTCTGTCATGGAAATGGGTGATCCGGCCACCTAGGCATAAACAAATCAAAGGAAAGATTACTTATGGAATACTACTGGCCTGGCTGTTTCAAAAACGTAGAAAACTTCGTAAGATAGTGCGACGCCTGCCAGCGCTCTGGTAAACCAGGAGAGACATGGAAAGCTCCACTGAAGGTAGGGCCCTTAATAACAGAGCCTTTCAGACGCCTTGTAATAGACACGGTAGGGCCTCTTCCAAAAACAAAATCGGGCTACAGGTACTTGTTTACCATGCTGTGTCCGGCTACAAAGTTTCCAGAAGCAATACCTCTGAAAGAGCTCAGCTGCACAGAAGTAGTAGACGCGCTTTTGACAGTGTTTGCACGAGTTGGGTTATCAGTCAAAATTCAGGCAGATCAAGGGTCAGTATTCACGAGCGCACTGACTTCCACATTCTTGCAAAAGTGGGGGAAAGTTAATACACAGTTCTGTCTATCACCCTCAGTCAAACAGTGTAGAGAGGTGGCATTCAGTGCTTAAGCGAGTTTTGCGTGCGCTCTATTACGAGCACAAGGAGGACAGGGAGAACTATCTGCCGGCAACTTTGTTTGCTTTGCGAACGGTTCCACATGAAGCGACAGCGTTCTCGCCAGCAGAACTAGTGTATGCGAGGACACTCTGTTCTCCACTAAAAATGTTAAGAGAGATGTGGGAGGAAAGAGGAGACAGCCCTAGAGTGGTTGAATACGTGCTAAATCTGCTGGAACGGCTAAGCGCAACCCAAGAACTAGTCGGAAAGAACATGGGAGTAGCTCGAAAGAACGCCAAATTCTATTACGACAAGACTGCGAGGCTTCGTACGTTTAACGCCGGAGACCACGTAATGATCCTCAAACCTTCAAGAAAGAATAAGCTTGAAGTTCACTTGGACGGGCCCGTTAAAGTGTTGCCCAAACTTTCAGATACTAACTATGTTCTCAAAATGCCCGGTCGCAGGAAGGAGGTGAGGATATATCACTGCAATTTGATGAAGCCGTATTGGCGGCGAGGAGTTACGGAGTCGCCCTCTATCGGAAGCGCCTCGCTGGCGTAGTATGAGGGATCACGTGGCGCGCTCCTCATAGGTTTTGCTGTCAGCGCTCCCTGAAAACGCCGCGCGCGAGCTCTCCCGGACATTTCTGTAAGTACTTTCGAAACGAGAGAAGTTTCTTACTGTCTAAATAATAATCTTGGGCAAACTGAAAGCACACAATCGTTTACAGCCGCTATCTCTTTACCGAATACGTACAGTGAACGCCACTGCGCACGGTCGCCGCGATGGAGTCTCCCGAACCGGCTTCTTGCGTGAAAGGTAGGTAAACGCTGAGAGCAAACTATGTGAAATATGTTCTTATAGTGTTTGCATAACTAAATGGAGCGTAATAGAATGAAGCCTCAATGCAGCGATCGCGCAGATTCGCAGCGACCGACTGCGCGTCTGCATGCTTGTCCGCGCACTGTTTCGCTTTCTCCGCGCGCGCGTTTTCGCACCGTGCCATGAGCTTTAGGCCGCAGAATATGAGCATTTGACAGTATACAAGCAACCATTGTTGCGTTGGCGCTATCAGAGCTGTTCAAAAATAATTTCTTTGTAGAGACTTCGACGCCTTCGATGTGCCGTCGCGACGATTCAATCTTTTTTTTCTTCTAGATTCTTTGACCTTTCGATACTATTTCTCCAGTTGCGTCGCACTGTATGTTTATCGGTGTTCTCAGCGTGCAATTTCCCGCTGCTCCTTTTTTGTAATCCAGTGCATTAATTCACAACACAAACATGACCATATGCCACGCTTCTTTTTTTTGATGGGTTTCTTACCGCTCCCTTTCCACTCCAGTGAACTTGCCAGTATCTATAGCATCGACAAGTTTATAGACCAAACCGTCATGACATTAGTCAGGCAACGGACTCGGGCGAGCGTCTCAGTGCGCGTTTTCAGAACATCGTAGACCGGGCGCCGTAGCAGAAATCTTCCTCGCGTCTGTGCTTGCTGCATACCCGAATTGTAGCCGATGACTGTTTGCCGGTTTATGTTCCGCGAGCCAAGCTTCACACAGCTTCTTGTCCTGCGGCTACGTGTGAATAAGGCTGACACCGGCCTCCGTTACGTGCGTCCGGCCCTACGGCACCGAGCAGTAGCCTACCATGTCGCGCGCCTACAAAGGCAGCCACTACCTATTGTAGTGCTTTCAAGCGTTGTAAAGGAGACACTCGAAGTGGGAAAATTTCGCCACTAAATGAAAACCGCAGCGTACGAGGGAATTTAAACTCGTTTCAGCTCGCTTCGGCCTCCGTGGCTTCGGCGCGCCCGAAGCAGCCGACGCGGCCGCTATGTCCACGTGATCCCTCCTAGCACGTCACGCCGACGGTGGCGCCAGCTTTTCCAGTGGTGGAGCTCGAGGCCAATATAGAGCGGAGCGGAGTCGTTAACTATACCATCAAAGAGCAAGATGGCACTAGTACCAAGTTTAAAGAGTATAGGGCGACCTCCAACTCTGAAATCGGCCTAGATGAAACCGGAGCAGCTAGATGAGCTAAAAGAGGTGTTAGGGGAATATATCGGCAGGTTCAGCGATCGGCCGGGTAGAACCGAACTAATAACGCATGAAATAGAGCTGACATCAGCCGAACCCATGAGATCAAAGTCTTACAGGGTGTCTCTAAGACAGAGAGAAATTATGGAGGCAGAGATACAGCGCATGCTAGAGTTGGGAGTTGTCGAGCCCGCTGAGAGTGACTACACGTCACCGCTAATACTGGTAGAAACCCCTAACAAGGACCTTCGTGCGTGTGTTGACTACAGGAAGTTAAATGCCATCACTAGGGATCAGCTGTACCCGATACCCAACATTGAGGAGCGAATTGAAAGAGTTAGCGCTGCTAAATACATTTCAACTATAGATCTCGTGCGAGGGTATTGGCAAGTTCCCCTTTCAGGAAGTGCCAGCCGCTATGCCGCATTCATCTCACCTGTAGGCATTTTTCGCCCTCTCGCCCACAGCTTCGGGCTGAAGAACGCGCCGTTTAGCTTCTCTAAGTTAATGGATATTGTCCTAAAGGACTTGCAGGAGTTCGCCTTGCCATATCTGGATGATGTAGCAATTTTTTCGGACAGCTGGGAACAACACGTATCGCACCTCAAACAGGTGTCCTCACGGTTGATGGAAGCCGGGTTAACGATGAAAGCGGAAAAGTGTAGATTTGGCTGTTCACAGGTTACTTATCTGGGCCATGTTGTCGGCCAAGGCACGAGACGGCCGGCCGAGCTGAAAATAGCTACGATTGGACAATTTTCTCAGCGGCGCACGAAAACAGACCTTCGTTCATTTTTGAGACTTGTGGGGTACTATCAACGGTACATTCCGAATTACTCGCGAATGGCAAGTCCGTTAACGGACGCCCTCCGAAAGGGAGCACCAAGTAGCGTACACTGGGATAAGGACAAAGAGAACACTTTCCAAAGTTTGAAAACGCTTTCGGTTTCTCGTCCTGTAATTCGCGCGCCAGACAACACAAAGGAATTCATAGTTCAATGCGACGCAAGCGACAGAGGTATGGGCGTGGTACTTAGTCAGGTCGGCGACGATAACGAGGAGCATCCTATCCTCTATGCCAGCCGTAAACTGAATGTAAGAGGGGAAGCCTACAGCGCTTCAGAGAAGGAATGCGCTTGTTTAGTTTGGGCCACCCAGAAGTTGTCGTGTTACTTGTACTGAGCGAAGTTCATCTTCGAGACCGACCACTGTCCTCTGACGTGGCTCAATCAAATGTCAGACAAAATGGCCACTTGCTCCGATGGAGTCTCACTCTCCAAGAGTACAACTTCTCTGTTAGATATAAGAAGGGGAAGTTGCATAGCAATGCGGATGTTTTGAGCAGACTAATTTGGATGCATTTGAGGGTCCCGCCTGAATTTTAGGTTTACTAGTGTTAATTTTATTAAGTCAAGAAGATCCCTTCTCATTTAGCAGGATTCCCTCCATGATTGCTGAATTTGTCAGCACGAAATTGCTTCAGAAATTAGCATAGCGAAATGCCGCATTTTTTTTTGTTTCTGCACCTATGTTTTTATTTTTTGAAGCCTAGCGGGTCTAAAGTGAAAGCCAAGGTACGTCATCTCGGCGCAGAGCCGTGTTGTGGGGTTCATTTTGCAGTTGCCGGTCCTTGTTGGATGTTTTGGGGCGGTGACATCATTACACAAGTGGTCGCTGCGAGCCAAGGCATCACCCCCTGGCCACGAGCCGTTCTCTTCCAGCCCTGCGGTTGACAGCGCTGGACAGTCGAGAGTTTCCGGGCCATTGAGGCGCTGTTAAGAACGGCCAGCTGCAGTGCAAGTTTTGCCAACCAGTTGCGACTGTGGAGGCAACATTCCGGGAGCGTCGCCGCACACCTCTAGCCACGGCGTGACTAAGTCGACTGTGTGTGAAGAATACGTGCGTCCTCGACTCTCCGTCGCCGGAGCCGAGTTTGACAAAGTCGCCATTGTAACTAAACTCGCTCGGCGGACCAACTATTTTTACTGAGCCGCGGGAACGTCTACTGACACCCCTTCCCACGCGTCGACCAAGACGCCACACAATGGGCGGCCGGCGGGCGCGCTGCATTTCGGGGAATAAATGTCCCTACGGTGCTGGGTAGTCTCCCCTACGGTGCTTCGTCTCCCCTACGGTGCCTGGTCAACTCGCCTACGCTGCTAGGACGGCCGTTTCCGTCATCTGGGTATCGGCGGAGGACAGAGTGTTTAAAAACCGCTGTTGTGCGGCTGCTCAGGACACTCTCTCTCGAGCAGTCATGTTAGACTGATGTACTTTGTGAAACAGTCATGTTAGACTGATACAAATACTGTAAATAAACCCATATTCCTCGTTCTCCATGAGAAGCAGTCCTTCCCTTCATCAACATCCTCAGTGTGGATAAGTTGGACGACGGCGTGGGCCAGCTACCTTTTAATTCATGCCCGACTCCAATTTGACAACGGATCACGAGCGATGGGATTGAACCCCCAATCATAACAGGCCCCGCTCAACTGCCGCGTTTGCCCACCTCACCTCACCTCACCCACACCATCGACGCTGCCTGCCGGGTGCCTTCAACCGCTCGACATTCCTTCGGGGCCGTTCTTTCGCGTTGGCCTGGACTGACTTGGCACTTTCCCTCTGTCCACATCTGGCAACAAGTGGCTTGCAGTGGCGACAGATTACGCCACACGCTACGCCATCACCAGAGCCCTTCCAACGAGCTGCGCCACGGACGTCGCCGATTTTCTTTTACGAGACGTGTTTCTGCATCATGGCGCTCCACACCAACTGCTCACTGACCGTGGTCGGACATTTCTTTCTAAAGTCATCGCCGACATCCTGCAGTCCTGCTCAACCAAGAAAAAGCTGACTACGTCTTACCATCCACAGACTAATGGTCTCACGGAGCGTCTGAATCGTACCCTGACAGACATGCTTGCGAAGTATGTCTCGTCCGACCCTACTGATTGGGACCTTGCCCTACCCTGCGTCAGTTTTGCATATAATTCTTCGCGTCACGACACTTCCGGTTATTCCCCGTTCTTTTTGTTGTTCGGCCGAGAACCCACATTGCCACTGGACGCATCTGTTCCATCCGCCGCAGCAGAGACCAGCGAGTATGCACTTGACGCCATCACCAGGGCAGCCTAAGCACGCGAAATTTTCCGCGCTCGCCTCCTGACGGCGCAAGAGAAGCAACGGCGTTCGTACGATCGCCACCACAAAGACGTCCACTTTTCGCATGGATCTCTGGTACTCCTGTGGTCCCCTACTCGCTACTTTGGCCTGTCAGAAAAACTCCTGTCTCGGTACACAGGCCCATATCGAGTGCTGCGGGCCCTGACTCCAGTTACCTATGAAATCGCCCCAGTCAGTACCAGTGCCTCGTCTGCCCCGAATTCCACTGAAGTTGTGCATGTCGCACGCCTCAATCCATATTGCTCTCCTGTTATCGCCGATATTTAGACGCCCCGGGCCGGTGCTTCCGTCGCCGGGGGTAATGATACATGCAGGTGGCGTGTTTCTTGTGGACGATGCACGCGGGCGCCCCGACGAAGACGACGAACGCTCCCTGGCTCTCGAGCTGTCAGCTTAACTGGTCAGCACTGCATTATCCTTTGTAAATATACTTGTAAATAGTCTCCAGTTAATCCTTCGTTCGCGTAACAATATTTTGACAAGTCGCAGCCCATCTGATTTTATTTTCTGTGAATGTTGGGTGAGTTCTCGCACGGCATTTCGTGGTAAAATTGTTCAATGACTGCGAAATATTTGGAGGACGCTTAAGCTTCACCTTTAAGAGTGGAACGCGATAGCACTAGAAAATCCCTGACTGCTTCTCACGCTTCCCGGCAACTGCAGCATATGTAAGTGTAATGTTTACCGGGACGCGCGGGCGTCGAACGCTATGCACGGAGGCAAAATTTTTTTTCGAAAATTTTAAGTCAGACTATTGTACTATTGTCATACGAGTAAATGTTGCGTCTCAAATAATTTTGCTGTACTACAATAGCAAATGTGATTTTTTTTCTATTTCTCAATTTAGAAGTTCATTCTTGGTGAATTTTTGGCGCAAGACTTAGCAAGACTGTGCAAAGTAGATATTATGTCGTGCGGAATGGTGTTGTTCACTTGAACGTGGCGTTTTCATCCGAGTTTTTTTATTTGCTTACGCGTTTGTTCAAAGTGTGGCTTGCGCTTCACTTCAAATTTTGCCTGAGCTAGCGCACGGGATTCATTGGTGAAAGTTGTGGGTGAAGGTTTTCTTTTTTTGTTATCGTACAAACTCACGCTGCGGCATCCGACGCGCTATGCCCCGTCCTTACGATAAATGTGGAACGCTCTGCGAAGAAACGTTGCGCTATGTTCGCTCACTCTCCGCGACACAGGCTCTGAATGTCGGCGGGCAGCAAAATTAGTAAGCCCAATGTCTTCTAAGTTATAATGTGTGGCAACGTTGTCTTATAACGGTTGGATATGAATACATGTTGTCGCACGGAATTGCGGATGATTCTGTGAAAAGCTTTTGCATGTGTTTTTATACATTACAAATGTATGCTGGTCATAGTAGTTTTCATGTATTGAAACATGTTTTGTTTGGTCAATTAGATTGGTTGCGTTATTCCACACGAATGAAAGTGAAGTTGCGTTTGAAACCTCTGTCGCACTGCCATTTATTTCCATCCCATTGTGTTCACCTCACTAAGGAACCTAGTGGAGCAATTGCCGTCAATAACAACCTAGTTATGTTCACATTAGGACATACGCCACTACTACAGTTTATTGGCACGCTTGCGCTTCAGTTGGGGCGAGTAGGAAGAGAGAGAGAGTAAAACATCTTTATTAATAATATTTGAATGGCGAGAGCAATAGTTCACCTCAACCCCAAAAGAAAAATAATTGCTGGCGTAGCGGTGAAAATGCCGGACGCTAAAGAAATTGAAACATTCGCGCCAAGCAGCATAAGATATTCACGTCACTGGCATTTCCTGCTGTGACGTCACTTCTTATTTTTTATTTTTTACTTCCTGTTGTCCCACTGATACGCAGACGGCGACGGTTGCAACGAGCCGCCACTTTTTGACATGTGTGCTTCTATGGAAGCTTCGCTACCAGTTAGTTTACATACATCTTGACGAGTGTCCGCAGTCATCGCGTGTGATGTGTTCAAGTTTGCTGTGCGCGCTGACACCAACCTTAATAATTCAGTTAGCAAGCGAATATTTACAGGTTGATAGGGCCGATAAAAGTACTATCCTTACTTCGTGTGGCTGTCTGCTAATTTGCTATCGCAATCGATGAATCGCCTTTCAAACGAAACTGCGTCTTTTTCTTCATTATTTTCCCCCTCAAAAATTGAGAATTTTTGGTTTGACGCACTGTGGCTACTTTTTTGGCTACCAATTAAAGGTTTTGCCGCAGTTGGCGACTTTTCTGGCTACTTTTCTGAACTTTTCGTCTACTTTTTCTACCGAAGACCTGGCAACCCTGCGAAGACCCGAATCTTGGCACTCCAGATTTTTTGTTTTACCGTGAAACGTATTTCAGTTACATTTGCTTGGGGGTCATTTGCTAAAAGCATCGGTAACAAATATATGTTATAATATTGTTACATGAAAGCACAATAGCGAAACTATGTACAGGGCGTATTTACAAAAGTAGCAAGCACTGGCCTGCGTGGAAGCCAGCCAACATCAAGAAAGGCAAGCTGTCGTCATCAAGTCAGCAGTGGCCGCTTATGGGCACGTCCCGCTAAATGCAAAGATCAACATCATCGTCTTCTAGTAGCGCGTAGCATGAATGCGGTGGCAGAAGCGCCGGCCCGGCGTCACTAAGGGTCCACAGCAGAGGAAGGGTGGCAACGATTGAGTACCGAAACGTGGATGACGTCGCTGAACAACGGAACGGAATATGAAGCAGGATTTGCGGACACAATCTCGTACGTGACATAAGCCACTTGTCGAAGAACGCGGTATGGGCCCGTGCAGCTAGGAAGTATAGATTTTCAGAAAGGCCCACTCGTCGGGAGAGGGAGGAGGACCAAAGTAAAAAAAGAATAATAAATTGTGCGGTTCTACTCGCCAAAACCACGATCTTATTATGAGGCACGTTGGGGAATCCGAATAAATTTTGACCCCCTGGGGTTCTTTAACTTGCACCTAAATTTTAGTACACAGTTGTTTTTGCATTTATCCCTCATCGACATGCGGCCGCCGTGGCCGGGATTTGATTCCGTGACCTCGTGCTTAGCAGTGCAACACGGGAACCAAAGTAACACGAGGGCACCCGGAGCAAAACGTTCGTCGCGATGTCACTGGTCGTAAAGGCTCTTCTGATTGTCTTGGGAAGCATGAAGTCTACTACAGGCTATCTGCCGCTCGTAATCAGCCCGGGCAATGGTGTCGCGTGCATATTCACTAGTTGAAGTTGTAGGGTAAGGAAGCAAGGTTACCTACTGTAAAGTTGGTTCACGTCAGAACAAAAGGTAGAAGGGAGATTATCCAGCGGTGTCGTGGCGGGAGGAATTATATACGAATCTCACGTATGGCAGTGCAAGTTCTCAATCACGGGGCTCAGTCGACACGTACTTTGAAGGTATTTCTGTTAATATCTGATTCAAGCGGTCGGTGAGCTCGTTCGTCTGGAGATGGCATGACGTGGTGAACTTGTGCTGCAGCAGCAGCAACGCAAGCTGTTGTCGATGACTTTGGACAGGAAAGCACGTACTCGGTCACTCAGCAATGGACGTGGGGCACCGTGTACTGAAATTACGTCACGGAGGAAGAAGTCCGCCACGTCTGTAGCACAGCTTGTCACCAGCACTCGTGTCGTTGCACAGCTCGTCGCATAATCAGTAGCGACGACAACCAATTTGTTTCCTGAAGCAGATGTAGGAAAGGGTCCGAGTAGGCCCAAACCTACACGGAAGAAGGGCTCAGGTGGGACGTCGTGATGGGTTGAAGATACCCAGCCGGAAGCTTACACGGTCTCTTTCGGCGTTGGCAGAATATTATCGCTTATATCTTTTGATCCGTGGTACCCATGCGCCTTACTTCGGTATCATTATGTGTAGTAAACGAGGCTTACTGGATGATGCTTGTGTCATGCGCACAGCTAGCGCCCTTGTCGTGCGACGCATGACGCGATCGGACCTAAACTTAGCCTCTCGCTTTTCGTTCAGAGAGGCATAGTTCGGGAGTACATTGTTCTATCCAAACGTGAGTGGTAGCGTTTGGGAGAACTCCCTCTACTTCCCTCAGTCATTTTAGGTATAATCCATCAAACTCAAACTCAGGAGTTATAAGGCGTACAAGTGTACATTTTTCTTTGTTGTAATTTGACGCTTGCTCGGTATGGCGCCCCCACGCTTGACACGTACGGTCCATAAATGGCGCAAAAAGATGAGGACACATGGAGGAACGAAAAAAAAAATTGATTAGAGACCCTACCCCCTCCGCGCGCCAGCAGTAAAGTGTGTAGGAAGTGACGTGCAATTTTTTCGCTATAGCAGCCATGTTGTCGGGACGCAATGGTGGTTTTGTTACAGGGCAGCACTCATGCGTGTCCTCCCTCGTAGGTCTCGTACCGTGGCAAAGGCGTTGTTTGGGCAGGATTGCGCTAGTGTCGGTCTTTTGTTCCGCTGTGTTATCTATACCCTGCTCACCCGGCTGTTCTGTTCAGGTGGGACTGGAAGAAGTAAAAAACGGGAAACGAGTGAGCATGCAACGCCGTACATCACGTACCACGCCACGGACGAAAGACAATCTGCGAATATGTTTACCGTGTCCGGTGGATTCATTCTAACGCATCATCACAGACTGAAACCTTGTGTGATATGTACGCCGAAGGACTTGCAGGCCAGTGACAGCTCTGTAATGTTCCTGATTTTTACAGCGGACGATGCATTTGTGGCACGTAAAACAGCCACCTGGAAGGATGGGAAAGAAGTGGCTGCTCTCAGTAATTAAGGGACGAACCCTAGTACGACCATAGTAAGCTCACCTTACCATCGTAGAGACGAGCTGCTGCGGAGTCGTGCGTGGACTTTGGCTGCCGGTCGAGTAGAACCAGGCAAACAACGATTCAGAATGCTTTTATTCAAGGATGCGCAGCAAAAAATGTCGTCCTGGTGCGAAACATTGGATCTGGACAGCGCAGTGGTGAGCATTAAATACTTTAAAATTGTCAAAACAAAGACGCAGGTGACAACCAGTCTGGAAACTGCAGGCAACAACCGAACGAGCATCGAGTGCTTGTTAAAGCTTTCTGCAGGTGTAGCATGGCCGCTTTCTTTCTCTAAACTGACTGCTTCTCTGCGTGCATATCGCGATAAATGCTAACTTTGTATGTACTAGCATCAAGCAAGAAAACGCACAAAAAAAGCAGCTTCCCGGCTCTGATGATATTCACGATACATCCTTCCCGCTGTTGTTTTTCGGTTTGAAATCCCAATGGCCTTACTGCTTCTTGATAAATTGCTGAAGCATCCCGTCACGCGGCACGTAAACCTATCTATCGTGGAGCATGAATGAAGGTTGATTCAGGGGATAAAAAACGTCCGATGTCGAGCTTCAGTGCCGATACGGAGGCTGCTCTGGGGGGGACGATGCGAGGTGGGGAGGGGGGCTGCAGCGGCGGCGTAGTGAAAAAGTGTAACTGCTCGTGTAATCGGTGTATTCTAGGGGCCCCGCGCGTTTGACCACGACGTGCCCACTACGAGTAGGTAGTGAGTACGACTGTACGGTTGGGATGTAAAGACCCCCACTTGATGTTTCATATAAGTTGATCATGTAAGCTTTCTAATGCGCAAATAAATGTCATGCGCAATACCTTGACATCGTTGTGTAGAGAAAAGAAGCCATTAGTCAATCATGCATGCGTCGGGTGCACAGATGGTGCCGTTGTAGCACCATACGCGATGCAATTAGGGCAAAATTCCGCCTTATGCGCACCATTGTCAGAGGAGTACTTCGGCACTACGTTTGTCCATCCGAGGGGGAGTGGTCGCATTTTTAGAGATCTCATTCTGCCATAGTGGGTATAATTCATCGTGTCCAAACCGATGTTCACGAGGTGTTGTAAGACTTACAAGTGTGCAATTTCTTCCATAACCTTGACGCTTGCTCGGCTATGGCGCCCCCGCGTTCGACAAATAGAGTCCAGAAAGTAGTGAAGAGACTGAGTCGGCAAGACACGAGGTTGCCAGTTCTCCCCCACCACATTTAACCACTGCGTGCCCGCTAAGAATAGGGAGCGAGAAAGATTGCAAGATTAGACCGTAAAATGTCCACTAGCTGTCTCATAAGTTACGAATGTAAGCTTTCAAATGCGTGAAGAAATGTAACATTTGTATTTGGTTACGTCGCTTCTGTACTCTAGTGCCAATACCCTCAGCAGCTCGCACAAGATGCCCCATGAGAGGTGCCCCATGCGGCTGCGTCACCGATGCAGCCTACCGAATTTTCCAACTTGGTACGGATCCGAATGTTGTTTAAGAGCAGCACGTCATAGCCATGAGTGCCGGCGTGGGGGGGGGGGGGGGGATTTCACGCGGCGTCGTGATGGCGCTCGGATCACCTACGGTGTTTGTTCGTTTGTTTGGTTATACTGCCAATCCAAGAAAGGACCATTACAGGAGTGGATAGAAATACAACAATGACAAGATACAAAATATCGGCACCATGTAGAGAAACGAAAAAAAATATACACTAGCAGTATCTGTAAAAAGTGACATGCGGTGATCAAAGACAAAACCCTCTCGCAGTATGTGCATCAGAAACAGAAACAGTTGTTATGACGCATTCATAACAGGGAAGATAAGATTCTCCAAAGCAGCAGTAAAAGCACTGACAGAGGAACATATGACAAGAGGATCGGATAATTCATTCCATTCTTTGATTGTCCTCGGAAAAAAACTATACTTGAATACATCATTCCGTGTAACTGGCGAGTGTATGTATAAACTGTGCTTGTGTCTGTAGCGTTTATCTGGTAAAATTACACATAAATCAGCTAAATTAATTTTAACCTGGTTATGAATAATTAGGTATAATAATTTCAGTTGGTCACACTTAGTCCTTAGTTCTAAAGCGGAGAGGTTCGCACGCCTGCATTGTTCAGTAGGAAAGTACACGCGCTGATATTTATTAAATATGAATCTGGAGGTAAGTCATTGAACTCCGTCCAATGCATCATGGTTGGTTGCAGTGTGTGGGGCCCATGCAATCTTAGAGTATTCAATAATTGGCCTTACTAATATCTTATATGCCAGGCTTTTCACTTCAGTAGTTGCGCTGTACAGTCTTCGCCTGAGGCCCCATAAGACTTTATTGGCTTAGCTACAGACTTGATTGGTATGCGCATTCCACCTCAAGTCTTGAGTAAATGTTAATACTAGATATTTATATTATGTTACTCTTTTCAGTTCGTGTGTACCTATGCTGTATTTGTAAGGCAACGTCACCTTCTCTCTTGTTATGGACATACAAACTGATTTTACTGGGTTCAGTGACATTTGTCATTCATCACACCATTTTAAAATTCTTTGTAAATTGTTGTTAAGGTCTAACTGGTTACCTAAAGATTCGATCCTATTATAAATAACGCACTCGTCTGTAAATAACCTTAGTGGAACAGGTATATCAGAAGGCAAATCATTAATAAATATAAGAAATAAAAGAGGACCCAATGCACTGCCTTGGGGTACTCAAGACAAGACCGGTTTGGGCATGAATTTAATTCTATTTATTTCGACATACTGCTCACGAGATTGAATGTAGGATGTAAACAACTTAGTAATATGTGGATTTCTAAATGTTTCATGCATTTTTTAGAAGGAGTGTAGGATGCGATACTTTATGAGCCGCTTTGGCGAAGTCTAAAAAAAAATAGGTCAACCTGTCCTGGGCAACTTATTGTTTGTGAAATATCGTGAACGCTTCGAACAAGCTGCGTTATTGTAGACAAACGCTTATAAAAACCACGTTGTTCTGGTGATAATAAATTGTAAGCTGCCAGATAATTTGACAGATCTTTACAAACTATATGCTCAAGCAGTTTGGAGCAGGTACTCGTAATAGAAATAGGCCTGTAGTTTCCTACCTCAGATGTGCTCCCACTTTTGTGAACTGGAATTATTTTAACTTGTTTGCAGGCTATAGGAAATGTCCCTTGGGTAAGTAAAGATTTAAAGACTACGATAAGATATTTAGCAATCCACGGAGCATATCTATATTGGAACTCATTCGGGATGCTGTTGGGGCCTTGGGATTTCTTAGTGTTAATGCGCAGAAGAAGGTTTAGGAATCCTTCATGATTGATCAGAAGATCAGATACTGAAGGGCGGTCAGAGGCGCCATGAAAGTACGGAAGTGTGCCATCATCATTGGTGAACACGGAGGAAAAAATAGGAATTGAAATTTTCTGTAGGTTCTTGGGTAATCCTTTCATCCTCATCTTGATGTTGTTTTTAGAAGGGTTTATATATCTCCAAAATTTACTGCATCTTTAATTAAGGAAAATTTTCAGTGTTACATTAAAGAAACTTTCCTTGGATTCCTTGATAAGCCGGTTTAAGTCTAGCCTCATGTTATGAAGCAAAGCCTTGTTCTGGGCACTTGGATCTCGAGAACAAGCTTTTCGTTTCCATTATATCCTCCGTTTGACATGAAATATTTCCCTTGTAATCCATGGGTTTCTTTCGTTTGCATTTTTTGACGCCAATAGGGATAAATCACGTAATGCAATGCATCGTAACCTTGGAAAAAAAGTCCCAGAGATAATCAGTGCCACCATTGGATTCATAAATAGTCATAAAGTTATCAAACTAGCTTTCAAGGTAATCCAATGCGCTAACATCCTCAGCAGCTTGAAAGTTTAGATATTGGATGCTTTATTGGGCGCAAGGGTTACGAGGACATGTTCAAGGACACAATAACCATTCTGTGGTCAGATAACCCTTCATCAACAAGACAGCCAATCACATGCGGTGTCAAAGCATTTGAGATTAATATAATATCAAGTACAGACGATCTTGTTGCACACACCCTAGTATATTGGTTAACAAGCTGGGTTAAATTGTAAGAATATATTAAATCCAAAAACACCGCAGAAGATGTAACATCTATGTCTCCGGGCAGACATGAATCCCAATCAATAGCCGGGAGACTAAAATCACCTATTTACACTATGCTGTCTTGCTACTTCACATACGTTTCCATGCATTCTCTTAGCAGCAAGATATATTCTACTGGAGAGCTCGGAGGCCTGTATACCCTCCCCCTCCCTCCCGGTGAATACAGTGCGATTATTCAATTTTGTTGTAATTCATACAGCCTCAATATCTCCTGGCACTTGTAATATGGAAAATATGATGTTTAGTTTTACCAGAAGGGCCATGCCTCCGCCTCTTCCATCTGGATCCCTCCTAAGCAGCGAATATCCGGTTGACGTGATTTCGCTGTCGAGTATATTTTTATGCAACCAGGTTTCAGTAACTACAGCAATGTCAGGTTAGTGATCAATAACTAGAGCTTCAAGCGCGTGCGCTTTGTTTACTAGGCTTCTTGCATTTATATTGATTATTTTGAAGCCAGCATGTTGGCCCTGCATGCGTCAATTATCGCTTGCTCCTGAATCAGTTCGCAGTTTGCACCTTTCCTCACGTTCTTCATTCCAGCTGTACAGCGTATTGTTTACCTTTAATTTATCAAAACAAGCTTTACATACTTTCCTGCCTTCTTTTCTTCACTTGCCGAGTTCCATAGCTTTTTGTTATTCCCTGTACTCTTTTAGAGAAATCTTCACTTACGCTGTAATCCGTGTCTTACAGTTTTGTGCAGTTTTGCTAAACTTTCATTTTATCCCTATAGCCTGCCCCCCTCAGGATGACTGGTCGAGCTCTACGAGAAATTTTCTTGCCTGACCTATGAATTCTTCCAATAGAAGATACATTCACTTTTAGAGTAGCGCTGAAGATTCTTTCTTTTACTTTGCTTAGTTGTGTCCCTTCGATTTCATGTTCGTCTTCTTTTATTCCTCTATTGATGAGATTATTTCGTCGGGAACGGTTATCCAGATCACCCAGTTGTTTGACCAGACTAGGTGGTTCAACACTGTGATCAGCTACGATTCCCTCAAGAGTGGCGAGCCTGTTACGAGTCTCGTCTAAGCTTTGTACCTTAGTCTCGATAACAAGAAGCTGGTTCTGCATTGTCTAGGATTCTTAGAACGACAGAAAGCTGAGCTAGTTGGTAAGGATTCATTATCCAAAAAAAGGATTCTTGTTTCAAGCGAGTGTTGCTTGTCTTGAACCGCAGTGAGTTTAGACAAAATTTCCTTGTGGTTGTGGAGCAATTCCTTGCCCATTTTATCCGTTATTGGTCCTGGATTTTTCTCCACGTCGCCAGGGAGACTGAACAACGGGCCCGCAACAAAAAAAAAGAACAGTCACATATAAAGTCAACGACAACCTGCACTACAACGACAACCAGCACTATAAGACCAAGAACATCACTATGGAAGCCATGTTTTTGGTCACCAACCTGCATGAAGAGCGGCACGTCAGGCGACATTGTCACGGCGGTGCTGCCGGGCCCACTGAAGCTGGCAGGAGATGGGCACGCTTTATAGCATGCGGCTGATCCCTTCTGGTCATGCGTCCTGACGTCATTGAGTCCACAGATGGTGAGCCGAAAAGACCATCCACGTGTCGATGCTCCTGGCTACAGGTGAGCTCAGCAAACTGGCTGAAGTAACCACACACACAGAAGTGTCGCAGTAGGCCAGCATCGTAGCGAAGGGTGATGTTTCCAGCGTCGAAGGATTTCGCAGCGCCTCCAGCGATGAAGCTATGGCATGCGCAGAAAATCAGCATGAAGAGCGGCACGTCACGCGACATTGTCACGGCGGTGCTACCGTTCAGACGGCGCAGTTCTTGTTTTGCGGCAGTGCATCCAGATATGTGACGCAAGCTACGGTAAATTGAAGGGTATGAGCAATTTGTTATGCGTAGAACCAAAGCTAAACGACGACGGTTGTTCTGGCCGCAGAAGTATTTGTTTGAGCCCCTATAGCTATACGTGCTATAAAAAATGTTTGCAGTCCCTTAAGTATCCTTACGTGACTTTAATGCGAAAGCATGACGACTTGTCTTATCAGGTGGTTGCGTCTGTGATACGAGACGTCATATATTGTTACGTGTTCTTCGCAGCTCTACCTTAATCCACCTTAATCCGCCTTGCTCTAGTTTGTAGCAACGTTAATCCACATCCACTTTCCACTAATCTGTACCAGTCTTGATCCACCCTAATCCAATTTAGTCCACATTAATGCAGTTCAATTCACCTTAAGCCTTCACCTTAATTCATTTTACTGCAGCTTAAGTCACCCTAATTAGTGGTTTGAATCACGGTCCCGGTGCCGCGCAATTTTCCACCGGATTAAAAAAAGAAATCCGCGCGTTGATAAAATTGCATAAACAGGCCTGGAATGCGGCCCGATCCCGGTTACCAGAACCGGTAACGCACTCTCTCACCAGAGCAGAATTGGCCACCCTGGCGCAGTACTTGGCCACAACCTCCTGTATGAATACAACAATCAAACCCCGGCCCTCAGACCTCAACGGCTGCGAAGCAATTGACCGCGGCTGCGGTCAGACCTGCGACGCAGCAGAGGGTGCTAAGAATCCCTGTTTTCGGAAAGGCCGCCGTTGGAATCTGAACCTGGCAACGTTTAACGCTAGAACGTTATTTAGTGAGAGTTAGTGTAGCAGTGCTTGGAGGAATTAGAGGGCGTAAATGGGATATAATAGGGCTCAGTGAAGTTAGGAGGTGAAAAAAGCATATGCAGTGCTAAAAAGCGGGCATGTCCTGTGCTACCGGGGCTTAGCGGAGAGACGAGAACAAGAAGTCGGATTCCTGATTAATAAGGATACAGCTGGTAACATACAGGAATTCTATAGCATTAACGAGAGGATGGCGGGTCTTGTGAAACTATAAGAGGTACAAATTGAAGGTCGTGCAGGTCTACGCCCCCACATCCAGTCATGATGACCAGGAAGTCGAAATATTCTATGAAGACGTGTAATCGCCGATGGGTAAAGTGAAAACAAAGTACACTATACTGAAGGGCGACTTCAATGCCAGGGTAGGCAAGAAGCAGGCTGTAGACAAGACAGTGGGGGAATATGGCATAGGCTCTAGAAATAGTAGGGGCCAGTTATTAGTAGAATTTCCAGAACAGAATAATATGCAGATAGTGCATACCTTCTTCCGCAAGCGGGATAGCCGTAAATGGACGTGGAGGAGCCCGAATGGTGAGACTAGAAATGAAATAGACTTTATACTCTGCGCTAACCCTGGCATCATACAAGATGTGGACGTGCTCGACAAGGTGCGCTGCAGTGACCATAGGTTGATAAGAACTCGAATTAGCCTAGACTTGAAAAGGGAACGGAAGAAACTGGTACATAGGAAGCCGGTCAATGAGTTAGCGGTAAGAGGGAAAATAGAGGAATTCCGGATCAAGCTACAGAAGAGGTATTCGGATTTAACTCAGGAAGAGGATCTTAGTGTTGAAGCAATAACGACAATCTTATGGACATCATTAAGGAGTGTGCAATAGAAGTCGGTGGTAACTCCGTTAGACAGGATGCCAGTAAGCTATATCGCAGCAGACGAAAGATATGGTCAAGAAACGCCAATGTATGAAAGCCTCTAACACTACAGCTAGAATAGAACTGGCAGAACTTTCCAAGTTAATCAACAAGCGTAAGGCAGCTGACATAAGGAAGCATAGTATGGATAGAAATGAACATGCTCTCAGTTACGGAGGAAGCATAGAAGCTGTGAAGAAGAAACTAGGAATAAGCAAGAATCAGATGCATGCTTTAAGAGAGAAAGCCGGCAATATCATTACTAATATGGATGAGATAGTTCAAGTGGCTGAGCAGTTCTATAGAGATTTATACAGTACCAGTGGCACCCAAGATTATGGAAGAGGAAATAGTCTAGAGGAATTCGACATCCCACAAGTAACGCCGGAAGAAGTAAAGGAAGCCTTGGGGGCTATGCAAAGGGGCAAGGCAGCTGGGGAGTATCAGGTAACAGCAGATTTGTTGAAGGATGATGGACAGATTGTTCTAGAAAAACTGGCCGCCCTGTATATGCAATGCCTCTTGACTTCGTGCGCACCGGAATCTTGAGAAGAACGCTAAACTAATCCTAATCCATAAGAAAGGAGACGCCAAAGATTTGAAAAATTCCGGACTGATCAACTTACTGTCCGTTGCCTACAAAGTATTTACTAAGGCAATCGCAAGTAGAATCAGGAACACCTTAGACTTCTTTGAACCAAAGGACCAGGCAGGATTCCGTAAAGTCTACTCAGCAATAGGCCATATTCACACTATCCATCAGGTGATAGAGAAATGTGCGGAATATAACTAACCCTTATATATACTTTCTATTGATTACGAAAAAGCGTTTGATTCAGTCGAACCCCCAGCAGTCATGGAGGCATTAAGGAATCAGGGTATAGACGAGCCGTATGTAAACATACTACAGATCAAGGTATGCGCCATGTAGTCGCCGCGGAGGCTTACATAAGCACCACAGCTTGGCCATATTTGAACGTTCCGGAAGATGTCGGAGCGGATCCCGACGGAACAGTTCAAGCGCCTCCAACTGGTCTGAACCATATCATGCGTCCCACCGAACTTGTGCCAAAGTGTAAAAAATATGGAAGTGGCACGCAGCTGGACAGAACCAAGGTAGTATTTTTTTTGCCGTTGCTTGGAGGAAGTCAGACCATCTTTGTATCTTGCCTAATTACATAATTACTTATTATTATTAAATCAACTGCTCAGATATTATATTCGGAGCAAAAATGTCCATCGTAAATGAGTATGGTGAGCCGATATCATGGATGAAACTAGCCGGAGACAAACTGATGAGCTTTTTTCAAAAAGTCGGACAGCGGCCCACATTTGAGAGCACTCCGCAGTGCTCGAAACATGGCAGGTGTAGTCGGAATTAAATTGAGGCTCTTAGCAGACGACTACAAGCTTGTCGGTGACAGAAAAGACTCAAATTATTTAATGATTCGTAAATACTCTTTATAAAAAAATGGCCCAGACGTGTCTGGTAAGAGCAGCAGATGATGAATAACGCAGTTGCACTGTATTTAAGAGTTTTGAGCAGCGATGCCGTCTGTACTCTACACTTTGTCATCGTTTTATTTTAACCTCTGCAGTTTCGTCATCTTGTTCCTCCTTTCCTCTTTCGCTCTCTGCTTCCCATATCTTCTACTGCTATATTTGTATGCCTTGTTCGTGAAGAATCGAATTCAGTAGATTTGCGGCCACAAGCACCATTTCGATTATGAGCCACGCAGTATTGGAGCACTCCGGATTATTTTTGACCACCAGGGGATCTTGAACGCCCCCCCCCCCCCCCACCAATGCAAGGGACGCTGCCGTTAATGATTTCGCCCCCATAGAAATGCGCCCGCCGCGGCCGGCACTTCATCCCGCGACCTCGTTATTCCTGAAGAGAGAGACGGAAAGCATATCTGCTAACTCCCTTATTTTTTCATAACATTTACGAATTTGGGCCAATTCCACGATGTTACGCATGTCACGTCAAGTTTCACGAGACATCCATTGTGTTCGAGAAAATCAATCGCCCGTCGGTCTCCGCGCACGCGTACATTCCCTTGCAAGTCTACTGATGGTGATGGCATGCAAGAGGGATACTTGCTTCGAATAAGTTTACGCAAGCACGTTATTGAAGCAGATCAAATTGGCAACAGCTAAGTCGTTGAAAAAGTCACTGTTGTCTAGAAACAAGTTGGGTGCTTCTCAGTAGTAGCTGTTCCAACTTTGTTGCTGCTCGGTGTGATACGTCTCAAGTTACATCGTCGTTACTCAAATGCGTATGTATCCCTGAAGGGACGTGCGCTCCAGGCAAATGTTAAAAATAAAAGAACATGTTTGCTATCTTCCACTTTCCTGACCCCCCCTCCCCCCTTGCCTCCACAGGATTTTACGAATTGTAAAGTTCACGGGTTGGCAGCTATGATAGAAAGGCCGGATGTTAACAAGAGGTGGCTGGTACATCGGAGGGGCTCGATATTCTGTTAATTATTATTATTAATAAGTACCATGTGAGCGTGTGCACAAACATCACACAGAGAAAAAAAATGGACTAGCAAGTCTATCTTAAAGGAGACACCACGGCCACCCGGTTGCAGAGGACAGAAAAACGAACCGAGAAAGAGAAGGAGCTGAAGGAAGAGAACAAAGACAGGAATAAAGATCACATCACCATATGGAAGAGCAATATGAAAAGATCACGCCGAGAAAGCATAGAAGAAATCAAATGTTCAATTTAAATAGGATAATAAAACAAAAAAGAAAATGAAAGAAAAATCAACTTGCCGCTAGGGGAAGACAAACACACATCTTCCACATTACACATGCGGTTTTTACGAAATAAATTACACCACGGAGGACATCCTCTAATCTACTTCCTCGGTTATTCCTATATGTGCACAAGATTTACCTTGGACATGCTTTAATACCGTCTTAACCGCATACCTTTGTACATGTGGAGAAATTTTACGGTATTTGAAATAAATAAACCTAAGAAGTACTTCGGGGATAGCCCGTCGCACATCTTGACAAGACTGCACACACTTTCTCAAGACCACCGCCTCCGTTACGGTCCGAGGAGATTCCACCATTAACGCTGATTTCGTGTAAATTGTATTTCTTTTTCTTTTTTGTACCTTTATTGTACTTGCCTCACTTCTGCCTGTCAAGCCTCGCTGCCCGAACAATATTTAAATAAATAATTGTGTCGCGAAAGCAGATGGAGACGTGCACGCGACAAAGCAAGCTCATAACGTTCCAATTATACGAGCTACTTTGTCTCGTGGTTTAGCACCGCAGACTTTTGGCCGACACATACATAGCGCGGATCGTACGCCGTTCTTTTCAGGAGTGCTACCCCTCCTGTTCTCGCCTAATTGGTACTATCCGTTCTTTTTCTGGTCACTCAAAAACACAGGTACTACGCCATCATGTCTCCTCTGAGCTTCCGGTGGACTCGCAAGCGTGGCCCCTACATCATCCTGGCCATCTGGGTGGTGGCTGCGCTGTTGTCAAGCGTGCAGTTTGTTCATGGCCGGGCCACGCCCTTCACCTGGGCCGGCGGCACCTACTACGACTGCCACGAAAACTGGGACGAGAATGCCGGCAAGGTGAGACGCCGCCGCTCCTGTACATTCTGGAAGAGATCGTGTTCCGATCTCTTCCTACGAAACATGTGCCGGTCGTGTCCTACACCGTATGAGTACGGGCGCACTCATCCCGAAATCGGTGTGCACTGAGGCGGGATCTCTGGAACTGACCCAGATGGAGCTTTGAAGCCGTCGTGTGGCAGAGATATCGTGGGCTGAAAACAGTGTAGATCTTGGTTGTAACGATGGATAATTGTATGTTGGTTGTAAGCTTATGAAGCATAGGACGGCGAATTGAGTGCACGATGAGAAAAAAGAAAATGCTGGGCGTAGCGACAAAGAGAGAGAGAGATAAACATGGAGGAAAGAAAGAAAGAGAGAAACAAGAGAAGCAAAAATAATTGAAATCGAGTATAGGACATGGAGTAAATTATATACTAATTGAAATTAAGCATATCAGCGGAGCTGTGGAAGACATGTATGGTGTGACGGAATATACCTCGTGGAGCGTTCGTCGCATAATGCTACCAAGCGTACGAAAACAGCTGAAGAGGGCATAGAAATGGAATAACATGGATTGATGAGCTAGGAAACTCGCGAGCAAATGCGGCGGGAACTTCCGAACATGAGATGTCTATTAGTAGAGCTTTCGAATGCAGCCCATTGATGGGAAGTGCGTTTAATAACACTTTGAATGATGGCAGTTGCTCCGCGTATACGCAACAGCTGCGTACGGCGGTAATGTACGCACACTGCATTTTCATAAAACAAACACCTGCCATAGTTTTTTAGCATTCACAGGAGTCAAGCCAGGCCAACCGGGTGAACCACGTGTTGGCGTTACGCCAGCAAAATGAGCCGCGCTTTTTTTCCCGCTCTGCAGTACCTATAGGCTACGATACGTCTGCGTCCAAAGAACCACCGAAAAGCACGCACCAGCGCGCCTGAATTTAGTGGTGCTGCCATTGGAACATTCCGCATGAATGTATGCATGCCCGCACATGAGTGAGTTCATAACTCTTCTATACACCTAGCATTGTTAAAAAAATAGACGCAGTAACACAGCGACGTTAAAGGCAAACTTTACAAGAACCTTTTGAGGTGCATTAATCTGCGCGCTTTCTTTGCACACAGGTCTTTCACAGGGGCTGCGAGATGCAACTGCCTCGTTGTCGTGGGCGGGCGCCATTGAAATGCCCTGCGATTACTAACATGTTGTCATGGCTCATAATAAATAAATAAATAAATAAATAAATAAATAAATAAATAAATAAATAAATAAATGATGAAAAGAAGGCACCTCGGCTAGTGTCCAAACTTCGTCGTATGGTTGAGTAAGGTAGCGCTCAAACTGCGTCGCCAGTACATCGCGGCTCTTTAAGTTCGCGTTATATTATTACGATATCATTGAGCGATGCTCAAGAGACGAGCCGCCGCGAGAACGACGAAGAAGTTGGTCGGTGCCCTTGGCACAAGCGAGTGTCAGCCTCTTTCCACACGTAACAATATAAGTAATGACTCGCAAAGCAATCGTTACAGTGCACGTTGCTAGATGCATCCGATGGAAATGCACCGGCGCCACGGGAGAGGACGACAAGCGACACAGGAGGCATGAAGTGAATCGCACGAAGAAAGACTCCGAAGAAGCAGGAAACGGTGATACTTCAGAGGCGCAGGAAACGGAATCGTCGTGTACACATTTGGAAAGCTTCGGGTAACAGTAAGCTAAGCAGAATACATGCATAGTGCTGGAAATGTCGTGCAAGCGGAACCATTACTTACGGTCGAGAACCCGCTCCGAATTGCGGGCGATGTTTGAAGTATAGAAGTCTTGGGAAACGTTGAAATTCTGCAGGCTTTCTTGGCCAGTTGAAAGCGATTCGCGATTAAACTATTGGATCGATTCGTGTATTTCCAGGGATCTAAAGACTTCAATGACTCAGCTTTCAGCTGCTTGCAGCAGCAGCTCTTGAAATAGCAAGAAGGTTGTTCCAAAATGGGCGTTTTTATAAGAATGTCGGGGAATTCCTTGTGGTAGATGTACCAGGTAATTCAATGAGCACTTCACATTTTTTTAAAGGTTTCCTATGGCAGATAGCACAATTCTAGTTCATAAAACGGTCTACTCGAAGAAGCGCACATTACATGCACAAAAATATTTAAATGCATAATCGACCAATTAGCAGAACGTCTCAAATTATTCTTTAAACTAATTACCTTATGGCACATATTGCAATTTACAAAACCTAGCGGGGGTGTTCGCAAGGCGGATCCACTTGCAACGAATTCTCAGGATGACACCAGTTTCAACATATTGATTTCCGAACATTGCGGAGAAATGCATTGGTGTTCCGGTTACTTCGGTGCTTCAATGCACAAAATGACGTTTTATTTAGAAAGTAAGTGGAACGAGGGTGCATTTTTACTGCAAGCTTGAAAGGCGCATATCTCGTAAATAGTGTCATCCACACAATTATTTTCACGTGGAAATGCATTGCAGTCCCTACCGCTGGAATTTTTTCACTGCAATATGAGCTCTAAGGTAATTAATTATCAACTTAATTATCACATTTTTGTTGGTTGGAAGAATATGCATTTCAACTCTTTGCGCAAGTAAGGTCCACCTCATCGAGTAGACCAGTTCATGGACTAGAATTGCGCTATCTGCCAGAGGCATTTCTGTAGAGTGTTCGCTTAAACACCCTGTATATAAAGGAAATGTGAAGATTCAGACTGGAGTTATGCGAGCAATATTGCCACGCCCTCGAAAATTCTGACTGAAGCTGAACAAGGAGGCGAACACTGTGAATCTCGCGTGCTGGGTTCGCTGAAAGTAATTATGCTCTTCTCACTGAAATCGACTCAGTCACTGATATGAAAAGAACAAAACATGCACAGCTCAGTGGCAAGCCTCAATAAAGAAAAAAAGAAGGAGTTCAACTTGGTTAATCGCTTTGGACGAACACGCTTGCCCTTAATTTGTTGTCAAGGAGCAGTTTGGTGGAACCTCTCAGATATCATTGCGTACGCGCACGCGCTTACCCAACCACAACCGCTGTAAAGCTTACGGGAACGCCTGGGGTATTGCGTTCCTCGCAGTAGTAAATTAAGAAACAGCATACGCTTAACGACCTAACGTCAGGCCCTTATACGCAGTGTCAGATGGTAACGCCGATGAGAAATCTGGACCAATGTAAGACTACTTCCGCTAGTGCGCCTGGAAAATTATGTTAATATCTCGCAAGGCGTATATTCGAATGACTCGTTGAATGACCGTTGCTATGACTTCGAGGAAATGAATCATTTTTAATGGACGGCAACTTTTTCTTCGATTAGATATGGCGCGTTGACGACGGCTATTTCCGCAATGTGAATTCTTCCTGCAAACACAGTACTCGTTCCTGCTTCCTTGCGAGATGGCTCAGATGGAAGGCAGGCCTGAATTTGCCGTTCCACCTGCACCCAGTGCGTTCCTCGTCCTTTTGCCTCTCCTCCAGGAGGAAATGAAATCAAGGCAAGACGTCTTCGTTCTACGTCGAACGGTGCCTTTTACCGACAAATACCTAAAAGTACACGGTTGCGACGGTGCCGACATTGTGCCGCTTTTGGTTCTTACCGAGTTTAGCAATCTATGGAAACTTTTCGCGTGTCTAAGGGCATCAGCGACGTGCATGGCATGTGCTTTCAGCGGTGCGTGAGTTGACGTACCGACTTCTGCCATACTTACAAGATCGCAGGCAATTTGCGGTCGTTTGGCTGTCTCAACAACCGCCTTTCTAAAGTGACTCATCCATTTGCATTCGCTCACTGACAAGCACACAAAATTATTGTCCGTGAAAGTTCCTGTAAGTATGATCTTTATCCCGTATATAAAAGGTAGCCACTTTTACAAAATGCCCGACGTGACGACGCTACTTGCCGCTTTTTCAACAAACACGGAAAAAAGAATAACCGTTGGTGCAGGGGCTGTGTGCTTCTCTGCACTCAAGCGGCATTTTCCCCTCGTAGTAACGTTCTCCTTGCGTGTTTTCGGAGATATAATGATTGGGAAAAGTTTTGACGATCGCTCACCCTTATTTTGATTGAATTCTGGGGTTTTACGTGTCAAAACAACGATTTGATTATGATGCACGCCGTAATGGCGGACTCCGGAATAATATTGAGCACCAGGGGATATTTAACGCGCCCCCCATGGACGGGCCGTGGGCGTTTCTTGCATTTCGCCCCCGTCGAAACGGGGCCACCGCGGCCGAGATTAGAACCCGCGAACTCGTGCTTAGCCGCGCAACACCATCGACGCTAAGCCACCGCGGTGGGTGATTTTATTTTCTGCGCAAACTTCTTGGTAAAATCAGTGCAAAGCACTTTTCTAGCAGTACCTGAATTTCAGCATTCCGTTGAATTTATTCATCAAGTTGTGTTGCCTGGTTTTCTGCTAATATTTCGCGCGAGGGGACAAATGAGGTTGAACTTAAAGCAATAATGAAAATTTTATCATCGTTGCACGTATTATATACCGGGTGATATTTTTTTGACGCTCCAAATATTTAGAGATGGCCCACGGTCAATAGCACTATTTAAATTTCTAGAGTAAGCGGCCTTTAGTTATACTAGAAATCAATATGGCTTACTGAATAATTAACACAATTAGGCAAAATTATGTTCAATTAATTATTTACAGCAGATAATTTAATCTATGAATTGTAGCTCGTGTGTATGCGAACGATGTCGACATGGAGAGATTCTGAGGATAGCACCGTGTTCCGAGATATGCGCCTGCAAAGTTGCGATAAAAATGTACTGTACCACTTACTTTTCAAAGAAAACGCTGTTCTATGCTTTGAAGCACAAAAGTAACGGTATGCTAATGCATTTCATCGGAAACATTGAAAATAATATCTCGAAACTGCCGTAGCCCTGAAAATTAGTTCCGAGTCGATATGCCTTGCTTACTGATAGCTACAATTCGTAGATTGAAATACGTGCCGTAATGCATCACAAGAAGCCAACAAACACTGACACCAAGGACAACATAGGGGAAATTACTTGGGCTTAATAAATGAAATAAACAAACTATAAATTAATGGAAATTAAAGTGGATGGAAAAACAACTTGCCGCAGGTGGGGATCATTTAAAAGATTGATAAAAAGCCTAGTAACCTATGTGCAGTCAGTCAAACAACGCTATTATGAAGGTGTCTACGCTCCTGTAAAAAAAAATGCAATTCAGTGATGACCCTCTGGAGGTGGATCCGCACCTATGTAAACACAGCCGGCTCATCAGTCACAAAGTAGGCGCTGAAAAGAACTTTTTAATGCTCATTATAGGACACTGATAGCGAATAACTTGTGGTCAGCCAGTGACAAATGCATTCCACTAAACAGTTTGTTCCGTATTCATCAGCAGGGCGCAGTGTTTTGCCAGTGTGGCTGTACAGCTCTCCAACGACCTACGGCTCAGATTGCGTGGCGACGCAACCTTTAGTACTTTCAAATACAGAGTACAAAATGTTCCATTCCCACGAATCTCCAAGTGTGTTGCATCCTCAGTTACATTAGGAACTAATGCATCGGCATGGCAGTTGAATTCATAAACTGTTTCCGTTCCCGCGATTCCCCTGAAATATGTGGTATGCTAAACGACACTAATGAACAATGCATCGGCAGGCCGTAATGCTTTGCCATTAAAGTCATCCGAGAAAACGCCTCACGTCCAAACGTATTCCCCTGCGACTATCAGAATTTAATATGCTACCGCCGCAAAAAAAAAAAAAGAAAAAAAATAGCAACAAACTCACCTCGAACACGGCTTCATCGCCTTGCCGGCCACGCATTGTCTGCCAGCTGGGCTAGGGACAAACGGAGCTAACAACTTTCTTCTCCGTAGTACCGAGGGGAAGAGAAATCTCAAGGACCGAAAGTCCCCACATTTCGCTCTCGCAACCACTGCTCCTTGCGCATGCGCAGCTAGAGTGGAGAAACCCAATTATGATGTGCCCGTCACACACACACACACACACAAACACACACACACACACACACACACATATATATATATATATATATATATATATATATATATATATATATATATATATATATATATATATATATATTGAAGGAAAGTTTCTGTAAGTCCGGTGCATATGTAGTTGAAGAAACCAAGGGTACACTAACGAAAATTGCATGTTCAATGGTTTTACGTATTGGCGGTGGACAGCCTTCGTCAAATGTGACATTTGATTCTGACGAAGGACGTGCCACGGCAGCAACGTAAAACCATGAAACATTTCGTAAGTAAAAATTTTCGTAAGGCTGCGCCTTCGTTGCTTCAACTGTATATATATATATATATATATATATATATATATATATATCGTAGTGTCTATCGTAGTTTATATATCGTAGTGAAGGAAGCACGCAGGCCCCGGGGTGATGGCATAATTGATTAATGTCCGTGAAAAGAGAACGAAGAGCCGAAACGCTAGGAATATAGATTAGGCGAAACATTATATATATATGTGTGTCGAGAATATACAGGTGGCACATATCTCAACGAAAATACTCATTTAGTAACGTTTCGGGGACTTCGTCAGAGTTTAAGGCAATACTCGGACGAATGGAATCCACTTCAAGCATTTCTTTCACTTCTTGCTGTTCCCGTCGCAGGTCTACACGGCTGTGATATTCACGGTGACCTTCCTGACCCCCATGCTGGTGATCACGTACACTTACTCGTCGATCGGCTGGAAGATGTGGCGCCACACGTCACCTGGGAACGCCGACATCCAGCGCGACCAGCAGCAACTCACAGCCAAGATGAAGGCGAGTATAAGACCGTTTTCCTTATTTCCAGCGTCTGTGCCATTTGTACGCTCTTGCTTGATGTCCACCAGAACTGGGATCTATACGCCTGCCTTATAGGCAGCCTGGGCATCAAATTATAGCCTGAGAGGCTTTTCCTTGACCATGACCGGGTTCCGGCTTTGAAGAAAAGACGCCTTGTGCGTTGCGAGAAGTATTTTCTTTCTTTTAAATTGAATGGTGGTACGGTTAATTAGTTTTGCAAAACTTATGCATCGTGAAAACGAATTCTTGTGGTTACGCTTCGTACTTCGCGGAAGCAGACTTCGAGGGCTGCGTACGTTCACATGAGCAGGGAAAATGACGAGGCAGGTATGGGAAGCACCGAAAAGTGCACTCCGTGCATAACGCGGTTGTCAGCGCACAACCCTTTCAACCACTTTTATTTAGGAGTACGGTTAAACCTTTCACTCATTTTTCCTTCCTGCATCCATGGGAGGCTAATTTTGGAGCGCCACAAAGAAGCGAGAAGTACGGTACGTTGAGAGCCCGAAGCCAGCCGTGGATAAAGATGTATTTACTACTACTATACATACAGTACTTTGATTTCCCATGGATGACTCCCCGATTCCAAAATAAGATTATCGTGGTGCATAAAGAGACAGAAGGAAACGTAAAAGGAAACGCGTACGATTAGCAAGAAATGAATGAAATTTGGTAGTTTTCGCGGAGGAAGGGAAAAAAGTGAGAGAGAGGAAAGAGATCACAGAAGTACAAGGAACGTAAATTGTGCGCACGGGCTTTTCCGCGGACGCCAAGAGCGCTTGCGGGAGTTCCCTCGCGTGAAACACTCGGTGGCATCACGTGAAAGGCAATTCTGGATTTGGCACAAGCACGAAATTGTAGGTAACAGAACACGAATAATTAAAGAATAGTGACAGGTTGTGTTATTTTTTAGCATTCCCGTGCGTCGCCCTTACAATCTCATCTGCAAAGCTCATTCTTTGTGACTGGACGCCATGAACACAAAAGCAACATGTCTGTCTGTGCAGTACGGTTACGACGGACTCAAGGGTATTGCCATCACAGCGCTGTGGCTGGGAGTTCGCATAAAAAGGCCGATTAAGGAAGGACACGCATCACTATGATTCACATAGGACTATGCATCACTATGCCCACACATGACCACAGAAGTAGAAGCATTTCGCTTTTAGCCTTTTGCGCATGCCTTTATGATATGCTTATGCTATTTCAGTACTGGGCAGACGAAAGCTAGACAAACACGGATTGCGAAGGCACCTACGACTGAGTGTTAGACAATTGTATGTACTCTTGTGATCTTCGCCCCGCGACACCCCTCGGTCACGGCTTGCACGATTATGGTGAAAGGGCCAACGGCCTCGTCGGGATGGTTCTCGACACGGATGAGTTATGGCCAGCGTGGGAGTGCCTCGTTCATGAGAGCTTTCAGCGATTAGCAATGATATGGCTGTCACCTGTCAGCAGCACAAACTCGCGTGTCCAAGCCAGAGACGCGCTCAGTATGACCCGGCTCGCTCAGTATGACCCTCTCAGAGTATGATCGGCGTCGGCGAGAAGGGCGACCTACCTCCGGATTAATGGGACCTGATGTCATCGACCCCCTGGCACCGGATTGGGGGAAGTGACTAAACAAAGATCACGCACGGCATAAAAGGAGCTATGGAGGGCGGGAGTGATTGAGCGACTACCACTTTATCATCAACGTTTGTGTAATCCTTTGCATTTCTTTATATTTCTTTGCATTTTCTTGTACTTATGTAAACATATACGTGATTGTCCAACGTCCTGAATATCGGTACCACCCTCACGTTCACTCACCCTCCACGAGGAAAGAGGATTCCACGTCTTCGGACCCCGAGTCGCAACATTGGATGGCAGCGGTGAGATAGTCTGCGTAGTGCTTCGACTTCGGCATGGTGAGTGCACGACCTCTTCTCCTTGAGAGTTGCCAGGCTTAACGTGGTTGTCCTGGTAGCAAGAGTGTTAGAGGCCTTGTTGAAGGACCTTGCGTCAACACTTATTTCCTTGAGAAACTTGTCGGCAAAAGAAAGGTAGCCATGGATTGGAGGAAGTTGCGCAGATTGAGCCTAAACGCGATATGCGTGCAATTCGGGATTGATTCTGGGAAGCAGCTAAAGCAGGCGGAAGTCATCGATGCCATAGAGGCAAATGGCAGAGATGAAGGCGAGATTGTGGAGGCTTGGGAGGATATACAGGACCAAAGAAAGCGAAAGCAGGACGAACGCGAGTACCATAGAGGGCGAGAGCAGGAAGAACGCGAAAAGGATGAGCAAACGCGACAGCACAGAATGCGGATGGAGGAAATTGACAGGGAACTCAATCATCTAAGGGCACTGCAGGCACGGTCTAGGCTGCACGTATTTGAGGACGGCGAAAACATAGAAAGTTTTCTTGAATTTTTCGAGAAGGTTTTCGCAGAGGTGCAGCTGGACCGTGACCATTGGTTGGTAGGATTGTTAGGGGTACTTCCCTGTAATGCGTCCGCTTGCTTGGCTCGCCTTTCCGACAAAAACTTCCGGAATTGCGATAAACCCAAGATTGCATTATTGCTGCATTTTGGTATTCCTGCTAAGCGCGTGAGGGAAAGCTCGAGTGACCAGTACAACATTTCCCCTTTTGAAGACACTGAGGTTGGGCCAGTGAAGGAAGAGTATGAAAAGTGCGAGGTGGCGAAACCCTCAGATATAGAGCGTAAGCTAAGCGAGGCCGTCGCTGGTCTAAAAAGAGAGGCCGTTCGGGAGGGCGTCCCTTGAGGGGACGAGGCTTGTTCCAGTAACCATCAGAACGTAAAAGAGGCGCTGGAGACCTTCCTCGTATCCGAGCACTTGGGTGACTTCCCGGAATCGTCTAAGATAGGCCCAGATGCGGCGGCGGCAGAGCCAAGAAGGGCTCAACGCAGCTGAATGGAGCGGAAATCGTTCAGGGCTCCAACATCGGTGACTGCGCAGTGCAGTCGTAAACTGAAACCAAGCCAGCGGACATCTCGGAAAGCCCTCCTTGCGGGACGAGGCTTGTTCCAACAACCCCATAAGGTCAGTGTAGGGCTGGATACCTCCCTCGTGCCTGATCACTTGAGTGACTCTCTGGCATTGCCGAGTATAGAGAGCGAAGAAGAGACAGTGGCGATTCCGAAAGGCGTTCCTTGTGGGGACGAGGCTTGTTTCAGTAGCCCTCACAGTGTAAAGGAGGCGCTGAAAATTTCTCGTACCACCGCACTTGAGCGACGTTTCGGAATCGCGAAATGGAGTGAATACCATAGTGGCCAAAGCAGTGCAGGAAACCGACGCTCGGGGTTTCTAGCGGCAAATTCGATGACCACCTGGCAGCGAAAAATTGGTAAAGGTGGCGGAGGATCATATGAGCGAAGTATTCGGTGCATTGAAAACTCGCGAAAGACGCCACATCGCCGCGCGTGAGACAAAAGGGCAGGCCATCGCGCAGAACCAAAAAGGGTTCATTGCGGTGATTCAGGAAACGGAGGCGTCGCGAAAGGCTAATTACGACAGGAGAGAGCACGTCTCAGTGATTAAGGGTGCGGCTGAAAAGTCCAACCTAGCTGAGACATGCGCGTCTGAACTGGGTCAGTCAAATAGTCACTGAGCGGTGTTAGGAATGGCCGGCCGGGGTGGCAACGTGCCAGCTATTTCAGCCCGCTGCACGTGCTTCGACCGACCCGCGGTGGTGGCGCATTTCAGGGAACTGCGGATAACCGGCAGCCACGCGGCGAGGGGTCAGCTCAGGGGAGTTCTCGAGGGGAGGTAATTGGCGGAACCTCCCAAGCGCTTTTCGAGACAACAGACAATGTGCAGCGGCGGAGGCCACTGTGCGAGGTCCGCTCTCGAATTTAGAGGCGCCGGCTGGGGTCGGGCGTGACCACCTGACTACGGGGACGCCAGAAAATGGATACCAAGACGACAGCGCTGCAAAGGTCGCGGCCCTCGGAGAGAGCACTGAAACCTGTGCGGTATGTGTGTGGTACTTTCTACGGATTGACTGGTCGAACGTTTTCCTCACCTAGGGAACTATGGACAAATTGAGTGCTTGTAAGCGGCTGTTCTCGGCTGCTAGTGTTGGTGGTCGTCGTCGTGCTCTGTGCTCGTCAATGTACTCGTGAGCTGTGTGCTCGATTGCTGTATGCTTCGTCTTGCGGGCTCCATTTCGGAGCCACGCTAGACTGTCGATGTATGTCTTGATTAAACTGTAAATAATGTAAATAAACCCTGTTCACCTAGTTCCTCCCTTCAACTCCTTCGAATGGTGGCAGCGGCGAGATCGTCCGACAGCTCCTACAGCAGCAGTGCGCTGCGAGAACGAGAACAAAGGGAAAATAGCTATTCCCGTGTTTGCGGCCTTCCCCTCAGGGACGAGATAGCAAGCCGCAAGCTCTTGGAGTGACGGTTGACGGCATAGGGCAATCTGGGTCTTGCGCGCCATGTGTTCAGCGTGGCCCAAAGGCTTTCAGTCGGCGACCCAATCGAGCGCGCATGAAGAGAGAGTAATTGTCGAAATGGGTGCACCCAGAAGTTCTTTTTTGTGGTTTTTGTTGTTTCTTTTTGTAAGTAGTGCGCGAGGCAATTTTTTTGCTATTATTAAGAATGGATTGCTTTTCATTGTCATAGTTCGCGTGAGGAAAGCAATCTTTTTTCAAAGGTTCTGCACGCAGATAGTGTAGCTTTTTTGGTTTTAGATGGCCCTCTACGAATTTAGTTTAATGTAAGGCCGTCAGCAGAGCCCAGTACGTTTCGCTTTAGAGGCCCTGGTACTGGCACGTTGCACTGGCCGAATGAGGAACTCGGCACGTTGCACTGATCCCTTTGTCCATTTCAATCGCTGTGACGAATACCGTGGTTCAAAAGGGCGCATTTTTCTTTTGTTTTCGCGACTTGTGAATCACGAGATACGTGGAAATTTCAGTTCGGAGGGGCGGAGTTGGAGAGGCGGGACACGTTGCCGGGGAAGGATCCTAGTTCTTCGAATTTAGACCTCGCCGTACCGTGGCCAAATTGACAGCGGCCTTGGGGCCGTTTCGATGGGGAGGGACAAAGGTGGCTGAAAGTAGACGACTCATGAGCTAGTCTTTTGATATGTGTTTATGCATCGATAGAGAAAATAAAGAGTTTTTTGTGTGGGTTTTATTTGTTTGCTCAATATGTTTTAAACGATCTCCATTTGTTTATCGTTTGCCTCAGAGCTGCGTGAGTTGCGCCTTCTTTGAGACACGACAGAAACAAAATTTACCAAAACGTTAGTTACCATTTCAACTTTGTTTAGGGCCTGAAATTTAAATTACTAATTAATTTGTTTAGGTTCGCTTGAGTAGTGCTCCTCTATGGCTGCCTTTCTAGGCTCGCTGGTTCTGACCTCGTGATTAAATAAGGGATAGGTAGGATTACCTGGCATATCTCGGAGGGGGTTTGTGCGCTTGCCTTGTCGCTGCTCGGGCGCTGTACGGACTTGGTCACTAAAATGCCAGTTCCGAGCCTGTGGCCTGCAGCCAAGCCTCCCTCCAAGATGGCCATTGGACGTGATCCTCCTGGCCAGCCCGGGACTTCGAGCCGGAGCTGAGCCTGCTGAGTGGCCAAGGCTTCGTCAAGGGGGACTGATTTGCCCCCTTTCGAGCCCTCTTCCTGGCGGTGGACGAGCTGTTATGAGCGGAAGTTCGCCCCGCGGCACCCCTCGGTCACGGCTCGCCCGATTATGTTTAAAGGACCGACTGCCTCGTCGGGATGGTTCTCGACATGGATGAGTTATTGGCAGCGCGGCAGAGCGTCGTTCATGAGAGGTTTCAACGGTTAGCAATGATACCGCGGTCACCTGTCAGCAGCACAAACTCGCGTGTCCAAGCCAGAGATGCGCTCAGCATGACCCGGCCACCACCCCTGAGAGTATGGCGTGTCCAAACCAGAGACGCGCTCAGTATGACCCGGCCCGCTCCGTATGACGCGCTCAGAGTACGATTGGCGTCGGCGAAAAGTGTGACCTACCTTCGGATTGGTAGGACCTGATGTCAGCGGCCTCCTGACACCGGATTGGTGGGACCTGATGACGTCGACCCCCAGACACCGGATTGGGGGAAGTGACTAAACAGAGATCACACACGGCACTGAAGGAGCTACGGACGGCGGGAGTGATGAGCGCCTACCACTTTATCATCAAGTTTTCTCTGTTTCTTTGCATTTCTTTGTGTTTATTTGCACCCGCCATGGTTGCTCAGTGGCTATGGTGTTAGGCTGCTGAGCATGAGGTCGTGGGATGAAATCCCGGCCACGGTGGCCGCATTTCGATGGGAGCGAAATGCGATAACACCCGTGTACTTCGATTTAGGTGCGCGTTAAAGAACCCCAGACGGTCGAAATTTCCAGAGTCCTCCCCTACGGCGTGCCTCATAATGAGAAAGTGGTTTTGGCACGTACAACTCCATAATTTTTTTTTATTTCTTTGCATTTTGCGCGCTTGTCCGTTAGCGTTGCGGCAATAACTGATCGCCGCGCTGCTGCGGATCACGTTTAAAGAGCAGGGCAAAATTTTAGCGATCTTAACGTCTCCGGCATGATGTATCCGAATTCAATGGCCGCTACCTGGCACGCTGGAAGCGGCGGACTCGTCGACCGACCAGACAACTACCGCCATATGTATTAAAGGATAAGTAGCTGAGGTTTGGCACGGTCGGGCTAGAGGGGCTCGATGCTAAGTGTGCGCAAACTTACGGCCAGACAGGCCGGACTACGGCCGTGATAAAGCCGCAATGCTTCGGCCATTTCCTTCTGGCAGCACAGAAGGCTCAGTGTAGATGCGGAGGCTTGCCTCCGCATCTACACTATTGTTGCCGCGTCGCGTTCTCATTCGTGACAAATGCAGCATGCGGTTCCTGCTCGTTCGGTGTCAGAAAGGATTTCGTTCGTCAACTTCGACGCGTTCGATCTAGAGACGCACAAAATATCTTAAAGATGATGCACTACCGGAAATGATCGCGCGAGGTTGTGGTCCTTAATTGAATACAACTTACCTTTGAACACCCGCCGTGGTTGCTCAGTGGCTATGGTGTTGGGCTGCTGAGCCCGAGGTCGCGGAATCGAATCCCGGCCACGGCGGCCGCATTTCGGTGGGGGCGAAATGCGAAAACACCCGTGTGCTTAGATTTAGGTGCACGTTAAAGAACCCCAGGTGGTCAAAATTTCCGGAGTCCTCCACTACGGCGTGCCTCATAATCAGAAAGTGGTTTTGGCTCGTAAAACCCCAAATATTGTTATACCTTTGAACGTTACCTTTGCTTTTTGTGCGCCATCGTAGCATATAGTACTTATAGCCACCCCGACAGAGCATTTGCAAAGCAGATCTAGATGGGTAAGTGACTGCGCTGTTGAAATGTAGCTTCTGCAGCTTGGTGAACTGCAGTTTACGTGCTTTGTGCGCGTTGGCTGGTCCGCGTCACACTTGTCTGCTGCGCCGCGGTGCTCGCTTTCTCTCTGAAAGCTGGGACAGGAAATATGTGTTCGTCCTTCTTCACCTCACCGTTGTGTAGTGCACAGTCATTGCTCGTGTTCGAGTATGTATTCGAGCATCTGATGGCCACGCAACCTATCGGCATTCTTGCCCATATCACGAGCACAGCAGCGAGAACGCACGCCAAGTGAGACGCCCCTCAAATCGCAACTGATGAGCGAGCGATGCGCCTGTCTACCGAGGCGCAACATGGCGCAACTGAGAGATCAACAGTTGCGTACGGTTCTTCAATATTCGCCACTTGCACATCGCTGCCGTTTCACCGCCAGGTGCAGGCGTCTTCTGTGTAGGCGCTATTTTATAGCTGCTAATAAAAAAATAAGCAATTACCAGCCCTGAGGCTTTGCCAAGATTAGTTTCAGAGTATACGATAGGCATTTGTAGTAAACTTAGCCGAAGTGAAATTTCGTTGCAGTTGGCCTTTAAAGTGGCCCTGGACCACTTTTTCATCGAATTGGAGAAATGAATTTGAAGTTAAAATATGCTATTTCAGAAATGCTTTGCTGGAATAAGTACTTCAATGCGTTCAGTAGAAGCGGAGTTATCGCGATCAAACATGGCCTTCGCGGTGCTTCCGCTCCTTCTTGAATGCCTTGCGCGGCGAAGCTTACGGCGGAACGGGGCGTGCCCAAAAGGTTCCGCCTGCTGAACGTAACCGTGGCGCGCAGTTAAAATTTGATTTTGGTTGTTAACGTAGACGCCACTACTTCTGACTTTCGCGCCTGCGATGCGCCAAACATAAGCCAAACTGGGTTGTCCTCATCGAGCCGCAGTGTGCTTAGCCAGAGGACTTGTCGCGGTACCCTGCGGTAACCGCGGTATCTAGCTACGTAGCAGACCGCAGCTACGTGCAACTGTATAGTGCGTATGTGGAGCGTTTGTTTTGTGCACGAAAGGGCTTGAGCCACTTGAGTGCGTGCTTGCTCTCATATCTTGGGTACTAGGCACGAACACACACACAAACAACAAAGGAGACCGGACAGAGCGCCATTTACAACTGCTTTAATCGGAGGCACACCACACACCTATGTAGCCGTCTTAGACGCAAGGAACACAATCAGATCAAGATTGATATGGAAGCGTACTGGTTAAATATTTATTTTCAGCCTTATGTAAAGATATTGATGGGTCGCTGACGCACATGCTTCCTTTCATTCCGATAAAGAAAGCCTCAATTAGTTCCCGAGCTTTGGTATCTTTACTCTTTGCTAGAATCCGCGCCCCTGCAAAACATGGCTCAAAAGAGCGTGACGGGCAGGTCCTAATGTGCTTGGGTATGTTTGGCTCTTCTTTATTTTGCTCTACATTTCTTTTATGTACCATAATTCAGTCGTTAACGCCGCGCTCAGTTTACCCTATGTAGGAGCGGCCGCATCAGAGCGAGATTTCATACACGACACCATCGGCGCACTTCATAAACGGTCGCCCATGCTTGGTGCCACATCCTTTTTCATCTTCACGTATTCTTTCGATACGTGAGCAAAGGCTTCCTATTCATTTTGGGGCTGAAAGCGCAAGCGGCACCCCTTGTCTACCTGCAACCTTCTTTAAATTGTGGGCGATCTTGTGTACATAGGGCACCACCAGAGGTCTCACCACCTATTGTCGAGTGGTATCCTCCCCAGCTCTCACAGCTGGGGAGGATACCATTTTTTGTAGTAGGCTTTCGGCGACTGCAAACACAATCGAATCAGGGAATCCAGCTGAAGACAGTCTGGCCAAATGTTTCTGTAAGCTAAACTGCATCCTGTGAGGGCACGATTTTCCGAGGGTGGATTTCAGGCAAAGTGAAGCAATCCCCCTTTTCATTAACTTCGAATGGGCGGAGCCGTACGGAAGGAGCCCCTTTTGTGCATGAGGTGCATATGCCCAACAAATCTGATCCGCACAAAACTTAATTTTTATATCTAGAAACTGTAGGCAGTTACACTCAGGCACTTCTATGGTGAATTGCAAGCCATTTCCATGTTGCCGGAATAAGGATAAAATATCATACACTCTCTTCGAAGTGCAAACTTCCGTCCTTATTAAAAATATGAAAAAAATCATCCACATATCTAAAGACGTTAGAAACGTGCCTAACTGGTAAAACCTGATGTAAAACTTGATCCATTTGGGAAAGAAAAATATTACACAATACTGGCGTGACACAGTATCCTTTACATATGTCGGCTTTCTGCAGAATATACTGCTGGTCAAATGTTATAAAAGTCGATTGCAAGTAAAGCTGTAAAAGGGTTAAAAAATTGTCAATGGAAACTCTCGCATTGTTCTGAAAGGAAATGGGTTCGTTTTTTTCTATACACTCTCGGACTGCAGCAAACAGGGCCTTGTCAGGAACAGAGTAAAATAAATCCACCACATCCACGGAAAAGGCGCGCCCAACATCACATTGCGATTTTTAAGAAGTCACACGCTTCGTCAGATTTCTTTGTAAGAAATGGGTTGTGCACTTCAAGTGTACTCAAATGCTTCAACAAAAACTGGCTAGGCTCCTTCTGCCACGACCCCTTTTCCGTGACTATTATTCTAAACGGCATACCTTGCTTATGCGTTTTTACTGAAAAGAAGGCTTTCAAGGCATTATTTTTGCTTTTTCCAATCCGTTTGCCCAAGACGGTCCAAACCAAACTGCTCACATAGTGCAACAGTTCCGCTCTTAACTCTAGTTGCTTTAACTTTGATAGGCGCAAAATTCTCTTCTAGTGCCTGCGCAGCTCTCTCCGAGAAATTGCCTTCATTTAACTCAACAAACCCGACCTTCCTATCGGCTTGTAAGAGTCCTGCGACCGGGGGCGTCGCGTCACAACGAAACTTCAACCGGAGCCATTGTGACGTACTTCAAAAATAACCACCTAAGGCCGATAAGGAGGGGGGCTTTGTTATGCTACCTGAAATCAATTTCTCGGAAAGAGCTGTGCAGCGCTGTGTTCCTCACAAGGCCCTGTTTGCTGCAGTCCGAGAGCGTATAGAAAAAAAAAACGAACCCATTTGCTTTCAGAACAATGCGGCAGTTTCCAATGACGATGTTTTAACCCTTCTAGAGTTTTACTTGCAATCAGCTTTTATAACATTTGACCACCAGTATTTTCTGCAGAAAGCCGGCATATGTCTAAGATCCTGTGTGGCGCCAGTATTGTGTAATATTTTTATTTCACGAATGGATCAAGTTTTACATCAGTTTTACCTGCTAGACAAGTTTTTAATGTCTTTAGACATGTTGAAAATTTTTTTATATTTTTTAATAAGGACGGAAGCTCAAAGAGAGTGTGCATGGTGTGTGCAAATCGCTTGCAATTCACCATAGAAGTGCCTGGGGGTAACTGCCTGCAGTTTATAGATATAAAAATTGAGTTTTGTACGGATCAGATTTGTTGCGCATATGCACCTAATGCAAAAAAGGGCTCCTGCCATACGACACCGCCCATTCGAAGTTAATAAAAAGGGGGATTGCTTCACTTTGTTTGAAATCCGCCCTCGGAAAATCGTGCCCTGACAGGGTGGATGGATGGAAACAACTTTATTTTGAATCCGGCAAATTTGACGACCCGGGCTCAGGTCTCCCATGAGGGGACTTCGAGGCCTTGCCTCGTCGCCGCCTCTCGGGCTTGCTGGACAGCCCACTCTTGTGTCCTGAGGTTGGAGCTGCGCAGAGCGGCGGCTCACTTCGACGCAAGAGCCTCCGGAGCTACTGCCATTGTAGCTGATGTAAGCCGACACTCCCACAACATGTGTGACAGCGTCGCTCTAGTTTCCTGACATAATTTGCAAAGAGCAGTCGGGTATTGCGCGGGGAAAATGTGCTGCAATTGCTCCGGACTGGGGAATGTTTGTGTTTGCAATTGTCGCCAGATGACTGCCTGGCGACGTTTCAGCATGGGGTGAGGTGGGGGCAGCAACCGCCTGCATAGCTGGTAGTGCTTGGTGATGTCATTGTACCTGACCAGGCGTTCTCGCGTGTTTTGAACCAGGAGTTCCGAACTCGAAGAGGCGGTCTCCGATTCTGCGCGGCGGGTCAGTTCTCGCGCAGAGCCGTGTGCTACCTCGTTCAAGTTAATGAGGCCCTCATCGGTGGGGGTTGCGACGTGCGCTGGAAACCATATGATCGCGCTGTTATCGAAGTGCTGTCGACAAGCTTTCCTTAGAATCTGGAGAGCTTCGGAGAAAATGCGCCCCCGCGCGTAGTTGCGAACTGCGAATTGTGAGTCGCTAAAGACTAACTCGCAGAGGGGGTCGGTAAGCGCAAGCGCAATCGCTACCTCTTCTGCTGTTTCGGGGTATTCCGTTGCGACACTACCCGCGTGCGTAAGCCGGGAGCTAACGTCTACGACTACCGCCGTGAACCGGTGTTCTCGTGTGTATTCTGCGCCGTCTACAAAGCGCGTAGTCCTCTTTCCACCCAAGGAGCGCAGCAGTGCCTTGGCAATGGCCTGGCGTCGGCCCCGATTAAATTCGGGGTGCATGTTTCGAGGTATAGGGGCGACAATCAGCGTGTAGCTGAGGTCGGGTGGAAAGACCTGTTTCTGACCGTGTTGGACGTGGTAGTTGAAGCCGAGTTTCTGCAGGATGTACCGGCCCGTGGCTGTCAGAGACATGCGTTCGAGTTGAGAGGTTCTTTGCGCATCCACGATTTCCTCAAGCGTGCTGTATACCCCCAGCTGTAGCAGACGAGCAGTGCTTGTGGACTCCGGTAGGCCAAGGGCGATCTTGTAAGTCTTGCGTATGAGGGTGTTGATTTTCTCCCTTTCAGTGACATTCCAGTTATGGAAGGAAGCCACATAAGTGATGTTATTGATTGCGAAAGAGTGTATGAGGCGCATGACAATGTCCTCCTTCATGCCCGGGTGCTTGTTTGTAATGCGTTTGATCAGGCGGGTAGCCGCTGTAACCTTGCTTTCGATTTTGCGAATAGCTTCTATGTTTGACTCGTTGGCTGTTATATGCATGCCTAGGATGCGTACCTTCGGCACTCGGGGAATGCAGGAGCCGTCTTGTGTATAGAGGATTATGTCGTCCATTGGCGCGCTTCGGCTGTAGGCTTGGGCCGGCGGCGCGGGCGGTAGACGAGCAGCTCTGATTTCAGTGGAGATAGTCGGAGACCTGTGTCTTGGAGGTAGGTTTCGACTGCAGAGACCGCTGCTTGTAAGGTGCATTCTATCTGACCGTCACTGCCCTCGTTGTCCCACAGGGTGATGTCATCTGCATACAAGGCGTGATGGAAGCCATCGATCTCGTCGAGGTAGGCCGGGAGACCCAGCATCACGAGGTTGAAAAGGAGCGGGGATATGACCGATCCTTGAGGAGTGCCAGTGCTTGCTAGTGTATGTTCGTCGGATGTCATGCTGCCGACCGCGAGGGTGACCGTGCGGCGCGACAGGAAGTCTCTGACGTAGTTGTAGCTTCGCTCACCCAAGTTGAGCTTGCTTATGCGGCTCAGGATTGCTTCATGTGCTACATTGTCAAATGCCTTTTCCAGATCTGGGCCGAGGATGACCCGGTTGCCACTAGTTGGGTCATTGATAATCTTGTGGTAGAGCTGGAGCATGACGTCTTGAGTGGAGAGGTGGGACCGGCAGCCCACCATAGTGGGTGGGTAGGCTCCAGTGTCCTCGAGGTGGTGGTTGATGCGGGAGAGGAACGCGCGCTCCATCACCTTGCCGACGCAGGATGTGAGGGAAATGGACCGCAAGTGATCGAGGTTGGACGACTTGCCTGGCTTCGGTATCAGGACTGCTTTAGAGCGTTTCCACGCCTCTGGAATGCGACCTGCTCGCCAGCATTTGTTGATGTATGCCGTAAGAGCGGTTATCGAGGCATCATCGAGGTTTCTTAGAGTCTTGTTCGTAACCTTGTCAGGACCAGGTGCTGATTTGCCATTAAGGTCGTGGAGAGCTGCGCGGATCTCTGACTCATGAAATTCTTCATCGAGTGTCACATTTGTCTCTACAGTGTAATCTCCGTGTTGAACATCGGGCCGGTGAGGGAAGTACTTGGCTAGCAGGCGTGTCACGAGCTGGTGATCACTCGTGGTAGCCTGATCCTTGTGCAAAAGGCGTTGCAGGCTTGCTCGCTGAGCAGACTTGCTCTGCGTTTCCCCCAAGAGGTGACGAAGGAGACGCCACGTGCTGCCATTGTGGAGCTGCCCATCGACTGCGTTGCAGATGTCATACCACTGTTGGCGGCTTAAGGTCTGGAAATGTTCTGCCAGCTGGCGATTGATATGTGCGATCTTCTTACGAAACTTTCGGTTGTGCCTTTGCTTCTTCCATCTTGCGTTTAGTGACGTCTTGGCTTCCCAGAGGTGGGCTAGTCGGCTGTCGATCTTGTCAACCTGGACTTCGCGTGCGAGCGTCTGCGTCGCCTTGTTCATGTCGTCGTTCAGCGTCTCCATCCATGCCCCGATGTCATCGATGTTCTCCTCACCTCTCTGTTCAACTCGCTGCTTTCGGAATTTGTCCCAGTCCGTCCATTTCAATAGCTTAGGAAAAGGGGGTGTACCCGCCTGAGGAATTCGTGTTTCTATGATCATGTGGTCACTACCGAGATCTTCAAAGGTATTGCACCACACTGCTTGAGGGATGTTACGGACCGCCGTGAGGTCTGGTGTCGTGTCCCGTGCCGTAGAGGTGCGCGTGCGGGTCGGCGCCGTGGGATCGGTAATAAGAGTTAATTCGGCGTCATGCAGGCCCTGCCACAGGCGTCGACCTTTGGCGGTAGTGTAGCCATAGCCCCAGGCCTCGTTCGGGGCGTTAAAATCTCCCCCCACCAGAAACGGGTTTGCGCCCGCCAAGGCAAGCGCCCCTCGGCACAGAGAGAGGAAACGAGCCCGTGAGTGAGCCGGATTACTATATACGTTGAGGAGAAATACACTGTGGTTGCGTGTTCTATTGCGAAGGAGCTCTACAAGCATGTTTTCCGCATGTGTGCCGCTTACGCTGTGTTCTTGCACTACTATCCCTTTCCGAATTAAAATTGCAAGTCCGCGATCAACGGGAATCGGCGAGGCATGCGCAGTGTAACCAGGAAGCTTTGGTACGGTACCTACTATTTCCTGTACCATTATGACGTCGGGTTCGGGTTGCGCGTGTCGGACGTATTGTTACAGCAGTGGTTGCTTCTTAGTGAAGCCACGACAGTTCCACTGCCACACCACGAGCTCGTTAGTGGGGCTGGCCATCGTGGTGCTGTACTTGTGCGTTACCTGAAATATGGCTAGGGTGAATGACTGTAGGGCCCATGGTGGGGATCATTTCCATGCCTGGGCGAAGGCCTATGTGAGTCTCGATTTTGTCTATATGGGTTTCAACCCTGTCTGTTCGAGCAGTGAGGTTATTGACCGCAACGCCGATGTTGCGGATCCCGGTTTGAATTTCTGAAACCAGCTTCCTCATTTCTTCTTGTTCTTTCCGCCAGTCATTTATCGTGACATGTGCTTGGCGCCAATCACTTACTGCTGATTCGAGGTTCTCGAGCTGTTGAGACTCGGAACTGGCCACGCTGTCTTCAGCTCGATTCCGCGATTCGATTGTGATAGCAGTCGCCGAAAGCGTCTACAAAAATGAAGAGCGTGGCTGTGAGAGCTGGAGAAGATACGCCTCGAGAACAGGTGGTGAGACCTCTGGTGGTGCCCTATGTACACAAGATGGCTTACAATTTAAAGAAGGTTGAAGGTAGACATGGGGCGCCGCTTGTGTTTTCAGCCCCCAAAAAGCTAGGAAGCTTTTGTTCAGGTATCGAAAGAATACGTGAAGATGAAAAAGGATGCCGCACCAAGCATGGGCGACCGTTTATGAAGTGCGCCGAAGGTGTCGTGTACGAAATCTCCCTCTCGTGTGGCCGCTCCTACATAGGACAAACTGGGTGCTGCTTAAACGACAAAATTAGGGAACATGAAAGAAATGTAGAGCAAGATAAAGAAGGGACAAACATACCCAAGCACATTACGTCCTGCCCGTCATGCTCTTGTGATCCATGTTTTGCAGCAGGGCGGATTCTAGCAAAGAGTAAACATAGAAAAGCTCGGGAAGTGATTGAGGCTTTCTTTATCGGAAAGAAAGCAATCATGTGCGCCAGCGACCCATCAGTTTCTTTATATAAGGCTGAAAATAAATATTTAACCAGTACGCTTCCGTATCAATCTTGATCTGATTGTGTTCCTTCTGTCTAATACGGCTATATTAGTGTATGGTGCGCCTCCGATTAGAGCAGTTGTAAGTTGCGCTCTGTCCTGTCTCCTTTGTTGTTTATGTGTGTGTTCGCGCCTAGTACCCAAGATGAAGGGTGATAAACTCGCCCAACGACACATCCTTTTTTGCTCTCATATGTTCCGGTCGGACCGTGCCACGTGTTGCGCACCGGCTTCGTCTTTCAGCTTGACCGACGGATGGTAGCCACATCCAACTTGCGCATTTTTGAAGCGCTATCAATAAGTCTGCCAAGACGTCTAACTAGGAGCGGCTGGAGCATGCGCGTTCGTAAGCGTGCCTGTAATCAGGCATTAATTTTCGCGTGGTTCGAGGCTAGCTTAGCTTTCAAAACTAGTCGAAATTAGTGAGACCCGATGGCAAGGACACCAATAAGCAGGGTGGCCAAAGTTGAATTCCTATGCTGGCAGCCGCGACCGAGCATGTGCAGGGGATAGTCGGGTTCTTCCTTAAGTATGTAGTTATTATAAAAATTCTCCAGCGCATTTTTTATTGCTTCAACCCTGCTTATTAAACTTCGTCATAAATATGAACACAATGTAGGCAGAATCGCACTGCTCCAAACACCCTTCTTGATGGACGTCAGCTTTTGGCCAATAGCAGCCGGGTATGGGAATCTCGTATATTACAAAATAAAATGTCCAAGAAACAGTGAGGAGCAGGTTTCTGTTGAAAAGAGAGCGTTTGAGAGAAAGATGACTTTGCGCTCCGCTTTTGAGCTCCACGCGCCGCCCAAGACTCCAAAAAATGGCTGAGATATTATAGCAGCGTATGCTATCCGCCGATTACGTTTTTTTCACCAAGCCCGAAAGGTGGTTCAGGACCCCTTTAGGTTCTCGGCTATGCTCATTCCTAATATGCTTGTCTGACTGGGTGCCGTCTATCGCAAGCCTGCGTTACAGCCGTGCAACCACTCCAAAGTTAAATTTCCCGGAGTGACAAAAAATTGGAGGACGGTTAAGCTTCGCCTTCAAGAGTGGAACGCGACAGCGTTCCGGTCGACCCGCCAAGGGGTGTAAGACAATGCGCTACAGCGCAGCGATCACTTACGAGGCGCCCCGCATCGGACTTTGCACCCACCAATCACGCGGTGAACGTCGAGCAACGCAGCGTTCGGCGCGGCAACGAATCGTGCGCCTGAGCAAGCGGAACGAACCGAAGAACTCGGTGTCTCGGAACGTCGTGATCGGCACGGACAACCGGGTGGCTACGTGCCTCGCACCGGTCCCCGCACAGACCCAGTGCTAAAACCCCATGATAATTTGAAAGTAGCGACACTCTTCCCCTCACGGCGCTTTCCTCCTCGATTCTCCTCGCCCGCCGGCTGCGCACGGCGCGCTTTTCCTCCTGGGCTCTCGCGGACGGGCCGCGGGATTCTATGGAGGCGTGTTATTTTGGGCCAGTTGCACGCCCCAGTGGGGTTGAAAATTTTGAGAAATGCTAATAACAGCATCGGTAATGCTGAAGGCAACGTTTATGAGGAGGTTGGTTTTTTCTTAAAGCCGTATGAACGGGGTATACCGATGTAAAGGGAGCTTTGAGGCGAGTTTTATACTGCAGACAATTTTTCTGCCACATGATCTGATGGTTTAATTCGTGTGTCTGATCTAGTATTGCTTGTGACACATCCCTTTGTGTGTGGCTTATTAAGCGAAAGCCTTAGACCTCTGTTTTGAGGTCCCGTTGTGAGCTACAGAAAATATCACGTGACCGAAGGAAGGCGGGAAGCGAACCAAAGCATGTGCAGCCACGTATAAGAGATGATTAATGATTAGCAAAGTAATGACTGATTACTTTGCTAGGGGATTACTTAGCAGGGGGTGGCAGAAAGTTAGGTGGGCGGATGAGATTAAGAAGTTTGCAGGGACAACATGGCCACAATTAGTACATGACCGAGGTAGTTGGAGAAGTATCGGAGAGGCTTTTGCCCTGCAGTGGGCGTAACCAGGCTGATGATGATGGTGGTTGATTAGTGATTGGATTAAGATGAATTCGGGTGTATTAAGGAGGATTAAGGTGGATTAAAGTCGATGAAGGTGCATTAGGGTGAATCAAGGTGGATTAAGGTGCATAAAGGAGGACTAAGTTGCATTAAGGTCGATGAAGGTGGATTAGGGTGGATGAAGGCGCGTTGAGGTGCATTAAGGACGTTTATAGTGGATTAGGGTGGATTAAAGTGCATGAAGAAGGCTAAGCATTGATTAAGAAGGATTAAGGTGGATTAAGGAGGATTATGGTGGGCTAGTGTGAATTAAAGTGAATGAAGGAGGATTAGGGTGGATTAAGGAGGATTAGGGTGAAGTAAGGTAGATGAATGTGGATTCGCGTTTATTAGGGAGAATTAAGGAGGATTATCGTGAATTAGGGTGGATTAAAGTGAATGAGGCAGAATTAGGGTTGATTAAGGAGGATTAAAGTACATTAAGGAGGGTTAGAGTAGATTAAGGTCGATGAAGGTGGATCACGGTGCATTAAGGGGGACTTTCATGGATTCGGTGGATTATTGTGCATTAGGAGGATTATGGTAGAATAATTGGTCTTAACACTCAATGAACCCTAATTCGCCTTAGTCCACCCTAATCCACCTTAATACTCCTTCATCCACCTTAATCCAGCTTAATACTCCCAATTCACCTTAATACAACCTAATCAACCTACATCGCCCCTAATGCAGCTTAGCCTACCCTATACTACCTAATCCACCTTAATACTCCTTCATCCACCTTAATCCAGCTTAATACTCCCAATTCACCTTAATACAATCTAATCAACCTACATCGCCCCTAATGCACCTTAGCCTACCCTATACTGTCTTAATCCTCCTTTGTCAAGCTTAATCCATCATAATCCACCCTAATCGTTCTTCGTCAACCTTATTCCTTATTCATGCGCCTTAATCCAACTTATTCCTCCTCAAAAGTCCCAATCTACCTTAATACACCCTAATCTACCTTTATCAAAGCTAATCCAGCTCCCTAATCCACCTTAGTCTACCCTAATCCATCCTAATATGTCTTAATCCTCCTTTATCGACCCTAATTCACCTTAATCCACATTAATCGACCTTAATCTACCGTTAGCCACCTCAATCCTCCTTAATCCTTGTTTATGCACACTAATCCGCCCTAATCGGTCTTAATACCCTTTCATCAACCATTCACTTTAATACACCATAATCCGCCTTAATTCTCCTCCACCCACCTTAATATTTATTCATGCGTCTTAATCCTTCTTAGTGCATTCTAATCCACATTAATCTTCTTTGATACGCTCTAATCAACCTTAATCCTCCCTAATCCACCTTATGTCAATCACTAATGATTCATTAATTAACTTGGGTAATCATTCCCTTATACAGGGGTGGACGTGCTTTGGGTCACCTCCGGCCTTCCTTGGGTCAAGTGATACTTCCAGTTTACAACGCGACATTGAAACAGAGACCTAAAGACTTTCGCCTTAAAACTTAGAAAAAAAACTCAATGTTGACTGGCTAATGATCATCACCTGCAATACCGCGGGTATACTTGGCACTAATTTTTTCAGGGAGCAATCTATAATGCTGCACGTCCGACTGAATAACAACAGTTAACAACGTGCGAGGTGATGGAGCCGCCCCAGAATATTAAGCATATTGAGGACAACCGCAACAAAAACGCTGGTGAGCAGGACGGAAGAATGAAAAAAAAATACATCATTACGGGATGCTTTGCTACGAGCTATAAGAAAGACACCTCAGTTCGCAAACAACACTGTTCTTCGTCGGAACAAAGTTCTTTCGGCCAATGTCATACAGCCACTGCTTCCTGCGCAAGCCGTCACGTTTTCCTTGTGGTATCATAAAAAAGGCATAACCATCTTCAGGCTTCTTGCTGCCGTTATATTCCCAACAGCCCGGCATAGCGCTAGCACATAGAGCAGGAAACACAGCGTACAGCGTTCGCTACGCCGAGCTAAAGCGCCGAGCCAGCCGTGCTCAGGAGGAAAATGGCGTGAACAAAAAGAAAAACACAAGCAAAACTCAAGAACCACGCGTTTCCAACGGCAACAGCAGGGAGACCAATCGTTGTGCAGAAAAACGGGGGCAAAACTGGTTGCCGCGGGGGAACGCACAAGGGGCGAGGAGGAGGCGAGGAAGTCGCGTGGCGGCGGAGAGTTCAAAGAGTGTCGCTACTTTCAAATTTCAAGGGACTTTACCCAATGCACGCGTGGCGCGCCAGCTGTCGGGGCAGCGCCGTACATCGCTAGGAGGGGGTTTTCTGTGTTTGCCGCTAGATGGCTCTGCATGAGCGGAAAACGCAGAAGAAATGTAGCGGAAACGTACTTCGCTACGCGTTTAACTGCGACTTCTGTAATTTGCATGCTGATAATTACCAATATACACAGCAGCATAACTTTCTACGGCACGTTTGTAAGTCACTACCGCATTCACTAGAAGCGTTTTTGTCCCATTTTCAACGATCGAACTCATGGCTGAGTGGTAGAACCCGGTTCGATTCCCACCCAGCCCATCTTGCAAGTCGTTATTATTTATGAGTTGCCTTCCGCTATTTTTCTCCCACGGCCAACGCCGCCGACGTGGACGTCACTCGCTTTTCTGCGACACGAGCTCGTTAACGCTGTCGCGTTAAAACAGTGATATGATTTTCTTGCTGCAAGTAGAAGGAAAGGCGCGAGCTGCATTTTCTTATTTCGGAACGCAGCTCTTAGGCGACCGTTCTTGCGGCGAGTGGCGACGTGAGCTTGACACTGCGATTGAGCACAACAGCAAATGATAAAGGAGTGAGCGCGGAGCGGGAGATCGAACACGCGAGCTGCCACCTGCGGAGACCAATGGACCCCTTCACACCGCGCGGGAAACTGGCGTCAGGCGGACGCCCCCGACCGCTCAATGCGTAATCGTATCTGGTCTCAGCAGGATCGCTCGCTTCGTATTATCGTCTGCTCGCGTCAGCTCTTGCTCGCGCTTGTTGGGTTCGCTTGGTTTGGTCTTGTTCATGCTTGTTTCGACTGCCATGGTATGAGATTGTTTTTTTACAATGAGGAGTCTAAACCGAGACGTCCTGATGGAAAGGTTTTTGCAGACAATGTGCCATATCCGATTCTGTACGACAAGGTGGATCGAATCCCGGCCACGGCGGCCGCATTTCGAAGGGGGCGAAATGCGAAAACACCCGTGTGCTTAGATTTAGGTGCACGTTAAAGAACCCCAGGTGGTCAAAAATTTCCGGAGTCCTCCACTACGGCGTGCCTCATAATCAGAAAGTGGTTTTGGCACGTAAAACCCCAAATATTATTACGACAAGGTGGACCCTTGAATGCAAGGACGGTAATGCAAGGACGCGCGCTGACTCTCGCGCTCTAAAGAATGAAAAAGGTACCTCTTACATGGGGGCAAGCTTGTGTAGTCTATTCTCGATTTAACCACGCTGCAAAAATTTTTCAGTGGTTGAACGTTTCTCCTGTTACTCCAGCATGGACGTACGTACACAGTAACAAGTCACACCATTGCACTTGTGCATGTAGTTTTTCTCATTCGGTACTTCTTTCCAGTTCCGTGAATCTTTTTTGTCTCATAAGCATCGTACGGCAACTATAGTTGAGAAGCCCGTCGCGCAATAACATTTCTCTCTCAAGGCCAATTTCGCTGAGAGTTTTTAATTAAGTGAAAATGAGACACTCACCCAATCGTAGCGAATGCTACAAAGAAAACCCATCCGGGTTCCTCGAAATAAATGCCTCGCAGTTGGAAAACAAAAACAAAAAAGGCGGTGGTCCGGAGTTCGAGCCCCGCACAAGGACGAATTTTTCTTCAGCTGCGAGGGTTTTCTTTCGAAGAACCCGTATGGGTTTCCTTTGTAGCAACTGCTACTATCAGGTGGATGTAGTAATTTTTCCTTAACTAATTAGTTCCATTCACCTTGCGGGTTTCCGCTGAACTTTTACGTCAATCACTGTGCATACTAATAACCAAACTACTAAAAATAATAATTACGACCTGAAGAGTTCTGTTAATGCTGGAAAAGCGCAGTGTATATACGGTTCAGTTCCGTGATAGTATAAGGAAATGTGGAGAGCAAAAAAAAAGAATTGTGTCTTCCTTTGTTCGACCAGTAAATAACGTGAATGAAGCCAGGTTGTGAAATCCAACAGAGACCAGTGCTGAAAAATTTTGCCCGAAGCGTAATTCATCCCCAGCCCGTGCACATATGACACGTGTACTTATCTTTATGTGGCGACCACGTTTCACCGCCTAACAAATGTAATCGCACAGCGCGGGACGCGCCTGCGTGTATCAGAAGTTTCTGGAAAGTTATCGATGCTTCTACCCGGCTGTCTGTTGTCGACGAACCTTGTGTTATCTGATTTCATCGCGTGACGCGAATGGTGTAGAACTTTCTGGTAGGCACGCGGGTCCGAACGATTAGTCTGGAACGTTCGACGACTGCTGTAAAAAGCCGACGCGCTTGACCCGCTGATCAGATTTCCGACGATCGCCGACCGTGTTCGCCGCTATCGTTGTGCTATAAGTGTAGCCTGTTTTTGTGGGCACAGGTTCGGCCAATAAAAGTTAGTTTTGTATTTCACCGTATTGCTGCTTTCGTCACCGTCACTACCACGTGACATCTGGTGGAGGTGCTTGTGTGTTCATGTACCGAACGTCCCCGCAAAGCCGCGATCCAAGCCCGAAGCCCGAGGACAGAACCAACATCGCGCAAGACCAGCGTGCTAGCCGCAGACTGCAAGGACTGCCCCCAGAGCACGGACTTCTACCTGAGACGATAAAAAATATCGTGGTCAAGACAACCCCAATGGCTGCCCCAGCGTCCCCCGTTATCCTACAACAACCTCGGGACCCACTAACCTTGCATGGAGCAGCGACTGAAGACCCGGAATCATGGCTGGAGACCTACGAACGAATCGCGACATTCAACAACTGGGACTCCGACGACAAGCTGCGGCATGTCTACTTCGCCTTAGAAGATGCCGCCAGAACGTGGCTTGAGAACAGGGAGTCGACCTTGACAACGTGGGACTTGTTCCGTAGCGGCTTCCTGCGCACCTTTACAAGCGTCGTGCGCAAGGAAAGGGCCGAAGCTATGCTGGACGCCCGAGTGCAGCTACCAAACGAGAACGTTGCCATTTTTACGGAAGAAATGAGCCGTTTGTTCCGCCACGCCGACCCGGATATGGCCGAGGAGAAGAAAGTCCGCCTACTGATGCCTGGTGTAAAGGAGGAACTTTTCGCCGGAATGGTAAGAAGCCCACCAAAGACCGTCGAAGAGTTTCTTCGTGAGGCGCTGAACATTGAGAAGACGCTCCACATCCGAAACCGGCAATTCGATCGCCGCACGAACTCTACAAACTACGCCGGGGTTCAGTAACTGGCTACCGACGATCTACGCGAGACTATCAGAGCGGTCGTACGGGAGAAGCTGCAGAAGTTCTACCCAAGGTCGCAGTCCCAAGTGGATCCAATCGCTGAAATCGTCAAAGAAGAGGTTCAGCGATCGCTTGGAGTCCCTGAGGTGCAACCACGATCACCGCAACCTCAGCCGGAAGCGATGACCTACGCCGCGGTCGCCCGCCATCAAGGTCGCCCTCCGCGACAACGCAAGTACCCTGTAACGCCGCAATTCCGTCGTCCACCGCCACCGCCACCAGCACGCCCACCCGTCGCCCAGCGCAGCTACGCGAGGAAGACGGACATTTGGCGAGCCCCCGACCACCGCCCGCTCTGCTACCACTGCGGAGAAGCCGGCCATGTGTACCGCCGATGCCCATACCGGGAGATGGGACTCCTAGGGTTCGCCATTAAAGCGCCGCGACCACAGATTAGCGAACGACCTCGCGATGTCACCGACTACCTCGCCGCTACTCAGTGGAGCCCTCGACGACCGTCCCGTTCGCCGTCACCAGGCCGCTACCTGTCACCGCTGCGCCGACCATACAACGGCCCAGCCAGGGGCCGCTCTGCGAGTCCATATCCGGAAAACTAAAAGCAGCAACCGACGGAGGTGCGGTTGCTGTTCGTCGAACTGACGAAGATCCTCCGCCGCCGACGAAGACGACAAAGAGACCATCTCGACGAACTAATGACGACACGCCATCGTCCCGATGAAGTCAGGAAGCCAAGACTACACCGACGAAAGACGACTTCACGACGCGACGTTACAACTTCAGTTCAACACGACGCAGTTGTGATCCGACGCCAAGACCTAACTGTAACGCAAGACAAAGAACAGCCGACCTCGACGTGCTTCTCGACGGCCACGCAGTCACCGCCTTAGTAGACACAGGAGCAGATTACTCCGTCATGAGTGGACCCATCGCCGCCCAGTTGAGGAAAGTAAGACTGCACGGGAAGGCCCTCAAATTCGGACCGCTGGAGGACACCTGATTACGCCGACTGGGATCTGCACGGCAAGAATTACCGTTCATGACGGGACTTACACTGCCACCTTCGTTATCCTCCTTATCCTCCAACAGTGTTCACGAGACGTCATTCTCGGCATGGACTTCCTGAATCAACATGGCGCAGTCATCGACCTGAAGTCGAAATCAATAATGCTGTCGCAAAATCAAGCGATACCGCCGGAGAGCTGTCGTAGTCACCACGCCTTCAGTGTGCTCGAAGATCAAGTGAGCATCCCGCCGCGCTCCAGCATTATTATTTCCGTCGGCACCGAAACACCCGCTGACGTAGAAGGTGTCATCGAGGGCGACCAACGTCTACTGCTCGACCGTGAAATTTGCGTCGCAAGAGGGATCGCTCGACTCTACGGAGGGCAAGTGGAAGTTATGCTAACCAACTTCAGCCAAGATCAACAAGGGCACGAGAATCGCATACATCGAGGAAATTGTGGAAACCAGCAATGCCTTTCTCCTCGCGGATTCAGCCGCATCTACCCCGATGAGCATAGTCCCCGAACCAGACTTCGACGTGAATCCAAGTCTTCCTATGAGTAAGCAGCAACAGATCAGAAGTCTTCTCCGACGATACCAAGACTACTTTTCGACGTCATCGAGGACTCGACAAACACCAGTTGCAAAGCATCGCATAATAACCGAAGAGTGCGCTCGACCACTCCGCCAGAGCCCTTACCGAGTTTCGACACGAGAACCTGAAGCTATTAGGCAACAAGTCGACGAAATGCTGCACGACGACATCATCCAACCGTCGAAAAGCCCGTGGGCCTCTCCTGTAGTCCTGGTGAAGAAAAACGACAGAACCCTACGCTTCTGCGTCGATTATCGTCGACTGATCAAGATGACGAAGAAGGATGTGTACCCCCATCCACGGCTAGACGACGCATTGGATCGGCTCTGCAACGCTAAATACCTCTCGTCGATGGACCTCAAGTCCGGCTACTGGCAAATAGAAGTCGACGAGAGAGATCGCGAAAAGACCGCCTTCATCACGCCAGACGGCCTCTACGAGTTCAAGGTCATGCCATTCAGACTGTGCTCGGCGCCTGCAACGTTTCAGCGCGTCATGGACACGGTGTTAGCAGGATTGAAGTGGCAGACGTGTCTTGATTACTTGGATGACGTCGTTGTCTTCGCCACAAATTTCGACGATCACCTTAGGCGGCTTGCGACAGTGTTAGAGGCCATCAAGTCATCAGGGCTCACTCTGAAGCCGGAAAAGTGCCGCTTCGCTTACGATGAGCTTTTGTTCCTAGGCCACGTCATCAGCAAATCAGGAGTACGCCCTGACCCACAGAAGACAGCTGTCATCGCAAAGTTCCCGCAGCCAACCGACAAGAAGGCAGTGCGCAGATTCCTTGGCATGTGTGCCTACTATAGGCGCTTTGTCAAGGACTTTTCACGCATCGCGGAGCCGCTAACACATCTAACCAAATGTAATGTCGAGTTCAAGTGGGAAACGCCGCAGGCCAAGGCATTTCAAGAACTCAAACGACGCATGCAGTCGCCGCCGGTACTTGCACACTTCGACGAGGACGCCGATAACGAAACCCACACTGACGCCAGTAGCCTAGGCCTCGGTGCCCTCCCAGTCCAGAGGAAAGAAGGACTTGAACGGGTGATATCGTATGCTAGCCGGTCGCTGTCAAAAGCGGAAAGCAATTATTCTACGACTGAAAAGGAATGCCTCGCCATCATTTGGGCTACAGCTAAATTCCGCCCTTACCTCTATGGCAGGCCATTCAAAGTCGTCAGCGACCATCACGCGTTGTGTTGGCTAGCTAACTTAAAGGACCCTTCAGGACGGCTGGCGCAGTGGAGCCTCAGACTGCAAGAATATGACGTCACGGTAATATACAAGTCTAGAAGAAAACACTCCGACGCCGACTGCTTATCACGCGCACCCATCGATCCCCCGCCGCAAGACGACGAGGACGACGACGCCTTTCTTGGAATAATAAGCGCGGAAGACTTCACTAAACAGCAACGAGGAGACCCGGAGCTAAAAGGCCTCGTCGAGTATTCGGAAGGGAACACCGACGTTGTCCCTAGGGCATTTAAGCGCGGGTTGTCTTCGTTCACGCTACAAAACAAACTGCTCGCGAAGAACTTCTCACCAGTCCGCGCCAGCTACCTTCTTGTTGTACCGTCAGCGCTGCGTCCAGAAATACTGCACGCCCTACGCGCCGATCCAACCGCTGGGAACCTCGGATTCTCCCGGACGCTGTCGAGAATACAGGAAAGGTATTACTGGCCGCGTCTGACCGCCGACGTCGCCCGTTACGTCAAGACATGCCGAGACTGTCAACGACGCAAGACACCACCGACAAGGCCAGCAGGATTACTACAGCCGATCGAACCTCCTCGCCGACCATTCCAGCAGATTGGGATGGATTTGTTGGGGCCGTTTCCGATGTCAACATCCGAGAATAAGTGGATCGTCGTGGCGACGGACTATCTCACCCGCTTTGCTGAAACTAAAGCTCTACCAAAAGGCAGTGCAGCCGAAGTGGCGAAATCTGTCGTCCAGAACATCCTGCTGCGACATGGTGCCCCAGAAGTCCTCATCACCGACAGAGGAACGGCTTTTACAGCAGAGCTCACCCAAGTCATTCTGCAGTACAGCCAGACAAGCCACAGGAGGACAACGGCCTACCACCCGCCGACGAATGGTCTTACGGAGCGGATGAGTAAGACCCTCGCCGACATGCTAGCGATGTACGTCGACGTCGAACACAAGAACTGGGATACCGTCCTGCCGTACGTAACATTCGCTTACAATACGGCGGTGCAAGAAACAGCACAGATCACGCCGTTTAAGCTGGTTTACGGCAGGAACCCGACGACGACGCTGCCCCACGTCACTGACGAAGAGAATGTTGACGTCGCTAGCTATCTCCAGCGCGCCGAAGAAGCCCGACAGCTCGCCCGCCTACGGATCAAGAACCAACAGAGGACCGACAGCCGACACCACAACCTCCGACGACACTTCGTCGAGTACCAGCCCGGCGACCGTGTTTGGGTTTGGACACCGATACGCCGACGAGGACTGAGTAAGAAACTATTGCTCGGCTATTTCGGACCCTACAAGGTCATTCGACGTATTGGCGCACGGGACTGTGAGGTCGTGCCAGACGGAATTTCGCGTTCAAAGCGGCGCCGCGCACGATCTGAAGTGGTCCACGTGGCGCGTCTTAATACCTTTTACGGACGCTGACGAACTTCCTCATTTAGTTATTTTCTTTGCTACGGGTGTTTTTCTTTATTACTTTCGTTTGTATGCAGCACCGGGTCGATGCTTTTTAAGAGGGGGGTATTGACACGTGTACTTATCTTTATCGGGCGACCACGTTTCGCCGCCTAACAAATGTAATCGCACAGCACGGGACGCGCCTGCATGTATCCGAAATTTCTGGAAAGTTATCGATGCTTCTACCCGGCTGTCTGTTGTCGACGAACCTTGTGTTATCTGATTTCATCGCGTGACGCGAATGGTGTAGAACTTTCTGGTAGGCACGCGGGTCCGAACGATTAGTCTGGAACGTTCGACGACTGCTGTATAAAAGCCGACGCGCTTGACCCGCTGATCAGATTTCCTACGATCGCCGACCGTGTTCGCCGCTATCGTTGTGCTATAAGTGTAGCCTGTTTTTGTGGGCACAGGTTCGCCCAATAAAAGTTTGTTTTGTATTTCACCACATTGCTGTTTTCTTCACCGTCACTACCACGTGACGGCGAAGAGTTCGAAGAATTACGACCTGAAGAGTTCTGTTGATGCGGGAAAAGCGCAGTGTATATACGGTTCAGTTCCGTGATACTATAAGGAAATGTGGAGAGCAAAAAAAAAAAATTGTGTCTTCCGTTGTTCGACCAGTAAAAAACGTGAATGAAGCCAGGTTGTGAAATCCAACAGAGACCGGTACTGAAAAATTTAGCCCGAAGCGTAATTCATCCCCAGCCCGTGCACATATTCGTTTAGTGTGCCTGGAGCGGAACCGATCCAGAGAGAGAGAGAGAAAAGAATGCAGAGAGGGGCAGGGAGGTTAACGAGAAAAAATCATAAAGCTTAGTGATACGGAACGAAATGGTACAAACATATAAAGCATCACGGTATAGAAAAGAACATCGCTCGGCATATTCCAAAATGTCTCTTTATTTCTTCAGTCGTAGCACCCAACAAGTAATTTACTGCTAAGTACAGCTCGCAGGACGGAGTGTATGCGAGAATTCTGACAGGCGTTGGGTATATACCCGTAAATGCGCGATCCTCAGCAAGCCATCTTATGGCTTCCTGCTCCTATATGAAGACCAGTCAGTAGTTGTGAGCTGAAAACGAAGAAACACAATGTGAATTGTTATTTCTTCTGACAACACATCTTACATGCTGCAAATAGCTCAATAACAGTAAATACAGGAAGCAAGCAAAAAAAAGAGCGCCTGTGCTGCTGTGATGGCTACGCAGGCAGCATCAGAATTTTTTTTTTCATTAAGAGGAAGCTTTAACTCGGGTGCTCATATCTAAATACGCGTAAAAGGAGAATTCATTTTTCTCGGCAACCACTGCACCAAATTTGGCGAAGTATGTTGCATTTAAAAGGAAAACGTAAAATCTAGTCAGTGTTGGTTTCGAATTTTCGATTTAGGTCGTCAATTTGTTATTAAAGAGTGGCAAAAATCGAAATTTTTTTTAGCACAGTGCTATCAAGTTTGCAACTCTGTAACTCCGCAACGAAAAATGATATCACAATTATGTGAATTGCATCTAATGCTACATGTAAAGCCGTCAAAGTTAATATGTTACACATGAATCTTAAAAAAAATTTGTAATATGGAAATACAGATTTTGCAGAATCCTTGTACACAACGTCACAAATTCACGTAAGATGTAAAATGACATATCAAATTTGTCCGCTTTCTATGATCTAGTGGATGCCGTTTTCAGAACCGCGATAACTGTTTTTCATGCAGAGCTAGTAATTTGTAAATGGTGTGCTTCTATCCTTTTTACGACCTTTGAAGTTTTGAAAATATTTTTAACAAAATTCAGGCCCTAAATCGAAGTTCCGCTTCCAACAGTCACTAGAACATAACTTGCTCACTCAAGTGCAAGAATTTTAATTAAATTTGGTCCAGGGGTTATCTGAGAAAAACGTTTTTGCGATTTACATGTATTTTTACATCAGCAACGCCCCGCAGCAGGAAACAGCGCGGAGTGACGTAATGAAGCTCGCGTGCCATCGTGAGGTCGGCAACACGAGTAAGTGTTCTCCGGTGCCACGTCCTGTCGTAGTCGTGCTCGGGCCACGTGTGCCCTTTCTAGAGTGAGCGGCGCACGCTGCATAGGTTGAGTGTCTGTGATGTTCCTTTCGAACGGTTGAGTCTCCTGCTGGCGTAAGCATGGTAGACAGCATAATGTGGATGTCGAAGCAGTGCAGTTCGTTGTTGTTTTGCTAACGAGGCAATCTTCGCTTTCATGCTGCACCATGTCAGCGAGGAAGGAAATGTACGCTGTGCAGGTAGACTTGTGACCATTCGTGTAGAGTGTAAGAGGCCGATCTCACCGCTGGCATCCAGTTGTAAGGGTTGTAGTCGGGCATGAACTGTGTGGTAGCGGGCCCACGCCGTCGTCCAACTCACTCACGCTTGGGACGTGGGTGTAGGGAGGAACTTGCTCTCATCGAGAACCAGGTGTACAGGATCTGTTTACACATTTACATTAAAACAAGAGATACATTCGACAGTTTAGAGTGACTCCCAAATGGAGCACGCAAGACGAAGCATACAGCTCACGAGCACAAAGATTAAAGCTCACCGCTTGTCGAGCACGAGCACTCTAGCAGCCGACAAGCTGCTGCTTAAAAAGCCTCTGTCCTCCCTAGGAACCTAGGGGAGGGAAAACTCCTGTCCAACCGTAGTGCAATCGGACCGTCCACAGTCGTTGGGGCATAGTCGACCCGCCTTTTGAGGGGGAGGGCTCACACACACCCGTACGCACTTTTTATTCCCAGAACCCGAGTTGAGAGGGTCCTCGTAGCCAGATGGTCACGCCTGACCCCAGCCCGCGCTTCTTAATTCCAGAGCTGACTTTCTCCGGTAGTCGCCACGAGTGTCAGCAGACTGTGACGACTCCTGGGGCCCGAGGAAGAACGTACTGCAAAGCACCCTTTTGTTAGAGTAGCTCTTCTTGCTGCAAAGAGGCCATGAAGGCCACGGCAAATCAACCAACAATGCACGGTCCGCCAAACGCGGCCAACCCTGCTGCCAGCGCCGACTCTGCGAAGAAGGCGCATGGTGGATTAACGCTGCCGTGGTCTCCAATTCTCCGAATGCAGTTCATGGTCGGTTAGCGCTGTCATCTTCGCCAGTTCTCTGAAGGGCGCCACCACCGCGGGTCGATCGAAGCACCTGCAGCGGGCTGAGATAGCTTTGCAGAACTGTACCCCTGCAGGCCGATCGTAACAAGAGAGCGGTACTCCTGTTGCTTTCGCGGATCTGGTGGAAATTCAAAAATTTCCAAAATTACGAGAGGCCTGTGTAGCCTCCGACAACTCGGAAATGTCAGACGATAAACCAAATTGTCTGCGACATTATCAAGAATCACAGCTAGGATGTGTCCCGACGTTTTTCGAAGCTTGTTGTACAAACGCTTTTGCTTAATCTTGTTTTGCTAACGGGGCAATCTTCGCGTTCATGCTGCGCCTTGTCAGTGAGGAAGGAAATTATTTTTGTGTAAACAGACGAAGCCTAAAGTTGGCCTCACTTCTGATATTATTCTCGTGAATTTTTTTTCCAACGACGTATCTTCAGCTATGTCATCAGTGGTCCCGCTAAACGCGTTTTCGTTGTTCCTGAACATTGCACGTATATTTTTTTTCATCATGATGCAATGAATATGAGGTGTCTTGCTGCAACGTTTAAGGCTACTTCTCATTATTTCAGTAATATATTCATCGCTTGCCATCGGTATTCATGTGTTCTGTTGAGTTTATATTATCACCTTTCAAGTCTTTGATGTGTTCATGATGAAGTTATCGGATGCTTGCATTACTTGTAATTAAACTGACGTTTCTGTGTCATGAATAAAAAATATTACAAGAACATTCAGTTTTCACGGTTACCATTTCGTCCTTAACATATAAATACTCAAATCCACGAGCTTATACGCCTCGTAAGGAATGTTGATCCTTAGATAGCTTGGACATATTCAGTATAAATCAAGTTAAAGACACCTTGAGAAAAGGGCAGTGCGGAGGTCGACAGGTGGAGCCGCGTTCAGGACACCGCACTGCACATACCGATGCCAATGCTTAAAACGCTGGATTCAGTGTATTCGCATTATCTTTGTAATCCTAAATTTCTTGCCTGACATTCAAGCCTAAACATCAGTTGAAATGTTTGGCGCGGCGGTGAGGCCATCTCTAAATCTTCTTCCCGAAAACCTGCGCATTTGAACAAGTCCGTAGCCTGCGCGCAACCTGTGATCGTTCAACAACATGGGAAGCCTAAGTCGAAGTGCAGTGCGTCGAATAGGTTCGCGAATAGGTCCAGTGTTGCAAAGTGACTTGGGAACCGTTTCAATTTTTGTATTTGTCTGAACTAGTACTGGATCGGAAAGAAATCATAGCAGGCTGAACCCGAACCCAAAGGTAATGTTTTGGATGGACTCCCTGAATGAAACTAGTTAGTTCTTTCACGAAAGATCCGTGTAATTCGGAAATAAATGATAATGCTATTAAAGACCAGACAACTGGCTGGTTGGGACGGTCGGTGTGTAACATTGAAAAAAAAAAGTAGCAGTTTCGCCCTAAAGTTGAAGCATTGATTGTGATAGCAAATTAGTGGACAGTTATACGAAGTAAGGATAGTAGTTTGATCGGCGGTATAAACTAGGAAACATTCTCCTATTAACTTAAATAACAAGCATGGTGTCAACGCGCACAGGCAAACGATCACGTCACACTCGATTACCGCGGGCACTCGCTGTCGAAACGCTGGTGTAAGCAAGCGCGGCCGGCGGCAGCGAACGAAGTGACCTTCGGGCTGTCTATCGCTGCAACGCAAACAGTGGTGAGAAAGCAGCACGCACAAAGTTATGAGCCGTCCGCAGGTCGCTTTCAAGATAGGGCGCGTGCAACCGCGCGCCGCCGAGCAAAGAATGCAGTTGCTGGCGGAGTAGAAGCCGCCCGCCCACTCCACCCCCCCGCGCTGCCTCCACACTTTCCTCCGTTTCGCGCGCCAGAGTGAGCCGCGATCGTCGTCCCCGTCGCGTGCTTTGACTCGCATATAAGGCTCATTCGCAGCGCTGAGTGACAGCAGTCGTGCGACCAAGTTGGTTGCAATGGGACCCGTCGCAAATGGTCGCTGTTCGCGAAAAGCGATAATTTTGGGCCAGTCGGTCGCTGCTCGATTTTTCAGTCGCGCGACCGCGGTCGCAAAACTCCTAGACCAATCAGCGGCGCGCCGAAAGCTATGTAGCGTGTCAACATACAAAGTCCACGCCACCATGACAAATTACAGGAATGTAACTGGTGTCTTGTCTCGTGATTCTGGGGCGCAGCTCTTCCAGCAACATGTCGAATGTACGCGGTAGCATTCGAAGAAAGCTAAAGAGCAGCAAAATAACCCACAAAAAGTGTGCACCGATTGCCACCCAAGGCAAACTAGAAATTACAACTTACTCCCAATAACACTCCTCCTCATGCGCGCAGAGTTCTGGCAAGAGGCGGCTATCGTGGCCGGCCACTTATCGCGAACGGAGGCACGGGCGCACGCACTAGCATCGCTTTTCTTCGGAAGCTTTCGCACTGCCACAGCTGACGCCCCGGCAGAGCACACCAGCACAGTGACGACGTCTTCCTCTTTGCTCGCCTCAATATCCATGGCTGTTGTCGGAACGCGAAACGAGCGAAGTGCTTGCGAACTGCGCAGATCTCTACAGAGTTCCCGCTGAGAACGTTAATCTCCGGAAATGCGACTTGCAGGTCGCGTTGAGCCGGGCCTTGCAGTATGAGCGTCGCTCGCATTGAGTCTCTTTTTGGTCGCCAGTCGCAAATGGTCGCGCGATCTCTTCAAGTCCCCGGTGTGATTGTGCTTGAATACAGCGTACAGTGCGCGGTGACGGCAGTGTTATCGTCCTTGTACTTTACACGGAACATCACGGTGACGGCGACGGCAAGAATGCACCTAGAATGTCCATATTATTGCTATCGCAATTAGAGACGCAGTTTCCCCCGAAAGGCGAAGCACCGATTGCGATAGCAAATTACTGGACAGATATACCATGTAAATATAGTAATTTTATCGGCTGTATAAACTTGTAAACATAGTCATACTAAATAAATTAAGAAGCACTGTGTCACGCGTGCGCGTAAACACACATGAACACATCTCACTCAGTGACCGCGGAAACCCGCTGTCAAAACGCTTGAGGGTTGATGCTACGTCTCGCATCCAACGCGAACTAAGCCGCGAAAACAGCGCGCGGCGGACTTTACCCCCGTCGCAGATGGCTTTCAGTGTACAGCGGCCCGGCCGTATTTTTACAATTGCTAATAGGTACAGCGGAGCATAGTGTTTCTCGCGTCGCTCGACGCTTCTGCTCAGGCGCGAGTAAGAGCGGGTGCGAGAGAGAAAATCTGGGGCCTTTGCTCCTTGAATACGTGACTCTGCCAAGGCACTCCGGAGGAGGTTGCTTAGCGCGTATTATATTTGTTTGTCCCCTAGACATGCCGGTATTGCGGAGTGCGGTCGAGCGCCGCTGGCTGCCCGCGCGGTGCGGCAGTGGGCATGGACGCCCCAACTGGTTATCGCTGTCTCTGAAGGGGCAATGTTCTGAGTGGTGTTGTATAAGTCGCGGGTCGCTTTTTGCGTCGCGACGATAGATTGCATTTTTTACCAGCACTGCTCCAGGAGGGTACATGTAACCGGCAAACGGAGGCCTCAGGAGAGCACCAGAGGTTATAATAAAGCAGGTGGCGCAGGATCTCCAGGACACTCAAGGGGCAGCGGGGGGATCAAAGCTGAAAGCAGGGCAGTCCGTGGGTTGGGGCCGCGGAGGCCGAACGTTGTTTGTTTCAGTTAGCAACGTTGTTAGGAACGTTTTTTAGTTAGGCACGTTGTTTCAGTAAGTAGAAGAACGCGATTGAATAAATATTGTTATGTCCAGCGGCTAACTTGTGACGCTAAGTTCAGCTTTACCGCGCCCCGCGACTTCTGCCGACACGCCTAGGGACAAACGCATACAACACGCGCTAAGAAACCTCCTCCGTAGTGCCTTGGCAGAGTCATATATTCAAGAAGCAAAACTCCGCACATTTCCTCTCTCGCACCCGCTCTTACTCGCGCGTACACGTCTGGCGTCTCCGCAAGTGCCACGTCACGCTGTACCTACCTAGCAGCAATTGCATGTACGCCGCCCGGGCCGCCCAGAGTAAAACGTGCACTCCCCCCACCGCTCTACCCTTACCCCGGATCCTTGCGCGCGACCGAGGACGGCGCGCTTCCTCCCCGCTTTGCTCCCTTTCGTGCGCGAGATTGAGCCGCGATCGATGCCTCACCATCGCCCGATTCCACTCGCACACACAGCATACGCTGTGCGGCGACGATTTTATCGCCCTTGGACTTTATACGGAACCTCACGGCGACGCTGAGGCAGACGCCAGAAATGCGCTTGGAGTGTCCTTACAGTTGTTACCTCAGTAAAACAGTCATTTAAAAACAAGCCCAGTAACATTTCATAATTCTCAATTTTCCTACACCAAATACGTGGGTGCAGTCTCTCAGTTTATCTCATCTCATGAAAATCATAAAGATTGAGAGGTAAATTACCACTGTTTTCCATATCGGTTGCCCATTCGGAGAGCCTGTAAGCTTAAAGCTACGATTTTTTCTGTTGACATTCAACAGAACAGAAGGAATCCTCATTAGAAGCCAGTGTAAGCACTGCGAACCGGTTGATCTAGTCATCTGTTTACGCTAGAACTCATATTCCATGAATTCTTAATAGAACGTGTATAAGTGCTGAATTCAAATATTTTACGTTCTCAATAGTTGTAGGTATTTTTTTTTTCTTTTAGCCATGTTGGCACTGCAACCTGAACACACAAAACGCGATGGACATGTTCTTACGTGCTTCAGTTCACATGTGCGCAAAGGTCACTGCAGAGCCAAACTTTGGGGCCTATACTGTGAAGCTATGCTTTTCTTGCTATCTCCCTTCTGTCTAGAACCGTCCAAATAGCACACCCGCCACGGTGCCTTCGCTGCTATGATGTTGCGCTGCTAAGCAGGAGGTCGCGGGATCAAATGGAGGCCATGGTAGCCGCATTTCGATGGTGGCGAAATGCAAAAAACGCCTGTGTTCCGTGCACTGGGGCACCGTGAAGATCCCCTGGTGGTCAAAATTAATTCGGAGTCCCCTACTACGGCGTCCCTGATAATAAAATGGCGGTTTTCGCACGTACAAACCCACAATTCATTCATCCATTCATTCATTCATCCATCCATTCATTCATTCATTCATTCATTCATTCATTCATTCATTCATTCATTCATTCGTTCATTCGTTCGTTCGTTCGTTCGTTCGTTCATTAGTTAGTTCGTTCGTACGTTCATTCATTCATTCATTCATTCATTCGTTCGTTCATTCATTGATTCATTCATTCATTCAACATAGCAAAGCGAGAAAAAGGCATTGCTTGGACTTTCCCCACAGCTGGTGGCACTTGATCGCTGCATCAACAGCAGTGTACACAGCAGCACACTCGCGCGAACATCATTGGACACGTCTTATTATTGCCGATTTTGAGAATGTTCATTCCTTTGAAAGCCGAGTACAGGCAGGAATATAGTTCAACCACAGCATGCTGATGACACAACATGCGGCCCTCGCAAAGGCTGGGAACCGCCGCGGTTGCTTAGTGGCTATGGTGTTGGCCTGCTGAGCACGAGGTGGTGGGATCAAATCCCGGTCACGTCAGCCGCATTTCGATGGGGGCGAGAACACCCGTGTACTTAGGTTTCGGTGCACGTTAAAGAACCCCAAGTGGTCCAAATTTCCGGAGTCCCCTACTGCGGCGTGCCTCATAATCAGATCGTGGTTTTGGCACGTAAAATGCCATCATTTAGTTCGTAATGAACGGCTGGCCTTCAAATTCGGGAACGAACCGACAAGACAGGTAAACAGCTCTTCGGCATCGAATGTGCGATTCCACGAAGTTTACAGTGTGCGAGCTAATAGAAATTCAGCGATGATTACGACAATCTCTAATGCCAAATTTGAGCACAGCTTTACACATGTTTTCATGTCGCGATATATTGGCTGGCGTGGACAATCAGTCTCGTGCGGCATGTCACAAACGGAGCGAGTATGGCGCGACTGCCTAGCTAATCAAGAGATCGCGCGCGAAAGGCAGCGCCTGGGTGACGCGTTCGCGCGATTCACAGCAGCCGCCACAGAAAGACCTCCGCTCACGCAGCGCTTTGCTTCCATACATGGTATCGGTGGCGTTTCCGGTGAACAGAGTACGCGCGCTACTCTGGCGCCATCTTGTAGCCATCGTCGTTACAGAGCTCGCCTTGCGCGGCTCTACGCTTTTCTTCTCACGCTTTCGTCACGTCCTTCTCCTCCGCTTTCCGCCTCATGGTTCTGTTGCGCCCTCCTTCTTCGCGTTCCTCCTCGTGTTCTCTCCGCTACCGTTGTCTTTTATCGCCCGCTGCGCTCCACGTTCGCTCTTTTATCCTTCGCTGTGCTCATTTGCTCGGGTGCGCCGAGGACGCCGACGCTCGCCGCAGGAACGGGCGCCCAATAGGTGCGCTCTAAAATGTGTCGCGACGCCACTGCATCGTGGCTCGTGTCGTTCATTCCGGAACTGGTGTGGCCACTAAGTCTTTGTAAGTGTGTAGAGAATTATTGCTGCTACCACCCTAACTGTTCTCTAACAAAACGCGGTATTATTTCAGCTACACGCGTAGTAAAACGAACATGAAACACAATAAGAATGGTGCAACTTCTCTGTCAGCAGTCGAGTACAGGGGCAGTTATATGAGTGCAAAAGTTTCAGGTGGCTTCAGCCCTACAGCCCCTAACGGAGAGTCAACACAAAGAAAGTATCCAGAATGAAATCAGCCATTGCCTTTCTCTCCGAAAGAGAGGCCGTGCTATTTCTGCACGTGCGTGAACACAGTAACAATGAAGTCATGTTCTGATCTATTCTGTGACGAAAGGAGAGAAGATCAGAGAGGTTCCGCTTTTTGATGAGCACATGGGCGGCGCTATCAAATACTACGCCTCACGATCGACGAAGGCACAAGCCGTGTCAAGAACAAGAAATACGTTCATTCCCTGGCAATTTTACTCCCTTCTTTACGTCCGCTTTTCGAACAACAGATGTGGCTCAAAGCCTTTTTTTTTTTCGTTGCTTTCACAGAAGTATCGAAAGACTGATTTTTACCTTCAGGTGGAGAATACATGCCAGGCCTTTGTCCTACAGGGCATCACAACCAGCTTTTTCGCTTCCCAGAACAAGAAGCAGACTCGCTTTTTTCGTCCCACACTTGCGAAAATTCGAAAGAAGTCATTGAATTCATTTTTTGACTTTTCGCGCCCAGCGACTGTGGGCTTACCTGGTTGGCGGGTAATCTTGTTTTTTAGCGCCAATCTGTTTGTTCAGGGGATTGGGACCACTGTGGAGAATAAGTGAACGAATCCGCACGCGCGTGCGGCTTCGGGAAGGGTCGGAACAATAGTTGGGTTGTGCTCTTTCCGATGTTCCGAGCCAGCTTCGTGGCCGTCTCGCCAACACCCCCTTCTGGATATTGGCACCACGTGTAAGGCAAGATAGCTTGCCTGCGTTGACATTTCTATGTGGCTCTATTCGAAGAAGTGGTCGAAATAGAAAAACGAGATCCAGAAACACGAAGAGAGACGTCGCGTTCGTCCGTTTGTTTATGGCGAGGCCCCTACCCGGTGCTGTAGATTTCGGCCATAAGGCGTTGCCACCGTGGCTCGAAGCAGTGCTCGGCGACAGTCGCGTTTCTTGTTCTGTGCAAACCTGAGGCCTTTGTTTTTGTTGCAGTAGTTGCCCAATGCGTGTATTCCTTCTCTGATGTGCATGACCCAATGCCATCTTCGAGTCGTTTCCGATCATAAGTACGTTACAAGCTGCGCGACGCTGGTAAACGATCGCCATTGAGCGAGGAGACAGAGAGAAACACGACACACTCTTGCGCTACTCCCAACTACCCCGTGTGGAAACAAGTTTCATCCGTGGACATAAGGTTCTGTTATAGTTCCGGCTAAAAGATGGTGTACATGGCACCGCTGGGTAATTGCAACAGTGTTGTTATTAGTACTAAGGCTTTACTTATTATAGCGAACTTTTTAAAGAGAAGTTTTCTTTGCCGCCACCACCACCTTCAGGGAGGGAAGGTGGCGGGAGTTGGCGTGGAGCTGCCGGATAGGCCAGTATCTCGCTTTACATATATACGTGGATACCTATGTACCGGAGAGTGGAATTGCTGTCATGTTGCATTGTTTGTGCGCTGATTGCATAATCTCTTTCGGCACTTCACTGATCAAAAAGTTTTGGTGTCAGCGTCGCAGCCCCTGCTATGCTGTTATACATAAGTATCAAATAACGTCTACCATAAATGTGCGTTAGATTCGCAGTTCTACTATACACGCGTGGCGCGATGGTCCACAGTGTTTGTGCGGATGTGTTCGTAGCAAGTGCTTCGAAAATACACTATCGTCTGTACATGATGCACAAACAACCTCTTCTTGTGCTTCTTTCTAAACATTAATGTGGTCCGCGGAAAAATGAACATTATTTGAGGAACCTTGTGGTACGCTTCGCAGAATAAGGTGTGCGTGTGTCATTGAGTCTCGCTAACATTTATTAACATTTGGCTCATGAAAATATCAAGTCTTTTATGGCATTGTGTTCCAGAATACTTCTTCATAAGTGAATCGAGTGATGGTTAGTGCTGATTTCACCTTTTATGAAAATGACACTAAGTTTATTTTACAATACATGAATACACGATCGTCATAGCGGTGAGGCGAAAGGTAACTTGAGTAATCTGACTACGACCCTACCATTATGTTTCGTTCGTACATAATCAGAGGAAAAATACCAGGAACATTGAGACATTTCTGTTCCTCTGTATTTACACACGCACCTCCCCCCCACATGTTTATATATATATATATATATATATATATATATATATATATATATATATATATATATATATATATATATATATATATATATATATATATATATATACATAGGTCACTGGAGATCACAGTACAGGCGTCCAATATCCAGGTGGGTGTGTATTGACCGTCTTCGAGGTCGCAAAAAAGTTGCAGCGACTTCAAACATAGAGCAAAAACACTCCCCTGGGAGCTGCGGCCGCTTGCATGCTCTTTGCTAACGAGTCACCCCTCTCCCCTAAATTCCATTGGCTATGTAACTCGACTGAATGTGCACCTGTTGACGTGTGGTTTATTCACAAACTGCCTGCCTGGCTTGGTTTATTTGTTTTTTCGTTTTTTTCTTTTTTTCCTAATGTCACTGTATGTACCTGCAACTTTGAACTCCTGTTATAGGACCACTGCATTTGCGCGCAAGTTTGTATTCACGGTTGTTTTCGTTGACTTTCACATGAGTCAATGCAAGTGTTGGTATTCATGACACCGTTAAATGTACGCGTGCTTGTGGTGATAGACATGTTTTTATATATATATAACGCCACTGTATGTACATGCAAGTTTGCAAAGTTTGTATCCACGTTTGGTTTTCTCTATCTCAGTTCTTTCTTTTTTTGTGGTGAAAAATGGATAAATTGAACAATGCGTGCTTGCAATAGCACTCTTGATGAAAGTTCCGGCGAAAACGTCAGTAAAGTTCTATTATTTTTCCTACGTACTTTCATTCTTTAAGCTATTTCTGTGAGGGATCCTGCGATTATATGCTCCTATGATATATTCAAGACCATGTAAAACGAACAGGCAATGAAGCCAAGGAACTGCATGGTAGGAGGAATTCGCTGTGGTTCAAAATTAAAGAAACAAAATAATAAAGAAAATGCAAATGAAAGTGGATGCAAAGATAACTTGTCGCCAGTTTGGAGCCGCACCCATAACCTCCCAAAATCCACGCGGCTGTATACGACATAGTTGAAGACATGGGGAAACTTACTGTTGTACACGACAAAGGAGTCAATGTAAAAGGCAGTGTTAAAACGACCGAGGCCGGTGACTGCTTCGAACATGAATGGTTTATGATGATGATGATGAACCTCTGTCATGGCTCGCACCCACTAAACAGGATACGCCAAGAATCGGACGGCAGGAGCTAGTTGAAGCAGTAGCACGTGCTCGTGAGAAAGAGCCGTTCTTTGTCTTCGTCTTCAAGTGCCTTGATGATGCAATTTTACAGGGTCCCACCCGCTCAACTTCCACTGAGACGGGCTTTGTCGGGCTACTTGAGGCACCTTTCAAGAAGGTAGATGTTTTTCACGGATCTTCTGATAAATTATTTGTTGCTTGTCCGAAGCAGGGAATTCAGCTCGTGTTATTCCGTCGCGTCGAGGGTAACTTATTTTCAATGCGGCACATTTTCCAAAATGTTCTTGGGCCCCCGTCTTCAATTAACGCCACATCGCCTTTGGACAATGTACTCGCTTGTTGCTTTTTGGCTTTGATAGTAGTTCCAATTTCCTTGAAATGTTCGGGATACCATCTCTTCCAGCAAGCTTTCGATAGTTTTCATCTACTTCGCTAAGTTTTTCAGCGTCTCCTTTGTATGGCCTGGCTTGTCTGTCTTGAAGCTGCTGCCGTCCGCCTATGATGTCTGCTGGCGTCAGTGGCATGGCTTCATTAGGTTCGCCATGCACGTACGTTAACGTTCAATTGTTAAGCACTTTTTCAACATCTGGTACAGTTCTGCGTAGCTCCTCCGCTGAATTTGTTTTTCTTGAGCTGTTTTTTTTTCTTATCGATGTCTTCAGACTTCGCATGAGGGGCTCGTAAAATTCTCCCCACCACTGGGTGCACGCGTCTATTGCTTTTCATTGTATTTGGTGTGTACATCAGTAATCATTCACCCGTCCGTGCCCAACAGCTTCAAGCAGTCCGTTGATTTCTTGCTCGGCTTTTGTAAAGGTCCTGGCGTTGTCCAAATAGATTACGGCGGGGATACCCCGTCGTGCGGTGAATTGCCGGAAAGCTTGTAAAAAACTGGATGTCGACATGTAGCTGGTCATCTCCAATTGTTCTCCTCCCGTCACAGCGCAGGTGAAAATAACTGCGTATTGTTTTACAATATAAGATTTGTTTTTCGCATAAAATGTTCCGGTGAGGTCAACTCCCGTGACTTGAAATGGTCCCGATACCTTGACTCCGGTCGCCGGGAGGGTAGGCATAGTTTGAGTGGCCGGTATTTTTTTATGCCTCTTGCAGATTAGGCATTTGTTTAACACTCTTTTTACAGCTTGTCTATCTTGTAATATCCAGAACTTAGCCCGCAGTTGTGCTAGCGCTGCTTGAACTCCACCGTGTAATATTATTTGATGAACGTGACGCATCAGTAGTTCCGTGGAATACCCGTTCTTTGGAAGTACGATGACATACCGGCTTTATTCTTGGCTGTAGTGCAAGCGCCCCTTATGTCTTATGAGTCCTTTGTCGTGACAGTAGACTTCCTGTCCATTTATTTTAAAAGATTTAACGCTTGAATTAGCATTGTCACTTGTTTGCCTGAGTATTTACATGTCTTTGTCGTATCCAATACGTCTCTGCAGTTCTAATCTCTTTTCCTGTAAACGGCCCCTTGTGATATTCTTTTCTTCCGCTTCCTATGAATCTGGATACCCATGCTGTTACTGTTACAAGCCGCCCATATCATTATTAATTTTTGATTTCCAACATTGGTTTATTCTTCGTTGTTTCTTGCAGGCGTGACATTGCGCTTTGTGTTAATCGCCCATTTGTACCCTCTTGCCAATCAGGCTAACTTTTTCAGGCTCCACGGTGGTAACCCGCTCGGGTCCATGCCTCCATGTTTTGCAGTTCATCAACATCTTGTTGTTTATACCACGTAGGAGTAGATCGGCCGGATTATCTTGATCTTCAATGCACGGCCAGCTCGTTTGTAGTGTTGTCTCTGATATTTTTGCGACTCTGTTGGCAACAAATGTATCTTTTTTACTTGTGCCTTTGATCCAATGAAGTACAATCACTGACTCTGTCCACAGGCTGTTTCCTGAATTTTTCGGTGAAGCGACTTTTGATGTATCAGTTTAGTTTTGATGCTATCACCGCTGGCATTAGCTCAAGTCTTTCTAAACTTAGCTCTTTGACTGGAGCTACGAGGCTTTTCGCTGTCAGTAGCCTTGACTCTTTTGTTCTATCGTTGTACACTACTACAAAGTATGCTGCGGCTCTGTATTTTGTTGCACTCGCGTCGGCAAACACATGCCGCTTGTATGCTTGTACTACGAGGGACGTTTCAAAAGTCTGTTTTGTCATTTATTTTCACACGGAAGATATATAGCAAAAAAACATACACCATGGCATCATAAACTATACACCTCGCACTATTTTTTCCACATAGTCGCCAGCAACATTGAGACATCTGTCGTATGGTGCAATCAGTTTGAAGAAACCACTGTGTTAAAATTCAGTGCCCTGCGATGCAAGGCCTGAGACATGACTTCGTCACCATACACGATCTCTAGGCTTTATGGATGGCGGACACATTAGTTCCACATGCCAACTGATACCAGATAATATCACCTACTTCTATTGGCGACCACGTTATCAGTACACGTCTGTCTGCCATCGTGATTTGTACAAGAGTAACCTCGGGCACGCTGGTCTGCTGGTACTGTGTATTCTTTGGCACTCTGCGCATGGGTCCTTCCTGCACCTCTGGTGCTCCTTCCGTCGTTGAACCAGCAATGGGCGCAGATTCTTATGGCAATTGTTTGTTTCACCTGCTGTACCATCTTTTCTTTCAAAAAATGACGAAACTTACTTTGTGAACGTCCCTCGTATTTTATCCTTGCTTGTATAGCATCGGAGAAATTCTAGAACTCGTAGCTTCTCCGCCTCAGACATTAGGTTCCCCCACTTGCCGCATTCTTCTCTGCGAAGTGGATCATCCCACGTGACGTCCGTCTTCCACCGTATTTGAAAGTCTATATTTGCGCGTATTGTAAGAGATGACAGCAAACCACGCGGATCAAATATCTTTGCTGCTGCTTGCAACACTGTCCTTTTGTTTAAGTACGTTGTTGGTGAAAAGGACGCCCACTTGTCCACAGAGAAGGAGAGCACGTCTTTTGAGTGCTTCCATGCCGTGCCAGGCTGCATTGTGTATCCTTTCGATAGAATCTCCATGGCATGATCGTACTTTTCGTTTTCATCTATTATCCGGTTTATTCTCTCCTTATTAGATCTCCAGTTTCTCAAGTTCATCGCCACCTCTATGAACACTTGTTTTGCCTCTTTGTAGAGCATGACAGAATCATCAAACGTTGTGGCCCTTAGGATTACATCATTCATGTAAGTCACTTTCTTTAGTGTTTCTGTTGTATCTGGAAATAGTTCAGCGACTTGTTTGAAATGGTGCTTGATTGTAGCTGCTAGAAGGAACGTGATTCGTGTTGTGCCGAAAGTTACTTTAATCATGCGCCAGGTTAGTACTTCGTTCAGCAGCTTTCCGTTAGCGTCATGTTTCCACCACAGAAATCTCATGGGATCTCTGTCCTCTTCGTGGATTGAAATTTGTTAGTAATACCTTTTCAGCGTCTCCTGCTAGGGCCACCTTTTCCTTTCGAAAGTTGATTAGCAGCGACATCATGTCTTCGTTTAAATTAGGTGCTGCCTCCAGATTGTCGTTTAATGACATGCCTTTACGCATGTGTCAAGAGGCGTCGAATACTACACGAACCTTTGTCGTAACTCGGTCCTCTAGAATAACCACGTGATGTGGCATGTAGTAACACAGCGTATTCAGTGGTTCTGAGGACTCCTGAACCTCTTCGCTGACTGCCAAGGTCATGTATACCGAGATCACGTGATCGCAGTGACGCAGCATATCTTCGTTTTTTGTTAACCTTTTCTTCAGTTGGAGGAGTCTCTTCATTGCACTTTTCTTGTTGATTTCCAAGTTAACGTTTTCCTTCCACGGCAAGCTGAATTGATAGCGACCGCTTAGTTGCAATGTCTTATTCTCAAATTCTTCTGGGATTTCAGCTTCTGTAGGAGTGCTACTATGTTCTCTGATCTCCATTGATTCCATGCTCCAAAACTTTTGTAGCTCTTGCTGAAGTGTTGTTTCCAAAACATCAACCTTCAGAACGTTTATTGCTTCATTTTGGGCTTGATTTAACTTTCTCTAGGTCTGCTGTGATGCAGCTTGAATTATCCAACCCAGTATGGTCTCGACAACCATAAGTCTGCTTGCGATTTTTTGAAATCCAGCAGTGAACAACTGCCAATAATAATCTGAGCTGATGAGCAGTCCTATGGCATCTGTCGCCGTAGCCTCGGCTCTGTAATCTTCCACTTGTAACTTTAGTTGTTTCATTTTCTCGTTGAGTTTCTCATTTCGAGCAGGTAGACAATATTGAGATATGACGTGACTTTTGATTACCCTGACTGATTTGTTTTCTCGCCTTGCTAAAGTTAGCTCCACACCGTTCAATAATTAGAATTTTTCGTCTCCTCCGACGCAACCAATCGTCAGCCTTTCCTGTCGAATTTTCTTTGCACCTTTTCATTTTGATAACCCAGCTGCAATAAATGTCCGCTGGCTTCCCCCGTGCAATAACGAACGGCAATGCTAGCCACCTAATTCTCCTCTTATACAAGCAGCAGCTACTTGCAAAAGCACAAAATTATGCTTTAGATTTTGAATTGCGTGTAGAATGGACGTTGTCGCTTCCGCTTGCTGTGTTCTCACCTCCTCTGCATTTTCCTGCCGCACCGTTCTACATACTGATGCAGCATGTTGTCCTTTGCATTGCTTTTCTTTCACTCTTGCTCAAGAAATACGTGCGGTGTGTTTTGGCAGGGTGCATAGAAAATATGGTCTATTCTCGGTGAGAATGGCATTTTTTCCGTCTTTGGAATGTTCCGACGACAGTCATCAGTTGCATGGTTGTTCTGCTTGCAGAACAGGCCGCTTCTGCTTTCTCAGCTATAAAAGCTTGAAGCTATTCGAAGCTATTTGCTGTTATCCCGTGGCTTCACAAATGTTCTCTCCTGTTCGCGCTGTTTTTCTTCCCGAAAAGATATTTGCAAAGATATTTCAAAAGATCTTTTCAAACGATATTTGAAAAGAAACGACAAGAGCCAGTCCAGCTTTTCCTCACATTCCTTCCCTGTTGTGTTGCTTCGTGCGCTAACTTCCATGACTGAGCTGTTTCTCATTGCTTCTTTTGACTTGAACTGCACTGATAACTATGGTGGGATTGCTCTTTTCAGCGCTGTAAACAACATCTGCGCGAAACTCTGTCTCCACATTCAGTGATGTGAGAGTCAATGTGTTTACCTGCACTCTATGCACTAGGTTGCGAAATTCATCCGTTGCGTGCGCCGACCTCGCTTTCTCTAGGCTCAGTAGGTCGTTCATGTGCAGCTGTCACGGATTGTTCAATTTCGGAACGTTGTTCGCAGCCCCCCCCCCCTTTCTATCGCCTCATAATTTTCATCTGAAGACTACTAAAGCTCTTTTATAGTAGACGCTGTCTTTCCCTTTAGAGATGCTAATAAATAACTGAACTGTCGTCCCTTGCTCAGGTTAGGTCTGAGGTGAACTGCTGACTCCTATTGAGCCCAGAAGCGATTCCATTCCAAAGTTCTTGTGCCAAACTTCGTCATTTCCCCACTGTACAAAATTTTCTGGTTTTACGGCAAATCTGCTGGTAATGTGTGACCAAACAATTTTCCGTAAATAAAGAACGGTCTTTTCCCTAGAACGTGCAGCCGTAAAAGAGAGGCCGTAATACAAAATATGAGTGCTTTCGCATATAGAAAGCGGACCACGCTGTATGCTGAATATGTACTATAACCGCTAAAGTACAAATGCTTAACGTATTCAGACAACGAAAGACTCTTTATGCCTAATTTGTACTATATCCTTTAAAGTACAGGTGCTTCCCCTATTTCGTCCTACGGAGCGTATTGATTGTTTGGAAAATGTACTATTGGGGACAAAATTGCCCAGGACGTAGGAGCGTCTAACGAATTTTATTGGTGCGCCATCTGCTGGGATCGGCCGCGCTAACATCTGCGTTCGGAATGTGCATACGTGACCCACTGTTTTCGCGCGGTCTTGAACGCAGAGATGAAATTTGGTCGATACTCGCACTTCCAGGGTACGATTGCACCCGATAGCACATATCCTTTAATGCAAATGTCACGCAGGCAGCTCATAGCCGAAGCAGCAGGTCACAATTGAGAAAATTTTCTTGCCAACACACTGACATAGTGAAGCGGTAAAACACTGTGCACTTTATAATATGAATGCATTGCATTGCGCAATAAAAAAAGTGCAAAATTGTAGTCCTGAAGTTATTTAGATCACAGAAACATCTTTATTTTCTTCAATCACTCGTCTTGCACTCTTTCCTGGTGAATGTTCTTCATGACCCCAAACGCCTTGCTAGGATAAACTTGCTGCTGTTAGAAAAAGCAAATAGTATTCATCCTAAAAAAGCGGCAAAATAGTATAATCACAGAACACAACAAAGAAGTAAGTTACGTGTTATAAAAAAAAAGCATGTACGTAGACCAATATTGTTGGAACAAGGAATCTTGCTGTAGCCGATATTTGAACAAAGGTGCTTGTCATCAGGGTAGCAACTGTTTTCCTTGGCAGTTCTTTTTGTGCATAGCTCACTGGCCCCTACCCTCATTAGGGGAGGATTAGCTGGTGCACATAATACGTCAAGAGAATCCTAAATGTTAAAATAAAGGTAGGAAGGGTTGCTTAGCAGTGGTGATCGTGATGGAGTGGGTAGGGGCACTGCTGCAATCATTAATCCAGTAGACCTTCTCTTCCCAGAATTCAAAATAGGAATTGAGATAAACTGTTTGCACATTTGAAAAAAAAAGCAACGAAGAATTAAGGAAAATCAATTTTGTGTCAAGATGCATCTGGTTGAGATCTGTGAAAATGGTAATTGAAGGCAAATTATGAATACACATTTTGTTCAAAGCTGATGAAGAAGAAATATATTGACGACATATATAAAAACTAACGACGTCAAAATTAAAGTGGATATGACCATAAATCAGAAAAGAAAAGTCTGCGAAAAAAAATGGGATGGGCAATATGATAACCAGATGCAAGGTTGCGAAGTATTGAGCGTGCTTTATATTCATGCCACTGTTGATGGCTTCCAGATTCTCTCTTCCTGTGGAACGTTTGTCTTACTTGAACAAGGAAATACGTCCTTTTTTTAACGAGTCTACGTTCAAATGATGTTCAAAGCTTCACCCTAACTATAGCGGAAGAAAACGTTATGGGCAGTTCTCCTGGTTGGGCTATCATTCAGCAGTAATATCCACATGTGTAAGCTCGAAATTTAATGGTCCAAATGGAGCTTAGCTGCTGGCGAACTAATATCTGGTCTTCTTTTTCAACACAGATGCCTACACATTATATATGTTGGCAGGAGCGCTGGCAAACTACATTATACTTGTAGCCACAACCAAAGTGAAGCTTGCCAACAATGAGTGAAAGAACCAAACAGCATTCCACGATACCAATTCAAGTCATCCGGAAAAGTTGCTAAAATTATTGTACCCCCCACCCCATCCACACAATAATTATGCACCACACAGACTCTCATGGTGTCGATCATGCTATTATAACACGAGGCATCAAGTGAGGAGAATTGGGAGATCAGACGGCACAATTCTTTTTGTTAGAACATCAATTGGGCTTTAGATTAATGCTACGTTCCAACCAACAAAGGAGCAGCGAGTTTGTGAGTTGGTGACCGATGCATACGAAAGCTTACGCCATTCTGTGCAGAATAATGTTGCCCACAAGGTGTTATGCGTACAAATGCACTCTTTCATGCAAAATGACATCCTGCAGTCAAACATTGTGCAGACGTGCAAACCTTAGAGTTTGAAATACACCACAGTGGAAAGCAAAGGGTGCTAAATTTGCTGAAAACACTGAAATTATTCAATTATTCATTATTTTTACTGTTTGGTAAAGTTTCACAGACTGTTCGTTAAAGGGGCTGTATATAGGCACCCTGCTTTTACAGTCGTAGCAACAATGATCTGTGGCGCAGACAAGGAGAAATGCTGATGGAGTATGTGCAAGAGTATACCGTACAAATTACACACCACTTCACATTCCAATCTGGAAGAGGAGGAGGAGGAAAAAACTATATTTTCTGGTGGAAGATGCATACTCGAGAGTAGAAGAAACTAGTATACCCTAACCATTGCTGTTGCGATGCCTGTGCACTAGCAGTTACATGAAATATGGCAGTTGCTATTGTATTTCTACAAGCTTTAGTTACTGCAAGCTGCTGCCAGTTTACCGGCACACAGCTGTAATACATTTAAGGCAAGTTAAAATTCTCTAATGAATTTATCTCATACGATACAATTAGAATGCAATATTCTGCAAATAAGTGAAGCGCTATGTGCCCTCCCATACAATGAAACACCTTTGAAGAACCTGAATCGCCACCTGGGCCGTGACGAGGTGAAGAGCGTTTTCTGTGTAAGCTAGTACACCTGTATAGCCTAAAGCTGTGGAAAGTGCATGTAATATCAGTTGTGAAGTTTTCTAATTGAAACTGCACACATTTAAAACCTTTATGAAGTCTTGCGAAATGCAAAACCCCGTTTTTTGTTTTTTAAAGATAATGACACGTATGGCATAACATGTACATTATGGTATTCATTCCCAAACAATCAAAGCGAACAGCACCACCCTAAGTGTTATGTACTTTCTGTGTCACATTTACTCTAAAATAATGTTAGGTGCGTGGCGCCCCCGCACCTGTTTAAGCTTTTTCCTAGACGCTAGAGCTACACAATATCCGCGCAACCTTGAGCGATCGGAAAGCGCGTTTTCCACCCTGGGCCGACGGAGAGGGGAGATTTCGTTCCGGCCGCGAAGCTCTCTACATCTCAGTAAGGTGCCTCGCGGTGGTCTCGTGCTGAAGATGCCCTCTCGGTGAGCGCATATTTCCCCCCCTCATCTTTTAAGAGATTCAATACATACAAGCATTTGTCTCGCAAACCAGATTTATTTCAAGGGAATTTCCCACGTCTCAATAATTTCTCTCGTCGTATACGAGTGCTGATTGCCGTGTTATAGTTTGTTAACGAAGCTTCCCCTCAAGTCTAAATATTTTAAGGCAGTTTTCCTAGTCTATAAAGCCGCTCGAGTTCACGCTGCTCCTCTGGCGGCCATTTTTCAAAGAAATTATGCCTTCCAACCATTCAGAATGCCGGTGACAACTTCACGTTTGATCAATTCTGGATATTGTAAATAGTAAACAGCTACTTTTGCTTACATGATCGGCCATGACATTGAAATTGCTGATACAGCGGAAAGCATTGCACCGGATGCACATATATAGAACTGTGTATGTTGAGCGAGATAAGAGCTGCACTATAGGCATCGCAGGCAGTTTTAACTGGAGGAAAACTTGGCAAGTGCGCCTCGAATGATAAATTGTTTTGTCTAAACCGAAACAGCGCGAATTGGTAGGCTGCATGAAAGAGAGACATTCTTATTGAATGACAGGAAGTTATTCGGCATATATCTGGCGATCACTCAGGAAATGGTTGTTGTGGAACGACGAGTCGGTTCTGATGTACTTCGCTATAAAAACGCGCGAGATAGTGTCGAGCAGCCTATATTGGCTTTTGTGTGTGTATATATATATCAATTCTAAATATTGTAAGGCAGTTTGTCGTGTGCGTATCATGGACACGCATGCTTATATCGCCTTCCGTTTCCCTACCACGGTTGCGCTTTAAAACCAACAGCGCGCGCATGCGATCCCATAGATGAGATGAATACATATATATAGAAAAGTATCAGTCATAGCTCTCGTAGTATAGCCTTCTGAGCCGTTTCCCTTTTCTTTTTCTTCTCTTTGTTTTTTCTTTGAAAGAAGTCCTATTAGGGTTATTATAATTACACGAAGGTATTTCGCCCTCGCCAGCAGCAGTACTTGAGATAGCTATTTCAGTTTTCCTAGTCTATAAAGCCGCTCGAGTTCACGCTGCTCCTCTGGCGGCCATTTTTCAAAGAAATTATGCCTTCCAACCACTCAGAATCAGCAAAAATCGACTGCCGCGGACATCATCAGTCCCTTTCCACATAAGTATGAGGCTCGGAGCAGGAGCTTTGGCGCTTGAAAGTAACCGTTGGCTTGACGAACCAACCGACTGAGCTACCTTTCCGGGCAACATTGAAGGATCACGAGTTCAAATCACATGTTATGTTCCTTTTTTCTTCCTTTTTTTCTTTTTCTTTTAATGTATTTTCCTTCCTTTTATCACTGTACGGAAACCCTCCTAAAAAAAAATTATATATCCTCAATTATGTGTGGCCACACATGTGCAGGTCATAAATACCAGGTTCTCTAGCCGAGTGCCATCCATGCGGTATAACCGAGCTCAGATTGGTCCACCTTGACTGATCAAATAGGGCACCACTGTAGGTTAAATGAGGCGTACAACTCCTGCGGGACCCGCCGTGGTTGCTCAGTGGTCATGGTGTTAGACTGCTGAGCACGAGGTCGCGGGATCTGACCCCGGCCACGGCGGCCGCATTTCGATGGGGGCGAAATGCGAAAACACCCGTGTACTTAGAATTAGGTGCACGTTAAAGAACCCCAGGTGGTCGAAATTTTCGGAGTCCTCCACTACGGCGTGCATAATCAGAAAGTGGTTTTGTCACGCAAAACACCATAATTCAATTTTTAATTTAACTCCTGCGGGGACGGTAGAGTATCCGTCTCCAGTGCAAGAGGACCGTGATTCAAATCCCGGTGCCGCGCAATTCTCCACCGGGAAATACAAAAAAAAAAACCGTGTGTTGAGAAAATTGCACAAACAGGCCTGGAGTGCGGCCTGATCCCGGTGACCAGAACCGGTAACGCACTCTCTCACCAGAGCAGGATTGGCCACCCTGGTGCAGTACTTGGCCACAACCTCCTATATGAATACAACAATCAAACCCCGGCCCTCAGTCCCCAGCAGCCGCGAAGCAACTGACCACGGCGGCGGTCAGATCTGTAACGCTGCAGAGGGTGCTAAGAATACCTGGCTCCGGACAGGCCGCCATTGGAATCTGAACCTGGCAACGTTTAACGTTAGAACGCTATCTAGTGAGGCGAGTCTAGCAGTGTTATTGGAGGAATTAGAGGGTAGTAAATGGGATATAATAGGGCTCAGTGAGGTTAGGAGGACAAAAGAAGCATATACAGTGCTAAAAAGCGGGCATGTACTGTGTTACAGGGGCTTAGCGGAGAGACGAGAACTAGGAGTCGGATTCCTGATTAATAAGGAAATAGCTGGGAACATACAGGAATTCTATAGCATTAACGAGAGGGTGGCAGGTCTTGTTGTGAAACTTAATAAGAGGTACAAATTGAAGGTGGTAAAAGTCTATGCCCCTACATGCAGTCATGATGACCAGGAAGTCGAAAGCTTTTATGAAGACGTGGAATCGGCGATGGGTAAAGTCAAAACAAAATACACTATACTGATGGGCGACTTCAATGCCAGGGTAGGCAAGAAGCAGGCTGGAGACAAGTCAGTGGGGGAATATGGCATAGGCTCTAGGAATAGCAGAGGAGAATTATTAGTAGAGTTTGCAGAACAGAATAATATGCGGATAATGAACACCTTTTTCCGCAAGCGGGTTAGTCGAAAGTGGACGTGGAGGAGCCCGAATGGTGAGACTAGAAATGAAATCGACTTCATACTCTGCGCGAACCCTGGCATCATACAAGATGTAGACGTACTCGGCAAGGTACGCTGCAGTGACCATAGGATGGTAAGAACTCGAATTAGCCTAGACTTGAGGAGGGAACGGAAGAAACTGGTACACAAGAAGCCAATCAATGAGTTAGCGGTAAGAGGGAAACTAGAGGAATTCCGGATCAAGCTACAGAACAGGTATTCGGCTTTAACTCAGGAAGAGGACCTTAGTGTTGAAGCAATGAACGACTATCTCATGGGAACCATTAAGGAGTGCGCAATAGAAGTCGGTGGTAACTCCGTTAGACAGGAAACCAGTAAGCTATCGCAGGAGACGAAAGATCTGATCAAGAAACGCCAATGTATGAAAGCCTCTAACCCTACAGCTAGAATAGAACTGGCAGAACTTTCTAAGTTAATCAACAAGCGTAAGACAGCGGACATCAGGAACTATAATATGGATAGAATTGAACAGGCTCTCAGGAACGGAGGAAGCCTAAAAACAGTGAAGAAGAAACTAGGAATAGGCAAGAATCAGATGTGTGCGTTAAGAGACAAAGCCGGCAATATCGTTACTAATATGGATGAGATAGTTCAAGTGGCTGAGGAGTTCTATAGAGATTTATATAGTACCAGTGGCACCCACGACGATAGTGGAAGAGAGAATAGCCTAGAGGAATTCGAAATCCCACAGGTAACGCCAGAAGAAGTAAAGAAAGCCTTAGGAGCTATGCAAAGGGGGAAGGCAGCTGGGGAGGATCAGGTAACAGCAGATTTGTTGAAGGATGGTGGTCAGATTGTTCTAGAGAAACTGGCCACCCTGTATACGCAATGCCTCATAACCTCGAGCGTACCGGAATCTTGGAAGAACGCTAACATAATCCTAATCCATAAGAAAGGCGACGCCAAAGACTTGAAAAATTATAGACCGATCAGCTTACTGTCCGTTGCCTACAAAGTATTTACTAAGGTAATCGCAAATAGAATCAGGAACACCTTAGACTTCTGTCAACCAAAGGACCAGGCAGGATTCCGTAAAGGCTACTCAACAATAGACCATATTCACACTATCAATCAAGTGATAGAGAAATGTGCAGAATATAACCAACCGTTATATATAGCTTTCATTGATTACGAGAAAGCGTTTGATTCAGTCGAAACCTCAGCAGTCATGGAGGCATTACGGAATCAGGGTGTAGATGAGCCATATGTAAAGATACTGGAAGATATCTATAGCGGCTCCACAGCCACCGTAGTCCTCCACAAAGAAAGCAACAAAATCCCTATAAAGAAAGGCGTCAGACAGGGAGATACGATATCTCCAATGCTATTCACAGCATGTTTACAGGATGTATTCAGAGGCCTGGAGTGGGAAGAATGGGGGATAAAAGTTGATGGAGAATACCTTAGCAACTTGCGATTCGCTGATGATATTGCCTTGCTTAGTAACTCAGGAGACCAATTGCAATGCATGCTCACTGACCTGGAGAGGCAAAGCAGAAGGGTGGGTCTGAAAATTAATCTGCAGAAAACTAAAGTAATGTTTAACAAGCTCGGAAGAGAACAGCAGTTTACGATAGGTAGCGAAGCACTGGAAGGGGTAAGGGACTACATCTACTTAGGGCAGGTAGTGACCACGGATCCGGATCATGAGACTGAAATAACCAGAAGAATAAGAATGGGCTGGGGTGCGTTTGGCAGGCATTCTCAAATCATGAACAGCAGGATGCCACTATCCCTCAAAAGGAAAGTGTATAACAGCTGTGTGTTACCAGTACTCACATATAGGGCAGAAACCTGGAGACTTACGAAAAGGGTTCTGCTGAAATTGAGGACGACGCAACGAGCTATGGAAAGAAGAATGATGGGTGTGACATTAAGGGATAAGAAAAGAGCAGATTGGGTGAGGCAACAAACGCGGGTAAATGACATCTTAGTTGAAATCAAGAAAAAGAAATGGGCATGGGCCGGACATGTAATGAGGAGGGAAGATAACCGATGGTCACTAAGGGTTACGGACTGGATTCCAAGGGAAGGGATGCGTAGCAGGGGGCGGCAGAAAGTTAGGTGGGCGGATGACATTAAGACGTTTGCAGGGACAACATGGCCACAATTAGTACATGACCGGGGTAGTTGGAGAAGTATGGGAGAGGCCTTTGCCCTGCAGTGGGCGTAACTAGGCTGATGATGATGATGATGATGAATGTTAGTCTGGGATGCTGCGGTCGGCAGAGAAAATGATTTCTGGAGCAATATAAAGTATTAAGTAATGTGATATCAGAGCTTTCACCGCTGTTTAAGGATCATCGGGTTTAATGGTAAAAGAATGAGGAATAAATACAACATGTATATTTTATGTTGCTACCCTAATGATGTACTAAGTAGTCAGAATTAGAAAGGATTCCAGATTTTGATCTGAAGACAGATTTTATTCCACTGAAACAGTGGCATCATGCCAATGACTCTTGTATTTGGTGCTATATTTATTTTTATTTATTTCAGTTGGAATGTGTATGCATCATCAGTGATAGTGCGTCACATGTTTTAGTTTGACTGTTTTCCTAATTTAAGCGAATTCGTATTCACAAATAACCTAGTGGATGATAAGAAGAACTTGCTTAGCAGGAGTATATCTTTAACATTTGCAAGATACGAGGCTCCTGAATGCACATCTAAGCCTGGGGTACAGGCCGCCCTCTGATCTCATCAGCAAGTTTCCGGAAATCATCTACAAAGTTTCTTATGATGAATGTAAATTTGCTTGTACGGTAATTTAAGAAGGTGAATTATGCAGCATAATAGTGATGTCAGCAAGAAGCACGCATCAAGAGCCACTGTATCAGGAAGCAATGTCACTCGACACGCATAGATTATCAAACACAAGAATCATTATGATGATTTTCAGCAATGGAAGGACATATGTCTTCTAATCTATATCTAAACACTTTTATTATTCAGTTTACTACCACTACCTTCACAAGAAACGTTCATAATCATTATCCAATCTGCGCCAAATCATCCTGGCCGATATTCAAGCCTTCATAAGCAGCTTTTTTCACTGGTAATTCTCTGCTGGGAATAGGTGTCCATATGAAGACCATAGCATCCACTTATTTTTCGTTTTTCTTTAAATGATAACGGAAGAATTTCACACCTAAACTGCATTGAGCGGGAGCAAGTTCTACGTTTGAAGCTGTTGATTCTCTTTCCCTCTGCCATCTTTGACCCACCTGATTAGCTAAGTACGTAGAAAAACTGCAGGAGAAAGGTGGTGGTGCCGAATTAGACATGTGCCTCAGGGAACCTTTTCACGGTCACTGGACGAACAACTGCTTGTGGTCTTGACTTCTGCGGTCAACTACTGTGGCCCCGGCATCTTTTTTGAGGGCCACGGCCATGTCTAAGAAACCTTGTCTCCACAGGCTGTATAGAAAATGATAATTTTCAGAGCTAAGTCTTTTTCTTAAACCCATTTAAGTTCTGTTCGTAGCTCTGCGACACAAAATTGCCACCTGACTGGCCGTTCGAGGCACTTTACGTGTATTCACGGGCTTCTTTCTTGGAAAAAGACTTTTATGGAGCGCACAGTTCGAAACAGAATGCTGTATCGGAGGTTTTCATGTTGCTCTACAATATTCTGATTTACGCTTTTCATCTAATTATATTTTAGAAGCTTATTACGAATTAAGAGTAATTATGTAATTAGGCAGAATGCAACAAATAATCTGAGTATCTCCAAACGATTGCAAACAACATTACCTTGGTTCTGTCTAGTTACATGGCATTTACTTACTACTAAATCTTGGTGCATGATAGTTGGGACACCCTGTAGATCACAAAACAGTATTACAATTTTCATAATCATATCATGCGTGTTACTGGTGGCTATTGCTGCTGCAAGGGATTCTTTCAGTAAGGTGCGAGCAGTTTTGAAGTTAAATTGTTTTGAAGCAGGGGCGTGCAATCTAGAAAATCGAGAAAAAGTCAAGTTGTGTTCACTATTCAGACGTTTAACTAAGAAGATGTAGAAAAAAACAGGACACAACACCTAATAAGCAATGCGAAATTTGAAAATCTCAGCTGAACAAGAAGCCAGTATTTTTTTTTCAAATTGCAGCAAAAAGCCACCAGCTCATGTTGAGCACAGCCTTGCTATGTACTCCAAATGAAGAAGTTGTTACCGCAATGCTTCGGCACCATATGAAAATAGCAATCAACAACGTTCAACAGAATATAAACAACGCTAACTGATCGGGGCTTTGAAGATTCTCGATCTGAAATTCTCAACAACTTGTTCTAGCGTTTAATGTACTTAATATAATAAGAAAGCAAGCTCGCAGCTACAATGTCTCTAAAGGCAACATAAGCTTGAGTCTCAAGATAGGGTTTACCTGCTGATAAAGTGTATATCATGGAAAACATCATGAACGCTGTTAGGTATTAACCAATCGGCTCACTCATGCAGGCATGAAATTATGTGATGAAGAAACATGGTATATTGAAGCTGGTTTCGTGAAGTGTTTCATGCTTCCAATGCTTCTTCTCTGGTTTTAAAAGCTGTCCCACTACACAAATAAGCGATCAGAATAAAAAAGAACTTCAACATGTAACAATACGTTTGCCATTTGCTAGCAACTGGAGACTTTTTGGCTCCTAGCTTGCCTCGTGCAAATGTGCTATGCCACAGTAGTTGCTTTGCCCAGTACCAGCCACTTTAAAGTGCAAAGTGTTCAGACCCCTTGCCCTCTGTTTTTCTGCTTTCGAAACAGTTTACCATGCCTTAAGTTGGCGTTGAGAAAGGAGACAAAAACACTGTGCACGATTTCTAACTGATTTCTGATTTCTAATAACACTGATTTCTAATATGTTTTGCTGGATGCAGCACGCCGTACCGTATGCAGGTGAAGTCAGTGGAAATGCGGTGTCGTGCAGCAGCTTGTCTTGAAAGCAAGGTGTATGGTGCACTAATTAGTTTGTGTGATCTGATAATATTGCTGGAATAAAAACGTTTCTTCGTAGTTTTTCACATTTTAGGAGATGTCTCTATATGTCTGGTAAACGTTTTTTCAACAGTCTCAACCCGTATAGGACATTGTTTTTTTATATAAAGTGTTCTCTCATTTACCAGTGTTTCCAGTTACAGGCCACTTAAGTTAGCGACGCTGGGGCCGCCACAATAGAAAAGTTCTGGACATTTCGAACCACTGCTCTGGCCTGCTTGGGTACTTTACTGCACAACAGCAAGGTATTTTAGGGGAAGAAATGCCACACACCCGTGGAGACGAAGTGCTGCTGAAAAGCAAGAAGCGCCAACTTCCGAGACATGGTTGGCTTCAGTCGAGGGCGCTCTATGTGCTATCCACCCCGTGTAGTAGAGATCAGCGGTGTGAACCCTTTTATATTGGCTTTCCTTTCAGGTCGAAACCTTGGCAACAGCTCACGCCTTACTTTCTTGAACCTACAATAGGTGCAGAGAAAGTCACATAACTGTGCGTTGATAGTATGGCTTTATTCTTGTAAGCGAACTGCCTACACATTCTAATAAATCATTACAAAAATACAGTTGGCACATTTTTGCTACTATATATAGACAGGCTATTTGCTAGACGTGTGAAGCATGTTACCAGCCTTCTGTCAGAATGCGACAATAAAAGCATGCACTGGAAAGCTACACAGAAATTTAAATTTACGTGGTACTGTATGAGCATACAGTGTAGCTACTGTATGCTCTAGCCCTGTGTCAAGTAAAAGTTAATTGTCAAGTGTTTATCGTGCATTTCTACTTATTCTGAGTCATTAAACTGCAAGATCAATGTTCAAAATTTACACATTGTTGGCTTTTCATTGTCTACGTAATTCGTTTTATACTTACACAAGCAGTAAACCCACTGCAATAAGAAAAATGAGTTAAGAAAAGATATTCCGTGATAGTCTTCCACATTTGCTGAGGGCCGAAACAATGGCCAATAGCACATGGTTGAAGGTACATAAGTACGAAGGAATGACACAGCTTAATTGTGCATCAAGTAATAAAGAGACATGCTGTGCACCTCTGCATGACCAATGTAATCTGTCTACTTGAGGTTGTCACTGAGGCTGCTGCTTTGTACTCTTCGGCAATTGAGTTTTGGTTTACTGCTATACAGAATTGTTTAGGTACGAGTAGCTAACTTTACGATAAAATGAAACTTGGAGCACTGGTCATTTGCAAATATATAATGCGCCTGCAAATATAACACAAGGGGAGGACTATGGGTCTCTTAGAAAAAGAAAATATATGTTGCGTATATAACGAGGTGTGATACCACAATGAAACAGAAATGCAACGCATAGCAGTGGACTACGCTTCCATGCCACCAAGGTTATTGGACAGGCAGTACTTCAGAAATGCCGACGACACTGTCAAACAAGGCAAAGCCGTGTTTCCTCATGTGTCTATGAATACGGCTCCACACATGCTGTAGCGATTTTAGTATTGCTGCTCAGTTTAGCTTGCCACAGTTTGAAGTGCCAGAAAATATAAAGAGAGAAAACTTCATTATAGTCTTGTCGCGAACAAGAATATGACGTGAAGTGCATTCTGAGGACAGAATCTATGAAAACAAATTGCATTATATTCATGCAAATTGATAAGCTGCATGACATGTTTCACATGATAAACTTTCATGATGCACGAGCGTGCAAAGTTTTATGGACAAAGCCAAACACACTTAGTACAAGTATCACACTATGATTGTAGGCATTGAAGTAATCTCTCATAATATAAAGGCGTTGCCTTAATGTTACAACAAAAGTTGACATTATTCAATCAGAGCCATGTAAATTTTAGCATGCAGGGGCACCACTTGGTTAAACAGATGTAATGTCTATGTATACAAGTATTACCCATGCATTTCTACCATTGTCCAAAAGAAATAATTTTCCCATCTAAGTCTGCCCCATACAAGATTAGAACTAAAGCATAAATTTTATGTAGTCACCCTAATTGGAACACCTTATTTGAACTTCACAGTAAATAGACCTCTGTTGATGCCGGCCTCCTGCAGTTGTGAACCTTTCTGCATGCTTTACAGAGAAATTATAGTGGTCTCACCTAACTCTAAAGCTATTCAGGACTGCAGCATTGTAACACACATCTACAGATGTCCTATTTCATGTGTAGCAGCTTAATTTATTTGCTTGCAAAACTTACCAAGTGCAAATTAAAATTACCTCTGCTGGTCTGGCATTTTTACCTGCTAGACCACGATCGAACGACATCAATATATGAACGTATTAGCTCAGAGAACCTAATTTGGTTTATATATTACCATCTTCGCACACTGCCGCAGCTGCACCCTGTCATATGTGTCATATGTCATGTATGTAATTATGGGGTGCTTGTCCAGCAACACCCCAATGCCACTAACAAGGATCACCTACACAGCTAAGTAGAAGGTCATGATTCATTAGCAAAATACTGAGAGTAAAAAATGTACTCACTTTGAGGGCAACAGTACTGCGATAACTTGAGAGAGGTGGACCCATTGCACGCAGCAGACCTCTTCTCAGCTCCTGCTGGAAAGCAGCTAGCAACTAATCTTTCCATAAAAGAAAATGAGTAATTAGTAATGATAAGATACCTTGTTTCTGTTCAGTATCAATACAATCTGATTTCCATGCATACTTACTTTCCGCTTTAGTATTAAAACTGAATTAATTGTAAAATGCAGTCTATGATAATTACACTCGCTTCTCTGATATGTACAAATATTTTTGCAACTGATACAACATTTACGCCTTGCTTACTGACACGAATGCACTGACTGGCAAGACATCATTCGAAGCAAAACGTCTTGCTGCACCACTAGCAGTTGCACTAAGTACGTATACAGCAGAGCAGCCGGAGCGAACTTTTTTATGGTCACTAAAATAAAAACGTGCATGCAAGCAAGAAAGTAACGATCACGCCCTCGAATGGTAGCCTGGACGACACGAGACCTGTGAACCGGGGCATTGTCGTGCAGGAGGAGCACACCTCTTGTCGCTAATCCTCCGCGTTTTTTCACGATGGCTTTAGGCAGATTTCGAAGAAGGTTGGCGAAGTATTCGCCTGCAACTGTCCTACTGCCTTCAAGATACTCAATGAGCAGGATCCCTTTTGCGTCCCAAAAAGTGTCACCATCACTTCCCTCCGTGAGCGTTGGCTCTTAAATGTTTTCGGTGGAGGGGACCCTGAATGTCCCACTGCATAGACTGCTATTATGTTTCTGGGCCCCGCTGATACAGCCATGTATCATCCACAGTCACAAGGCGGGAGAGAAAATCGTCTGGGTCGCTTGAATAAAGGTGCAAAAGTTAGCTTGGTGAATGCACGTGTTGGTGTGGAGCTTGCGCTGAGAGGTTCCGTTGCACCCATCGCATTGAGACCTTCGACATACCCAAAACATCGTGGATGATAGTGATAATGATAGTGATAGCCTTAAGAAATGTTCTATCCTCCGGCAACTTCGGACACCTTTATTAGGCGATTATTCATAAGCTCTCTACTGAGGCTGAATGGTCAGAATCGGTTGAAGTGGTCGACCGCCCTGACTTTGGGTCGTCTTCCACGTGCGCACGACCACGTTTAAACTCATTGAACCACCGAGTCACTGTAGCATATAGAGAAAATTTAGGGCCATACATATTCACCATCCTAATGTGGATTTTTTTGGCGGAACTTCTTTCTTTGCAGAAAAAGTTGATCACGCTCCGGTACTCGAGCTTGAAATCTCGGTTGGACGTCATGTTTGATTTACTGATGTAGACTAAGTAACGAACTGGCAACCTTGATATTCAGCCCTTGTTATGCTACAGAGAGACCTAAACAAAAGGTAGAGAGAGATCCCTGTCGGATATTTGATTATGGCCGAGTTGCAAAACTTTTTGATCTCTCCTCGTACCGACAACGACACTGTGCCGATACTTCGGTCACCTACTACAGCTCCGAATGTGATCTGGTGACTCAGGTGACACAAGTAATCATAAAACCAAAGCTCTGTCATGTCGCTTGCCCAACGACCACCGAACTAGCAGCCCATGCTTGGTGTCAACGAGTTTGTTAATCAGGTCTGTACATTAGCCAGCGTTTGTTGCTGCAAACAACCCTTGACGGAATTCTCGCTTTTGTACGCTGCGGGCAACATTATCCAATTATGTTTGTTGTCAGACACTTGCTATATTGCTAAATTCTAAAATAATATCTATGCTGCTCCAGTGGCGCCCATTTCAGCGCAGCATCATAAGAATTGACCACATGGATTGGGGACTACGTATAACTTCACGCAATGCATGCCGAACCCATTTCAAAAGAGGTGTTGCGAATTGGATATGCTTATTGTGTCTCAGAAGATTCATTGTATAGCATTGTTGCATTTTATTTAGGTGAATACGCAGAAGTGTGCTTTCCCTAAAAAGTCACAAGACAAGCACTTACAAATGAAAAAAATGGGGTTTTACGCGCCAGAACAACGATCTCATTATGAGGCACACCGTAGACGTGGACTTCGGAAATTGGGCCACCTGGGGTTCCATAACGTGTACCTAAATCTAAGTAAACGGGTGTTTTCGCATTCCGCCCTCATTGAAATGCGGCCACAGGGGCCAAGATTCGATCACGCGACCTCGTGTTTAGTAGCCCAACACCATAGCCACTGAGCAACCACGGCGGGTACCTACAACTGAAAATTTGTTCAGAATACAAACCATTGGCGCCGAGTTTGCAATCTGCTGGAGGGGGGGGGGGGTGGCGCTGGGACGCATTCGCTCTTCCTCTTTCGTCATTCGACCCCCCTTCCCACTCCGCGCATTCTCCTTGGCAAAAGATATACAGATGGGGAGAGGCAATATATGTAAACATCCGTTTTATTTGGTTCTAAAGCCGAGCAAATACGCAAAAACGAATGACCGCATGGCTCTTAAGATACTAAATAAGTAAATGAACGAAGAAACTGGAAGGCACTAAGCTCTTTCTAGACATTCAGAACGCCCTTAGTCAAACTGAGATGAAACACCGGACAACAAGAACATTTCCTCAGTAACCTAACAATTCAAATATTACGAACTCATTACAAACCCTTCGTTTGTAAGAACCACTGGGCAATACAAACACTTAAACATTAGGCTAACAATTCAAAAATTAAAAAGAGATTCTAAACTCTTCGCGTCTAAGAAACATTGGGCAGTACAAACATTTCTACGGTAAGCTAACAACATCATGCCAAAGACAGATAATAAATTCTTCGCATTTCAAGAAAATGTAAACGAAGAACTAAACTCTATATAAACCAAAAAGACAAGAACAATACTCTAAGGGCAGAGGTTGTAATAACGAATTTGCAAGAAGCAGATTTTCTGAGAGGGGATAAAAGTCAGGATAAAGGATAAGGTCAGGTGCTGTGACAGATTGAATAGAGGTGATGATTGTGATGGAGTTCACTGTCTTTATATACAATTGCTACCGCACAATCGAGAATGTGTTTCTAGGCACGGTTGATCTCTGAATAAACTAGTCATCGATGTCCTTGAGATATATTTTGCGGGCGACATCTTTGTGCCCATGGAGAGCTGCTATGCGATCTAACCACGCTTGTCCCATTGTTGACCTCAGGTACATCTTGACGCGACAGAGGCATGGAAACGATCTCTCAGGTGTGCATCACGTGACTGGCATAATCAACAACTTTGACAAGCTTAGCCACCTCGGACAAAGAATCTCGTAGCTGCTCACAGTTATCACCCGAAAGCATCTTTACAACATCCTAAAACGTTTCCAAGGGTATATTGCGCTGCCTTGCTATATCTATGAGCACATTATGGTGAACGTTGAGCCGTTCAGGCTTAATGTCTTGCCCGTAGAACTTTAACAGGTACGTCCTGTCACCATTCCCAGTCAAAAACTGGTCAAACTATTTCATGTGCTGCCACATTTCTGGCAGAAACCTGTCGTCCAGCAAAGAATCTCCTGTGTCCAATACCTCGTAGAACCACTGGCGGTACATGTCCTCGGCCGAAGAAAATGCGAGATGTAAAAATCCGTCGCCATATCATCGTGGAATCTTCCTTTGCCTTGGCGAAGGGGCTTTTTCTTTAACATTCAGTTCCAATTCACGCGCCTTTGCAAGTGTCTCTTTCCTTCCTAAGTCCGGTAAGACTCCCTGACGGCCATGAGAATTTTTTATTGCTTCACCAAATCTCAGTGTTGCTTTCTGCAACAGAGTACCTAATGTTTCTAATCGCGAAAACGCGAGTGTCAGGAATTTGAGGATGAAGTATGTGTCCAATTTCGACAGCGCTTTCAAAAATCCACTGGCTTTGGCTCCGGCATCGTTCTTCCGGTGATAGGCCATGAAGAAACGAGATCAGGTGGCTGTAGTTCTGAACACTCGACTTCAGAGAAGTGGCCCTTAGCTTCCACCTCTTGGGACAAAATTTCCGAAAGTTTATGCTCTCATGTTCTTCCTTAAATGCCTGGAACATATCTAGCTTTCGGGAGCACGTAACAAAGTATATTACTTCTGATATCATGCCCAAGAAATTACGACACATTTGCGCTTTCTCACTCATGTCCTGCAGCATCAGGTTAAGTATCTGCAGAACACAGTGTACGTACAGTGTTCGCGGCTCCTCGTGTTGCACGATGGCTTGCAGTCCACCGTGCTGTGATCTCATACTTGCAGCGCCATCATAGCATTGCCCAGGGCAATTGTCAACGCTAAGATAAAACGGCAGAGAACGTCCTTTAGAAGGGCAAAAAGACTGGCCGCTGTGGGGTCCACAGTGTTATAAAATCAACACAACAGCTAATATGTTTCCAAGTTCTTTTCGGCAATAGGAAAGCCCATCGACACTTGCTCCTTGGCAGATGTGTTCGCTGTCTCATCCATAATCGTGGCATAATGCCCCGCTTCACGAACCTCATTTGCAAGTGACCGGAGAACATCGTGATTCAAATTAACAAAATTTCGTTTAAAATGTTGTGGGAGAGCCAGCTGTACTTAGTTCGAGAAACCCATGATTGCAGTTCTGGAATGTCATTCGCGTGAGGTTGCAGAAACTGTCTGAGATTACTTTCTGCATCATCATGTGCACGTACTGCCAATCCCTGGCATTCTAAATACTGCAATCAACATAATGCCGCTATCAGCGCTTTCCTTGCATCTTCCATTTCATTTTGGTTCCCACTTACGCAAGAAATTGCTACATTCACGCCCATTTTCGCAGCTGCGGTTTAGCTCATAGCCGCGCGGTGCAGATTCGAGGCCCCCTTACTTTTAAATCATATAAGAGCTTTCTTCCAGTTAGAAAGTCCATTTTGCACAAATATCAAGCGAGAGTCGTTATCCCGGGAACTTGAAGTATTTGGAATAAAACTGTTCATATCGCAAGCAGCGCGACAGGTATCACAAAATTCCTTGTCCACTGCCGCGTCATACAGAATCAATTTCTACACATGTTTCTAAGCTGGCTGGTAATGTAATCCCTGTTGTGCTTTAACGTTAGGGACTGGATCCTCATCAACAATTCGCACGCTTGTGGAGGCAATGGTAACAGTTGCAGATGTCGATCCTGTGCCGCTAACGCAAACCTCAGTATGTTCAGAAGCAGACGTTCAAGGTCCCATGCCAGGTGTACTGCTTGTCTTTTCGTCATCTTCTATGGGAGGTCAGTTCTGGATGAGATATCTGCCCATTGTTTTTCACGGTTTTCAGAAATGCAATACCAGACAGGTAAGACCACCAAAGAATGGAGTGCGAAAAGCGGGTTTTTCGTTTAAGAGAAAACAATTCGGGCCCAATCCACTCTTTAAAGGTGGATTGCCAGCTAAGCTGCATTGTGCACCCAAATTCGCACTCAACCGTGGTGTGAACGTAGCTGGGCAGCTAAGCCAAACGAGTGCACGAAGCAAAGCATGATTGACCGGGGCGCAGTCCTGAGGAGTGCACCAAACACAACACGTCTGTTTGATGAGCAAAACGAGAACAATGTAAAAGTGGGAGCCAATGTTTCGACACGTAAACTTGTCTTTTTAAAGGCGACATATGTTTTCCTCGGTACAGTATACATAAGTACGGTTTTTCTAAAGGGGATAAGGGGTAAGGCGGGGGGACGAGGCGACGACCGCGGGTGCGTTAGCGGCGAGGGTGTAGAATCGCAAAGAAAGGTGTGCTGTCAAACGTCGGTGGAGGATTGCGAGGAAGCGTCGTCTGTCAGCCGGCCGCATGCTTTTTTTTCGTGGAAGAAGCCGGGACGACAGGTGGTGAGGGGGGAAGGGGATTATCTGCTCCGCAGGAGGGCAGTGAGCTGTCGTCTCTCTGAGAGAGAGAATAAAGGGAGGACACGAAACTGCGCTCGTGGAAAAGATTAATTAAATGGAATAAGTATGTAAATAAAAGAAAAAAGAACGGGAGGAAGCAAAAGAAAAAGAAAGCACTAAGGAACGCAATGAAAAATAACTAAGTGCTGTTGCCTATAGCTACAAAAACACTTCAGAAACAGTACAGTAACACACACACACACGGAAGTAACAAAAGCTTCGTACTAAGCTACCAATGCTGACACAACACTTAACACTTGAGCTCAACACTCACTCTTCAGGGCTTCCCGCAAACCGTAGTTGTCTACTTCGCTGCTCGAAGCCTGAACTAAAAACCAAATAACAACCTGCAGCACACCGAGCACGCCCTGATATACCTTCGCACGAAAATTCTAGCGAATGGCGACGGCGCTGAGAAAGGGAGTACACGGCACAGCGCGTTGCTATTTATTATTTATTTAACGGTCCCTCAGGGGCATTCGAGAGGAAAGTGGGTTACATGCGAAACTATATATATATATATATATATATATATATATATATATATATATATATATATATATATATATATATATATATATATATATATGTATATATGTATATCACATAAATTTCTAATTATGCAACGTTAGCTAAGGCGTTCTTGAACAGGTGGTGATTTGTGATGGGGGTCACAGGCAGAGGAAGATGATTCCACTCTTCTGATGTCCGTGGTAAGCATGAATGAATGAAAAAAAAGCATCAGTTTCAAAAGGAATTCGAACTTTTAGTACGTGATCTAAGTGAGATGAAACATGACGTGAAAAAGGCTCAAACGACAGAACTGACGACGGGATGCAAGGAATGATAGGTCAAGGCTTGATTTCATGTAACATATGCTTGCTGTTCTGTCGTAGTTAGAAGGAATGAATCGTGTATGTTTATTTTGAACGATTTCCAGTGAATGAATTAGGTTTTCATGGCTTGGATCCCCGACGGATGTGGCAGATTCTAGTTTTGAGTGAGTGAGAGTTTTCTACATGACTAATTTCAAAGATGAAGGAACTTTTGCGAAGTTACGACGGAGGCATCCCAAATTCATTTAGCGTTGGTAATTATATACAAAATGTGGTCTGGTTAAGAGACGTTTGGTGTAATCTGAATTTCACGGTATTTATACGAGACCACAATCTCCCAAGAAGTACAAGCGATGTGGTAAATGGACGAAACAGATGGTGTTATAGATATGCGCATATGTTTGCATTTCCTTATGTTAAGTTGCATCAACCATATTTTGCACCATTTGTTAATAGCCTTAAGGTCGTATTGAAGGGTGTTAGTATTATCAGCGCAGGTTATTTCTCGATAGACGACGCAGTCATCGGCAAGTGGGTTAATTTACAAGGAAACACAGGAACATAGGTCATTAATGTAGATAAGAAAGTGCAAAGGGCCAAGTACCGTTCCTGGAGGGATCCCAGATCGAACAGCAGTATGCTCGAAATTAACATTATTTGCAGACACAAACAAGGAACGCTTAGTAAGAAAGACTTCTAGCCAAAAGAGCACTTTAGAGTCTATGTTAGGCTGGCGCAGTTTGTAGAGAAGCAGTTTATGGCATACCTTGTCAAATGCTTTAGACAATTAAAGAAAGTTCAAGAATTCAATCACTTAGAGAATAAGGATCACAGATGTCATGAAGTTTGTGAGTAAAATACATTAGTTGGGTTTCACAAGAATATTATTTACGAAAACCATGTTGCGATGGTGAAAAAAAATCAATTTGATTCGAGAAGGCTAGCAAGGTTTCAAAACAAAATATGTTCAAATATTTTGCAAGGACTGCTTGTGAACGAAATGGGCCGGTAATTTAATGGGGATTGCTGCTTACCAGACTTGAAAAGTGGAATCACCTTCCCGATCATCCATTCCACTGGGAAATCCCATGTGGAATGATTGCTGAAATAGCTTGGTTAATACTGTCACGGTGCCACGAAAGGGACTAAGACGACGATCGCCAACAAGACGAAAGAGACGAAGTAGAGGGAGCTAACCTTAAGTTCGGCCATACTGGTTGTACCGGCCATATCTCCTGCGGAGTAGGCCCGGTCCCATTTAAACTTATATCTCTGCCCGTTTCATTTTGGTGGAGGTGCTGGGTATTGCACAAGACGGAACTCCTCAGCGGGCTTGTTCTCGGTCGTCCTACTATGCTGACAGATGACCAGGCTACTGGGTTAGGCACGGCGTCAGCACCTGGCGCACCCGCGCCGTCAGCATCCGCGACACTGCAACCGTCAGTCGTCTCGACCCATCCGCACGACCCCGGCACCTTCTCTGGTAACGGCACCGACAAAGTCGACATCGAAGAATGGCTTCGCATATACGAACGCGTCGCTGCACACAGCCGATGAGACCCGACAGTGATGCTCGCAAATCTTCTCTTCTACCTCCAGGGACCAGCACGCACCTGGTATGACACACACGAAGAAGAGTTGGCCAGCTGAGAGGTGTGCAAGTAAAAACTTCGTGACCTCTTTGGCAAGCTCGCTGGTCGCAAGTGTGCCACTGCGAAATACCTATCCCGTCGGGCTCAGGCAGCTACCGAGTCGTACGTTGCGTACATCCTTCATGTCCTAGCTCTTTGCCGCCGCGTTGATGCCAGTATGCCCGAGACTGACAAAGTGAGGCACATTCTGAAAGGCATCGCCGATGATGCGTTTAACTAGCTCGTTTTTAAAGACTGCTCGACGGTAGACGCAAAGAGCCGTGGCATTGCCGGACAGTTCGGGCGGCTTCCCAACAACGCCGCTACGTGGTCATACGAAGACGCTCATCCGGCGCTTCAATCGTCCACTACAGATAGCGTTGTCCGAATTGTGCGGCGCGAAATCGAGGCAGCATCGCCATCTTTCACGAGCCCTTCTGAGGGTACGCAATCGACCATCTCCATCATCCACACAGTTGTCCGCGAAGAACTGGCCAACGCAGGAATTCAACCCGTGTGCTCCATAACACGCCCTCCGGTTAGCCATGCCCCTCTTCATCGACCTCCTACGACGTTTGAACGCTATTGAGACCCGACCCAATGGCGAACACCAGCCAACAAGCCCATATGCTTTCATTGTAGCGGCGTGGCGCACATTTCTCCCTATTGCCGTTATCGTCAGCCCTCGTTTTCACGCTCCACGTTCTAATACCGCCACAATGACAACCACCGCCAGCCATTTCATGCTCCAAATGACCCGACATACCATGACTTCGGCGGCCCTTTTGCGTCTATCAGACGCTCCAGCCGCTCACCGTCGCCGCACGATCGTCAGTCCCGCTCGCCCCTGCCCCGTCGTTTTTCATCGCCTCGTCCTTGTGTACGCTCATCCCCGGAAAACTGACGGATGCAGCTCCCGGAGGTGACGCTCTATTGGACTCTCGATCTGCAAATTCTCTCCTTAGCTTGCGGACAGATGAGAACCTAATCACCGTGGAAATTGATGCTCTACCTGTCACTGCTGTGATCGACACCGGCGCACACATCTCGGTCATGAGCGCTGATTTCAGGAAGCGGCTCAAGAAAGTGCTCACTCCAGCCGAGTCCCGCGTCGTACGAGTCACTGATGGTGAAACTCCCTCTGTGCTTTGAATGTGTGCCGCTCAAGTCAGCGTCGCCGGTCGCCACACATCTGTATCGTTTCATGCACTTGACCATTGCCCTCACGACGTGTCCTTGATCTTGATTTTTTATCTGCCCACTCAGCTATAATTGATTGCTCGGTTGGTGTAGTCAAATTTGATTTCCCTGATGTAACCGACCTTACCGACACCGTACAGATCCAGCTCTGTTGCACGGACTTTGTTCGTCTATCTCAGCAGGCACTGACCTGTATCACTGCTGTGCCCAACCCCTGTTTACCGTATGATGACCATGTCGTCACTCCCTGTGTCAGTGCCTTACTTTCGCACAGCATGTCGTTTCCTCCCACCATAGTGACCGCATAGGCTAACAAAACATACCTTCCGCTCCTGAATTTCTGATTCTGCCCTCAGGTACTTCCAAAAGGGATCTCTCTCGCCACACTGTCGCCGACGCGTGAGAATGACCTTTCTTCCCTCTCGCCCCTTCCGTCTTCCTCCAACTCTTCCGCCGCCCACAATTGTCATTCCGCCGCGTCGCCTCCAGAGAAAGACATTACGAAAACGTTAGTCTTGGACTTTACCCCCACACAAATCAACGATCTTGTGCCCACCACTCAAGCGTCCCCCTCAGCCCTGCTGTAACGGCCGCAGACTTCTCGAGACACAGGCTGCGCCGGCACATCATCGCCTGCCACCCGGACAAACGGGTATCCCTGGGCCGGCCTCCACGGCCTCTTCCACAGCACGGCCTCCTACGAAGGGATGCCTCGTTGCTGCTCCGACTGCGAGTTGGCTACTACTGGACGGCAACCCGCCGGCACCGCCTTGGGAAAGCCACCTCGCCAGCCTGTGCCTCCTGTGATGAACCAGAAACTCTGGAGCGCCTCCTGCTGGCCTGCCCTGGTCACCTGCAGCACCGCGGTCGACTTCTGCAAGAGTTCCACCGCCTAGGGCTCCCATGTTCACGACAGGAAGATATCCTCTTCCCCTGTCGTAATCAGCTACCAGCCTTCCTAAGTGTCGTCGAGTACCTCGATTCGTCGGGGCTCTCGGCGAGACTATAGGACATTTCTACAAAGACGGATGGCCGAACGGCCATCCCACCACCTCGGGCTTCCTGATCGGCCACTACTTCACTTCCATCTCTACGACCCTCTACCTTTCTCCCTCCTACCCTCTCTCTCTTTTAACCCCATCCCCTCCACCCTGCTGGCGCTGAGCCGTGCTCCCGCATGGGTTGCAGAAAATAGCGCTAGCCTTTTCTCCTTTCCAACAAGAACCACTTCTCTCCCTCTCTCTCTCTCTCTCGTCATCTGCTCGCATGTTAGTCCGACGTTTTTTACCTTGACGGTTGGCCTTTGGGACAAACTTCCCTAGTTCAGCATCGCATCCATACCGGTAATGCACCGCCTATTCACAGATAGCCCTATTGTGTGCCACACGCCGAGCGCCGAGTAATACAGCAGGTGGTTGATAAGGTACTTACCAAGGGCATTATTGACCATCGTTGAGCCCGTGGGCTTCTCCTGTTGTCTTGATAAAAAAATGGACAACACCTGGCGATTCTGCTTAGATTACCGCCATCTAAACATGGTAACACAGAAGGATGTCTATCCACTGCCACGCATAGACGACGCATTGGATTGCCTACATGGTGTGACGTAGTTTTCATCGATAGACCTACGCTCCGATTACTGGCGGATTGCCGTCAATGACATGGACCGTGTTTGTTACGCCAAATGGCCTTTATCAGTTTAGAGTCATGCCATTCAGCTTGTGCAACGCTCCAGGCACCTTCGAGCGCATGATGGACACGCTCTTGCGCAACTTTAAGTGGTCCATATGCCTTTGTTACCTAGACGACGTCATAGTGTTCTCGCCGACCTTCTAGACATACCTTGAATGCCTTTCGCCTATTCTTTCCGTCTTCTGTGCTGCTGGGCTACAATTAAATTATTCGAAGTGCCACTTTGGTCGCCGCATTCTCGGTCATCTCGTCGACTCATCTGGCGTCCGCCCCGATTCCGCAAAAGTTCGTGCTGTTCTCAATTTTCCTGTGCCGAACTTTGCCAAAGAGGTCTTCAGCTTTGTAGGCCTATGCTGTTATTTCCGTCGATTTGTCAGAAATTTTGCGTACGCTCTCTGTTGGCTCTCGACACTTAAGGATCCAACAGGTTGTCTAGGTCGCTGGGCACTACGTCTTCAAGACTTCACCTACACAGTGGTGTACATGTCCGGTAGGGTACACCATGATGCCGATTGTTTGTCTCGGCATCCCGTCGACGCTACTGACTCGAGTGATGCAACTGCTGGAATATTCACGCTTACCGCATTCCACCACATCGGCGAGGAACAAGCACGTGATTCATCATTGCGCGACCTCATTAGCCGCCTCCGTTCTGACCTGTCAGACCCCTCGCTTAGCTTGTTGCTCATTTTGGACGATATCTTATACCACCGAAATATGCGCACTGAAGTACATGAACTGCTGATAGTCGTTCCTTCTCATTGCCGGGCAATTGTACTCGCGGAACTCCATGATGTCCCCACCGCTGGCCACCTGGGTGTTTCCAGGACCTACGACCGTGTCCGGCGACGATTTTCTGGCGTGGATTCTACGGTACCGTGCGACGTTATGTCGCTGCTTGCGAACCGTGCCAACGCCGTAAGAAGCCTGCTTTGCTTCCGGCCGGAACACTCCAGCGAAGATATACCCACCGAACCGTTTTATTGTGTTGGCCTCTACTTGTTGGGCCTTTTCGCTACCTTCAGAGCTGCAAATAAGTACAACGCTGTTGCAATGGATTATTCAACCCGCTATGTCGTCACACGAGCCATCCAGACCAGTTGTGCTAGCAACGTCGCAGACTTCCTGCTCCAAAACGTCATCTTACACCATGGAGCTCCTCGCCAGCTTCTCACAGACAGGGGCCGCTACTTTTTATCTCGGGTTACTGAAGATCTACTTCGCTCTTGTGCCACGAAACAAAAGTTCACGACAGCATACCACCCTCAAACGAACGGCCTCACTGAAGGCCTGAACCGAACACTCACATATATGCCCTCGATGTATGTCTCCTCAGATCATCGCGACTGGGACGCCGCGCTTTCATCTGTGACGTTCGCGTTCAACTCGTCACGTCACCACACCGCTCTCTACTCCCACTTCTATTTCCTCTTTGGTCGCGACCCGACATTGCCTTTCGGCTCCTGCATACGGCTCTCGAGTCCCCATCTCAATACGCTCGCGACGCTGTAGCTCCAGCCGCCCAGGCAAGCCAGAGTTGCCCACCGTCGCCTTTCTGAGTCGCAGGCAAGACAGAAGTGTGTTTATGACAATCGTCATCATGATTTACAGTTCTCTGCCGGCGACTGCGTCCTCTTTTGGACTCCTTCACGGCGTGTGGGCCTATCGGAAGAACTGCTTTCCTGGTACTCTGGCCCTTACCGCGTCGTCCGACAGCTCAGTGATGCGACTTATGAAGTAGCTCGAGCCTATGCTTCCCCGTCGTCCACGTTTACTGATATCGTCCACGTGGGTCATCTGAAGCCATATCATGCGGCCGCCATCTAGATGGCGCCGGGCCGGCACTTTCGCCGTCGGGGATTATGTCACGGTGCCACTAGACGGACAAAGACGACGATTACCATCAACAAGACGAGAGAGACGGCGTAGTGGGGCCTAACCTTACGTTTGGCGACACTGGTTATACCGGACATATCTTCTGCAATGTAAACACGGTCCCATTTCACCTTATATCTCTGCCCATTTCATTGTAATTGATGACAGTGGGGGTGAACTGCGAAAAACACCCGTGTACTTAGATTTAGGTGCAGGTTAAAGAATCCCTGGTGGTCCAAATTTCCGGAGTCCCCTACTACGGCGTGCCTCATAATCAGAAAGTGGTTTTGGCACGTAAAACCCCACAATTTATTTTTTTCTAAATTGATGAATACACAACTGTGGATTTCAAAAATTTTGTCATAATTTCACCGCAGCCCGGTGAAGAGGAAAGCTTTAATTTATTAATTCTAGCTGTGGTTGAAAATGTAATTATTTGTTATAGGAAACATAATGGTGTATTCGGAGAACGAACTTCTGGCACTGAGACATTTACGTCATCAGAAAATTGCGTGATAAAACGGTGTTAAGCACGGATGCACATTTTCCGAGCGAAATGGCATGAACAGAGCTGTCGGTAAGGGTTACTATGTTATCAGCCTTGGGATTTACAGAGCGTCAGCACTTTCGGGGATTAGTTATCAACATGCATGGTAAAGTATTTTGTGGATACTTCTGCTTCGAGTTTTTTAAGGAACGTCATGCGTTCTTCGGAAGCCTGTTTGTACGATTCCCAGCGCATCCCACCATGATGTAACCGGGCTAATTTATAAAGCAGTCTTTTCTTTGTTTGCTAGCCACTTGAGGTTAACATTAAACGATGGTGCATTGCGATTTAAATTTATATGGTGAAGAGGGATGTTTGTGTTGGTAAATTCAGCCCCTTTAGCTATGAACGTGCTCTACTTAGATTTAACACTACGGTCGCTGAAGTGGTTAAAAATATGTCTATAAATGTGCAGCGCTCGCGATTAATTGTCACCGAGGTATGTTTCTTGTTATTTATAATAAACTTATATTTTTTGTGATGTTTTAGGTCGTGAAGTGTTCATCTGAAAAGTAATGAGTGAATGATCACTTAAGCTAGGCAAGCATGTAAAGTTAGAAGTAAAATCAGGTTCAGATGTTAGCAGCAGATCAAGAATATTTGATACGGACGGCGTTATTCTGGTAGGTTGCCCGACTAACTGAGGAAATGAAAATGTGGAACACAAGTCTCAAAATTCTTGTGTTAGTTCGTTGTAGGGGGAAGCTAATGGTGGTCCAGAATACCATGCTACGTTATGGATGTTAAAGTCTCCTAGTAAACACAGTGGAAAAGTGGGGTACCGTGGTAGAACAGTGTTAATGCCATCGGGGGATTCATTTAAAAAAGTGCTATTGTACGAAGGGGGGCGGTAACACAGTCCTATAAGAAGTTTTAGATGATTAAATTCAACTAAAGCCCAAAGAATTGCAGGGTTGCTTGTAAGATCAATGCGCTCAGAAGGAAAAGTTTTGGAGACCGCTAACAAAACCCCACCTCCAGGACAGTTCATGCGGTCGCATCGAAAAATTGTAAAACAGTAAAAAAATGGAAATATTTCAGTGTCGCGAACGTTAGAATATGGCAAGGTTTCAGTTAGAGCCACAATATCAGTAGTACAAGTTTCAATGGTAGAAACGACGCAATCGCGTTTATTTAATACACTTATGTTGCAGAAAACACTTAAAAGTGATGAAGGGCGTCCACTACTCCTCATGCGTTCCTGCACTGCAGTGTGTTGTATCGCGTGAAAAGCAGCTATCCCCTGTTCGACGAACACAGGCAAGAACCATGCCAGATGCCGTGTCATAAATGAATTGACCTTTATTTATGAATATCTTCTTGTAGCACTAATTGAAAAGGTGTACCTTCAAACTGGATTTTAGCGAATTCTATAGGGCGTATTCGGGCATGGCGTGTAGCGGGCGAAAAATCTGCGCTGACACGTGCGTTTTTTATGGCGAAGCTGTATACCTCTACCGTCCAAGGAAATTTTCGGGTCGTTGGCGTGGTAAGCAAAAAACTTACCATACGTGGGCCGCTCTCAGAGTTAGTGCAATGCCGGGCCAACCGGCGGCGGAGGTCAAGCGGGCGCTAAACACTCCCCATACGTGGGCCGATCCCGAAGATAGTGCAATACCGGCGCTACCCGCGGCGGATGTCAAGCACGCGTTTAGCACTCGCCATACGTGGGCCGATCCCGAAGATAGTGCAATACCGGCTCGACCCGCGGCGGAGGTCAAGCAGGCGCTAAGCACTCCGCATACGTGGGCTGATCCCGAAGATAGTGCAATACCGGCTCGACCCGCGGTGGAAGTCAAGCAGGCGCGAAGCACTCCCCATTCGTGGGCCGATCCCGAAGATAGTGCAATACCGGCTCTATCCGCGGCGGAGGTCAAGCAGGCGCTAAGCACTCCCCATATGTGGGCCGAACTCGAAGATAGTGCAATACCGGCTCTATCCGCGGCGGAGGTCAAGCAGGCGCTAAGCACTCCCCATACGTGGGCCGAACTCGAAGATAGTGCAATACTGGTTCGACCCGCGGCGGAGGTCAAGCAGGCGCTAAGCACTCCCCATATGTGGGCCGATCCCGAAGATAGCGCAATACCGGCTCGACCCGCGGCGGAGGACAAGCAGGTGCTAACTCCCCATACGTGGGCCGCTCTCAGAGTTAGTGCAATGCCTGGCCCACCGGCGGCGGAGGTGAAGAAGGCGTTAAGCACTCCCCATACGTGAGCCGATCCCAAAGATGGTGCAGTAGCGGGCCGACCCACGGCGGAGGCTAAGCACGCGTTTAGCACTCCCCGTACGTGGGCCGATCCCGAAAATTGTGCAATCCCGGGCCGACCCGCGGCGGAAGTCCAGAAGCGCTAAGCACTTCCGATTGGTGGGCCGATGCCGAATATAGTGTAATACCGGCTTGACCCGCGACAGAGGTCAAGCAGACGCTAAGCACTCCTCATACGTGGGCCGATCCCGAAGATAGTGCAATACCGGCTCGACCTGCGGCGGAGGCCAAGCAGGCGGTAAGCACTCCCCATACGGGGGGCCGATCCAGAAGATAGTGCAATACCGGCTCGACCCGCGGCGGAGGTGAATCAGGCGTTAAGCACTCCCCATACATGGGCTGATCTCGAACATTTTGCAATCCCGGGCCTACCCGCGGCGGAGGTGAAGCAGGCGGCGTTAAGCACTTGACATACGTGGTCCAAACTCGAAGATAGTGCAATACCGGGACCACCCGCGGCGGAGGTGAAGCAGACATTAAGCACTCCCCATACATCCCGAAGATAGTGCAATGCCGCTACGACTCGCGGCGGAGGTGCAGTTCGCCATTAAGGGGCTCACATACACAGCTTCACTGGTCATCCTTCTTCACATAGTGGAAGGGCACTGAGATTTTTTTCTTTCATTTAGTTGCGCGCGCATAGAAAGCAGTTCCTCGGTATGTTTATAGTTCGAAAATTTCACAATATTTGGTCGACACTTATTTGATTCCTAAACCACAGCCGATAAGCGCGGTCGATTACGTGAGGAGGTAAACTGCCAGTAATCGAGGTTATTATATATTTTTGTGTTTGTCGGTTTGCGCCCAAGATTCATGCGAATCCGGAACGTCATGGCATAAATGGTTGTTTCTTCTTGAACGGTCTGCCATTTCATGCAATCTTGCTTGCGAACGGTCATTGTCGTTCATCAATTTTTTTCACTGAATTCTGCAAAGCAACCATTTCTTTCTCTACATTATTAAGTCCTGTGGTTTTCAGTTCGATGGTATCAAGCCTTTCCTCGATACTGCTAATTTTTGTCACTATGTTTGTCTGATTAGGTTTAATAGCCTTTACGTCAAGAGCCATCTCTATGTGACACTTAGACGAGTAGATAGATCGCGCCTGCAGATCCTTTAAAAGACAGAAAATAATTGACATTTGTTCCCAAGGGTTATCTAGTAACGAAGTAAAGCTTGATTACGTGTGTTAGGGCGCGGGTTGGCTTCAATATTCCCAGAGCGCAGGAGCAGGAAAAGCATTGAAAGACACTGCAGACAATGGCATAGAGAACCCGTGGGCACGGGAGCAACCGGAGACAACGATTCTCAGTTTTCGTAGTATGCAAGGAGTAGCTCTTACACACCTGGAAAGCCCGAAAGCGCCGAGCGTTAAGCATGTTACCGAAATTGCCCTCGTGCCCACTGAAAGGGCGGTTGTGGTGCAGACTCTTTATAGTTTCCTGGACAGTTGATATCATTGATGACGTTGATTCGCGGAAGGTACTACGCACCAAGCGTGATCAGCCAATGATGAAGCCACTGCCAGGCGTTTTGCGGTTTCCGAGATCACTGACCCGTGGTGACTGGATAACAGAATTCGCCGAAGCACCCACCGATGGCGATAACCACAACGTAACACAGGCCAGGAGCACCTGGAAAGCGCAAAAGCGCCGAACATGAAGCTTGTTGCCGAAGTTGCCCTCGCGCAAACTGAAAGGACGGTCGTGCTGCAGGCTCTTATTGTTTCCTCGACGGTTGATATCGTCAATGACGTTGATGCGCGGAAGGTACTACGCACCAAGGGTGACCAGCCAGAGATGAATCCACCGCCAGGCGTTGTGCCGTTTCCGAGATCCCAGATCGTTCACCAGTGGTGACGGGCTAACAGAGTTAGCCGAAGCGCGCATTGATTGCGAAAACCACAACGTAGCACAGCTGAGGATCACCTGGAAAGCGCAAAAGCGCCCAGCATGAAGCATGTTGCCGATGTTGCTTCTTTCTCCCTCTTGTCCGCTTCAATGAGCTCGAGCCTTCTCGAACCGTGTGCCTGCGCGCGCGCTCCATCGTCAAAGTCGCCATGACAGTAGTGCCTGGGGTGTTCGGGAAGGGTTCGAAGTTTCAGAAGAAAATATGCAAGAAATATGCACCTGCACTTATCAAGTGATCGTTCATTTGATTCCGCACAGAGACTTGGAAAAAGTGGATGTTCGGAGGGCTGCCGTTGCCAATCGGAATCCCTGATGGTGAACTGGATCGAAAACTCTTGGGGTTGTCATCCTTCCCCTTTGTTGGCACGAGGCAAATCTACGTAGACGCGGCAATTTAATGCTGAGCTGTTCTTTCAACTTTTATGCAACTTTAGTTCTTCGGTCTGTTTGTCCAAAACCGTATAAAAGAAAACGTCAAGCCCCCTGACCCCATCGCTAATCTCCACGGCTGGGGGGAGGGGCACAGCCCCCCAAGAAAGTTGGGGGGGGGGAGGGACTCGAGCATTCAAGCCCGCTCAAGTCGGCACTTATGACAAGGACGCTAACACCTTTAAGTTATAGTAAACCCATGCCAACTAGTCCACCTGTAATTTCTTTGCCCATGACCTACTAGTAAACACAAAAATAGCTTAGGAATTTGCAAATCGTAATCCCTCAGTTGCTGTATGCAGCGCCACCTTTCTTCGGGCGTACTTCATGAACACTTAACCGTCGTCCTTTGCTCAATATATTGCTAACAAAAGCCTCTGCTTTTCCTACCGGAATAACTTCCTGTCCTGTTTTCAGTCCTTCAGGGAATCCTTTTACTACGAGAGGATGAGATATGTAATCTATGACTGTTCTCCGATTGGTGCGCTTAAAGATGCGCTGGTCTCTGATAGCGATAACACAAGGAACCGCGCTTTTTTAACGGACTTCTGTGTTCTTTGTTGCCAGTACCAACTTTTTCATCTGCAGCGTGGTTGACTTTTTAAAGGTAAAAGGTTTTTCTGCCAGTCGTTTTCTGTTTCCTTCTTTATTAATTCATCTTTCAAAGCAAAAGCATTCTCCACCTGCACGGAGTACAGAATTAAAATTATTATGTGACCGATGCCCTTGTACTTCCTGACCTTTATCCCGCATATTATTCTTGCCAGCAGCGAGGCAATTCTCACTTGCTACGCAATGCACATTACGGGCACTCATGTAGTCAATGAGGCCTCAGTTAATGAGGTCTCGCTCTACCAACGTGGTAGCTGCTACTCGCTACTCTTTTCTTCGTTCCTTTCTTTTTGTGTACTTTTATCAGCCACACAATGAAGTTGCCTTTCCCTTCAAAAATGATCTCAAAGTAGCCTACTTGCACAAAAGATGGACAATTGGTTCCTTAATCGCTAATCGTTTGCAAACATTTCAGTTACCACCTCTTCGATGCAAACACATTACATTCTCGTACTGGTTATTGAACAGTTAGCCGAAAATTGTCCGGAACACAGAGCATGAATCGTGATTCTAGGGAGCGCCAACATCTTTCTTCGCTTAACGGACGATTGTTCTGTTGCATTGAGTGTTTTCTTCTTCTCTTTTTTCCTATTTGTGATAAAAAAGACGCATCGGCTGGCGCATGTCGCAAAACTGGGTCTCTTGAGGTGCCGGGATATAATTCCTAACACTGCTTTTTGAGGGAGCTGCCCAGTTTCGTCGCGCATAATAAATGATGAACGAAGACCGTTGTGCAGTGATAAATGACCGTGTTAAGTACTCGTCGTAATTGTGATGGATACGCTTGCTGTACCAACTTCCGACTCTTTCTCTCCCCCTCTCTCTCTACTTCCCCCTCCCACACACAAATACACAGCTATCCAGCTTTCTTACTGTGTTCGCAACAGTTTTGGCTTTTCTCGTCTACATCCCACATACTCGTTTTAATGCTGAGCGACGAGGCATGCAACCTCAAGCATTACACCTTGCTGTTCATCACGCCGTTTCTCTAAATGATTAGTCCTCGTATGCGGTGGGCTTTCGCACTGCAAGTTATTATTGTTTAAGTATTCGTTCTCTGCATATTTATTCCTTGGTGCTAGCTTTGGGTTTAGGCTTACCCCGCGCGACTAACCGTCAGCAGAGGAATATTTTCAGAGTGATAAAAGGCACCGCGAATTGTTCTTGCTTAGTAGTTATATACAAGTGTAACGCATTGTGGAGGTTTCTTGCAACACTATATTACTGCAACAACAGTTAAGTGCTCGTAACTGGGTTTACCTTGTCCGTCCATTTCTTTACTCTGATGACGACCATTGTCATTATTGACGTTATTTTGACGTCGTCACGCCATCTCCTCATCCTCAGCTTCATCATCGCAATAAGACAAAGAAAAAAGGTTGTTCACCAAGGCCACTATCGCTTGCGCTGAAGACAATTTGAGAATTTTCAAACCAGCCTATATAACAAAACGGCATCTCCACCTTACAACGCTGCATATGATCTCATGTGTCTTCTGCCTAATCAAAGAAATACCCGCATCATACCTGCGTAATATATGGTTGGTTCATAGGTCTCTCGAGAGCACATGCAGACCTGCTTATTATCAGTGCATGATATTCAATTGTATCATAATATCGGTGAAAAACTTAGATTGCTGTAACAAAACAGGTGTTACGCACAAACGTCTGTGAAATTAGTGGAAGGTAGTCGAATGGGGGGGGGGGTGCGCTTAAAATAAAATTTGCCTGCCATTTTCACTGGAATTCGAACTCATGTCCCCGTGGCAATGTGATCTTGGGAAGAGGACGCTTCTGTCATATCAATTAAGATATCGTGCGACGACAAAGCTTGATTTGAGCATCGTCTTGCGCTCCACACAGGTTTTGAGAGCCATGGCACCTATGCCTGTATCAAAAGCCGGATAATGTGAAACTAACTGACGAGGAGAACCTCGTGTGCATCAGATGGAAGTGACGCTCGACAATGCTAATGGTCCAATGATTATTTACTCTACGTTACACATTACATGCCCTCCCCAGCTCCGTTTTTTTTAAAATTCTTAATGTCAACTAGAATATCGGTTATCCCCGTTCGCTGTGGTTTGTAGATACGGGCCATCAAATTCACCTTAGAAATGCACTGTTGTTCCACTTACTTTTTAACAACACCCTCTCTTATGCATTGGAGCACAAAAATAACTGGAACGCCGATTCATTTCACCCCATACTTTGGCAAATGATATCTGGAAACTGGTGTCATCCTGCAGGTGACACCAGTTTGGATATAACATTAGTGCTACGAGCATCGAATGACGCTCTTGTTTCTTGCGCAGCACTACCGGTTCCCCTCCTGACACGACCGTGGACGAAATTCAAAATAAATCATAAACAAATAAAAAATAGTACAGTACCAAATTCATGGGTTTCATTACAGATATGATATCAGAGCAAAAGTTTAGTTACAAGTTGAGTTACTGAACGGATGGACGGATACAAATTTATTGAACGTCCGGCAAAGTTTAACGCGACCTGGGCTTAGGTCTCCTACGGCGCAACGTCAAGGCACTGCCTCAATGCCGCCTCACGGGCTTGCTGGACTGCCCACGTCTGGATGCCAAGGTCTGAGCTGCGCAGAGTGGCGGCCCACCTCGACGACAGGGTCTCCGGAGTAACTACCATCCTTCCTATGATTACACTGCACTCCCAAAACATGTGTTTTAGTGTTGCCAGCCCTTCATGGCATAATTTGCAGAAGTCGTCCTGATGCTTATCTCGGAAGATACGTTTCATATGGAATGGATTAGGGAAGGTGTTCGTCTGGAGCTGTCTTCAGGCGAACACCTTGAGGCATGCCTACTGTTCAATTTGGCCTCGGTGGTGGGTATAACCTTCTGGCATCTAGATATGCTTTGGCTATGTCAGTGTATCTAGTGAGCCTGTCGCGCTCTGCGCGTGGAGTGTTCGCTATCGTGCGAGAAGCGTTGCATGGTTCGGCGTGACGGGTCATATCTCGCGCCGTCCGGTGCACCGTCTCGTTTAGGTTCGGGAGGGCGTCGCTTTCCGTGGGGACGTGTGCGGGGAACCATACGATCGTCGAGCTCGCGGTTTGGGTCTGCCTGCTTTGGCCAGAATGGCCAGGGCTTTCTTGGGAATTTTATCTTTGACGTAATTCTTTACTGCCGTTTGCGAGTCGCTTAGTATGACTTCGCAATCCTGATCTGCGAGGGCCAGCGCGATCGCTACTTCCTGCGCTATTTGGGGCATACGCTGCATGTGATTCTGATTTTGGAGCCTGCGTCTATGACTACGGTGGTGCATTTATGGCCGTCGGGATATTCGGCTGCGCCGACAAAAGCGCGCGTTTCTCTCTCTGCCGAGTGAACGGAGCAGCGCCTCGGCTCTATCCTTTCTTTTGCCTCGGTTGTAATCGGGGTACATGTTTCTTCGGATGTTTGCCATCGTAACGTTACTTAATTGTCTGGAATAATTACAATAAATTAGAAATCACGGATCACCGCACACCAAGGCCCAAAAACGTAGACTTTAGAGACCTGCCATGTGATCAAGACTTTAGCAAAATTGCTGGAAGCCCAGAAGTAGAAAGCGGTCGTAATGATGCCACTAATGATATCGCACACGAGAATGTAGCATGGTATTTAAATGACTAAATAATGGAAAACAGTTGCCTGGTATCGACTGAACGCCTGCATAGCAGAACGGATGTGACCTCGCTCCCTCCTCTCTCGCTTCTGCTCTCCCGGCGCTCACCTGTTTGCTCGCTCGCTTGCTCGCAACAGCTGCGCGCGCGCGCTCGTTACGCGCGCTCACGTCAGCACCGGAGCCGGCGCGTAACGTGCGCTTCGTGCGCCGCTCGCTATGGGGCTACGCCCCGCCAGGTGGTGAGTGCTGCGCTTACTACTCGCCCTCCCTACATCCGCGCCCACGGATCGTGCCAGGGAAAAACCGCTCACTCGCTTAACCTAAATAAAACCAACGCCGGGGTGCGAGTGCCACTAACAGACGCCTAAGTCAAAGATTACGGTCACCTACCATTTTTGCTGTCGTCAAGCCATCGTCGCCATGCGCTCACCGCCATACATTTGCGCTAAAACTTAAGCCCTAGAGCACAGAAAGCTTTACTTCCCTTTGATTCATCTCATTTTAGGCGTAGCTCGGGCTGGCTGGCTTGGATAACATCTTTCTACGTCATGATCGCGAACTAAGCAATGCAAACATGAAGCTTTGATTCAAACCACAACATTTCTTCCTTGGTGCCAATTTAATATTCGTGTGCCCATTTTATTTCGTTTCGGTTGGTTTATCGCAGCTACGCGTAACAGCCTGAATGTAATTTCTTTTCATGTGCAGTGCTCGGTGATTCATTCAAACATGATAATCGGACCACATGGCAGCTGGGGGTGTTTCCCCTCTCGTGGCCGCTGGGTGACCGCTGGCTGGCCAAAGCGGACCAAATGCAGCCGCAATGCATAACAAAGGCTCTCGCATTCATCGTATACTACAAAGAATCAGCTCGGTTTCCCCAGCACCCACAACTGGTGCAAAAAGCGCCGTCAACCAATTACTCTGTGTATCACGTTTAATGGCTGAGCACTGCGGAGGTCGCCTGCGATATCACGGTTAAAACGTTACAGCGTCACCGTCCACCATTCCAGTAAATTTGCCGTCGAAGGGCGTTTTCGTCAAGGCGAAGACTTTATAGGACGAAGGTTTCGGTCCTTCTGCCCCTCCTTTACTGTTGCTTGCAGCTGTCAGCACTGGCGATCAGGTGCACTCGCTACTTTTATCCATTTGCTTTTTACAGCGAAGCTGTATATGGCTAGCCGATTCGTCCGTCCGTCCGTCGCCTGTCCGGCGCAACGCCACCCGCATGCGCGAAAGAAAGAAAGAAAGAGAGGCGCGCGATTGTTTGCGCCAGTAGTGACGTCGTTGCTTTCCGTCGCTGCCGAGCACGCGCACAGCAGTTTCTGTCCGGTTCCGAAATGGGTAGGTCACGCGTCATACGTACTCCTGAGGAGCAGGCAGCTTTAGATCAGCAACGCCGCGAGCATAACCGGGAACGAGCTCGTCTATGCCGTGCCGATGCTCAAGCCCGGGTACAAGAACACACTGTGCAGCCGATCGCAAGCAGCAACTCCGTACCCAAGACCCGGCAGCCTACCAAGGCGTCGTTTAATGAACCTTCGGGATTAACCCAGTCATAAACACTCGGTCCGCACGCTTCAGCTTCGCTGGCTAATCATCTGTACGGAGTGCTCGGACGGTGATTTTCAAAGATATAGCGCTTTATATTTTATGAGCTCATTGCTTAGCTTTGAGCCGTTGGCGTCATTCGCAGTACTGCTCGGATATCGCAGATAGTGCAGCCTACAGATCCCGTGGGTATATATCGCTGGGTATGCGCCACCAGGTATGCCGTCCTGCCGCTGGGCATGTGCCATCGTCGTCACGCCGTCATCATCTAGCCTTCACCTTAATATAGCCATAGCCACATCATCTCACGCCATTGTCTTTATATGGTCATCGTCATCTGATTCTCGACATACGGTTGTCGTCAAGCCATCGCCACCATACACTCGTCGTCATACATTCGTCGTCACGTCATCTTCGTCACGCCATCTTTGTCACGCCATCGTGGTCACATACACATCGTGGTCCCATTGTTGTCATGGCGTCTTTGTCGTTCTATCCACATCATCCCTTCTTCGCCATTCTACCGTACTTATTGTGCCTTAGTTCTATCGTGATTATGACGCCGTTGTCACGCGATCGCCGTTAAACAGTCGTCGTCGTGCATTTGCCATTCCGTAATCGTGGTGCCATCGTGGTCATTCCAAATTCGTCATCAAATTCTCGTCATACCACGTTCGTTAAGCCATCGGGATTCTGCAGTCGTTGGCACATAGTCGTCGTCGCTTCATCATCGTGTTGTATTCGACGTCATCTCATTGCCACCATGCTGCCGTCGTGGCGCTGTTGCTATACTAGGATTCATCACTTCAGATTCTTCATCCCATTGTTGTCCTGCCGTCGCATAACTTGTGGGAGGTTACACACAACGTGCAATGCGGAACTTGATGATTTGCTAGCCTTTGTGAAGCACTCGGTGTGATTTCATTACGTAAAGTTTTTATTGCTAGAGCAATTATATGGACACTCCAAGCGCATTTCAGCTGTCGCCGTCGCCGTTAAGTTCCGTGTAAAGTCCAAGTCCATCACCGCCCAAAATTACGAAAAACTGCCGCGGTACTGGCCCCTCGAGGCACTTTGCGTGTATTCGAGGGCTTCTTTTGTGCTCGGAAAAACACTTTTATGTAGCACGTACTGAGCAACATAATGCTGTATGGGCAGTTTTTCATGTTGCCCTACAATTTACTCATTGGCACAATTAATCGAATTATAATATCTTAGAATTTGATTAATTAATTAGGACAAATTATATAATGTTGCACATATAATATAGTGTTGCGCAGAAGGTAAATGCTTTTTTTTTTTCGAGTAAGAACACACGTTCATGCCCTGCTATGCAGCTACATGATGCGGTCTCCACTACTCGGCCCTTAATCACGACCTCGCGGAGAGGAACGTTTATTCCAGGTTTTTTCGGCACAAGGGCGGCGAGAGTGAATTTGCCCTCATGCTATTTTTTTACGCTGCATATTCGAACATGCTCAGCCTCACAGACTGCCTCTCCTTCTGTTAGCAGTCGTGATGTGCTGAATTGCTGGTCCACGAATTGGTTGATGCTAGCAAACGGCAGAGTCACTGAAAACGTAATATGGTGATCGTAATTAAGAGTCGAGCAAGCGATGCACACTGGCCTGGGAGCGCGCTCACTGGATATCACATCAGTGAAAATATCCTGCCCAGAGAAGTGCAAATAGTGGAAGCGTGTATTGAGAACAAAAAATAAATAATCGGTTGAAGTTCCACCTATTAAAACATACCAGGGATAGATCATCGTCCCGCGATAATTCTGGCGAAAGTGGCACGCGGCACTCGCCACGACGAATACTGCGAACAGCACTGTGATTGCGCCAAGAGTGCGTATGGCCACCTTTATTAAAGGTCCTGCGAACTTCTTAACCAATATCGGGTTATTGGGTGGGAATCGAATCAGGGTTTCCGGAGTGTGAGACGGACACGCTACCACTCAGCGATGAGTTCGATGGTTCAAAGTAGGACAAAAGCGCCTCTAGTGAATGCGCTATTGCCTTAGAAACGTGCTGTAGAAAGTTATACTGGGGTGATTATCGGTAGTTATGAGCACGTAAATTACTGAGGTCGCAGTTAAACGCGTAGCGAAGTACATTTCCGCTACATTTCTTCTGCGCTTGGGGCACACGCAGAGCCATCTTGCGGCAAACACAGAAGCTCCTCACAATGTACGGCGCTGCCCCGATAGGTGGCGCGCCACTTGCCCGCTTCTCTCCTTCGTCTCGTTTGAGCGCATTGGGGCCGTGCTGGGACCGGTGCGAGGATACCCCAATACCCTTGCGTTTAATAAGTTTTCTTGCTCTCTCCCCTTCCAACTTCTAGCGTGTGTCACTCGAATGCTCGTGCTTCGGCGACGCGGCTCCTCTTTCCGCTCGCAGCGCGATTCCTAGGTGCAGCGTCCGATGCGGGACGCCTCTGACGTGATCGCTGCGCTATAGCGCGTCTTGTGGGAAAGCGTCCCCTGCGATGTGTGCCGCGCTGCTGGCGAGGAGTCATGCGTCTGCGTGGTGCTCCCAAGCGAGACAGAGGACGATCCCATCGAGATGTCAGCCCCATGATCGCATCCGCCTTCATGGCGCGTCGCGGCCCGGCTGTCTGTGCCGATCACGACGTTTGGCTCGTGTAGATCGTTTCTCCCTCCGAGACACCGAGTTCTTTGGTTCGTTCCGCTTGCTCAGGCATACGTTTCGTCTTTGTGTGACTGAAGAGCATGCCGAGCGAATGAGTGGGCGGTGCGAACGGGGTGCGATAACGCTATCGCGTTCCACTCTTGAAGGCGAAGCTTATGTGTCCTCCATGTTTTTTTAAAAGCAATCTGCGTTGGGGGCGCAGCCTAGGCACGTCGGCGGCTCGTAGCTTTGTGCGTGCTGTGTGTCCTCGGCACTGGATTTGCGTTAAAGCGATAGACAGCACAAATGTCACTTCGTTCGCTGTCGCTGCCGCGTTTCCTAGCGCCAGCGTTTTGACAGCGAGCGTCCCCAGTTATCGAGTGTGATGTGTTCATGCTTGCTGTGCGCACGGACACCATGCTTATTAATTTAGTTATCAAGCGAATGTGTACAAGTTGACACGACCGATAAATGTGCCATACTTAATTCGTGTGGCTGTCTGCTAATTTCCTATCACCATAGATCCTTCAGTGTTCGGGGAAACTGCGTCTTTCTTTTTTACCCTACGTTTAGAATTCTTACGTATCCATAAAAACACTCGATCTCCTGTGCAAGCCCTGGTTTGACCACCCTGACGCGTGCAAACAAATCATGGTGCCGGTAAGACACACGTAAATTATCTGCAATGTTTAAAAAGATAGTTCGCTTTTTCTTTTGCAAAGTCTTACATCTGTTTCTTGTTCCAAGCAAAAACTCACATACTTCAACAGTGCAACTTCGTGACATTCGAAAAAGAACTGTTTTTTTATTTGTACAACTAAGCCATCTGCAAACTACTTCCCCACAGCTGGATGCAGCATAATGTGAAGCAAAGACAACGATTCGTGGTTTATTTTGTACTTGTCTACCGTTGTTCTTACCGGAATTCAAGCTCACCTTTTGGCAGTGATGTGCGGTCTGCTGTTCGCTGGCTTCTTTTCATACTTAGCAGACAAAGGTGGGGAAGCTACGCAAATAGTGTCGTCAAAGAAATCTCACTACGTCCGTTTCGAAGCGCGGTTGTTCTTCCGAAATAACAGTGCACTGCACGTGTCTACAGAATAACTACTTAATACATTACAACTACAAACTCTGTATCTAAGGTTATGTAATATTACGTATTATTTGGACACCTTTGGGTTTTCAGTATGCGACGTTTTTGGTCACGAGCTCAATTCTAGCGCTCTGACCACTGGTCTCACGAACGCGCCACTCCGCTCACTCAGTGGTAAATAGGCTCATATTTGCGACCCTTTCCATGTGATCGTTGCTTCATGTATCGAAACATTAAAGTAGGGAAGTTAATGTTGGAGAGAATTACATTACTTATACCTATATCAGCCATTCATATGTGACGCTTTACTTTTTGCTCGCGCATGCGGACAGTGAGAGAAGTCTTTATTGGTAGCGTTGTCTGTTATGTATGAAATGCAGTTTATATTCAGCAGCGTGTGCCGGTGATGACACGAATGAATGATAAATTCTGGTCTTTTACGTGCCAAAATCACGATCTGATTATGAGGCACGCCGTAGGGGGAGACTCCGGATTAATTTCGACCACTGCGGGATTATTAACCTGCTTCAAAGTACGGGACACGAGCGTTTTTACATTTCGTCTCCGCCAAAATATAGCCGCCGCGGCCGGTATTCAATCCCGCGACGTCGTGTTTAGCTGCGCAACACCATCGTCGCTAAGGCACCGCGGCGGATCACAGACAGAAGGTTAGATGCATGGTACAGGGCGACCACCCCGAATGACTCTGTCGTGGTCTTTAACTTTGCACACAGACTGCAAAGAATTCGGTCTAGGGTAGCGAGTGCAAGTGATATGAGGAGCCATGCCAAGTAAATGGCTTTAAATAGCCTGTCATGGGAGTGACACAATAATCTAAGATGCAACCTTTTACACTTAGTCAACATTTATTACTAGAGCTGGTATTTTTGTTCACATTTATGTGCATGTTGACAGCAACGATACTGATTTAGCTCCTGATCTGCCTTTATGTATTTCGTTGTTCCGATACACTGCCTACCTTGGCACACATTAGGCTACTTCCTTACAATGGTTGCATTTGCCATACTGTAATTAATACTCGGTATTTTGTTAAGTTATTAAAGCATGTACATCCCCAAACAAATGGGTACGCCCGTACTACAGCAATTTCGAAGTAGCAGTTGTTTTGCTTTCGCTGAACGCTGCTGAGCTTAGCTCGTGTTGCAAAATCGCGCCAGCGCAAAATTTTCTCGATTCATTCATCGTATACTTTCCGTTTTTAGCAAAACGCGAAAGACACCACCATGATGCCGACGCATGTTCTGCACTCATTTGAGCTGGGGAGATGAGAAATACCAAGAGCTGAGAAATTGCATTCCAATAAATTCTGGTTAGATTAACCAACACAGACTGGTTAGAAAACTGCAACTTGTCCGAGAGCATTTAGCCGCAGCATTGTTAATAGAAATGAGGTTATTTAAATGATTTCTCCCAAGCGTGCCTCCCCGGTAGTGTCTAAACGACCTTTTTCTTTGTAGAAGTCGCAGGTCTCGGCTAAATCCGCACCACTGCATCGCACAATCTCACCCTACTGCACCATTTTCCCCTCAGGTCGTCAAGATGCTGGCGACGGTGGTGCTGATGTTCGCCGTGTGCTGGCTGCCGATTCACCTGATGAACTTGATATTGTACTTCGATCGCGCCGCCATGCAACCAGACACGGCCGAGCAGGAGTACCTGTACATCGCGGCCTTCTTCTCCTGCCACTGGTTCTCGATGGCCAACAGCTTCGTCAATCCTATAATCTACTGCTTTATGAGCGACAACTTCAGGGTGAGTGTCTGTTACTCATTAGGTATGCAGCACTAACTTCAGATCGGCTGAATCCTTACGAGCACGCACTGATCTCCAAGCCATTCAAAATTTTCGGCTCTGAACGCTCAAAGGAGTACCATCGTCACTTAATGCAAGACAATAAATGAGTACTATTATATGGGAAGCGTATAGGTGTTACTTGTGTATGCCGCAAATCTTTTAAAACTGCACGAGTGTCCTCTGGGCAGCGTTATGAAATTTGGACTTGCACTTCATTACTTTGAAGAAAATAATTTAAAACAACAACGTACGTAAACTCCCTAAGATAGTCACAGGTGTTTCTTTGTTTCAAGGGACAGCTTATTTGCAGTGAACATTAGTGAAAAGCATAGTGACGTTGATATTAGCCTGAAAGCCTTGACATCAGCTGCCATTTATTGAAGAGGCTTCTTTGTGGTTTGAAACGTCAATTTTGCTTTAGGAAGCAGATGAATTGTGAAATCTTTTACAACTTCAATACCATTTATGTATGCTCTCTTTTCTGTCACTGCCTTCTTGCTAAAACAAAAAGAAAGAAACTGGCGCGCATGTTTTTAAGCAGGTAAATTGGCAGGGAAAGTTGTAAATAGTTATTGTGAACTTGTGTAAGGGCCTCGCCTACGGATGGGTGATTAAGGATGTGGTTTATCTGTACAGAGGATGGGCGCACTAATTACCCGCCTACCTCACCTATCTATTAATAATAAGAACCAATCGTCACCCACACGAATTTATTGGTCCAGTACAGTAAGCCGCAATGTCATTTTTCCCAGAACATCCACAGCTTTTATGACAATGCAGGCGTTTTTCAGCGTAAACGTAGAAACTTTGATGTTATTTTTAGGCTATAAGGCGTTTGGTACGCAGCATACTTGTCAAAGTGCCGTCTGATGGATTTTTTTTTCACGAAAACCTTCCACTCTTGCGTGGGCTTAATTGAGTGTGCAAAACAAAGCTGCTCTAGTCGTTCACGAGAAAGGGGGTCTTCGACCATGTGCATAACTACCATAAAGTGCGCTATTGCAGCAAAGTTAACCCTCAGCCGAACAACGGTTCTCAAGTTCAAAACTTTAACACCGGGAATCTGCCACACCACAAGCAGGAGGAGCAGGTGCATTTTTAGATCGAAGTGGACCTAGTCTTGCAAAGAAAATGCCGGAAGTCGCTCCAACCTGGGGGCCCATCGCATTTCGGGGGGCGTCCGGTCGGTTAGTCTTGGCTGCATGCAGGTGAGTTGTGGTGAAGAGCTTCAGTGACGCTGCCTCAATCCAATTTCCATGCTCTATTCTCTAAGTGCTCTTACTATATCACAAAAGGGATAGATATCATCATCACACATAACATCATAACATCATTTACTTGGTTATAAACACGATCATTTCTTCAAAGAATTTGTGATAGGAGACAAATCCACGGAAACGCACACATTTATGTACTACCACCTGTCTGCGTGTATATGTGGCTATGCAATTCTTTCGCCCGTGAAAAACGGGTGTCTTAATAGAGCACTTTATTATAACTGACCCTTGGAATCTGATGACTTGGAATCTGAACCTGGCAACGTTTAACGCTAGAACGTTATCTAGTGAGGCGAGTCTAGCAGTGCTATTGGAGGAATTAGCGGCCAGTAAGTAGGATATAATAGGGCTCAGTGAGGTTAAGAGGACAAAAGAAGCATTTACAGTGCTAAAAAGCAGGCACGTCCTGTGCTACCGGCGCTTAGCGGAGAGACGAGAACTAGGAGTCGGATTCCTGATTAATAAGGATAAAGCTGGTAACATACAGGAATTCTATAGCATTAACGAGAGGGTAGCAGGTCTTGTTGTGAAACTTAATAAGAGGTACAAATTGAAGGTCGTGCAGGTTTACGCCCCTACATCCAGTTATGATCACCAGTAACTCGAAATTTTCTATGAAGACATGGAATCGGCGTTGGGTAAAGTCAAAACGCAATACACTATACTGATGGGCGACTTCAATGCCAAGGTAGGCAAGAAGCAGGCTGGAGACAAATTAGTGGGGGAATATGGCATAGGCACTAGGAATAGAAGGGGAGAGCTATTAATAGACTTTGCAGAACAGAATAATATGCGGATAATGAATACCTTCTTCCGCAAGCGGGATAGCCGAAAGTGGACGTGGAGGAGCCCAAATGGCGAGACTAGAAATGAAATTGACTTTATGCTCCGCGCTAACCCAGGCATCATACAAGATGTGGACGTGCTCGGCGAGGTGCGCTGCAGGGACCATAGGATGGTAAGAACTGGAATTAGTCTAGACTTGCGGAGGGAACGGAAGAAACTGGTACATAAGAAGCCGCTCAATGAATTAGCAGTAAGAGGGAACTTAGAGAAATTCCGGATCAAGCTACAGAACAGGTATTCGGCTTCAACTCAGTAAGAGGACCTTAGCGTTGAAGCAATGAGCGACAATCTTATGTTCATCATTAAGGAGTGTGCAATAGAAGTCGGTGATAACTTCGTCAGATATGATACCAGTAAGCTATCACAAGAGATGAAAGATCTGATTAAGACACGCGAATGTATGGAAGCTTCTTACCCTACAGCTAGAATAGAACTGGCAGAACTTTCCAAGTTAATCAATAAGCTTATGACAGCTGACATAAGGAAGTATAATATGGATAGAATTGAAGATGCTCTCAGGAACGGAGGAAGCCTAAAAGCAGTGAAGAAACTAGGAATTGGCAAGAATCAGATGTATGCGTTAAGCGACAAAGCCGGCAATATCATTACTAATATGGATGAGATAGTTCAAGTGGCTGAGGAGTTCTATAGAGATTTATACAGTACCAGTGGCACCCACGACGATAATGGAAGAGGGAATAGTCTAGAGGAATTTGACGTCCCACAACTAATGCCGGAAGGAGTAAAGAAAGCCTTGGGAGCTATGCAAAGGAGGAAGGCAGCTGGCGAGGATCGCGTGACAGGAGATTTGTTGAAGGATGGTGGGCAGATTGTTCTAGAAAAACTGGCCACCCTGTATACACAATGCCTCACGACCTCGAGCGTACCGGAATCTAGGAAGAGCGCCAACATAATCCTAATCCATAAGAAAGGGGACGCCAAAGACTTGAAAAATTATAGACCGATCAGCTTACTGTCCGTTGCCTGCAAAGTATTTACTAAGGTAATCGCAAGTAGAATCATGAACACCTTAGACTTCTGTCAACCAGCGGACCAGGCAGGATTTCGTAAAGGCTACTCAGCAATAGACCATATTCACACTATCAATCAGGTGTTAAAGAAGTTTGCGGAATATAACCAACCCTTATAGATAGCTTTCATTGATTACGAGAAAGCGTTTGATTCAGTCGAAACCTCAGCAGTCACGCAGGCATTAAGGAATCAGGGCGTAGACAAGCCGTATGTAAAAGTACTGAAAGATATCTGTAGCGGCTCCACAGCCACCGTAGTCCTCCATAAAGAAAGCAACAAAATCCCAATAAAGAAGGGCGTCAAACAGAGAGATACGATGTCTCCAATGCCATTCACAGCGTGTTTACAGCAAGCATTCAGAGATCTGGATTGGGAAGAATTGGGGATAAGAGTTAATGGAGAGTACATTAGTAACTTGCGATTCGCTGATGATATTGCCTGGCTTAATAACTCATGGGAATGATTGAAATGCATGCTCAATGACTTGGAGAGGCAAATCAGAAGGGTGGGTCTAAAAATTAAACTACAGAAAACTAAAGTAATGTTTAACAGCCCCGGAAGAGAACAGCAGTTTACGATAGGTAGCGAGGCACTGGAAGTGGTAAAGGAATACATCTTTTTGGGGCAGGTAGTGACCGCGGATGCGGATCATGTGACTGAAATAATCAGAAGAATAAGAATGGGCTGGGGTGCGTTTGGCAGGCATTCTCAGATCAAGAACAGCAGCGTGCCATTATCCCTCAAGAGAACAGTGTATAACAACTGTGTCTTACCAGTACTCACGTACGGGGTAGAAACCTGGAGACTTACGAAAAGGGCTCTACTTAAATTGAGGACGACGCAACGAGCTATGGAAAGAAGAAAGATGGGTTTAACGTTAAGGGATAATAATTTAGCTGATTGGGTGAGGGATCAAACGCGAGTTAATGACATCTTAGTTGAAATCAAGAAAAAGAAATAGGGGGGGGGGGGGCATGGGCAGGACATGTAATGAAGAGGGAAGATAACCGATGGTCATTAAGGGTTACAGACTGCATTCCAAGAGAAGGGAAGCGTAGCAGGGGGCCGCAGAAAGTTAGGTGGGCGGATGGGATTAAGAAGTTTGCAGGGACAACATGGCCACAATTAGCACGTGACTGGGGTTGTTGGAGAAGTATGGAGAGGCCTTTGCCTTGTAGTTGGCGTAGCCAGGCTGATGATGATGATGATTGTAATTGATCATTTTATCTTTCTTTTTCTTTTTTTCTTGTGTGTGATTGAAGCATGGTCGTAGCCACGCTGGTGTAGGCGACTGGGCCCAGCGGCGATAAGAAAGGGATAGGAAATCAGGCAAATTAGTTAAAATTAGGTACGAGCACTCTTTTCTCATACCGTGTCGTTCCATAATAAAGAGTCAGGAAACGTTCGAACAGCCTGCCTTGGCAGAGAGTGCTTGGGTGAGTGGGACCTAATGCGTCCCTTTACGTGGGGCAATGAGCTTTGAAAACAAAAGAGTTTAATTTCAATTTAAAATATTTCCGACTTGTATTGAGCACGCATATTTGTTGTAACAATTCGCTCTAAATCCTGTGATCGCGTGGCGCTCACCGTGGGCGTCGTTCTGTCAAACTCAATGCTAAAAAGTGCCCCATTTGTTAATTACAAATCGAGCTTTGCTTGCCGAGTATACCTAGACTTACGTAGATGCAGCAGGCGACGGCTCGCAAATAATTTCGCCCAACAGCAAGTAATAACTTGACCTTGAATCTCAGTGCACCGATATGCTTGCACAGCTCCATGATGGAACGCCACCGCCACTGCCAAGTTTGAACCTGCTACCTTGTGGCGAGTTGCAGAACGCGTCAGCTACTAAGCCATCAAGACAGTTTTCCCTCTCGTGCACTGCTTGGCTGCGTTGAATGCGAAAGCCTAATAATGCAAGCGTTCTCTGCTGAAGAATGATTTTGCAGTTGAACGGAAGAACAGTACTATAAATGCTGTATTTATTTGCCACCATCTATGTCTATAACTAGTGAACAGACGTGAACGTGTAGAATAATACAATCAAAAAAGAAAAACTAAATTTTGTTGCTTCTACTTTCTTGGCAAAGAGTGATTTGTGTTAAAAATTCACTGTCGACAACATAAGCCACATGTCGAAAATCGATCTTTACCTACCTTGTTTAAACGTTTATGCATTGGCTGCATACTATATAGAATGACGCTGCCATGTGCTAGTTCAACATAATTTCTGCGCTGAAAAAAAAAACATTGGAAATAGTGAAGGTGCGGATCAAACGTGTTTCATTTTATCCTTGAAATTTTCACAATTTTCATCATCACAACGCCTCGCCTGCAGCACAGCGTTGTGATGATGATTACCGAAATATACTGTAGATAGTTGATAGAGAAGAAACACCTTTTCTTCGATGGTATGCCTTTTCGGGTTCTTTTAACGAGGTCGCGTGGCCGTTTCCCTGCAGCGTCGGCCACATCCGGGACGGGGCTACAAGAAAAACGCGAGCAAATAAAATAAAGACTACTGTTGTACCGCTGATTGGGTGGACGTCAAAGAATCCGAGGGGCCGTATTATGAACGGCTTCTGTTCAACTGATTCCATAGTATTATTGTGATAGCAATTATATGGACGCTCCAGGTTCATTTTTGCAGTCGCTATCGCCGTGATGTTCCGTATCAAGTCTAAGGGTGATAACACCGTCACCGCGCGCCCTACGCTGTATGTGCAAGTAAAAGCGCTTGAGTGGAGCCGAGGATCGGCGGTTCAATCTAAAACAAAATTAAATTATGGGGTTTTACGTGCCAAAACCACTTTCTGATTATGAGGCACGCCGTAGTGGAGGACTACGCAAATTTCGACCACCTGGGGTTCTTTAACGTGCACCTAAGTACACGGGTGTTTTCGCCCCCATCGAAATGCGGCTGCCGTGGCCGAGATTCGATCCCGCGACCTCGTGCTCAGCAGCCCAACACCATAGCCACTCGGCAACGACGGCGGCTACGGTTCAATCTCGCCCGGGCGAAAGGTAGGAGAGTAGGCAGGAAGCTCGCCGTGTGAGGGACCCAACGTTGCGAGGCACCGTGGTGCGGAGAGGGAAGGAAGCAGGGACGGCGGCGTTCTAGTCCGGCTGTCACTACGTATGTGGCGAATGCGCGCGGTCGCGCGGCTGTATTTTGAGAGTGATCGACGTTGATGGCAGAGTATAGGTGCGTTGAAGGCAAGTACCTTTGAGCGTGCTGTGTGTTCTGAGCGCTCAGCTTGCGTTGAAGCGATAGACAGCACGAAGCTTACTTCGCTCGCTGCTGCTGTCGCGCTTCCTCACACCAGCGTTTCGACAGCGAGTGTCCGCGGCCATCGAGTGTGATGTGTTCATGTTTCCTGTGTGTGCTGACATCATGCTTGTGAATTTAAATAACAAGCAAATGTTTACAGGTTGACACGGCCGATAAAAGTGCTGTCCTTGCTTGGTATGGCTACCTGCTAATTTGCTATCGCAATCGACGCTTCGCTTTTCTGACGAAACTTCAACGTTTTGATAATCCCTGTCACTGATATATTTCCGACACCAAGGATGGCAGCTTCGCGCGCACCAATGATAAAGGCAAACAGATTGGGAAATGAAAAGAATTGTTGCAGATTCCTGGCCAACACGGGCAAAATTGATCCACAACCCTCCAATATACGACATTTCGCGCAATCTTTGTGTTGTTATGTGGACTTCAATAAATTCCAGCAAATGCAGGCAAACTGTACATCACTAGTTTCTTATTCTTATTGCCCGTCCGTGGGGGGAGGGGTCATACAACAGAACTTTCTTGCGTACTCCTCTCACGTGTGTTAAAGCGAAGGAAAATTTTGCCTGTCATCAGACCTGTGCTCACAGAGCGATTTCTGCAGAACATATACTTTGTCCTTCTTAGAGCAAAAACAGCAGTGTTTTATTACCCCTCCTGGATGGCTTAGTGCATATGTGTATAAACAGGCCGCCATGAAAGACTGGTTAGAGCAATATGCAGGGGGTGACGTGCAACGACTTACTTGGAGAGCCATTAATGCTAAACGCTAGGTCAGAAGCAACCAATCGTGCCTCGTTGCCGTCGAACTACCTGCCTGCAGCAAGACCATCCTCACCTTTATGGTGCCTGTACAAACCTGAAATGCGGCTCACCATCCCTGGAATCACGAAGAAAGCTAACATGCCCTCGTTTGCCCTGAAGCAGGCCGCATTAGCACTTTTACATGAGGTGCACAGTGGCCGCGTAAACGTCTATATCGATGGCTCAGTCAAACCTGCGAGTTCAGCTGCTGCTGTGGTGATACCAACAAGATCCGTCAAAATAGAGTAAACACGTCACATGTATCATCAACGACAACTGCTGAACTGGTAGCCTTGTGTGCGGCTCTTCATTTCATTCACGAGGAACCACCCCATGCATGGTCAATCTTCTGTGATTCCAAGGCAGCCCTACAGACTGTACTCTCAGCACTGCGCCATGGATCACATGAGCAGCTTGTCGCACAGATTAGGGAAGTCCACCATCGCATAGTTGACGAAGGACACGATATAATATATCAGTAGTTCCCTAGTCACTGTGGCATACATGGTAATGATCGAGCAGGCGCAGCTGCGCGATCTGCCCATGACGGTGTCAACTGCGTTGCCATTCCTCTTTCGAGAGCCGACGCAGCTTAAAAGCTTTTGCACTTGCACGTGATCTAACATAAGTTCAATGAAATTCATCCGAGTCATAAGTGAACGCCTTCATATCCTGTACCCTAATTTACAGCTCCGTATTCCACCCGACCTTCCACGACGTAACTGCACGCTTCTAGTCCGTCTATGGCTCGGAGCAGCATTTTCAAATGCGTACTCCTTTCTTATCGGAATGGTCAACAGCCCACTTTGTGATTTCTGCTTGTGCAATGAAACAATCGCGCACCTTTGTTAGTGCGCTCGTTTCAACCCGCAAAAAGTAGCCCTCTCAGCCACCCTCGACAAACTGGACACAAGCCCAATGACAGAAAACAACATCCTTGGAAACTGGCCTACGCGGACATCAGCGCGATCGGCTATGAAGACGCTGCTGCGGTGCTTAAAATACACGGGACTTTCCGACAAATTGTGACTGTACACTGCGTGAACACTAGGAACGCCTTTGCGGGCTGTGTGACAGTGCCCACAGAAACAGTTTGTGTGTACGTGTGTGTGTGTAGCTTTTTTATTTTTTTATCCTTTTCCCTTTCTCACCTATCACATACCTTTGCCCCTACCCCAGTACAGGGAGGCCAACCGGAGATAATCTCTGGTCAAACTTCCTGTCTTTCCTTTACCGTTTTCTCTCTCTCTCTCTACACTGTTTACCCGTAACTAAGCCCATACTAACAAGACTGAACATACATTATGCGCTTACAATTGTACGTTAGCAATGTTGAGGTGCATTAACGCACGCTATCTCCTGAACAGGAGCATGGTTACCGCGTATTGGCTGTTTAATTTTGTTCAGAATGAGAGTACAGATTCAATAATACCAAAATACCGTTTACGTGACCCGCATCTTCTGGAAGGCCGACCGGTTAAACAAAGACAGATACAAATTATGAAAGACCACAAATAAAGAAACAGAAATTATGCCTTTCCTCCCTTACGAACTGTTCTTGTGCGGTAATATCGGCAGCCGTCATTAGCGTTGTGGCCAGGGCTATCGTAGTAAGATACGATAGCTAGTGTTATCTATATGTCAAACCAAGCCTTGTGCGTTCCTTGCGTTTTGTGGGGATAGATCATATCTTGCTTTTTATCGGTGGTATCTTGCAATAATGAGTCCAACTAACAATACAGTCTAAGCATTGATACTTCACCTGATGCTAGCAGTACCTGCTTACTGCCTTCAGCAATCCGGTTCGTTGCCTTCTGTCACATTCTTTCTCCGTTTAGGCTGATCTGTGGACGTGTTGCAGCAGGCAAACATTTGGCGTGTGAGCATAGATCAATTTCGAAGAAACCTACATACATGATAAAAGTCTCGAAGTTCGCTGTCACCTGTAAAGTATTTTCAGTGTATATGCTGAATATTCTGCGCTTAGCTCAGCATATTCGAACACAGTAATTAGTCATGACGGCTCAGCCGTGTCCGAACAGTTAATCACGTGCATCATTAACACCTAAAGCAAGAAGGTGCCACCAAGGACTCGTCTTTGCTGCTTGACTAAGTTTTCCATCAATATGGTTACACACATGCGAGTATGAAAGAGAAGCAACGCGAGCAAAACATTTCATCTACTTGCTTCCGAACTTGCTATATCAGAAAGCTGTCTCAAATGACAGTGTGTAAAACCGATACGCTGGCTCAGAAATCTCGATCCGCTTTGCCATTGTTTCGACGTTTCCTCGAAAGCGCTTACGTTGCTTGACGACCTTCTGTGCACGTCGATGCACTGCGAGCTAATTGCGATCCGCGTGTTCCGTTCTTGTTTCTGCGCAGGCGGACGTGATGCAGTTGATATTGAAGCGTAGTTTAACTGGTGTCGACTGGGCGCGCACCACGAAGCGCTGGTCGCAACAGCCGCAGCAGCAACAGGAGAAGCAGCATAAGCAACTCGACGCCACTTGCTCCTTGAACGGCACCCTGCCCGGGGTTGCGACCGCAAGGCGATGAGTGCGAGTATTGAGGTTAGTGTCTGCCTGGGCACCTTTCTTTCAGTAACTTAGTTTCAGCATAATTGATTTTGGATTCGTTTATTAGTTCGAAATACTTGCGCTAGCGATTAAATTCAAGAAGTAGGTTACTTTTTGTTGCAGTAAGAAGAAAAAAAGGAGTCCCTTTTTTGGCTGCGTCGGCAGTGCCCCCCCCCCCTATGGCATGTTACATAAGATAATGAAATTACAGGTAATCATTTACACTGATTTGAAAAAGAAAAGTAATGCAGTAATACTAGAAGAGGGGCACAAAAAAGAAGGATCGACATTTGGGCGAGTTGGTACTGGTTGAACATCTTGAAGGGGCAGCGCGAAAAAACGACGACAGAAGACAGGAACACACAGGACAGCGCTGAACTCACAACTAACTTTATTCGAAGGCATACATACACTTAAGTACACAACCCATAGCCACGTGCTCTCCCATCCATGGCGTCATATCAGTGCGCAGGCAAAAAACAAAAAAAAAAACACACGAAACCATTTAATCTAATACTACGTTATGGAGTTGCTTAAAAATTCAAATTCACTATCATGCAAATTTATCGATGGCATGCTTACACAGCGCGACCCTTTTTTTCTGATATAGAAGGCCTCAATAATCTCCCTCGTGATCTGATTTTTGTGCGTCTAAGAGTTTCTTAACACAACTGGAGCGTTTGAGAGCGGCAGGTTTTCGAGAGGATGCTATCCGCATGACAGTACAGAAACTGGTTAAACGTGTGAAATTAGGAGCACCCTCAAGAATAAATAATCCAGAGCCTGCTGACAAGAAGAAAAAACTGGTTGTAATTCCATATGTGCATAAACTATCCCATAATCTCAGGAATGTAGCAGGCAGATTTGATATAAAGGTTGTTTTTTCTGCCCCTAACAAGTTGATCAAAATTTGTGGTAAGATCGATAGGAAATTGGCCCAGGCTGCCTCCACTCATGCTGGGAAAGGCTGTACTGTTAAGCATTTGTCCCCGTTTGTGCGCTGTAGAATGGGAGTTGTGTACGAACTTCCATTTTCCTGCGGTCACGCATATATCGGTCAAACAGGTCGTTGCCTTAATATTAGATTGTCTGAACATAGGCGCTCACTAACGGGTAATGCCTACTCGCATGTCGCGCGGCATTGCTCTGAGCATGGGTGCACTCCAATATATAAAGACACCACAATACTTTTCACGCAAAAAAATCAGATCACGAGGGAGATTATTGAGGCCTTCTATATCAGAAAAAAAGGGTCGCGCTGTGTAAGCATGCCATCGATAAATTTGCATGATAGTGAATTTGAATTTTTAAGCAACTCCATAACGTAGTATTAGATTAAATGGTTTCGTGTGTTTTTTTTTTTTGTTTTTTGCCTGCGCACTGATATGACGCCATGGATGGGAGAGCACGTGGCTATGGGTTGTGTACTTAAGTGTATGTATGCCTTCGAATAAAGTTAGTTGTGAGTTCAGCGCTGTCCTGTGTGTTCCTGTCTTCTGTCGTCGTTTTTTCGCGCTGCCCCTTCAAGATGCACAAAAAAGAGTAGGGGGGTGATATGAACTATGCAATTAAGAAAAAGGTAATTGAATGACACGCAACCAGCAGGGCAAAGTGGATGGCGAATAATGCACGCGCGAATGGGCGAGAACTAGAATAGCGGCAGAGGAGGTGACACGTTGCAGGCGACACCATCCAAGAATATGTGTACCTTAAGGCAACGGCAGTTTCGTTAGTTATTTTGCTTTACGAACAGGAAAAAATAGACGTCAAACACAGCGCTGCAATGCCTGATGGAAAGTTCCGAGTGTATTCGTGCTTTCGCTGATACGCAGGCACCAAACGTGCACATCCACCAAAACCTCCAAGAGATACAAAGGAAACCCCTACGGGTTCCTCGAAAAAAAAAGTTTCGCAGTTGAAGAAAAATTTATCCGGGTCCGGGACTCGAACCCGGAACCACCGCCTTTCCGAGGCAGCCCCGCTAGATCATCTGAGCTAACCAGGCGGCTAGTAGGTTGCAGGCGAAGTCGAATTTATCAACACCTTGCGGGTTTCCTCAGAGCTATTATGTCATGCCTATTGGTTGCAATGTCTTGAACTTAGGCAAAAATTATGATTCTCAGTATTTTCTTTCTCGTTAATAACGGAAATTTGACTGTAGGATGTAGAGTTTAAGTTCATAAGGGCTATGACCTGCGAAATACTCGGCGACGGCTTTGGGAAGCTTTTTAGCTGTGTCCGTGCGATGTCCGTTTAATATCATATTCACTGACTGTCCCGTTTCACCGATATATTGTTTCTTACAGAAGGAACATTCAAGGATATAAGTCACATCCGAACTTGTGCAAGTAAAGCTACTTTTGACTTCGCGTGTAGAATTATTTGCGGTGCTTTTATTCCTAATGTCATGTTGAAGGTGCCTACAGGTTTTGCACGTGGGGCGGCAACGTGCTTTTATTACGGGGGAATGATGTTGGCTGACTTTTGCGTGCACTAACAGGTCTTTAATGTTTCTGTTGCGGCGATGGGTAACCCTTGGTACTTATCTGTATATATGGGAACACGGCACAAGCGCGCTAACCGACATAATTAGCCATTTCATTCGCTTTCATCCGAGTATTAAATTTACTGCTCACCACTGTCCTAGTTAAATGAACTTCCTCGATATGACGGTGTACATAGAAAACGGAAAATCGAGAATGACACTTCACCGAAAGCCTACGGATAGCCAGCAATATTTAGACTATAACAGTCATCACCCGCGACACTGCAAGCAAGGAATTTTTGTCGGACAAGTGAAACGAAGAAGAATCTGCAGCAAAGACAACGATTATGTCCACCACCTAAATGACCTTAAAACAACGCTAGCAGAAAAACACTATCCACAAGTTGCTCTCGGTAGCACTTAAGATGTCGCGTCAAGATTGGAGGGACAGTCAGAACTGGCTAAGAAACAGCCTACAGCAGGATCTCACAGAGCGCCAGCCTTTATAACAAAATATTCTATTGCACGTACAAACATAAACAGCATCCTACGAAAATACCACCCAATATTATCAAGTAACGAGCGTCTGAGAAAAGCGATCCAGGATGTACTAAGGGTTGCCTATCGCCGCAAAAGAAAGAGGCCTTCTCTTCCACCTGACAACTTGAACTAATGGTGAAAAGGGCCGACGTGGAATACTACCGTGGAAGCGGCTTCAACCTCAGATTCCCAAATTGCTACGTGTTTGCTCAATATGCCGGGGCATATTTAGAATAATCGGAGGCGGATTTCGGCGGAACGGTGCGATATCATGAACAGGATTTTGCGACGGGTTGAACCATTGTGATCGGCCGCGATATAGTCACCAGATTCCCTGGTTTAGTCGCTTAGGGAATACAACGATATTAAAAGCAGAGACCTTTCGTGCAGTGAGAGAGGTGCTGACGCGTCCTGAAGTGGACTCAACGTTTAATATGCTCCTGCGTGGAGTGGGCTTCCTGATCCAGAGCTCGTGTAGCTAATGTAAAATAAACCCTTTTTCCTTCATTCCTACTACCGGACGCACTCGTCGACGGGCTTGGTGGATTCTTGGCCCAAACGCCACCTCGAGCCGCAACAGTACCTACTAGAGAGCTAAGCCGTGACACGTCTTCATACAGCAGCACTATGTCTGTAATTCTGAGTGTCTGAGTGCAGCGGTGGCGTAGAGGTAGAACACCCGCCTCGCGTGCAAAAGGTCCGTGGTTCGAATCCCGGTGCCGGCAATTTTCCACCGGATTTTTAAAAAAATCCGCGTGTTGATAAAATTGCACAAACAGGCCTGGAGTGTGGCCTGATCCCGGTGACCAGAACCGGTAACGCACTCCCTCACCAGAGCAGGATTGGCCACCCTGGTGCAGTACTTGGCCACAACCTCCTATGAACACAACAATCAAACCCCGGCCCTCAGTCCCCAGCAGCTGCGAAGCAACTGACCACGGCGGCGGTCAGACCTACGACGCAGCAGAGGGTGCTAAGAATCACTGGCTCCGGACAGGCCGCCATTGGAATATGAACCTGGCAACGTTTAACGCTAGAACGTTATCTAGTGAGGCGAGCCTAGCAGTGCTATTGGAGGAATTAGAGGGCGGTAAATGGGATATAATAGGGCTCAGTGAAGTTAGGAGGCCAAAAGAAGCATATACAGTGCTAAATAGTGGGCACGTCCTGTGCTACCGAGGCTTAGCGGAGAGAAGAGAACTAGGAGTCGGATTCCTGGTTAACAAGAAAATAGCTGGTAACATACAGGAATTCTATAGCACTAACGAGAGGGTGGCAGGTCTTGTTGTGAAACTTAATAAGAGGTACAAAATGAAGATTGTATAGGTCTACGCCCCTACATCCAGTCACGATGACCAGGAAGTCGAAAGCTTCTATGAAGACGTGGAATCGGCGATGGGCAGAGTGAAAACTAAATACACTATACTAATGGGCGACCTTAATGCTAAGGTAGGCAAGAAGCAGGCTGGAGACAAGGCAGTGGGTGAATATGGCATAGGCACTAGGAATAGCAGGGGAGAGTTATTAGTAGAGTTTGCGGAACAAAATAATATGAGGATAATGAATACCTTCTTCCGCAAGCGGGATAGCCGAAAGTGGACGTGGAGGAGCCCGAACGACGAGACTAGAAATGAAATAGACCTCATACTCTGCGCTAACCCTGGCATCATACAAGATGTGGACGTGCTCGGCAAGGTGCGCTGCAGTGACCACAGGATGGTAAGAACTCGAATTAGCCTACACCTGAGGAGGGAACGGAAGAAACTGGTACATAAGAAGCAGATCAATGAGTTAGCGGTAAGAGGGAAAATGGAGGAATTCCAGATCAAGCTACTGAACAGGTATTCGGCTTTAACTCAGGAAGAGTACCTTAGTGTTGAAGCAATAAACGACAATCTTGTGGGCATCATTAAGGAGTGTGCAATAGAAGTCGGTGATAACTTCGTTAGATATGATACCAGCAAACTATCGCAGGAGACGAAAGATCTGATCAAGAAACGCCAATGTATGAAAGCATCTAACGCTACAGCTAGAATAGAACTTGCAGAACTTTCGAAGTTAATCAACAAGCGTAAGACAGCTGACATAAGGAAGTATAATATGGATAGAATTGAACATGCTCTCAGGAACGGAGGAAGCCTAAAAACAGTGAAGAAGAAACTAGGAATTGGCAAGAATCAGATGTATGCGTTAAGAGACAAAGCCGGCAATATCATTACTAATATGGATGAGCTAGTTCAAGTGGCTGAGGAGTTCTATAGAGATTTATACAGTACCAGTGGCATCCACGACGATAATGGAAGAGAAAATAGTCTAGAGGAATTTGAAATCCCGAAGGTAACGCCGGAAGAAGTAGAGAAAGCCTTAGGAGATATGCAAAGGGGGAAGGCAGCTGGGGAGGATCTGGTAACAGGAGATTTGTTGAAGGATGGTGGACAGATTGTTCTAGAGAAACTGGCCACCCTGTATACGCAATGCCTCATGACCTCGAGCGTACCGGAATCTTGGAAGAACGCTAACATAATCCTAATCCATAAGAAAGGGGACGCCAAAGACTTGAAAAATTATAGACCGATCAGCTTACTGTCCGTTGCCTACAAAGTATTTACTAAGGTAATTGCAAATAGAATCAGGAACACCTTAGACTTCTGTCAACCAGCGGACCAGGCAGGATTTCGTAAAGGCTACTCAGCAATAGACCATATTCACACTATCAATCAGGTGTTAAAGAAATTTGCGGAATATAACCAACCCTTATAGATAGCTTTCATTGACTACGAGAAAGCGTTTGATTCAGTCGAAACCTCAGCAGTCACGCAGACATTAAGGAATCAGAGTGTAGACGAGCCGTATGTAAAAATACTGAAAAATATCTATAGCGTCTCCACAGCCACCGTAGTCCTCCATAAAGAAAGCAACAAAATCCCAATAAAGAAGCGCGTCAAACAGAGAGATACGATGTCGCCAATGCCATTCACAGCGTGTTTACAGCAATAATAATAATAATATTTGGGGTTTTACGTGCCAAAACCACTTTCTGATTATGAGGCGCGCCGTAGTGGAGGACTCCGGAAATTTTGACCACCTGGGGTTCTTTAACGTGCACCGAAATCTAAGCACACGGGTGTTTTCGCATTTCGCTCCCATCGAAATGCGGCCGCCGTGGCCGGGATGTGTTTACAGCAAGCATTCAGAGATCTGGATTGGGAAGAATTGGGGATAAGAGTTAATGGAGAATACATTAGTAACTTGCGATTCGCTGATGATATTTCCTTGCTTAGTAACTCAGGGGAATGATTGAAATGCATGCTCAATGACCTGGAGAGGCAAAGCAGAAGGGTGGGTCTAAAAATTAAACTACAGAAAACTATAGTAATGTTTAACAGCCCCGGAAGAGAACAGCAGTTTACGATAGGTAGCGAGGCACTGGAAGTGGTAAAGGAATACATCTTTTTGGGGCAGGTAGTGACCGCGGATGCGGATCATGAGACTGAAATAATCAGAAGAATAAGAATGGGCTGGGGTGCGTTTGGCAGGCATTCCCAAATCATGAACAGCAGGTTGCCATTATCCCTCAAGAGAAAAGTATATAATAGCTGTGTCTTACCAGTACTCACCTACGGGGCAGAAACGTGGAGGCTTACTAAAAGGTTCTACTCAAATTGAGGACGACACAACGAGCTATGGAAAGAAGAATGATAGGCGTAACGTTAAGGGATAAGAAAAGAGCAGATTGGGGGAGGGAAGAAACGCGAGTTAATGACATCTTACTTGAAATCAAGAAAAAGAAATGGGCATGGGCAGGACATGTAATGAGGAGGGAAGATAACCGATGGTCATTAAGGGTTACGGACTGGATCCCAAGGGAAGGGAAGCGTAGCAGGGGGCGGCAGAAAGTTAGGTGGGCGGATGAGATTAAGAAGTTTGCAGGGACGGCATGGCCACAATTAGTACATGACCGGGGTTGTTGGAGAAGTATGGGAGAGGCCTTTGCCCTGCAGTGGGCGTAACCAGGCTGATGATGATGATGATGATGATGTCTGTAATGAGTTGCTTGCTAGTTCCCTCCTCTCTTAAATAAATCTCCAACTGGCGGAGCTGACTTAGAGTCGCAAAATATTGTCCACCGCCGCGGTACGTCAATACAGATGAGTCGTAGTACATCACGGGTAGCTGTTAGTTCCGCTGACGTTGAAGAGGTTTCATGAACGATCTTGAAGAGATTGCTTGAACCACTTGTAGGTATCACAACTTCTTTTCTTGGAAAAAAAAATCAGCGACGATTATGACACTCCCTAATGCATAATTTGAGTACAGGTCCAATGTCTTTTCATTTCGGGATATATTGAATGACGCGGACAATCTGTCTCTTGGGGCACGTTGCAAATGGACGGAAGTGTGGAAAGGAAGTAACTGTAACCGTTTTCTTTCCGTTCTTTCTTGCTTTTTTTGCCTTTTTTGTTTGTTTTTGTTCTTGTAAATAAACTACTGGTATTTTTTTTTTTCACATGCAATTCTTCATGTTACTGTGAGATAAGCTAAACGTTGTTATTATATGTAATGAATTCTGTATTTTGCTCTGTTAACGTTCATTTCCTGCTGCTTGTATTATACCTTATTATATGCTACTGTTGCTTTGAGGTGTCAATTATAACTATTCTTGTACAGGAGGTCCCGATACAGTCTTTGACTATGGGACCTCCAACTGCATACTAAATACATGTAATTTGACCCAAATTCTAACAATAAATTCTGATTCTGATTCTGAAGTGCAATCTGGAGATCGAGAAACACAGTGCGTGGGTGACGCGTGGGATCGATTCACAGCAGCCGCCGTAGACAGACCTCCCAGACGACGCGCGCTACTATGGCGCCATCTCGTAGTCATCGTCGCCACACTACGCTTTTCTTCGTACGCTTTCGCCATACCGTCCTCCTCCGCTTTCCTCCTCGCGCCTTACACCCCCCGCTGGGCTCTGCGTTCGTTCTTTCATCCTTCGCTGTGCTCATTCACTCGGTCACGCCGTCGCCGACGCTCGCTGCAGTAACGGGCGCCTCAGAGCTGCGCTCTAAAGATGTAAGGTAGAGCCGTCTCCAAACACATTGTAACTTTATAGCTTTCTCGTTAATGTAAGAAAAGCTTGAATTTGAGTGGAAAAATGGAAAAAGCCCATTTCAGAGATGATGATGCCGCGTAAGGTAGGCGTCCTCTATTCTTGTTCGACTTTGTCGTCGTCTTCGCTGCGTATACATCGCAGCACGCTTTGAGCAGATGTTCATCATTTCGTTCATTAAAAATTCTTTATATAGAGTCCGTGGCACGTTCCGCTCAGTTTTACAATCTGTTTTTTTCATTTCAGAGGATTTTATACTTTCTTTTTTCAAATGGACTAAAGTTTTCCTATATCCCATGTGCTCTGTGCATCGAACTTTGTTCTATACCCGATACACTGAAATTTTCATGGCTTTAAAACGTTTGCCTTCTGACACGCTACTCGTGCTGGCAGGTTGCCAGCATGCTGCGTGATTGCAATGACGAGGGGAACGGAAAATCACCTGAGGCGAAAATATCATTGATTCAAGGAACGAACGCGCCATGCTTGCTTAGTGGCTATGGTGTTGGGCTGCTAAGCACGAGGTCGCCGGATCGAATTCCGGCTACGGCGGCCGCATTTCGATGGGGGTGAGAACACCCGTGTACTTAGCTTTAGGTGCACGTTAAAGAACCCAGGGGGTCCAAATTTCCGGGGTACCCAACTATGGTGTGCCTAATAATCAGATGGTGGCTTTGCACGTAAAATCCTATATTTTTTTTTCAACGAAAGACATGGAAGGTCGTCGCTGATGAAAAAACTTAAAGTGGAGCGAAAACACACGTGATATCATGGTATCGATGTCTGGCTCTAGTTCATTGCTACGGTGCCTCTAATGTCGCATAGCGACCGGAAAGCACTGCGGACAAAACGAGAAAACTGGCCTTAAGGAATATCATGCAAATCGCTCGGCGATTGCGTGATTGTTGTTCGTCTATGACTTTACGCGCATAAAGTACTGTGCACCGTTTGCGAGCATAACATATTCCAGTGATCTAGGAGCACCCATATAAACCTATTAGCATGGTACTGTAGCACTAAAGTGTTTTTTGTGGGGTTTTACGTGCCAAAACGACCATGTGATTATGAGGCACATCATAGTGGGCGACTCCGGAAAGTTAGACTGCCTGTGGTTCTTGAACGTGAACCTAATTCTAAGTACACGGGTGTTTTCCCATTTCGCCCCCATCGAAATGCGGCCGCTGTTGACGGGATAGCACTAAACTGTACTCGCAATGCAAAAGAAACCGAGGCAGAAAGCTCAAGATTAAGTTTTATGGCAGCCGTATTACTTTATGGTTTACGTGCGGAAAAATAAAGAAAGGAAAAACAGTGACAACACCCAGAACGCTTTCTTCTTGCACTACAGAGGAGGGCACTGCGCGGGCCCAGGCTTACCGAAAGGCTGGGTCTGGCCTACAGGCGGGGCCGAGCCTGCGTTTTTTGGCGGGCGTAAACTGGGCTCGATCTGAAGCAGCGGGCCCGGGCTGGGCCCGTTCACTTAAGGGCATAGGTCAGGCCTCCGAGCACACGCGAGTGCTCTGCACAGATTCAAGGCATTCTGTGTAAAGATACTCGTAGAGCGATAAGTGGGAATACTTTTAATTACATTAGCAAACAAAAATATCAATTAATGTTGTAATTCTTTTTAGTATCAACATAACCAAATTCTGTTCTCGTCAAATAAAAAAAATAGCTACGAAATACTTTGCATCCTACCCAAGATTTTAAAAAAAATTCTGTGCTTTTACGCGCCAAAACTACGATTTGATTATGAAGCACGCCCTAGTGGGGGACGTCAGAAATTTGGACCGCCTGGGGTTCTTTAACGTGCACGTAAATCGAAGTACGCTGGTGTTTTTACATTTCGCCCCCATCGAAATGCGGCCACCGTGGCCGGGATTCTATCCAAGATTGCGAGCAGTAAACAAAATTTGTGTCCAGCCAGCTACGTAAATCGACGTACACTTTTTTTCGAACATCTTATAAAAAAGGATCTTGAGCTTTAAGAAATACAGTTTGGGGTTTTACGTGCCAAAAACCACGATATGATCATAAGGCACTTCGTAGTGGGAGATTCTGGATTAAGTTTGGCTGCGTGGGGTTCATTAACGTGCGCACAATGCCCGTTACACGGTTTTCATATTACTTATTTTTTTTAAGGCGGAAGCCTTAAATGTCTCATCAAACGGTGGCCTTGAAAGCGCGGCGTGCGGTCCAGAAAGTCATGTGAGCTCTCCTCGCGCAGAGGCGCGCTCGTGCTAGTGCCCGCGCGTTCGTGTGCTTCCACAGCTGGATCCGATCCGTCTCATCCTGCCGGCGTTCCCATACTGTCCTGCTTTCGCGTTCATCGTCGTCTTCCTCCAGAGCTGGCTTTGCTGCCGCTCATCATGCCAAAAAAAAAGGCAAAGTTAATTAAGATAGAGTTAATTCAGGCACTCGAACGCACGGCTTTCGGTGGGAGTCAAACCCACATTTGTTGTTAAGCCGAAGTTGATTAAGACACAGGTAATTATTATAGAGGTAATTAAGACGCTCGAAGCCACGGCGTTTAGTGGGAGCCGCATCCTCACCTGTGGTTGAAGTCGAACTTACGACCTTTGGTGTTAATTACGGCGAAGTTGATTAAGGCTTAGCGTCAATTAAGGCACTCGAGCCCCCGACCTTTGGTGGGAGAAAACGAGCAATAAGAAGTAACAACGCATTAGAATAAGAATGTCAAGTAATTTTATGAATGTCTCTTTGGCGCGCAGGCTTTTGCCTTCGCCCTCTTTGACGTATGCTAAAGTGACTGAATTTATTTTTCATTTCACGCCCATGTATATGCGGCCGCCGGGGCGGGGATTTGATCCCGCGAGCTCGTGCGTACGTTCTTGTGCTTACTGCTGGTTTGTTCCTGTTCGTTTTGTAGAAAGATTGAATTTAATGCTCCAGATTATTCAATTTAATATTTGGAATTGCTATTTGCCCCGTCTATAACAAGAAAAATAAAACAGCGAGATTGCCATAATACCAGCGATAAACCTTTCTTTACTAGGCCGGTAAATGATTTCCTGTCACCAGTTTATGCTTTTCATTGCGTATCTATGTCTGGTAGGACTTTAATTAAGGACTTTCTATTGTGCAAGCAATCGCTTGGCAAGTTATCAACACAGATTTTACACAACTACAATATGAGCCTATAGCACAGGCGGTGCTGCAAGGTGGTGTGTGTAGCACCCCTTTAATTTGTCGTTATCGTAATTCATCCCGCCGTTTCTTCCCCTTCTCCTCTTACGCCTGTGCAGAGTAGTAAGCTAGTGTACAACAGCTGCAGTCGACTTCTCTGCCTTTGATTCAATACGATCTCTATATCTCTCACTGTCTTTTTTTAATTAGTAATTTCTGCCTTGGTGTAGCCTTCTTGCTTTGTTCACGTGGTTGCAGATTACCCCAATTTTTACATCCAGTCTGGTTTCCTTCAGTGATCATCCTCCTCACCCCACCCCCTTGCCATTCCCGTATCCTCTTTTTTTTCTCAATTGTTGTGCACTGTTGGCTCTGACTTCCGAAGCCTTTGTTATAAGGGAGCTTTAGGTTGTCTGTATAATGCCTTAGGGTTCACGAAATACGTAGTTAGCACAGACTGTCTAACCCCACCTTGCGACACAGCTGATAAGAATGAAAAAAATAAAACTGGATGTTGATAGCTGAGTCACCGCCAACACTTTACACTGGCAGCTGAGTAGACTATGGTTGGTCGCTCCAATAGTAGCTGTATGTCTTATGGTTAAATTTTACGGCACAACATCCCAACTACTCACGTCTACGGCTCTGGTAACCCGGTGTGCAAGTACATGTACGGAAAAGCTAGAACTGCACTAGTTAGATAACTGCACTAAGCTGTTCAGTGGTGCTTAAATAAACACGTGATCGAGAAACTGACAGATTATTGTATTTTTTTGCCTCTTATGGGCGCAGGTCGACCTTCGACAACTGATGATGAGCTGCTGTTCCCCGTTGGCGCAGCAAGCCAGTCGCACTCCGACCAAGCGCAGCTGCTCGCACGGCGGCTCCCTCCGAAGCAGCACGGCAGTAATGTCAACTGCCGCTGCGGGCGTCAACCACGTGGGCGCCTCGAACCTGCGCTGGCCCCAACGTAACAACGGTTTCCACGCCTCGTGCACTGTCATGGTGCCCCTGCGCACCCTGGGTCAGTCTGGACATCATGTGAGCTCGGGCGGTGGCCTTGGCGGCGGAGACCCATCCACCGGTGCTCCGATTTATGCGTAGAAAGAAAAAGAAAAAAAAGGATCGCCACACTATGTGGCCGCCACGTCCTCCCAATGAAACTCAAGACTAGTCTGCTGAGAACATTGCCCTAATGCATGGCATGAGATCGGCAACCTTGTGAATCTCGAGTGGGCGCATGTCTTCTTTTTGACGAGAATAAGTGCCATCTGGCATAGTGTTTGCCAATTGTCGCAGGAAAGCCACCAATTATAGTGTCTCCAGCAGAAGCATGTGACAACGTTATATCCGTGTGAGTCAACGTCACCAGATACATTTTCGCTCTTCAGTGGCGTGATACGAGAGTCACAGCTCCCTACTTGTAGGGTATAGTGTATAAGGAGCTTGTGGCGGGGGGGGGATGTGTGAAACCGGATGGATGCTACTCTGCATGCGATGGAAATGGGTGGAAAAAGGCACTAAGAGGGAGAGGAAGGAGAAGAGAGAACGAGAAAAAGAAAAGAAGAGGAAAAGAAAAAGTTAAGCGCGTCGCACTCTTTATCCATCAGTTTCTTTTCCAATCCTTCCTGTGCACTCTCTACTTCATTATCCTCTCAATTTGCCCCCATCGAACCCTGACTTTCTTTTACTGTAATAACGGATGGCCCCTCTCCCCCGCTCCATCTCCTTCTTCACCACCAGGTCAGGCTATGCACGAGTATGTGTATAAGTCTACGGTACGCGCAAACTGTAGGTTAGTGAGCCAACACTGGTACCAGAGATCTTGAAAATCTCATGTGCAACGTGGCACACCTGTTAACGTATTTCAGGATTCTCTGCTGAAAGCTAAGTGTTTTCATATGTTTGGTAAACACAAGTCGCCAAGATAGGTGCGTGATGCCCTGTAAAGAACAAAACCGACAGCAATCGAGGCTTGATTCGTAATAATTATCACATGAATGAATTAGGGTGTTTGCGAATGAGGTGGATGGGGAGACGGGAGGGGCTGAGGTTTCGCTATCTTCTCGTCGGTCTATTTTGTTTGTGAAGTCCTCTAAGGCAGCGATTGCCGAAATTTTTTTAACCAGATTTTTTTTAAGTGTGCCTCATGATTCGTTCCGCTGCCGTTCTAACATGGCATGATGCCACATTTCCATCATATGATCATAACAGGTGCTCAGATATTTTCGTAAATATGGGACCACATGCGCTCTCTAGTTGTTCATGTAGCCAATCATGTGACTTCTCTTCGGGATGTTCCAATCGTAAACGTGTTCGTAGCCATTACTGATAGAATTCTGGGGACGTTCGTTTAGAATCTTGAAGTGCATGAAAACTCGAGATAGGACGGAATGCTCGCGATGTGCATAGTTTGTCAATTACGGTGGTCTATTAGCTGTGGCTGTTACTCATGCATGGCAACATGAATCACGCCACTTACTTACCTGACTTTGGGTAGCGTTCACTTGCCACCATATTTTGTGTGTTCACAAGTTGATGTATTCACTATCATAAAACAGCTTTGCTGAGTGAACGTATATAGCAGCGGACACTGTATCACGCACTTGGTGTATTCATGTGTATTTCTCACCTGTACAGTCACGGTGTCTTTGCATCGATTGCACGGAAAGCTGATAAGATAAAGGCACATATTGCACGCTCCACTTTTGATTTATCTATCACACCAAAAACACAAAAGGTTGTTACGATACTTCCGTTTGTACCAATATTCTGTGTTTTAGAAATAAGCCAAGTGTTTTCATTTGTGACCACGCCTGCGCTGATGAGCTGGCTCATCGTTGCCACACCCGCCGTGGTTGCTCAGTGGCTATGGTCTTTGGCTACTGAGCACGAGGTCGCGGGATCGAATCCCGGCCACGGCGGCCGCATTTCGATGGGGGCGAAATGTGAAAGCACCCGTGTGCTTAGATTTAGGCGCACGTTAAAGAACCCCAGGTGGTCGAAATTTCCAGAGTCCTCCACTACGGCGTGCCTCATAATCAGAAAGTTGTTTTGGCTCGTAAAACCCCACAATTTAATTTTTTTTCATTGTTGCGACGGCCAAACATGAGCTCATATCTGTTCCAAAATGCAGGCAGAAGCTCAAGAATAGAATGCTCAGCTCATCACTTGGTGATGGAAAATAGAACCTACTATCATGTGCGTAGAAACGCTATAGTAAAGGTTACCTGGTGACATCGATCCCCCCTGCCAAACTAGGGATGTTTAGTCTTCAAGTACTGACATTTCTTCAGCCTAGCTACGATCATATGTCATCTATCAGCACGCCTGCAAGAATGACAACAAAATTTATTCAATATATAGGTTTGCGATCACCATGCAAATGACTTTTCTGGTTGGAACCTGATATACAGTGGATGGAGAAAGAAGAAAAAAAAATCTTTCGATCTCTAGGACCTATCACTATTAAAAATTCTATCTGATTATCGTGACAGCAATGCTGAGACAACGGCCAGGAAATATGTAATTATAGATTAGTAGTTTATTTTTTCATTACCACCTAATCCAGCCATTATCTTTATGACTCTCAGATTAAAAGAAAGGCTGTAGTTAGTGAGCCGGCTTAGCAACTACCTTTAAGCTGAATTTCTTTCTCTGTTGTTGTTGACTCCTTGTGACCTAATTCAGAAAAAAGGAACCCTCTTTTGTTTTGTCGCTGCATGTAGGTCAAATGTATCTGCTGCAAGGAGGAGGCAGAAGGCGAACAGTAGATGTTGAACGCTCCGACTAATACTGCTCTAATTTCACACATGTACCCGTACAAAAAAGTGACGTTTAACTTCAGAGCGGTTGACTTTGATTAGTTAACCGGTCCTAATTAAAAGAGCTTCGATTCTTTTTGTTTCATTGAAAATTCCGTTGAATATATCCGTTATTACTGTCCTAAGTTTCACAGTTGCACTTTGTACCCGCTGCGTCCTGTGGAAATCTAAAGTTACAAGGAGATTTTGATGCGAAAGCATCAAATGCCCATTGAGCGAAAAGGCTGGTGTCTGTTGTCTGGACAAGTGGAAAACGGCATCTAAATTCCCATTGGCTGCGACGCTAGGTGACGTTCGCCCATCAACGGAGCAGTGCGGCCGAAAGGGAACACCTGCTGCGCCGCTAATGCACCAGGTATTTCGCGAGGGCAGAGGCCATGGCCGCGACGTTACGTCACCGGCGCTCTCGGAAGCCTGTCATACGCGCGTTCCTTGTCCGCGCAAGCTCTCGCCTGAGTTCCGACTGCGCCTCGGTAATCGCTATAGAGGAAATTTATGAAAAGCAGAGTTAATGTGAAATGAAAGTAGTGAGTAGAACACTGCACGGGCATCATTCTTCAGCCTGGGCCCGGCGTGGGCCCGCTTCATGCAGCCCGAGCCCAGCCCTGGCCCAGGCGTGCATGACCGAACCCAGCCCGGCCCGTGCCCTTGGTTGGAAGCCCGGGCCCGTCCCTGGCCTGGTCGTTCATTACTAAGCTTAGCCAGGGCCTGCGTGTGCATACCCATAGGCCCGGCCTGCAAGCACAAAAAAATATATATATCTTTTTACTTACAGGTTGTACCGCTTATGTCAGCCTCACTTTCTCGGGGTCTAATAAGATCCAATGTACAAGACAATAAAAGACCCAAATCTTCGTTTCTCCCTTTGGAACGTCACTGATCTTGCCCAATACCTGTGCTGTTATTTTTCCGCTTGTGCGCATCCATTTACCTTGATGGTACGATTTGGTCCCATGAGGTCGTTTAGCATGCGAATATATCTGTATATATACATATACAAACACGCGAATTCACGAGCATACAACATAAAATAAACGCACAGGTAGAAGATACATTCGTTGCATTAGCGCTAAAATAATTTAATAGCATCGAGGGTTGTAATAGTGTAACAGCAAAAGTGGTAACAAGGAAACTGTTTGAAGAGCGATGTTCTGTGTAATTTAGTTTTTCTTACGCGAAAACAATGCTACTTTGTAATAAACATCCGTTGCTACGCCCGGTGTGACCAAAGCGGTGACGTCAAAATCACCGCAGCTTACACGGGAGTGTTCGCATTAGATTACATGACAAAGTCGGGTAAGGTGGTATGACGTCACGGATTGAAGTGTACCGCACTTGTGCTATCTAGGAGGCGTTGGCCGAGCGTCTCAACGCGCTTGCTCTACCGCGAGGAGTTCCTAACTCGAAGGACCATTCAGCGGCATTCAATCGAACATTGATGCTTTCGCAATCCCAACACATGAAAAATGCTTAAGTGTCCTCGAATTTTTCTTGTTTAGCTACTTTTTGCACATTGAAATATTCCCTTGACCGCTAAAAATGAGTTCCTAAAGAGGCACTGATTCAGTTTAAATAAATCACGCAAAATCTATTCTATTCAAAATAATTAACTGACCACAGTACCGGCTGCTGTCAGTTCGCATCTGTAATCCATGACGTCGGGATTCAGGTGCTTGTGTCTGTCGTATCATGTCTTTTGTCCGTTATTTTGTACGCGAAAACCCGCCATCGTGGTTTAAAGAAAATGCGTATTTCGACCTAGCGTGTGCCGGCGTCTCTTCCTGCCTGTGTCAGAACGTTCTGCTGGGAACTAATTTTGCTGTGTGCAACCAACGAGCTCAGGCAAACAATGTTCTGAATATTTCTAATCACTATTAGCTGTAACATTTAGATTGAAGCACTGAAATATTCGACGGAAAAATAATGTCCCCAAAAATCAATCATTATTTAATAAGAGTTCAAGATTTTATGAGTTGGTAGTAAAAACAGATACGCCAATTTCGTTTGCAAAGTGTACTTCGTAGAGCACTTGCAGGCAAAAGATGGCATCTGATATTTGTCATGAATATTTATGACAGTCATCTCTGTTTGGGTAAGATTTATTGATGGATAACTTGTGTTCATCCCAGCCAAGCATTAATTTCAACGTGTGCCTGCTTTACACGCCTTAAAGGAAAGGATTAACAACACTGAAGTATGTGTTTTCGTTACTTAGGTACACAGATGAATAGAGGATTTCAATATTACATGACTGGCTGGTTCAATGTAATTACCATCTTTTGTTTATTTGGAAGATCAAAATTCTTCCTGCAGTCGCCACTATTTAGGTGCTAGTTCTAGGGTTGGGGACAATCTGGCGACCTCCACCAAATATGTCATCATCATCATCATCATCATCAGCCTGGTTGCGCCCACTGCAGGGCAAAGGCCTCTCCCATGCTTCTCCAACAACCCCGGTCATGTACTAATTGTGGCCATGCCGTCCCTGCAAACTTCTTAATCTCATCCGCCCACCTAACTTTCTGCCGCCCCCTGCTACGCTTCCCTTCCCTTGGGATCCAGTCCGTAACCCTTAATGACTATCGGTTATCTTCCCTCCTCATTACATGTCCTGCCCATGCCCATTTCTTTTTCTTGATTTCAACTAAGATGTCATTAACTCGTGTTTGTTCCCTCACCCAATCTGCTCTTTTCTTATCTCTTAACGTTACACCTATCATTCTTCTTTCCATAGCTCGTTGTGTCGTCCTCAATTTGAGTAGAACCCTTTTCGTAAGCCTCCAGGTTTCTGCCCCGTAGGTTAGTACTGGTAAGACACACATATTATATACTTTTCTCTTGAGGGATAATGGCAACCTGCTGTTCATGATTTGGGAATGCCTGCCAAACGCACCCCAGCCCATTCTTATTCTTCTGATTATTTCCGTCTCATGATCCGGATCCGCCGTCACTACCTGCCCTAAGTAACCAAAAATGTAACGCGGTTTAATTAACAAGATAGAACGTTGCACGATACACAGGCAGGTCTGTTAATCCAGAGTCGGGCACGGAGCGGCCGAGCTCTGTTTTCGAGCGAGGCGTTGACGAAGCGCCTGACGCACACGCCTGTCTCCTTCGCTACAGCACAAAGAGTTTCTTCCCATTCATGTAAGGAATACGAATAAAAATAGTAAAATTGCAGTATGCCTTGCGATAGCGCTCGCTCTTAGGCAAAGGCTCACATGTTTAAACTAAAACGACAAGCGAAAGCTTTGACTTTGCATGAGGATGACGTCAGTGCAAACCCTTCTGTAGGTCACAGTTGGCGTGCGTTGTGGAGAATTTTGGTTAACATACAATAAAATGTTCTGTATAATAGGGCATATGTCACCTCTTCTAAATGATTGTGTCGAAAAGAAAACAACTGCGCCGAAAGTGATGCCATTGTGGCATTTTGTACGTAGCATCATACGTATGTAATGTATTAAACTTTGTCACGCCCACTGCAGGACTTTGCCCTGCAGTGGGCGTGACCAGGTGATGATGATGATGATGATGATTAAAATATAAGGCTGTTTGTGATGCTGCATTTTTGCAGTATCTTATTGTACCATATAGGGGACGTATTGTCTGCTCATTTTTATTGTCTGCTCATTTTTACAACTGCAGCAGGGCATCTTCCTGTCTGATGAAGCCAATGAAGTGTGCACTACAGCCATACGTGTTTGATACCTTCTAATGACTCTAAAGGCCTGTGATCTGTATCCCTACTGGCTCATATTGACTACGCCTTGAAAGTTTCAAGGCACAAGTCAAAAACTTACATGCACTAATCCGCATAAGTTATTCGATTAACACGCCATAGTTATGCTAAGCGGGTGTGCGATCTTCACAATTCAGTGGGAACACTTCAGTTGTTTTAGCTATAAAGTATAAAAACGAACTTGTAGTCTCGGAGCTCAGAGTTTCAAGAGATCAGCGAATTGACAAGAAACAAAATAAGCGTCAGCTATCGTCATTTGGGAAGCAAGAGCTGCGTATTTAGGGCATAGAATGCCAGCTTAAAACCCATAAATAGAGCATTTTACTAGTTTAGAGCCTTCCAACTATTTCTACCGACTATCGAGTGTGGCAAAGAGCGAAGAAATTGTATCGAAACGTCATTCGCTTTGTTAACAACTTGTCAATCTATATAAGGCTTCATTGATGGGTCCACTTGATTACATAATTATAGGTAGATGTTCCAGTATGCAGGATTATTATTGTTGAAATCACACTGCGTCGAGTTAACTTCCCCTTGAATGAATATCATCCGGGATCTCACATTTGGTAGTTGTGCACTTCAGCCCTAGCAGTACAAGGCGTAAATGTGTTTCCGCCTCCCGAAATCGCGTCCGGGGCCATCACCTAGCATCACCTAGCCTTTAAGACCGGCGTTTTAAATCCAGAGGGCGCCACCCTATGAGGGGTGAATTTGTATACCACCTGTTGTTACAACGTAGTTCCGGGACCGTCAATTTTTAACTTTGCTGCGTTCTTGGTTAATTCTGTGATTTCACGAGCGGCGCATGCCTCCTCAGTTTCTACGCTTTGATTCGTCATCGCCCCGGCGTGCGTGGTCTCACAGCAGAATTATAAGCGCCACTTTTCACCGCGTTGCCTGTGTTGGGCACATGCGACGTCAAATTAGCGTTTTCGATGCTTATGTTCTCACTTGTCTTTTTGATCGCCGCGGTCGCAGTGTGCCTGAAAGCATCTAAATGTGATATTACAGCGAAGCTTGTTATGGGAGCGACGCAACAGTTTTCTTGAAGCGATGAAGGCCGGATTGCCACGGCGTGGGCGATACCGACTGTAAATGCAACCCATCAGGTGTCGGAGCCTCGAATTTGAGTTGAAACGTAATGATCTACAATGTAAAATAAAATTTATCTAGCGTACACCTCATTGAATTTTTTTTAAACAATACTCAATTTTTGTTTGTCATGTCGCGTTATGTACGGGTTCCACGTTGGATGTCAGCTAGTTGTTTGTACAGCTGCGGCAGTGGAAGCTGACGGTGTGTTGATGCAACGCAGCTTTTGTGGGAGTGGTCACTTAGAACAGCCAGCCACGACTGAACACGAACGCAGCTGCAGTTGCTGCTACACCGTGAGCCATAAAACAACCCCCTTTTACTTTCGAATGGTCTGAGAACTCATTAATACAGCTCCCGCCGCCTTTGATGAATCATTTTCTCACACTAGCGTACGTCAATGAACGATTTTTTTTCCCGATGAAAGTGTAAAGAAATTGGCAGTATTCCTTTCTGGCAATCAGATTAATTATCTCAGGTTCTTAAGTAGCAGTGCTATAAGTGTTCAAGCTGCGCCAGAGAACCGCCGCGCTCTGCAGACTGTTTTTTTAGCAATGGAAATTGAAATTCACATTTTATAATAATTGGGCATAAATGTCGCCAATTGATTCGCCTACAAACAAGTTATGATGCATTCTACCAAGAGCATTAGCACCATTTTTCCTCACAGAATATCTTGATAAACAAGTTTGCAAGAAAAAGCCTATCAGCATTCTTATTGCAGCAAGTGTAAGAAACTTGTTGTTTGTTAAACTATTTTAGCCTTGGTAGTAACTTATTGCATACCTTCAAGCAAACCCCTAGCCCAACTTTCAACCGTGGGCCACAAGGAAGTGCTTGAGATTTTCCCTCCAAGATTACTGAGAAATTAAATAGCCTTTTTCACGATAATTACGTTTACTGAATATATATAACATGTCCCTTTGAAGCTGCTTGCATTTCCTGGTTAATGCATAGCTAAACAGGCGCATTGCGTGCTAACAGTCCTGAGAAACTCAACTGGTCGACTTTTAAAAATGTTTATATGTTGGCCACCGAAAAACAACGTCGGCGCGGACGCGACGCAAGTACTTTGTGCACTGATTTTCGATTCCTGTTGAAAATCACAGAAAAGAAAAGAAAAAGAACACAAATCACAGAAAGATGGGAAAAGTAGAATAATAATAAGATAAAAGGCTAAGATGCCAGCCTCAACAAGCGTGGTGTAGCCAACTACTTAGCTTATATAAATAAGAAGAAAAAAAAACACAAAAGAACAGATCGGCAAATGTAGTTATTGTAATATAAGATTTAATATTTTTCCGTAAAAGCCACGGTGCCCGCCCACCCTCCTTGTTGGAGTAGATAAGGTACTGAAATGACTCCCTTCCAAAGAAAAACTACGTGTAGGTGCCGCGAAAAATAAATGGCAGGGGGGGGGGAGTTGTTCTACGGGTTTGCAATGAAAAATTTTCGGAACCTTTGCATAACAAAAACTTCCTGAACAAAACTTCTCTCGTCTCTGTCATCATGTTACCCAGATATAGAAGTTCTCAAGGTAGACTTGGACTATTTATAATCAAAGCGCTATTACCATATCTGTTACATTAGTTCGATTGACTAGCCGGCGTGGCCGTGTAATGCCTCTTAAAATCTTGCATACTATGTTAAATATTGCCAAATTATACACACCACCCAGTTCCTTAAGCGTATCTTCAAATGTATGTATTAGTTGATTGTTCGGAGCTACATCGGACAGCAATCCGTGCCTTAACCACATATATACTCTTGCTGTTGTGTCCCTGGCGCCATCGCGCTTACAAGCTTAGTCATCGGAGATTACTGGTTTCATGTTCCACCATTACAGATATACATATATATCGTTTATGATCAGCACCAAGGTACAAACTGCTATCTGCTGTGTGACACTGGACTTTGTATGCTCCACTGGTGCACTGGCTCGGTTAACATAACACGGGATACGACAGATTGGGGATCCCGACGCCAAATGCAGTGTGTTGACACTGAGAAAATATTTTTGGAGAATATGCTGTAGTTATACTGCGACGTCATTGTGAATATTGCAGAAAGAAATTCTCAGTCAATCTAGTAGGTTGTTACCATGCCTGATTAATAACATCATTTTCTTAAAATAGGTAGTTATTTTTTAGGCAACGCTTACGAGGACTGAAATGACTAGTACCTCTGCAGCGAGACTTCATACAAAGACCGAAAATAGAGGCATTATCTTTACATACTGTCCAAATCCCCTGATATAGATGTCAATACGCAAATGACGAGAATTTGTCAGTAGTCTCCTTTTCCTTCATGTTCGAATAAGATTTCACATGTGACACTACATAAGCCAAACACGCTGCGCACTCTACATGCTTACGGCGTTATAAAGGTTAACGAAAAGAATTCAGTGCACCCCTCTGCTTATCATTGTGCGTATCGTTCTGGTGAGCCTTGAAACAGTGTTGTCATTGCCTGTTTAAGATAATGAAATATATATCGTTCCCACTGTAAACCAACCATAAGCTGGCACATGAGTATGGCTGTATCTATTATCACTGTGTGTCCTGTTCTGGTGAACCTTGAACCAATGTTGCCGTGAGGTGTTGAATATAATGAAATATACGCTGTTCCCGCTGTATACAAAACGTAAGAGGGAGCAAGATTGTGGCTGTATTTACTCCATAACCATGGTAAAATAAAATCTTTCTGTTCAGCCAGGTGTCTTTGTCATTTATTTCCTCCCGCAAATAGATGAGAAAACATACATGTGAATGTATATATTATAGGAACAAGAAGAAAAGAAACCTTGGTCATCAAAGATTATGTATGCATAAAGTACAATAAAGGAAACCAAGGCTGCCGATTTTTATTACTCATATCATAAGAAGCGAACAATGACGCTAACGTCAGCCGAGGGGACATTATCTGCAGTTTTAAATTTAATATAATGAAGGGATCAATAAACGGAAATGAAAGTGGATGAAAAAACAATTCGCATAAGCGTGCGATACTCTTACCAATTGAGCTGCCGCGGTAATATTTGCCTATCCACTTTCTGAGGTATTTAGGTGTATCCAGTCCTACACTGGGAGTGCTAGCCAGCGCCGCCATTCATAGCCTTGGCGGTGGATGTGGAACATCCTTTCTGCTGCAGGCGTCACGTCTACGTGGACTTTTTGGACGAAGGCTACTTATTACCACATCTGGCACCAAGGCCACGAGTATCGGTGCGGGTGAACGCATAACTATATATATATATATATATATATATATATATATATATATATATATACATATATATATATATATATATATATATATATATATATATATATAACTTGAGTGGTGCTACAAGGTAAACAGAACAAGTATTTAATTTGAACAGTTTCGATCGGTGGATCGATCTTCATCAGGGTTTTTTTTTTCATTTGCAAAGATCGGTCCAACGATCGAAACTGTTGAAATTAAATACTTGTTCTCTTTACCTTGTAGCACCACTCAAGTTCTTTACGTTTGACAGGTAGCCTGAAGAATTCCTCTTTGCCTACTATATGTATGTATGTATGTATGTATGTATGTATGTATGTATGTATGTATGTATGTATGTATGTATGTATGTATGTATGTATGTATGTATGTATGTATGTATGTGCGTGTGTCTGTGTGTCTGTTATCAACCACGCAAGGGAATCCGCTAACACGCAAAATAGAACGTGAACACAATAATATAACCAATATAAACCATCACTATAGGTGTGAAGACACTATTGCTGAGACCGTATTATCCAAGGTAGCAAATTTCATTATCGTTTAAGCCGAGTGAACCCTGACGGACGCTTCATTCGCCTTTCCAATTCAAGAATTGTGCCTATTAGATGCGGTTCTGATCAAGATGCCCCGCAGTGAGCAGCAAGATGAGAACACGAAGACCGAAATGAAGTATGCGGTATCGAAGTATGCTGAAGTATGCGAGATTGGACCCGCTAGGATCGCGGTTACCCCCAAAAAAAGTCGACAGGCCACCGGGTTCACTATCTTCACATTTACGGGCAACATAGCTATCTCATGTTAGAAAGCAAACAAACTGCATATAACTTATTTTCACGAATTTCCAAAGTATCAGCAACAAACGCACATCACTTTCATCACATATCGACGCACGCTCAGCTGATATAGTTGTGCTCACCGAACTATGACTCCCAGCAAAAATAAAAAATAGTGAAATACTAGACTGGGAAGAAAAAACATAACTTTTACAGATACGATCGCGATTTCCCTACAGGCAGAGGTGCACTGATTGCCCTGAACTCTGCTATCCATTCCTTCACTATCTCCATTGATTCGCATTTAGATATAGTTTTCACTCATGTAGCTTTTCCCACTGGCGACCTTGTCTTTTGTTCTTCTCGTTATAGCTCTCCTTCCTCACCTACTACTGTCTCCTCTGACCACCATGATGTCGTTAACAAATTAATTGTTTCATACCCAAAATCACATTTATTTTTACTAGGGGATTGTAATTTTCCATACATAGTGTGGAGAAACCTGTTCCCTCCCTTAAGCATTCATCTTCTGAGTGCGCCGATTTCAGTCTAACCCAGCTGATTCATGAATCCACACGCACTACCAGCACATCCTCTAATGCTCTAGGTCTCTTTTTTACAACAGCTGCCGATTTGGTCTCTCCTCCAACATACCTTAAAGGAATCAGTGGCCACTCGCTTCTCCACTTGACACTTAACAGGAAAGTTCGCTCCAAGAAAGTTGTTAAAACTACATGTGATTACAATGCCGCCGACACTACGTCCACTACAACTGAACTGGAATCATTCTTTACTGACGTCACACTGAACTTTTCTGAACGTACCGTTGAAGGAAACTGGTCATTGTGCAAAAAGAAACTGCTAACACTAGTAGATCGCTATGTGTTTAAAAGAAAGTTTGTTTTGAATCCTGCCTCACCATGGTTTACTTGAATTCTATGCCACCTACACAACAAAAAGAAGCGCATTTTTTCTCGTGCTAAAGCAACTAACTTTTCCGAACGCTGGGCAGCATATCATCACAATCACAGTGAATACGCTTCCGCTATTGTAAATGCAAAAAGATTGTTTTAGCTAGCACCCTCCCATCCGTACTGCAATATAATCCACGTAAATGGTGCCCTGCAGCGCGTTGGTGATCTGGAGAAAACGGTTTAGAGCCTTAAAGACATCATCGACAAACTTGACCGTAACAATGATGGCCTTGAAAATCGATCCCCAAGGAATAACTTGATTATATATGGCTTAGATGAGTCATCAGATGAAACTGATGAGGTTTTGCTGGCTTCTGCGGCGTAATTGCTGCCTTCCAAGCTAGGAATTCAATGCAAGGACATCGACGCTTTTATAGACTGGGTACACGAAGGAACAATAAAAAGCGGCCAGTAAAAATTAAGTTACTGGACTTCAGAACTAAGCTTGAAATTCTCAGAAACGTCAGTAAACTAAAAAGGATCCAATAAATAAATTAACGAGGGCTTTCCTGCACGTGTACGACAAATTTGCCAAAATCTATGGGATCATTCTGTGGATATTCGTAAGCAAGGCTCAAATGTAGGTCGCAGTAGGATTCCCTGATCACCGACAGTGTTAGTTACGCATGGGATTATGCTCGCAAAACGATTGTTGAAGCTCCTCGTGCCGCAGTTGCTAGGAGCACTGAGTGAATTGTTAATGAACAGAAGCTGACATTTTTCAACATAAATGCTCGGTAGTTTGCTTAATAAGGTTCAAGAATTCAATTGGTTAGTCGGGTGTCACAGCCTACCAGTTATTTGCGTTATTGAAACGCGGCTAAACAACTGCGTATTGGATTCCGAATTTTCTCCTCCCGGTTATTCGGTGATAAGAAGCGACAGGCACTATGGTAATGGTGGGGGCGTAGCTCTGTTCATTAGAAAAGGTATTCAATCCTTGGGCTTCCAGAACTTCTGAATACTGAGTCTGTCTGGTGTCGGATAAATGTTTTTGGTTTTTTGACAGTGCAGAAAATCTTTTTTCCGATATTACAGAATACAAAGCCCAAAACAGACTTCATAATTATCAAGTGGTTATTACAGGCGGTTTCCATACTTTTTTTTTCGGCGAAGACCCATAAGCAAGAAATTCCTTTTCATGCTACAGTGTCAGAGAAAGGGACATGGCAGGTCTGTGTGGCTAGTTACCGACAGAAATGCGTAGCTTCACTAGTTTTTCAGACCCCTTTTGCTTGCGTAATTCTCAGGCACTAGTTCAGTTTCTTACACAGGAAAACCCTGGTGATTGCACATCTTTTTGTATGGATATCGAAGACTTGTATTACCCCTTGCCGCATGACGGGTTGTTTAAATTCGGTAAATGAGTGCATGAAAGAACATGTGCAAGAGTCGGCTTTTATAGAAAAATGCGGTGTTTCCACGGGTGCTTTTCAAGAAATTCTTTCAATGTACCTAAAGTCGACCCTAGTGGGGTGGAAAAATGGCGTGTGTCTGCAGAAGTCAGCAATTTGTATTGGTTCAAAGGTTGATCCTATTCTTAGTTATATTTACCTGAGCAAAATTGACAGCTCCTTAGAGAAAGCCTTAAGCGATTGTGTTATTAAGGTATTTCGTTACGATGATGATTACCTGATTTTCTGCAATAAGGACGAATTTGATTCCGCTGCTACCTCAGTGTGTGACCAAATTGAACTTAATGGAGTAAGATTAAAGTTTATCAAGGAATTTCGTCAAAAACGCGGAATACAGTTTCTAGACATGTCGTTGGTATTCGAACAAAATCACGTGTGTTGGCAGTACTCCCTTAGATCTTCGAAGCCATTGTTAAACTTTCAATCCAAGCATTCCGAAGTAGTAAAAATTGGAATTGTCACGTCGTGGCTTAAGTCTCCTCTCACCAGATTGTGCATGCAAAAGTGAGCGCCAGTTTTAATGCACAGGTCCGGCGCCTATTGTAAGCAGTTTATCCTAGCGTAGCAGTGGTCACTGTGGCTCAACGCCTAAAGAAGTCGATTTCAAGGGGGACGGACGTGATTACAGAAATCAGTAATAGCAAGAAAAGAGTAGTTGCTATTCCTTACATTCATGTAAGGTATATGGTATACATATACCTTATACATTCATAGGTATACATACACATAGGTATACATTCAAGTAAGGTATATGTATTCAGAGGTGCGCGGGTGCAAACTGCACCCGCCATAAAAATCTCCCATTTGAGACCACGAAGGATGGAGTCCACAAATTGCTAGGTCGGCAGAGAATGGACTCCAAATGGCGCTGGCGCGTTTTCGTGTACACGAGCTGTGTACGCCGACAAACGTGGCGCTCGCTGCGGGCGAAGGCAACAAAAACGCGCAATATGTCCTCGGGAACCACACGCGTAGCAGACGAGTAGGTCATGGTTGAAATTAAATGGAGCAGGTACGCGTGGCGCCGGGTATGATTTCGCGGGAGCATGTCATGGCATCAGGTATTCCACAGGAAGGCGTAGTGGTTTTGGGTAGTACTCCGTAGTTGCACGAAGGACTGGTGAGTACTGGTGGCGACTGAGATTAGCCGGAAGAGACCGAAAGCTGGTGTTATTTAAGTGTGGTTCTTCAGAAGGCGGTCGGCATTCGATGCGATGTTCTCGCGACCAGGATGGTGGTTCGGGAATGCACTCGTCAAACGTGCACTGATAACCGGCGTCCCCACCCTGAAGTCGTGCTGGCTCTTCTTGAACCACTCGACGGACGATCGAGGCGACACCATCGCAGGCAGCGATATTCATACCTGCAACTATGGTGACGTTGTCCAAGCGCCTGAACTTCGGTAAGATCCTTCGAGTCTTCAGAGCTTCGAACGTTCCACATTGCGGCCTGAATTCGGAAGGAGTGTTCAGGTATTTTTTAGTTATTAAAAAATTGTAGACATCTTCCGCTATGCCTTTTAATAGATGTCCTACTTTGTCTTCATCCGACATATTCGCTTTTACAATTCCGCATAGCTTCAAAATTTCTTCGATATACGTTGTACACGTTTCACCAGGCGACTGGGCTCTGCGCGAAAGCCTGTGTTCCACTTCATTTTGGAATTGGAGTCGCCAAAGCAGGTTTTCAATTCCTGGACAAAAGTTTCCCAAGTGGTCAGTACGCATTGATGATTGTCAAACCAAAGTAGAACGTTACCAGGGAGAAAAAATGCAACGTTCACAAGCTGCGCTGACGTACTCCACCCGTTGTCGGCTTACTCTTTCGTAGTGTCTCAGCCAGTCATCCGCGTCTTCATCTGTTTTACCTGAGAATATACGTGGTTCCGGCGTCCAGTAGCTAAGACGCTTTGGTCTCTGGCTTAGTTGAACGATGCCGTCCTTCTTCGATAGTGCGTATTGACCGGTCTGCTTGGGCGTCGGCTATGCTTGCTGGATCTGATGGTAGTCCAGCTAGGCGTGTACTTCTTCGAAGGTGACCGGGTTGTTCAGAGTGACCAGTACCCAGCACTTCCACCACTTATTACGAATAAAGAATGGGTTTATTTACAGTGAAAATGTTAGAGAATACGCGGGACGGTCCAAAACAGCCGATCACTTCGAAAACCCCGCGGCGCTTCTTCTTTCTCTTTAACGCTCCTCAGGTGCGGCGTTACAATATATTTATACGATGTGTTATTGCAGCTTTTCGTAAAAGGCTAGCTCCGACATTCTTTATCTTCATAATGCGTACAGTTTGCGTGTTCAATAAGATATTGTTACATGAAACTTTGTGGGCACAAGCGCTCATTCAGACAGCGTGTATAGTAGAATAGTAGAATAGTAGAATACGGGCGTTCGCATAACAAAAATATGGAATTCTGTCTGTTTCCTGCAAAACCACTGTACTGTTAAGCCACTGTACAAAGCGACTGTACGGAAAAGCCACTGTACTATTACAATGAAATATCCATAAAACTTAAAACGGGGAGCACTTTCTGTATATTAACAGAAGCTTCTGCCGTATTTTAGAAATACGACATACTTTCCGTATTTTTACCTGCTATTCCTCCATATAATGACGGAAATTTTTTTACAGTGATAGCTTCTCGCGTGACTTGTCTCATGTGTGTCGGGCGTTCGGTGCCCTGCCCTCGTAAACGCTCCCAAATTGTGGAGCGGCTTTGCTGTGAAACGCCGAGGGTGGCGCTGCGTTTTGCACCGCTGGCGAAGGTGCATAAAAACCTCGTCACCAACTGGAGTCTAGACATTGCTTGTTTGTCTAATCATTGCTTTCTGTGCACAGTTATGACGGCCCAGCCTGCGGCCAGGTGGCTCCTCGGCATTTTCAAATAGCCGACGCTGAGCGGAAGAGGGCAATTAAAGATGAACTGTGCAGGGTGTCCCACATAACTTGAGCGAAATGTTAAAAATATGCAAAATTCCACGCAGCTGGACAGAAACAAGGTAATGTTGCTTCCCGTCGCGTGGAGATAATGTGATTATTTTTTTCATTCCGCTCAAATATAACAGTGTTTTTCCGTGCGTGAAAGAAGCCCGCAAATACACCAAAAATTGCCTCGCGACTGGCCGCTCGAGGCACTTTCCATGTATTTGTGGGCTTCTTTCATGCTCGGAGAAATACTATTATGCAGCACGTATTGAGGAATAGAAAGCTGGATCGGGACTTTTTCATGTTGCTCTACAATTTTCTTATTGAAACTTTTCCTCTTAATATAATATTTCAGAAGGGTAATAAATAATTAGGACTAATTATCTAATAAGGCGGATTTAACAAATAAATCTGAATATCTCCAAGCGAAGGCAAACAAGTTTACCTTGATTCTGCGCACACTGTAAAAAAACTTCGTCTTCTTTTACACACAATCTGCTGGTAATGTGTGACCGAACATGTTTCCGTAAATAAAGAACGGTCATTTCCGTAGAACGGGCAGCTGTAACAGAGAGACCGTAATAAAAGATACGAGCGCTTTTGTATCTAGAAAACGGAAGACTCTGTATGCTGAATCTGTACAATAACCGTTAAAGTGCAGGTGCTTCTCGTATTCAGAAAACGGAGCACACTGGTATGCTGAATCTGTACTATAACCGTTAAAATACAGGTGCTTACTGTATTCAGAAAACGAAAGACTTTGTATGCTGAATTTGTACTGTATCTGTTAAAGTGCAGGTGCTTCCCGTGTTTCGTCTTGCAGAGCATATCAATTGTTTAGAGAATGTACCATCGGGGACAAAATTGCCCAGGACGCGCGAGAGTCGACCGAATTTTATTGGTGCGCTATTTGCTGGGATCAGCCGCGCTAACGTCTGCGTTCGGAATGTGCATACGTGACCCACTGCTTCCAGCTGTCTTGAACCCAGAGAAGCAACTTGGTCGACGCTCGCACTTCCAGGGTACTTTTGTCCACGATTGTACATCTCCTTTAATGCAAATATCATGAAGGCAGCTCATAGCCGAAGCAGCAGGTCACCATTGAGAAAATTGTCTCACCAACACACTGACATGGCTTCAGAGATAAAACACTTTGCACTTTGTGATACGAATGCATCGCATAGCATACATACGAAACGTCCAAAATTTCCGTCCTCAAGTTCTTAGATCACAGAAGCAACTTTATTTTCTTCAATCACTCGTCTTGCACTTTTTCCTGGTGAAAGATGTTCTTGACCCCAAACGCCTTCGAAAGATAAACTTGCTGCTGTTAAGAGAAACAAATAGTATTCGTGAATATCCATCCTAAAGAAAGCAGCAAAGGAGGATAGTCACAGAACACAACAAAGCAGTAACTTCTGGGTTAGAAAAACATGTACGTAGACCAACATTGTTGGAACAAGGGATGTTGCTGTAGCCGACATTTCGACATAGGTGCTTGTCATCATGGTAGCAAATGTTTTCCTTGGTAGTGTTTTTTTGTGCATAGCTCCCTGGCCTCTAACCTCATTGGGGGAGAAGAAGCTGATGCATATAATAGGTCAAGAGAAGCCAAAGTGTTAAAATAAAGGCAAGAAGGGTGTGCTTAGCAGTGGTGATTGTGATGGAGCGGGTATGAGCACTGCTGTTAGTTCTTGCAAAAAGTAGCGGTGACCAAAACAGAAAACGACCTACACATGCAAGCAGTCATTAATCCAGTAGACTTAATCTTCCCAAAGTCAAAACAAGTATTGGGATAAACAGTTTGCACATTTCGAAAGGCAACGAAGAATTAAACAAAATAAATTTTGTATCAAGTTGCATCTGGTTAAGATCAGTGTAAATGGTAAATGAAGGCACATTATGAATACATATTTTGTTCAAAGACGATGACGAAAAAATATATTGACCAAATATTAAAAATTAAGGACGTTAAAATTAAACTGGGTATGACCATAAAACAGTAAAGAATAGCCTGTGGAAAAAATGGGATGGGCAATAGGATAACCAGGTGCAAGATTGCGAAACATTGAGTGCTGTTTATTTTCATGCTGCTGTTGACTGCTTCAAGTTTCTGTCTTCCTGTGGAACCTGTGTCTTACTTGAACAAGGAAATGGGTCCTTTTTTTAAACAAGTCTAAGTTCAAATGCTCTTCAAAGCTTCAGCATTTATATAATGAAAAAAAATATTATGGGCAGTTCGCCTGGGTGGGCTTTCATTCACCAGTAATTTCCACAGGTGTAAGCTCAATATTTAATGGTCTAAATGGACCTTAGCTCATGGGAAACCATTAACTGGTCTTTTTTTTCAACACTGATTCCTACACATTATACGTGCTGGCAGGAGTGCTAGCGAACTACATTACACTTGTTGCCTCAACCAAACTGAAGCTTGGTGAAAGTGACTGAAAGAAACAAACAGCATTCGACAATACTGATTTAAGTCACCTGGAAAAGTTGCTGAAGTTATTGTACACCCACCTCCCCCCCCCCAGATACACAATTATACACCACACTGACTCTCATGGTGTCAACCATGCTATTATAACACTAGGCATCAAGTGAGGAGAATTATGGGGTAAGAGGGCACAATTCTTTTTGATAGAACATCAAATGTGCTTTACATTAATGCTACATTCCAACTAAGCAAGGAGCAGCCGGTTTGTGGTATAGTGACCAATGCGTACGAAAGCTCATGAGATTCTGTGCAGCAGAACTTTGCTGATGAGGTGTTATGCGCACAAGTGCCCTTTTTTACATAAAAATGACATCCTGCAGTCAAACCTTGTGCCAACATTAGAGTTTGAAGAACACCATAGTGGAAGGCAAAGAGTGCTAAATTTGTGGAAAATTACTAAAAATTATTCGATTATTCTTGATGTTTACTGTTCCTTAAAGATTCACAGACTGTTCTCTATGGGTGCTGTAAACAGGCATCCTGCTTTTACAGTCGTAGTAACAACGATCTGTGGCACAGACAAGGAGAAATGCTTATGAAGTTTATGTAAGTGCATACCCTACAAATTACACCCCATTTCACATTCCAATCAGGTAGAGGAGGAAGAGAAAAAAAAACTATTTTCTGGTGGAGGGTGCATATTTCAGAGTAGAAACTAGTGTACCCTAAACATTGCTGTTGCCGATGCCTGTGCACTAGCAGTTACATATAATGTGGCAGTTACAATTGTTTTTCCGCAAGCACTGCAAGCTGCTGCCAGTTTACTAGTACACAGCTGTAATACATTTAGGGCAAATTAAAGCTCTCTAATAAATTGATCTCATATGACACAATTGGAATGCAATATTTTGCAAATAAGTGAAGCACGTAGTGCCATCCCATACACTGAAACACCTTGAAAGACCTTAATCACCACCTGGGCCGTGACTAGGTAAAGAGTGTGTTCCGTGTAAAGTAGTCCACCTGTTTAGCCTAAAGCTGTGGAGAAGGCATTTAGTATGAGTAAACGCAAACCCCCCTACCTTTTGTTGTTTAAAGGTAATGACATGTAGGACCATAACATGTACACTACGGGCTTCATTCCACAACAATCAAAGCGAATGGCACCACCCTAAGTGTTATTTGCCTTCTGTCTCACATTCGCTGTCAAAAATCGTTAGTGTCGGATGCTGCAATTGGCAGAGAAACTGATTTCTCGAGCAATATAAAGTATTAAGTACTGTGGTCTAAGTTCTTTCACTGTTGTCTCAGTATTATTCCTTCTTAAAGTAAAAAATGAGGAATAAATACAACATGTATATATGACGCCGCAACCCTCATGAGGTATTTAGTAGTCTGAATTATAAGGAATTCCAGATCTACAACGCAAGACAGACTTTATTCCACCGAAAAAATGGCACCATGCCAATGACTCTTGCATTTGGTGCTATAATTATTTTCATTTATTTCAGTTGGAATGTGTGTGCATTATCATTGATATCGCGTGACATGTTTTAGCTTGACTGTTTTTCCACTTTAGGCAAATATGTATTCGCACAAAACCTTGTATATGACACCAAGAACTTGCTTAGCAGGAGTATTTCTGACATTTGCAAGATACGAGGCTCCTGAATGCATATCTAAGCCTGGGTTGCATGCCGCCCTCTAATATCATCTACAAGGTTTCTTGTGATGAATGCAAATTTGCTTGTATGGGAGAAACAGGGAATTCATACAGGTGAATTATGCAGCATTAGAATGATGTCAGCAAGAACCAAGCACCACGAAGCACTGTCGCTCGATGCGCATGGACTATAAAGCACAAGAATTATTTGGGATGATTTAAAATTCTGGCAGTCGAACGAAATATGTCTTATAATCTCTATATACTCTTTGATTATTCACACTACTTCCACTACCTTCATCAGAAACGTTCATAATAATTATCATATCTATGCCAAATCATCCTGTCCAATATTCAAGCCTTCATAAGCTGCTTCTTACTGCTAATTCTCTGCGGGAAAGAGGTATCCATATGAAGACCATACCATATACTTAGTTCCAGTTTTTTGATAAATGATAAGGTAAAAATTTCACACTTAAAATGCATTAGGCTTGAGAAAGTTCTATGTTTGAAGCTGTTGATTCTCTTTCCCTTTGCCTCCTTTGACCCACCCGGTTAGCTAAGTAGACAGAAAACTGCAGGAGAAAGGGCGTGGTGCCAAATTAGACTTGTGCCCCAGAGGTCCTTTTCATAGGCACTGGATGTGCTGACTGTTGTCTTCAAATCAAAATCAAATCAAACATGTTTATTTTGCAGGAAGAATACAAAATTTCCCTGCGGGAGGCAAAGACTAAAGGCGAGAAAGCCTGACGAGGTCTTGGCCCCCTGATGAACAAGACAGTCTACAACAGTTGACACGACTCAATATACGATTCATTAAGTACAATGCGTCTGCATCTCTACATCGGATCACATACGTATTTGTTTATACATGTATATGCAACACGCTCTACAATACATTATACATTTACAAAAGATACATTGAAATGGAATCTAACAATTTTGTTCAATTAAATTCATCTCAGAATATACAAAACATAATTTGACTACACTTATGGATCGACTATGAGGTTAGTAGTCAGGAGGAATGATCTATAATTGCGCTTGAGCTTCTTGGCTTGTAATGTAAGGTCAATATTCGATTCATGGAGGTTTAATAATTGCACTGCTTTATATTCAATGGTCTGTTTGCCATAGTTCGTGCGTACTTTTTTAGTTTTTCGGCTAGAGCTTCTGAACCCATATTTCGTGGATACAGTTCTTGGGAAGGCATCCTGTAATTTGTGTTTATGTATGTGTTGCATCAATTTTAGATTATATACTTTTTTTGCAGATAGGATTTCATGTTTGAGAAAAAGTGGTTCAGTGGCCATGTCCTTGGCATGACCTTTATATTTTTCCAGAATACGAAGCACGCGCTTCTGCAGGATTATTAACCTATCATAATTTGTTTTAGTTGTTGTTCCCCACACCAACATACCGTATAGTAGTTTCGAGTAAAATAACGTATAGTAGAGTGATTTAGTTAACCACGAAGGTAGAAGGGAAGCAATTTTACTGAGACATCCTACAGAGCGAGCCAGATCAGTTAAGAGATGTTGCACGTGTGGTGTCCATGATAGGTGTTCATGGAACCAGACTCCTAGGAATTTCTGTGTGTTTACTTGTTTGATGCGTTGGTCATTATAATAAATTATTACATTGTCGCGGATGTGCTTGTTAATAGGCCTGAACATAACAAATTTAGTTTTTTGTGTGTTTAGCTTTAGTTTATTTTTTGTTAGCCAACCTGAAAGTTTAGCGAGGTATAGATTTGCTGAAGCTTCTATTTCATGAATAGTAGATCCTGTGAAGAACAGGCTAGTGTCGTCAGCAAACATTGTAATTTCCGGTGTATATTGAACATCCGTAATATCATTGATATATAGAAGGAAAAGCACGGGACCTAATATAGATCCCTGTGGAACTCCTTTTATTACGCTTAAGTATTCGGACTCTACATTTTCTATGCCAACAAATTGATATCTTGACGATAAATAGCTTTTAAATAAGTCTAGGACAACACCACGAATTCCATAGCGGCTTAATTTCAGCAATAGGATATGATGGTCAACTGAATCGAAAGCTTTACGCAGATCAAGGAAGACACCCAAAGTAAACATCTTATTTTCAATATTTTCTATTATGTGGTTTTTTACACTTATTAGAGCCTCTTCCGTCGTTTTGTTTTTTCGAAAACCATGTTGATATGGCGATAATAGGCTGTGTTTGTCGAGATATTTCGTAAGACGGTTGTTTACGCATTTTTCATATATTTTCGAGAAGACTGGTAGCACGGATATCGGTCGATAATTTGTTAATTCAGAAGTAATGCCGCCTTTATGGATAGGAGTAACTTTCGCCACTTTAAGTTTTGTTGGGAAAGTTCCCTCCAGAAACGAAAAATTTATAAGATATGCTAATACCGGGCTAAGTATAGATGCAACAGCCTTAACTGGAGCCACTCTTACGTCATCGTAACCACTTGAAATGTTGGTCTTTAGTTCTGCTATGTATCTGCGGACTTCTTCTGGTGATACCTCGTTCAACACGAGAGAATTCACCTGATTACCTAGTCCAATTTCATATTGCATTGTATCCTCATCGCTAACAGCCATATTCACGAAGTAATGATTAATTGCATTCGCAAGCTCCCTGCCTTCTAAAGCAATATCATTAACTTTTATTTCTTTGGGTGTATTGCATGACACCGTTCTTCCAGTTAAAGAATTAACTTGCTTCCATATTTTTGCAGGATCTGACTTTATGCGCAAGAACATTACTTCATAATAGGCTATTTTTGCTTTTCTAGTGTCACTGTTTAACCTGTTGCGAAATTGTTTGAACTCTCGCAATATTGTAATATCTCTGGTTGCTAGAAATCTGTGAAAGAGTGCGTTCTTTTGCTTGATTCTTTTTAAAAGGTCACTATTTATCCATGGCTTTCTATTTTTACCCTTTCTTGTTTTGAACTGTTGTAGCGGAAAAGCAGTGTTGTAACATTGAACGAAGATTTCTAAAAAAGTGTCATATGCTTTATCTGGATTTTCTTGCACATACACACGTGACCAGTCAGCTCGTTTAATTAATTCGCTAAACTTAAGAAGAGTTTTGTCAGTAATACTTCTATATCGCGGGAGATTTGGACGTTTTTCTTTAATGAATAAGTTTTGCGCAAAAATATAAATAGGTAGGTGATCACTAAGGCCTGAGCACAATATGCCTGCGTTGTAATCGTTTTTGTTTACGCTTGTTATACAGACATCGATAGATGTGGAGCTGTTGTGAGTAACACGGGTAGGCTCTGAAATAGCATTTTCACATCCATAGGATGCTATAAGGTTTATCAGATCAAGCGCATACAAATCTTGACTCATCATATTAATGTTCACATCACCCATGATGAAGTATGGTTTTTTTATGTCATTAAAACAATGCATAAGTTGTTCTAAATGGCTTAGAAAACGGCGCTTGTATCCAGTTGGGGGTCTGTATACTACAGTAAGCAGAAACGAGTTCGTTTCTATTGCTAGACACTCTATGTCACCACTACTCATAGAAAGGCCATCAAGTACTTGAAAGGAATATTGCTGCTTCATGTATATAGCTAACCCTCCGCCTCTTCCAGCGCGATCCAATCGCACTACAGAATAATTGGGGAATTCAGGAGACATGTCAATATTACACAGCCATGTCTCTGTGAACAGTATTGCATCAGGGTCAGCATGAAGAGAACGCAGAAATATATCAAATTCTTCCTTCTTATTCTTAAGACTTCTTATATTTTGATGTATTAAGGTAAAACCAGATCTAGAACAAGCATCACTACTCATCCGTGCTGTTTTTTCCATTGACAAGGAAAAATAATTTTTGTCCATTTTGTCCTCCCTTTTTTCACTTGATGAGATCTAAGTCAGCAGTACTTGTTATGCGGATTACATCTGAAGTTTCATCTTTGCGAGCCAGAATTTTTCCTCCACTCGTCCATACATATTTCCATGTTGCGGATTTTTTTTTGCTATGGCTGCACCAAGGAGCTGCTTGTTCTGTCGTGTCAGGTGCTCGTTAACATAGATAGCACTTGCTGTGCCCTTGTGGCCTAGGTCAGTCGAAACCACCTTCTGTTTCTTTGATTTCGCGAGTAGCGCATTACGTTTCGTGCGTGAAATGAACCGGACAACAATGTTTCGTTCATTCTTTTTTGCCGTGGATACCCTGTGGCAGATGTCAATATCACTATCACAGATTGGCTCGCCTACTAGCTCACTTATCTTTTTAACCACGACAGTTGAGTCAAGCTCCTCGGGTGCACCTTTTATTTCAAGATTGTTGCTTCTTTGATATTGCTCAAGTTCTTCAATTTTCTTTTCGAGCCGTTGGTTCTCGGTCTTTAGTTTTTCGTTCTGGGAAACTAGTGTTTTTATTTCGGCTCTGAGTGCCTTAATGTCGGTTCCTATTTCCTTCACATCATCACATGTATCACTGCAGAATTTTAAGCTTTCTTTCAGCGACCTTATCTCAGCACGTATTTCCCGTTGAAAATCAGATATTAGTGTCGAAACATCTTTCTTATCACCCTTACTCATGGCAAGAAACTGCAGGCAACAAGTTTCAAAGTAAAGTCGTCAGTTCAAATTAGCAGTTCAGCAAACACTTGTACAAGAGCTTGGCAGCAGCGGCAAGGAAAAAAATAGAACAAAATAACAATTGGCTATAAATGATTGCACAAACCTGGGTATAAAATGCGCAGATTTAGTGAACCGGTCGGCACAGCCGCTGCTGCCAAGTGAGGATCAACGGTGAGGCACAGTTCCTTTTGTAGTCAGCGCCTCTTTCAGGCTGCCAATCCTGGTCCGCGGCTCGCTGACGTCACACTGGAGGCAACGGCAGTTTTTAGATGAGCGGCAAAAACGTGCGATAGTCTAAGAGGTACGGCACGTGCAACGGTGATCCACCGACGATGCAGATCCAAAGCCACCGGGAAAGGCGGTGGTGTCCTGGGTATAAAATGCGCAGATTTAGTGAACCGGTCGGCACAGCCGCTGCTGCCAAGTGAGGATCAACGGTGAGGCACAGTTCCTTTTGTAGTCAGCGCCTCTTTCAGGCTGCCAATCCTGGTCCGCGGCTCGCTGACGTCACACTGGAGGCAACGGCAGTTTTTAGATGAGCGGCAAAAACGTGCGATAGTCTAAGAGGTACGGCACGTGCAACGGTGATCCACCGACGATGCAGATCCAAAGCCACCGGGAAAGGCGGTGGTGTCCTGGGTATAAAATGCGCAGATTTAGTGAACCGGTCGGCACAGCCGCTGCTGCCAAGTGAGGATCAACGGTGAGGCACAGTTCCTTTTGTAGTCAGCGCCTCTTTCAGGCTGCCAATCCTGGTCCGCGGCTCGCTGACGTCACACTGGAGGCAACGGCAGTTTTTAGATGAGCGGCAAAAACGTGCGATAGTCTAAGAGGTACGGCACGTGCAACGGTGATCCACCGACGATGCAGATCCAAAGCCACCGGGAAAGGCGGTGGTGTCCTGGGTATAAAATGCGCAGATTTAGTGAACCGGTCGGCACAGCCGCTGCTGCCAAGTTCTGCAGTCTTCTGCAGTCAACTGCTGTGGCGTCGGCATCTTCCTCGAGGGCCATGGCCTTGTCTAAGAAACCTTGTCTCCACAGATTACATAAAGAAGGATAATTTTCTGAGCTAAGTCTTTTTTTTAAAAGAACCCATTTAAATTGTATTGGTGGCTTACCAACACAAAATAGCCACGTGACTGGCCACTCAAGGCACTTTACATGTATTCGCAGGCTTCTTGAAAAAACACTTTTATGTAGCACACAATGAGCAACAGAAAAGTGTATCGGGAAACTTTCATTTTGCTCTACAATGTTTTCATTGACACTTTTTGTTTAATTATTTCAGAAGTTTGTTAACTAATTAAACATTATGATGTAATTAGGCCTAATACAAAAAATAATCTGAGTATCTCCAAGCGGTAGCAAACAACATTACCTTCGTTCTGTCTGGTTACATCGCATTTACATATTTATAAATCTTGATGCAAGATAGTTAGGACACCTTGTAGATTAAAAAGCAATATTACAATTTTCATAATCATCTCTTGCGTGTTACTGGTGGTGATGGGTGCTTCAAGTGATTCTTTCAGTAAGGTACAAGCAGTTTTGAAGTAAAATTGTTTTCCAGCAAAGGCGTGTAATCTGGAAAATCAAGCAAAAGGTCAAGTTGTGTTCACTATTCAGATGTTTAACTAAGAAGCTGTAGGGAACGAAAACAGGACACAACAGCTAATAAACAATGCAAAATTTGAAAATTTCAACTGAACAAGAAACCAGTTTTAGGAAATGCCGAAAAAAGCCACCAGCTTACGTCCAGTACACCCTTGCTATGTACTCCAACTGAACTTGTTACCGCAATGCTTGCGCACCATATGAACGTAATAATCAACAACTTTCAGCAGAATATAAACACCAAGTAATGAACTGGGCTTTGAAGATTCTCGATCTGAAATCCTCAGCGACTTGTTCTGGCGTTTAATCTGTTGAGCTTATTCTGTATTCTCAAAAACTGGCTCTTGGCCATAATGTGTCGAAACGTAAAATCAGCGTAATTCTCAAGATATGGTTGCCCTGTAGATAAAATGGATAATGCATGACAAACATCATGCGCACTCTTACATGTTAACCAGTGGGTTCACTCATGCAGCCAAGAAATTATGTGATGCAAACACATGACATATTGAAGCTGGTTTCGTGAAGTGTTTGATGCTTCCAAGGCTTCATCTCCAGTTGTGAAAGCTGTCTCGACTAACTAAGTAAGCGATGAGAATAAAAAAAGAACTTCAACATGCTAACAATACATTGGCCATTTGTGAGTAACCTGCAGTCTTTTTGACTCCTAAGTTGCCTGGTGCAAATGTACTATGCCACAGTACTTGCTTTACCCAGTACCAGTCACTTTAGAACGCAATGTGTTCAGAGCCCTTTCCCTCTGTTTTTGTGCTTCAGAAACAGTTTACCATGTGTTCAGTTGGCGTTGAGAAAGGGGACAGAAAACACTGTGCACCAGTGATTTCTAATATGTTTTGCTGGATGCAGCATGCCGCACTGGATGCAGGTGAACCCAGTGCGAATGCGGTGCCGTGCACTGGCTTGTCCTGGAAGCAGGGCGCATGGTGGGCCAACTATGAAATTGTTTATTTGCCATCCTGTACATTTACAGATGGAGGGACAGGAGATAAAAAGCTATCATTCAACAGCTTGACGTGTTTACAATCCCCGTTTCTGCAGGGAGCCAGCATAACATATGCACACATACATATATATACATGTACATAAATATACATACATATACATACATATATATAGCTGTATACATAACTTCATTGACATTTTTCTCACTCACACTTCATGTAAAAAAATGCAAAAACACAGATACGCAACGCTACCAGATATTACATCGAAAGCGTAATCAGTTTCAGTTCCCTGGATGCTACCGTAAAAAGATCAAATCGGACCGAATTATAGTAATTGAACAGTGTTGGTATTATGGTAGTTAAGACATTGTTTTCCATAGTTTGAACGTGGTGTTGGTACTGACCAACCCTCAAAGTGTCTTGTACCGGAATTTGTAGCTTTTCTCTGAAGTTGGGCTAGAGTACGCAGGTTACTGATATTTCGATGGATTTCCAGTTTATATACACGACTGAGACGATATCTGTAGAGATTGTGAGCTGGGATCACACCAGCATTATTGAAGGAGGTTATTGTCGATGCTGTGTAGGAAGCGTTATATGTGTGGCGGATATGCTTCTTTTGTAACAGGTGAATATGTTCTAGATTGGTGGATGTTGTGTCACCCCGTACTAAATAGCAATAGTTTAAATGTGATTGGAAAAGTGAATTGTACAGAAAGAGCTTAATACGGGTGGGAAAAATGTATCTCATACGGCCTACTACACCAGTTATTCTACTTATTTTGTTTAGAACGTATTTGACGTGATTGTCCCACGACATGTTCGCTGAAAAGATGACACCCAGATATTTGACAGTCTCGACTGTTTGAATAGTCCTTGAGTTTAATGCAATGTCTTCATGAGGAGGTATTTCCTTATTTTTCGGTCTAAATAAAACTGCTTTTGTTTTGTTTGCATTTATCTTCATTAATATCACTCTCGACCATTCCTCAAAGGACTTCATTGCATTGTTACATTGTTCTACAAGAACATGTATATTATTACCAGTGAAAAAAATACTTGTGTCATCCGCATAAGTAATAAACCTTGCCTATATATCATTCAGATAGATGTTAAAAAGCAAAGGCCCTAAAATACTTCCCTGTGGCACTCCACAATGAACAGCTCTGGCCATAGAAGTAAAGGTATCAACTTTCACAATTTGTGTTTTCTTAGATAAGCAGGATTTGACAAGAGATAATGCCTGTCCTCGTATTCCCTAATAGTTTAATTTATCCAATAAAATGTTATAATCAACTAAATCACAGGCCTTAGAAAAGTCTACGAAAATACTAACAACTATAGCTCTGTTTTCAAACTCAGTTAATATATATTCTTTCTGTTCTATAATGCTAACTCGACAGATTTTTTCTTACGAAAACCAAATTGGCGTAGTGTTAACAGGTTATGTTTTTCAATAAAGCTTGTCATCCTCGAAAGCAAAATTTTTTCAAACACCTTTGAAAAGATTGGTAAAATAGATACCGGCCTATAATTTCCCAAGTCATTACGATCTCCTTGTTTATATAGAATGGTTACTTTCGTACACTGCATTTTCACTGGAAAAACTTCCGATTCCAAACGCATGTTAAAGTATGGGTGGGTACTGGGGCCAAAATTTCAAATACATGTTTAATTGGGCACACTTGAAAACCGTCAATGTCACAACTACTGCTATTGTTTAAGGTTTTTATAAATGACACAACTTCATCCGTTGTGACGGGCTGAAGGTATATTGTTGTTCTCATTGTTAGCGCAAACATATTTATTACCATGACAGGTCGTAGCATGAGTACTAGCCATATCTGTGAAAAAATTATTAAATGCATCAGCTAGTTCAATACCTGATAACTCTTTGCCATTAATTTGTAACTGTGATAAAGGCTTGTGGCAATCACTACAATTCAAAAGTCGGTTCAACCATAGTAAATTGTGCTTATGGCTGTCTATGTCTAGGAAAGATGAGTAGTATGCTGTGCGTGCATGCCGTAACTTCTTAGTTAACATGTTTCGATACTCTTTAGATATGGGAAGGTCATCTGTTGATCGCGTGTGAGGAAATGTTGGTATAGCTTGTCCCTCATTTTCATTTTATCGCGTAAATCAGGTGTAATCCATGGTTTCCGGGTTTTTCTACTTTTATACTTTTCCTACGTGTCCTGGAAGGAAAGCTGTGGTGGTATAGGCGGGATCATATATATCAATGAACATATTGTAAGCCTCATTGGCATCTGCTAGGTTAGTTATCACATCCCACTCTACTGTCAAAAGGGTATCACAAAAAGATTTCAGAGTTGTGTCTCCAATTAAGTGGTATGAAAATGGTGGGAACATTTTTCCTCTTAATCTGCTTATTTCAGCACACAGAAACACTGGTAAATGGTCACTGAGAGAACAAGATAAGACTGCGGATTTAATGTTTGACTGTAAGGAATTAGTGATAAATAATTCAAGAGTTGACTGGCCTTGACGCGTCACCCTAGTAGGCGTGGTGATTAAGTTGACAAAACCGTTCGATAATATAACCATATTGAAAGAATTCGCTGACTGACTATTCGAACACATGTCAATGTTCAAATCTCCATCAGCTATTAAAGTTTTGGAATTATGATTTTGAACCATATATGCAAGAAATTCATCGTAGGACTTTATAAACGCCAGTATATCACCAGTCGGTTTTCGATAGCACATAGAAAATACATGCTTACCAGTGCATAGTGACAATATTTCATGAAAGCACAGTATAAGAATCAAGGATTTGATATTCAACGTCATCTGCAATCAGCAACGCTACTCCACCACCTCGAGAGTGTGACCTGTTTAAATAGCAAGTGTTATAATTAGACAACCTAAATATATCACTTTCAGAAGTTCCCCATGTTTCGGTTAGCATGATCACCGAAAATTGAAATTTACTAGTGCATGCTATCTGATAATATTGCTGCCGTAAAAACTTTTCTCTGTGGTTTTTCACATTTTAGGAGATGTTGTCTCTACATGTTTGGTAAACGCTTTTATGACCATCTGAACCCGTATACGATAGTGTTTTCTTACATCAAGTGTTTTCTCATTTACCAGTGTTTCCATTGAGCGCCACTTATGTTAGCGACACTGTGGACACTGCAATGGAAAAATTTGGGACACCTCGAAACACTGTTCTGGCTTGCTTGGGTAGATTATGGCACACCAGGCAGGCATTTTAGGGGAAGAAATGCGACACACCCTTGCAGACGAAGTGCTGCTGCAAAGTTGTGAAGCACCAACTTCCGGGACAAGCTTGGCTTCAGTCGAGGGCGCTCGATGTGGTGTCCATCCCCTGTACTAGAGATAAGTGGTGTGGATCCTCTTATACTGCCTTTCCTTTTTGCTCGGCATCTTGGCAATAGCTTAAACGTTACTTTTTGAACCTGCAACATGGGCAGAGAAAGTCACATCACTGTGCGTTGATTCTATGGCTTTCTTCTTCTACACTTTCTATCAAATTATTAAAGAAATACAGTTCGCACATTTTTACTTCTGTATATAGACAGCCTAATTGCTAGACATGTGAAACGTTACCATCCCTCTGACAGAATGCAACAATAGAAACACACACTGGAAAGCAACACCACAATTTAAATTTACGTGACACCGTATGAGCATACAGTATGCCTACTGCATGCTCTAGACATGTCAAATAAAAGTTAATTGTCAATCTTTTATGGTGTATTTCTACTTATTCGGAGTCGTCAAACTGTACAATGAATGTTGCAAGTTTACACGTTGTTGGCTTTTGATTGCCTGTGTGATCCGTTTCCTACTTACACATGCAGTAATCCCACTGCAATAATTAAGAAGAGTTACAAAAAGAAATGCCGTGTTAATCTTCCGCATTTCCTGAGGGCAGGAGCAATGGCCAATACCATGAGGTTGAAGCTACATAAATATTCAGTTTTCACACAGCTTAATTGTTCAGCAAGTAATAAAGAGGTACGCTGTGCACCTCTGCGTAACCAATAAAATCTGTCGACTTGAGACTGCACTAAGGCTGCTGCTTGGTACTGTTCAGCAGTGCGGCTTTGGTATTCCCCGTCTTCTGCTATACAGAACTGTTTAGGTATCAGTAGTGTACTTTGCGATAAAATGGAACTAGGATCACTGGTCATTTCCACTCAAATAGTGCGACAGCAATTATAACACAAGAATAGGCATATGGGTCTCTTGAAAAAGAACATATACATTAAGAATATCATGTAATGTAATGCCACGATGAAACAGAAAGCAACGCAGAGAAGTGGACGGCACTTCCATGCCACCAAGGTTATAGGACAGACAGTACTTCAGAAGTGCCCCCAACACAGTCAAAGAAGCCAAAGCCGCGTTTTCTTGTGTGTGTTTGAAGACAGCTCCACACGCGGTAGCGGTTCCAGTATCGCTGCCCAGTGGTTTAGCTCGCCGCAGAGGTGCCACAGAATACAAAGAGAGAAAACTGAATTATATTCTTGTTGCAAACAAGAATATAACGTGAAGTGCATTTCGCGACCAGAAACTATGGAAAGACATATTGCAATATATTCATGCAAATTGGTAAGCTGCATGACATATTTAACGTGATAAATTTTCATGATGCACTAGTGTGCAGAGTTTTATAGACAAAGTCAAATACATTTTGTGCAAATATCGCACTATCATGGTACACAATGCTGGTAATCGCTAATAATATAAAAGGTGTTGCCTAAATGTTACAACAGAAGTTGAGATTACTTAATAATAGCCCTGGAAATGTTAGTACGCAGGAGCACCACTTGGTTAAACAAAAGAGATATAATGTCTATGTCTACAAGTATTACCCATGCATTTCTGCCATTGTCCAAATGGCAGAAATGAATGGGTAATGCTTGTATACATAGACATTACATCGCAATCGTTTAACTAAGTGGTTAAACTATGTCTGCCTCATACAAGATTAGAACTTAAGCATAAATTATATATAGTCACCCTGGCAGTAACACCTCATTTGAACTTCTCAGTAAGTAGACGTCTGTTGATGCCATCATCCCACAATGCTAAACCATGCTTCATGCTTCACAGAGAAATTACAGTGGTATCACTTAACTCAAGCTATTGAGGACTGCAGCACTGCAGAAGACATCTACAAAAGTCCCATTTCATGTCTAACAGCCTGACATGCTTGCACATCTTACCATGTGCAAATTAAAATTACTTCTCCTTATTTAGCATTTTTGCCTGCTAGACCACAATCGAATGACATCAACGTATTAACATATTAACTCAGATATCCTAATTTGGCTCATATATTAATATCTTCGCATACCCTAACAGCTGCACTCTGTCATATGTGTTCCAATAATGAAGGAGTGCTTGTCCACCAGCACTCCAATGTCAGTAACAGTGATCACCTACACAGGTAAGTAGATGGTCATGATTCAGGTAGCAAATAAATAGCTAAGAGAAAAAAATCCACTCACTTTGAGAGCTACAATACTGTGATAACGTGAGAAACATGGACCCATTGCAGGCAGCAGACCTCTTCTCAACTCCAGCAGAACAACAGCAGCTTGCCTTTCACTAAAAGTAAAGGATTATATAGCCATGATAAGTTACCTTGTTCCTGCTGAGCATAAACACAATCTGATTTTCATGCATATCCACTCTCCGCTTTAGTAATACAACTGAATTATTCTTAAAATAGAGTCTATGATGATACCATTCGCTTCTCTTGTATGTCCAAATTTTTTTGCACTGATAAACGTTTACTGCTTCCTTACTGACACGAATGCCTTGACTGCCCAGACATCATTCGAAACAACACCTATTGCGGAACCGCAAGCAGTTGTACCAAGGAAACGCACAGCAGAGCAGCCAGAACGAAGAACTTTTTCTTTTGGTCACTACAACTATAAAGTGCATCCAAGCAAACGTGCATCACACGTAGTGAGTTCCTGCTATTACCTCGAACGTTTGTTTCAGTATTCTAACAGTTCTTGTATGGGATACAGTATTCTCTTAAGCCGATACGACGGTCAATACAAGTACGCAACTGAATGCAGTTTTATTCTACGCTTTTAACGCAAGTTAGCAAGAGGTTAGAGTGTCACACCGAAATTGCGATCGAGCCGACCGCACTACCACTGAAATCGATCTGACAAGATAGGGTGATCCTTTCCCCTATCCATGCGTCATTTTTGCCCTAAGACGCTGCATAGTGGCCTTTTTAAACAATATTTCTGTTCGCGACGCCGGCTTACCACACACCATTTTAACACCTACGTTATGGAACCCAAATAAAAATAAAACGACCTTACCTCATAAGCAAGTTACGAGTGCGTGTAGACTGTTTAGTACCCGTTGAGAGCAGGCTATCGCATGTCCAAGCGTACGTGCACCCGAACACAGGATAATTTCTTCGATGCCGCAGCACGCACAGTTTTGTACACGAAGTCAAAGACATTCAGCGTAAATATCCCCGCGCGATGCCGGCACATGAAGAGGGCACAAGCGTACACCACACAGCGACAAATTCGGAACTTTGCCAATTCGAACGGGCCGAGACCCAAGCAGAGTAACCATCCATAGCTTCTGTTCATCGCTCCCGAGGGATGCGTCAATCCCTCTTCCTTGGGGTATTGCTCCACTCTTGAGTGCAAACCAAGATATATTCACGGTAAATTAACAATTTTTACAACACGACACGATAAATGCCGGCTTACTACACACGTGCAGCTTCGTCTACCACTCCCTAGGTCGGATGAATGGATGGATGGAGGTTATGAGTGTCCGCTTTGGAACGGAGTGGTGGGTGGCGCCACCAAGCTCTTGCTATTATACTGCCTTATGTCCTACCTAGGTTCAACAATAAAAAACGAAAAAAAAACCATTATGAACTACCACACCCAAATTTTCTGATCCCCTTTTGCGAACTGTGCTTTTGTGCGTCTCCGTCTTTTGTCGTTTCCCTACTATTCTTCCACCAATCCTCCAATCGCCTCTTACTAATGCCTACTGCGGACTTGTTTACTTTAATTACCACTGCTCCCGTTGAACCCAAGGGCTTCAAGGAGGCCAGTGGTGCCTAAATCTACCGCTGGGTAGACGTCTTCACATTGTAATAAAACATGCTCCACAGTTTCTCTAGCTTTACCGCAGCAAGCACATGCTTCTTCTTCCTTCATATATCTCGCTTTATAGGTGCGTGTTCTAAGGCCTCCCGATCTCGCTTCGAAAAGTAATGAGCCTCCCTTTGAGTTATGAATTGTTTCTGTACTGATTTCCTTTTTTTCCTGTTGAGTAGTTACTCATGGCAAATTTCTTTTCTATTTGCCGTCACCAATGAGATTATTTCAGCCACTCTGACTTTCCGCTTGACCTGCCTTGTTTCTATGTTGCCCACCCTACAGGCCGCATACTTGCTGGTAAGCTTCCTAGTTCTTTTCCTCCACTGTGAATCAATGTTTTTCCTGTACAGATACCTGAACACTCTCACAGCCCATTTACTTTCTTCCATATTGCTTAGCCGTACTTCATATTCAATTTTACAGCGAGCTTCCCTCACTCAAAAATAGTCCAGCCCATATCACCCTGCACAGCTTCATTTGTAGTCTTCCCGTGAGCGCCCAATGCGAGGTGAACCAATGACACTTGGTGCCCGTCGAGTCCTGATTGTACCCCTGATTTAAAGCAAACAACAGCATTTCCAAAAGCAAGTCCTGGAACCATTACACCTTTCCACATACCTCGGAACACTTCGTACCTATTGTATCCCCATGGCGCTCTGTGCTTCATTATGGCTGGATTTCTCTTCCCCTTCACTGTTATTGTTTTTTCCTGTTTTGCTTTCGTTCTATTGCCTTCGATCTATTGCCTTCGTTTATCCATATACCAATGTATTTATATTCTGTTACCCGAGGTATTTGCTGGCCCTGTATCTCCACTGTCTGTTCACTGTTTTCATTGTATACCATAACACCTAATTTTCTAACACTAAATTTCAAACCTAAATTGTTGCCTCCCTATCAACAGATATTAGTGACACGTTGCAAATCACTCTGCTTGTTAGCTAGCAACACAATGTCGTCCTCATAAAATAAACCTGGGAGCTGCTGCTCTACTACTGTGCCGTTTGTTTGAGAGATTAAACCCGATATTACTTTCTTCTAGCGCCCTCTCCATCCATGTACATCATAAACAGCAGCGGGGATAAAGGGACCCCTGCCTCACTCCCTTGTTGATATGAACTTTCTCCTCGCTCCTCATCCCTTCCCATTCAACGCAAACGGTATTTTCTAGGTAAATCTTTAGGAAAAGTTGTAGACAATCGTCACCTAAGCCTTCCCCTTCCAGAATATCCCACAAAATGTTGCGGTCTACGTTGTCATAGGCTCCTGTAATGTCTCAAAAGGCCACATACAATGATCTGCTTTCTACTTTTGATATTTCAATACACTGAATAAGAACAAACAAGTTATCATGCAAACGCCTACCTATTCTGAAGCCATTCTGAAGCACTCCCAAAATGCCATTATTCTCTGCCCATGTTTGAAGATTTACTTTGATTGCTTGCATTGCTAGCCTGTATATTACCGATGTAACGGTCAACGGTCTATACGAGTGAATTCTATCCTTCTCCCCCTTACATTTATAAATTAAATTCATTCTACTTTGTCGCCAACTGTCTGCTATTCGTCTATCTTTTAAAGTTTTTTCCACTGCTTTCACCAGAGCTTCCTTATTTTTTGGTCCTAGTTCATTATTAAGCCTAACGGGAACCTCGTTAGCCCTGTGGCTGTGCGTTTAGGAATTTTCTCTTCGGCTTTCTTCCAGTTGAAATTTATCAGCACGAGCTCCTTTTCCACTTGCGTCTCCTTTATGCTCTTTTTTTCTACAAATACAACCTCGTCATTGCCTTGGAAAAATTCGGCTGTTACTTTTCGGAGGTAATTTATTGCCGCTTCTCCCTCCAGTCTATTTTCATCTTCGTCTAGGATATGTTGTTGTATTGTTGTTGACTTGCTGCCTAATAATTTTATGTTGTTCCAAAATATTCTCGGTGCAGAATTCTTTTTCTCACGTATTTCTGACAACCAACGTTGACTTTCACCTTTTCATTTTGCTTGCACCAGTATTTGAAGCACAGAATTTTTCTCCCGGTATGTTTCCCACATACTGGTTACTTCATCCTGCGGCAACTACGCCTTCTTTGCCTGCCTGTGCTCTCGAGATACTTTCTGTCGTTCGGCGATCGCTTCTCGTACCTCCTTGTTCCGCCAGCTTTTTGGTTTCTTTTTTCCTTTCCAACGAAAATGTTGTTTCTCCTTCCCTATTTATATCGTTATTGTACTTAGAAGCTCACCATATTCCCATTCTCTACTTGGCCATTTGCCAAGTTCTTCCTCGACCCTAGTGACTATATTTGCTATTTGTTCAGCGTTCAAATTTGGACTGCCCATTTTGCGTGCCTTGCTCTCTTTCCCAACTACATATTTCATTTTCAAAATCAAGCGTTTATGGTCACTCCCTATGTGGCCAAACCCTTTCTCATCGATGACCATTTCTCTCAACTTATCATGAATTTCTTCTGTCTGAGACAGTAATCACTGATCGTTGGCCGGCTTCCCACTTCCCACGTGATCTCCCCTTCACACTTAGGCCCTGTATTCACGATAACAAAGTTATGCTGCTCACAAAGGTATAGCATTGACTTCCCGTTAATGTCAGTATAGCCATCTAAATCCCGTATGTGGGCATTCATGTCACCTAATAGGACAATTTCAGCACCATTCCCGAAACCCTTAATATCATCGCTTGTGCATTCCACTAACTCTTTATTCTATTCTGTGCAATTATTTCCGGTCCACAAATACGTAACGCCCAGCCAAGTTTTTTTCGCACTCCTTGTACCTGATAACCAAAGATGTTCTTGACATTGTGAATCTACTCTTTTCCATTTGGCTCCCTCATGGATGAGCATTCCGACTCCCCCTGCCTTTGTTTTCGACTTAGTTCTGTTGCACCCTTCCAAAACATAATTCTCAATAACTGGCGGCTCTTCTGAGTCTCTAAGGTGCCTTTCTCTAACCGCGTACACCCCTATTTGTTCACTATATAACAGCACCTGAATCTCTGCCCACATTTCCTTTCTTCTGCCGCCATGCATATTTATGCAGCCTATTGCATGGCGAGCTCTCTTTCTTGCTTTCCTCCTTTTTCTGTTATCGACGGTGATGCTATTCTGAGGTTCCCCTAGGGGACCTTCTTAATTACTACCTACTCTGGCCTCCTAAGCGCCCGTGGGCCCCCTAAAAAAGCAACAGTGGAACAACCAAGTCGCCAGTCCCCTTCTCGGGCCAGTCTGTAATTGAAGTGGATCCCGTCTCGTCTAAAATCACCAAAGCTTCTCACTTCCCTGTTTACTTCGACAACCTCGAAGCCTTTCTCTCAGCTCATTTTCCACATCGCCTCATCAGCAGCCACTGCGGCTCTTTGTACATGCATTCTGCATTCTCATCCGTCTCCACATCAGCCTTCAGGGACCCCCCGCGCACTGCCTGCTTTCCCGGCTTTCTCGCCATGTATTGTACGGCTTTTTGCAAATAATATAATACTATAATAATGCTACTACTGATGTAAATACTATAATACTATATCAATGCAGAACACGTGTCCTTTAGCAAAAACCGATACCCACAGAATTCAAATGCTCAAAATGTCGCAAAGCAACTCTCACCATTGTTTCAAAAGCAATCAATGCCGCGGAGACCGAAGGTATGACACGCTCTCGCACGCGCTCAAGCACGCGGCCATGCTCTCACTTTTCTACTGAAACACACACAGTAAAACCACTAAAAGCTATTAGTCTTGCCACTTCCAACATCACCGACCACAAGGTCCAACAATGCCTAGACCATACAGGCAAGTCAAAGAAAACTTAGAAATTTGGCAATGGAACTGCCGTGGGTACCGGAGGAAGAAAGGGCTGCTGAGACAATTTATCGCTCATTCCTCGAAGCCACCTGGGGTTATAGCCCTACAAGAGCCCGGTACCCGAACAACACTACATGGCTACGAAGAATACCACACAAGTCAAGACGACAAGTGGAAGGTAGCCACACTAGTAGACAGAAACTTCACAACCATACAACACAAACCCATAGACGACGTGGACGTACTAGATGTACTTCTCGAAATAATATACAAAGGCAACCAGAAACAGAGCGCCTTGGTTCTCAACATTTATTGCCCCCCCCAGCCAACGGCGGGCAAACATAGGTAAACTCTTTGGGGACACCCTCCGCCTCGCTAAAGACAGTCACCTGGTAATCATAGGCGACTTCAACGCTCAGAACCCGCTGTGGGGATACCAGAGGCAGGATTGGAAAGGTCTCCAGCTACAAACACTAATTGAACAGTGTCACCTCACACTCATCACAGACCCGAACATACCGACGAGGGAAGGGAATAGCGTAACACGCGACACCACTCCCGCCCTCGCCTTCATCACTCAAACCACGCGAGCCGAATGGCTCAACACACTCGCAAACCTAGGCAGCGATCACTGCATACTAAATATAACACTACAGACTGGACGCCTACGCAGGCAGATCGGCACAGCTAAACTCACTGACTGGCGAAAAATCAGGGAAGCCCAAGAACAGGACGCCGACACAATCACGAACCTGGAAGACTGGTGCGACAACCTCCGTCGACATAAACAACGCCACACAAAGGAAATCGCCAGAACAGAAGAGACCCCAGAGGTGGATCCCCACTTACTACACCTGTGGGATGCCAAACGGGGTCTTACCCGCCGCTGGAAAAAACAGAAATATAACAGGAAACTAAAGACGCGCATAGCACAAATAACAGCGGAAGCAGAAGAATATGCCATGCAAATCGCCTCCGCGAACTGGTATAGATTCTGTGACTCCTTCGGTGGCACGCTGGACACGGCCAAGACGTGGCACATCCTCAAAGCCATCCTGGACCCCACCAAAACCAAAGGAGAAGGAGACAGGGCTCTGGAACGGTTACTACACACCTACCCAGGTAGCCAACAAGACCTCATCGATGCCATCAAGACCAAGTGCTATGGAGATCCCACTCCCACACAAGTATGTAGAACACCCTACATAGGACAACCCAAGCTAATGGACGAACCTATCACCGAAAACTAAATGAGAGCGGTCATCGCAGCCACTACCCGTAACACAGCGGCGGGCACGGACCAGATCACGCATTCGATGATCAGAAACCTGAGCGACAAGTCTATCTCCGCGCTCACGGCCTTTGTCAACCAACACTGGGAACAAGGTACGGTGCCGGCGATGTGGAAACACGCACGAATATTCATGATCCCCAAACCGGGCAAGAAATTGGCAATTGAAAACCTTAGGCCCATATCGCTCACGTCCTGCCTTGGCAAGGTGTACGAAAAAGTTATAAACGTGAGACTACAGAGACACTTGGAAGATAACAAACACCTGCCGGACACCATGTTCGGTTTCCGCGCAGGCCTGTCCACACAAGATGTGCTACTCCAAATCAAGGAAGAAGTCCTCAGTAACGTTTGCCGCAGCGATGAACACGTCGTCCTAGCAATCGACATCAAAGGGGCTTTCGACAACGTCAGCCACCAAGGAATCCTAGAAGGGCTGGCCAACACCAACTGCGGCGAGCGAACGTACAAGTATGTTCAGAGCTTCCTGAGCCACCGCACGGCGGAGCTGAAGATGGGAGAGATCCAGACTCCAGTGTACCACCCTCTCAACAAGGGCACACCACAAGGTGCTGTCATCTCTCCCACGCTGTTCTACGTCGCCATGATCGGTCTCGCAAGCAAACTGCAGGACGTAGCAGGTCTTCGGCACGTAATCTACGCAGATGATATAACACTCTGGACCAGAACAGGGTCCCTCGTTGAAAAAGAAGAACGGCTGCAAACTGCAGCAAATATCATCCATGAATACGTCAGCCAATGGGGACTAAAATGCTCCCCCGAGAAATCTGAGCTCCTACGAGTCTGGCGAGGCCGGGGTAACCACGCAGTCCCCAAAGACCCAACAAGAAGACTGTAGGTACGCCTCAACGGGGGCCTCATACCAGAGAAGCCATTGCTGAGGGTGCTGCGCATGTGGCTGCAGTCCAACCAGCAGGCCACACACAGCCTTACACTCCTCAAAACCAGTGTCAAGGCGATATCACGCATGATCGCCCGCGTAACATCCAAGAACAGAGGCATGAAGGAAAGCGACACCCTGCGACTGGTCAGTAGCCTGGTGGTGAGCAGAATCACATACAGCCTGCCTTACTACCACCTCACACAGTCCGAGACGAAGCAGGCCGACACACTTTTAAGGATGGCTTTGAAGACCGCTCTCCGCCTGCCGATGAGTACATCGACTGAAAAATTATTGGCGCTAGGGTTGCACAACACCCTAAGCGAACTGGCAGAAGCCCATTACGTCTCGCAACAACAGAGACTTGCGCGGACTCGCACAGGCCGGCAGGTCCTACAAACCTTGGGGTTCCCAGCAATAACAACACGAACCCAAGAAACCTGTTCCATACCTCGTCATGTCCTGGACAGGTTTCACGTTGCCCCGATACCACGCAACATGTACCCTAACCTACACTCCGGCAGGAGGAGAGCAAGGGCCCAGTACATGGAGAAAGCGTTTAGATTCAATACCACGGCCCGTTTTACGGACGCTGCCATGTATGGCACGAACAACAAGGGCGCAGTTGCAGTGGCATACGACTACCGAGGCCACGTTACCTCCGCTGCAGCGACCCGCCCCTGCACGATTACGGAAGCCGAGGAGCTGGCCATCGCGTTAGTCATCCGCGAGGGCCTACACGCAAACCAACCACTGACGATCCTCACGGATTCCCAGCACGCCTGCCGCAACTTCCTACAGGGAAGAATTGGAAGACCTGCTGCACAAGTCCTAGCCGGAATACTCAAGGAGGACCCTGAGGACTTCACCACCCAAACCATCATCTGGATACCGGCCCACACTGGAATCACGGGCAACCTGCAGGCCGACAGAGCAGCTCGAGGATTCGTACATAACCGAGCACTCAACACGCCGGCTGCAGAAGACCTGGACCCTGTCGACCTCGAGTATTCAGCCATCGTGAACTACCACAGAGGGCGCCGCTTGCGATATCCACCACCCCATCGAAATCTAAACACAGAAGATGCCGCTGCCTGGCGTAGGCTCCAGACAGGCACTTACACGAACTTACACATATTACATAGGATACACCCCACAGCCTACAGGGACAAATGCCCATGGTGTGGGGCTACACCAACCCTATACCACATTACGTAGGAGTGCGCACTACACAACATAGAACACCCAGACACGAACACCACGAGGGAGCAATGGGAGGCACTGCTGTCCAGCTCGGCCCTCGACGACCAGCTCAAGCTGATAAAGAGAGCTGAGAAGATGGCAAGAGCCAGCGGAGCCCTGGACTAAGGGCCCCGACCATTAGCTGTTTTTTTTAGTATTATTTTAATAAAGTTTATCTATCTATCTATCTATCTATCTATCTATCTATCTATCTATCTATCTATCTATCTATCTATCTATCTATCTATCTATCTATCTATCTATCTATCCATCCAAGCTACCATTTAAAGACTACAAACACTCAACGTCCCACCCTGCTGCACGTGTACAAGCACGTGGAGCGAAAGGACGCTCTAACCATCCTGCCAAAGTCCTAATCGGAAGCGCAGCGCGCGCTGCCCCCTGGTGCCGCACTCTGCGAGCGCGGAGAAAAGAACAGAATCGGTTTCGTTTTCGCATTTGTGCTCTAGTTACTGGAACAGCAAGATAATTGCTTGACAAATAATTGAGTTCTAAAAGAGGAGAACGCTTTCTCTCCCACAAGGCAGTGCGTTTTATACAAAGGGAGAGAGAATGCAAGAAGCAGAAAGGCATAGAGGTCAGCCAAACCGTATGCTACAGGGGATAGCCAACCCCTGTGTTGCTATGCACTGCAAAGCAGTGCACTGCGATGCATCAATAAGCTCTAGTATAGTGGTAATTTGGGCTGGTTCGCGCATGTAATGAACAGGTAAATAATGACTTGTGTCATAACATTTACCCACGGATAAAGCACATTGAACTAATGGTGTTGCATTCTTGCTCAAAAAGAAATAAAGCTTGAATCGTTACAACTCGGCACTGGGTGTTCTTTCTTTCCGCCTTTTTTTTCTTTTTGAAAGTACACACAGTACTAGCAAGGTGCTAGGTCCTTCATCTTGAGTCACCTTCCCGTAGTTTGCACACATGTCGGTGCATGTTCGCGATCTTTATTCTTCCGTACAAAAACGTGCGCGCTTCTGGCCTTGTTTCAAGATGAAGCCCGAAATGTTTGCGATTACATCTTACAGCAAGAATTAGCACATGAACGCTAAATATGCGTAATCGATGTGTCTCAATCAATGGGCAGTTATTGACAGAGACGAGATATTTTGGAAATATTATGGGAATGAGTTAAACCAACTACATTGCAGTTCAGCAAAGCCTTTTCACACTTGGGATAATTGCTTAAGGCATCCGAAAATTTCATCCGACCATTGTACCTGGATCTATAGACCGCCAGTTCCCTTCGAGACCATTTGTTGCTAAATGTAAACGCACTTACGGTCATCATACCACTCCCTGCGTTTCGGTACTGACTTATCGTGCGTACAATTTTAGGCGCAGATCACCAATGTCATTCCCGGTGCACCAGCACCTGAGTGCCGCAAGGTTGTTTACATAGGCACGTATACCCACGGCTCTTAGTTCACTTAAACATATATGCTGTATTATTAGCTACAAAGCGCTTAATTTGAGAACATTGCAAAAACACGCATATATTTGCGCATATGCTCAGCGTTACAAGGCCCGTATGCGCGGCAAAGTGCGACCGGAATAGAAGATGCGTATATATATTTATACGATCTGTTATTGCAGCTTTTAGTAGAAGGCTAGCTCTCACATTTTTCACGTACAGTTTGCGTGCAGTTTGCATGTTCAATAATATATTGTTAGCTGAAACTTTGTGAGTACGAGCGCTCATTCAGACAGCTTAAATTTTCTCGCAATAATACGGATGTTCGCACAACAAAAATACGGAATTCTGTCTGTTTCGTGAAAAACAGTGTATAGCCGCTGTATTATTACAGTGAAATGTCCGTAAAGCTTAAAACGGAGAGCACTTTTCCTATATTAACAGGAGCTTTTGCAGTATTTTTGAAAAATGACATACTTTCCGTACTTTTACCTGCAATTCTTCCGTATAATGACGGAAATTTCTTGCAGTGCAGCTGCGTGATATTTACACATCTGTAATGTTTGGCTCAAGTTACGTGGGACATCTTGGATATGCACTCGTTATTAGTGGAGAGCAATACTTCACTACATTGCAGCGTGTTTGACAGGAATTGCGGGGTTATGCATCTTTCTAATGTGATGGAGAAGCTCGGTGAGAGGGTACAACTTGCTCGAGTACAAAGGATACTGTAGGAGGCTAGGATTTGGTATTGACTTACACCGGCTGACGACGTCCTTCCGTGGCACATGTTTTAGGCTCCGGCTCGCTGCCCTGGAGAACGAGAGACCAACGTTCTGGATCTATCTTGAGAACGCGGCCAGTATTTATCCGTCAATGTTCTTCGTGGGCAGCAAATAAACGCTTCATGTACCAATGTGGCTGGTCTTGGTCGTCATCTCGTATCGTCCAAGGACATTGCTCGCTCTTTCGCATGACATTGATAATGCCAAGTGAAAATGTAGAAAATATGTTTATCGAAAACTTGAGATTTGCATGGAAGGCAAACACAAAAGGTTTGCTTCTGTGTCCGTTGCGAAATTGTCAAGCATGTTATCTATTAACTTAACCGCCACAGTGGCTCGGTGCTTTAGCATTCTGTTTCTGAGTACGTGAATGGAGGATGGAATTCTGGCTGAGGGGGCGGCGTTCTCATAATAGAGGAATCAAGACCTCTAGTGTGCTTTTATTTAGTTTACGTTAGAGAACTGCATGTGATAAGAATTAGTCAGGAGGTTTCCGCTGCGGTAACCCTCATGAGAGACAGTGCACCTTTGAGACCAGACCATAGCATATATCCCCATCTATACTGCCCTTCCGAGACCGATTCTTATAGCACAGATGTTGAGTATTACTTTAAAGTGACAGGACGACAGGCGTTCACAAAAGCTATTGGGACCGTAAAGTCGACCGTTATAAACAGATGAAAATTGCTTTTTAAATAGATCACACGCTATATATATATGTATATATATATATATATTGCCACGTGGGAGTGACGGTGAAGAAAGCAAAACGGTGAATGGCGTAACTAGTGTTTTATGGGGCGAACTTGTGCCCACAAAAGCAAGCTACACTCAAAGGAGAGCAATAGCGGCGAACACGATCGGCGGGCGTCTAAAATCTCATCAGCGGGTCAAGCGTGTTGGCTTTTATACATTAGTCGTCGAATGTTCCAGAGTGATCGCTGAGACCCGCGTGTCTTCCAGAAAGTTCTACATTTTTCGCGTCGCGCATACATGCAATCAGACTGCACAAGTTTATGTCAGACTCCCGATCAAACCTTCGGAAAACATTCCTGAAACTTGCGGTACATGCAGGCGCGCCCTGCGCTGTGCGCTAACATTTGTTAGGCGGTGAAACGTGGTCGCCCGATAAAGGTAAACAAGTTAACGTGTCAATATATATATATATATATATATATATATATATATATATATATATATATATATATATATATATATATATATATATATATATATAATTATGGCTTCCGAAAATCACGCTGGCCGCGGTAGTAAAAGGAAGAAAAAAGAGGACAACGTATGTTGAATAAGCGCGCCGTATACTGCGCTTATTCAGCGTACGTCGTCCTATATATATATATCATGAGCTTGACTAGGCCACTGCCGGGCAAAGGCCTCTCCCATATTTCTCCAACTATACCCCGGTCATGTGCTAATTCCATGTAGTCCCTGCAAACTGCTTAATCACATTCGTCCAAATAACTCTTTGCCGCCCCCTGCTACGCTTCTCTTCTCTTGGAATCCAGTCCGTAGCCCTTAATAACCATCGGTTATCTTCCCGCCACATTACAGCTCCTTCCCATGCCCCCAGTTCTTTTTCTTGATTTCAACTGAGATTTCCTTAACTCCCGTTTGTTCCCTCACCCAATCTGCTGTTTTCTTATCCCTTAACGTTACACCTATCATTCTTCTTTCCATAGCTCGTTGCGTCATCCTCAATTTAAGTAGAACCCTTTTCGTAAGCCTCCAGGTTTCTGCCCCGTGGGTGAGTGAGTACTTGTAAGACACAGCTATTATACACTTTTCTCTTGAGGGATAAGTAAGGTATTCTCCACTAACTCTTATCCCCAATTCTTCCCAATCCAGGTATCTGAATACCTCCTGTAAACAAGCTGTGAATAGCATTGGAGAGATCGTATCTCCCTGCCTGACGCTTTATTTATTGGGATTTTGTTGCTTTCTTTATGGAGGACTACGGCGGCTGTAGAGCCGCTATAGATACCTTTCAGTATTTTTACGTACTGCTAGTCTACACCCTGATTCCATAATGCCTCCATGACTGCTGAGGTTTCGACTGAATCAAGCGCTCTCTCGTAATCAATGAATGATATATATAAGGGTTGGTTATATTCCGCACATTTCTCTATCACCTGATTTATAGTGCGAATATGGTCTATTGTTGAGTAGCCTTTACGAAATCCTGCCTGGTCGTTTGGTTGGCAGAGGTGCAAGGTGTTTCAGGTTCTATTTGCGATTACCTTAATAAATACTTTGTAGGCAACGGACAGTAAGCTGATCGGTCTATAATTATTCAAGTCTTTAGCGTCCCCTTTCTTATGGATTAAGGTCAACTTGGCGTTCTTCCGAGATTCCGGGACGCTCGAGGCGATGAGGCATTGTGTACAGGGTGACCACTTATAGATAAATCTGCCCACCATCCTTCAAGAAATCTGCTGTTACCTGATCCTCCATGGCGGCCTTCCCCCTTTGCATAGCTCCGAAGGCTTTCTTTACTTCTGCCGGCATTACTTGTGGGATGTCGAGTTCCTCTAGGCTATTTCCTCTTTCATTATCGTGGTGGGTGCCACTGGTACTGTATAGATCTCTATAGAACTCCTCCGCCACTTGAACTATCTTATCCATATTAGTAATGATATTGCCGGCTTTGTCTCCTAACGCATACATCTGATTCTTGCCTATTAGTAGTTTCTTCTTGCCGGCTTTTAGGCTTCCTCCGTTCCTGAGAGCATGCTCAATTCTATCCATATTATACTTCCTTATGTCAGCTAACTTACGCTTCTTGATTAACTTGGAAAGTTTTGCCAGTTCTATTCTAGCTGTAATGTTAAAGGCTTCCATACATTCGCCGTACTTAATTAGATCTTTCGTCTCCTTCAATAGCTTACCGGTGTTCTGTCTAACGAAGCTACCATTGACTTCTATTGCGCACTCCTTAATGATGCCCACAAGATTGTCGTTCATTGCTTCAACACTAAGGTCCTCTTCCTGAGTTAAAGCCGAAAACCTGTTCTGTAGCTTGACCTGATATTCCTCTATTTTCCCTCTTACCGCTAACTCATTGATCGGCTTCCTATGTGCCAGTTTCTTCCGTTCCCTCCTCACGTCTAGGCTAATTCGACATCTTGCCATTTTAGGGTCACTGCGGCGCACCCTGCTGAGCACGTCCACATGTTGTATGATGCCAGGGTTAGCGCAGTGTATGATGTCTATTTCATTTCTAGTCTCGCCATTTGGGCTCCTCCACGTCCACTTTCGGTTATCCCGCTTGCGGAAGAAGGTATTCATTATCCGCAAATTATTCCGTTCTGCAAACTCTACTAATAACTGTCCCCTGCTATTCCTATAACCTCTGCCATATTCCCCCACTGATTTGTCTCGAGCATGCTTCTTGCCTACGCTGGCATTGAAGTCGTCCATCAGTGTAGTGTACTTTGTTTTCTCTTTACACATCGCCGATTACAACGACTTCATAGAAGCTGTCGACTTCCTTGTCATCATGACTAGATGTGGGCGAGTAGACCTATACGACCTTGAATTTGTACCTCTTCAGTTTCACAACAAGAACTGGCGCCCTCTCGTTAATGCTATAGAATTCCTGTATGTTCCCAGCTATATCCTTATTACTCTGGAATCCGACTCCTAGTTCTAGTCCCTCCGCTAAGCCCTGGTAGCCCAGGACGTGCCCAATATTTAGCACTGTATATGCTTCATTTGTTCTCCTAACCTCACTGAGTCCTATGATAGCCCATTTAATTCCCGCTAATTCCTAAAATAGCACTGCTAGACTCACCTCACTAGATAACGATAATGTTATAGCGTTAAGCGTTGCCAGGTTTAGATTCCAATGGCGGCCTGTCGGGATCCAGAGATTCTTAGCACCCTCTGCTGTGTCACAGGTCTGACCGCCGCGGTCAGTTGCTTGGCAGGTGCAGGGGATGAGGGCCGGGCTTTGATTGTTGTATTCATATAGGAGGTTGTGGCCAAGTACTGTACCCGGGTGGAAAATCCTGCTCTGGTTAGGGAGGTCGGTTCTGGTCACCGGGATAAGGCCGCACGCCAAGCCTGTTTAAGGAATTTTATCAACAAGCGGATCCTTTCTTTTTAATCTGGTGGAAAATTGCGCGGCACCGGGATTCGAACCACGATCCGCTTGCACGCGGGCCAGATGCTCTACCTGTACGCCATCCCCGCGTGATACATATATATATATATATATATATATATATATATATATATATATATATATATATATATATATAGTTACAATGGGTCACTGAAAGTAAAATACGCGGGAAGCGAGAGCGGAGAAAGAGGAGGACGACGTTGCTCCAGGGATGTGTATGATTACCTGGTGGACTCTGGTGGATGTCTCTAGCTCTGGCGCCGACGTGGCCTGGTGCCTGAGCTCCTGAACACTGGTTCTGGTCAATTAGCTGGCGGTATTCTTTTAATGTGTGCCTGTTGCGTAATTGTTCTTTACCTTTTGTTTCAATATCTGTTAACTTGCCAGAGCAACTTCCCATTTTTTTGCAATGTCACTCTCATCGCCATGCCCGGAGACTTCCACCTGGTTGGCTTCTCTTCCTAACTCTGATTTGCCGGTGGAGCTTTTCTTACGCAGAGCGACGAGCAGCATACCTGTGGCCTTGGTTCCGAGTGATGGCGGAGGTATTCGCATGAAGAATCCCAAGGCAATTCAAACGGAACTCCGGATGGCCTCCGCCAATTTTCAACAGATCACAGAGGTTCGACGGTTTGGCCGAGGGAGCGTTCTTTGCTGCTCTCATAACAGGCTTACGTTCAAGATTTACTGAAGTACGATGTTTTTGCGACAGTTCCGGTGAGCACTTTCATTCTTCATCACCTAGCATGTACTAAAGGCCTAGTCCGCGGCGTCGACAGAAGTCTATGTCCGGCAGAAATTTCGGAAATGTTTTGAGCGGCCGGCGTGACTTCTGTGTATCGTTGGAGCGGCGTCGTTGATAATGAGCGCATGCCCACAGAAACAGTCATTGCTAATTTTGCTGCAATGAACCGCCCATCGGAAATCAAGGCATGGCCACTGATGTAACGAGTTGTGCCTGTATCACCTCGTGTGCTTCAGTGTCTAAAGTGCTGGCGGTTCGGGCACTCGATAAAAGGCTGCAGATCCAACACACGAAGCCGAATTTGTGGAGAAGGCCATCGCTCAAATGATTGTTCTTCCCGAAATTAGTCCTGCTGCCTTTGCAGTGGTCCCCACCCTGCAGATGAGCATAGTTGACCTGCAAGCTCAAAAGAACTGCAAATCCTCGAAATAATTGATAGACGTCGATGCTCTCGTCGTGAGGCCATTGGAAAAATTCAGAGCAGGGCTCAAGGGTATGCTGGTATAACGGCCCGTCAAACACTGCGTATGGAAAACTCAATCTCTGAGGCTGTGGCAGCTTCCGTAGAAAAGGCATTGGAGAGAGCAATGGAGCGCATTCTGGCAAATATCAGCGACTCCCTTGTTCAGGTGCTGTCCTCACAACTAGCTCCATGGCTTCAACTAACTAATAAAGCCAATATTGAGGATCCGGTGTCGGGTCTACCGTGGAGTCCACCTATTGAAATATCGACCGCGCAGCCATTCACAAATAACGATTCATCACAGCCATCAACTTATGAGAAAGTCGACGAAGTCTGTTTCTCGGACACAGATGGGATAGAAAATCAAGGTGTAGATATAGATCCCGGATCTCTTAAACGAGCAAGGTCACCGATAACAAAAGACCTAGCTCTCCCACCTACTCCAAGGCAAAAAAGTACCTTAGAGAGATTCCGACTGAGAAGGACTTCTTAAAAGGACTTGTTTTAGACCAAGCAATCTCTGCTCGTCGGATTTATTCACCATAGGAACTTTAACGGTAATTCAGTGGAACTGTCGTTCCATATATTGCGCTGCAACGGATTTATTATATCTTATTTCTAAATATTCTCCAGATATTATTATTTCACACGAAACTTGGCTTGCTACTGGTCAGACTTTTCATCTCAAAAAGTTGCGATGTTTTCGATTGGACCACCTATCCCGATGCGGTCGTTTACTTTTGTTTGTCTCATCAAAAATCGCCATAGAGCTACTATAGCATGCCAGATAATGTCCACAGACTGTGAAATCTTAGCACTGGCTGTAATACTTCCTGGTCGCACACCTTTTTCTAACAATTAACACGTACTTCCCCGCTGGAGTACTAGATACTCATTATCTCGATAACTCTATTGCTCGCAGTCAGAAGAACATCATACTAGTGGGAGATTTTAATTCTCATCATGTATAATGGGGTTTCCGAAAGGACACTTGTGGTGAACGCTTGTCGGATTGGGCTTTAACGAATCATTTCTCTTGCTTAAGTTGGAGAGCACATACTTTGGTTCGGGGTCAGTCGCGATCTGCCCTAGATCTAACGTTTGCTAGCTGGAACAGGTCGGTCACCTCCTGGAAAACTGTACATTCCGGAAATAACAGTGATCACCCACCTATAATTTTTTGAACTGCGTATCGCGTTAACTAGTTTAGATAGTAATGCGTGCACTTTTGTTAATTACGAGAAATTTTAAAATGCGTTAAAATCAACTTTACAAGTTCAGAAGGGCATGGAGAGGGATATTAAAGAATTCAGCCTATGTTCACTTCTAAAACAATCATCAAAAAGCTAAATTTCTTGTGTAATCTACTAAGGGTGGATCATATTGTCCCTGGTGGAATTCTGACTGCGAGCGAGATTTTAGACGCAGAAAAGCTTCGTGGAAAAAACTTTTATACAACCAATGTTCTGTTAATTGGGCTGATTATACATATATAGCTACTACATCTAAACGAACAGTCTCAAAAGCTAAGGAGGATTATGATTTCAAGCACTACACATACCTTTCGAAGTCTACCAATAAAAAAGCCCTGTCTAAATTTCTCCGATCTCGTAGTTATACCGGCGCCCGTGAATGTCGAATCTGTTATTCTATCAACAAAAGAATTATCAGAATCACTTGAAAAAATTGCTCAAGCACTTGCGCGACGTTTCAAACATAAAGTGCCGATAGGACTAAAGAAACCTCCCATGGGAGACGACTTTGTAACAGTAACAGCGACAGAGCTTGAAGGCATTATTAGTTCACTACCATTGTGAGCCGCGAACCAGATGGAATTGCAACAGGAATGCTAAAACTTTTGTTTTATTATGCGCCTCAGGACCTCCTAATATAAGTTGCTCTCTCAAGAATTCATGGGTTCCAAGAGAGTGGAGAGTAGCTAAAATTAGTCCACTAATAATGAAAAAATCAGCTGGACTTGACTTAGACAACATAAGACCAATTTCGCTTACTTTCAATGTCGTCAAATTAATAGAAAGGGTTCTTCATGGCCGTATAACAAATTTTATGCAGGATGATACCATTCTCAGTCCTTTTCAGATTGGATTTCGTCCCGGCCACTCCATATGGTGCGCCTATGTAGATTTAAAGAGCCGCATTATACTTGCTCGCCGCCATCGAGAGTACGCAGCTTTGGTGACGCTAGATGTATCAAAAGCATGCCACTCTGTAGAACATTGTATTCTATTCGATAAGCTTCAGTCTACGAATTTCCCAAAATATCTGACCGCTTGGATCTATGAATTTATAAGGGATATGGAATTTTATTGTCACCAACACAGTATTTCTACGTCCAAAAACAAGCAGACAAGAGGTGCACCACGCGGTTGCGTTCTTTTCCCTACATTATTTAACATTTTGCTAAGCAGAATTCCTTTGTCTCCGGAAGTACATGTTTATATTTATGCGCACCATATCGCATTTTTTGCGTCCGCAAACAATATACATTCACTACGACAGTCGTTGCAGAATTACTTAGGAATGCAGGAGACATGACTAGAGGGGCTATGTATGTCGTTAAATATTAGCAAAAGTACGGTATCAATATTTCTATTAACTGCACAGGTACATATATCTTTACAATACCGACAGGAAATCATTCCTCAAGTTGACGAAGTCAAGTACCTTGATGTTATTTACGATGGCAAACTCACCTGCCGCCGTGACATTGAACGTATGAAAACAAAGGCAGAACTAGGCGTAATTATGCTCCGCCTGCTCAGCCATCGTCGCTCTGGATTACTACGCATGGATACCTTACTGATGATTTATAAAATGTCTGTTCGGCCCATATTACAATTCGGCTGCGTAATATTTTCCGGCGGCCCCGTCTAAAAACTTTTAGAAAGAGAAGCTCTACGGTGATGCCTCGGGCTACATAGAGTTGTTGCCAACGCTGTTTTATATCAGGAAGCTCGTACACTCACCCTAGATTGCAGATTCCACATGCTTAAGGTTCAGGAATCTTGAAAATTTTATGAATTTTAAAAAAGACGTACGCATTATGCATTTATCACTGAACCGTCTGAGTTTCTTCAAGTATCGTGGTCGAGATTCCGCAGACCTCAGATAATATTTATGCGAGCACAGTTACGAAAATTTGATGTGTCCATACGCCAACTTTGCCATTCAAATGATGCCTTAACAGACCTCAACATTAAGTTCGAGGACATATTTCCAAATCATGCCAAACTATTACCAAGGCGAAATTTATGTAATATCTTACACCGCAACCTACACAAGCTAACCGCTGACAATACAATGTAATAGCTACTGACGCTTCTGTGGGCGTTGAGAAGGAAGGAGTGGGTATCTTCTCTGAATCTCTTTAATGGTCTTACTCCCTTCGCCTTTCCGACTACACACCCATATTTCAGGCAGAATTATTGGCGATTATATTTGCATTGCGAAAACACCCCCAAAATGACCCATTAGCTATTCTTGTGACAGACTCGCTATCTGTAGGTACAGCACTGGCTGCATCTTTAAATTGAAGAATTAAAAGAACATTCCGTTCGATGGTGCCTCCGTACTTACGGAAAGTATGTTTGCTTTGGGTACCGGGACATTGTTGGTTGCACTTGAACGAAATGGCTGATTCACTCACACGAGCATCCCTCGACGACCTTAGCTTATCTGTTTTGCCGACATCAGCTTATGTCACCGCGGCTAGGTACATAAATTTCGCTATATCTCAAAACTCTGCAATATCCATGCTAACATGGTCTTCTGAATTCCGCTATCTTGGCATTCCATGGAATAATAATTGGTGTCGTTCAAGGTAATTGGAAGATTCCTTTACAAAATTGAGATGTAGCATACCTCCTCTCAATGCTTACTTACACAGGTCTGGTCTCGCTATGTTCCCTCTATGTTCTTTCTGCTGTGCACCGGAAACTATCAAACGAAATTTTCTCTCGTGCCGCCGCTTTCTAAGACAAAGAAAACTATTAGAATACTCATTTCCTAAACTTCGGCCATTGCTAACCTCGCCAACTATACTTTCGTTTGAGGCGACTTCACTGGGATCCCGTCACTGGGACGCTTTTCTTGCAGTTTACAATTTTATTAAGAAGACAAAAAGAGTACTTTGCTGAATTTCTAAAATTATTAATAATTTCTGTTATTTCATCTCTTTACGCTAAATTATTTTATCAAAATTCCTAACAATATTTTCACTACACTTCTAAATTACAGTTCTATCGTCCCACGCTCCACTATTCAAATCTAGTTTCGCTTTGCATCTAAACATACGGAAAACCGCTTGCTTCTTGGCCATTCCCCCATAGTGGGTATGCGCCATTGTTAAGGATACAAGACAAGACAAGATTAGTTGTGCCTCGCTGATTATTAAAGCAGCCCACTAACCCTCTACGGAGACAGTAACAGATTCGTGGAGGGGCAAAACGAAGACGAACCCAACGACGGAAGCTCTACTCCCTGGACTTCACCGCAGCCGCCACCTAGCTGGACCATGATGAAGCCTTCGCCAATCAAGCTGATGTCCCAAGTCCAGACCACTGATGCGGTGGGGGCAACTCCTACGGGTTGCTTGCCATGCTATCGAGTGCCGCCGCACTTTGGCGGGATCTCAACAGAAGGCGTCGACGAGTGGCTCAAGAACTACAAGCGGGTGCGCAGAAGCAACGTCTGGGACTCTGCAGCGCAGCTCAGTCATGTTGTGTTTTCGCTAACTAACACCGCTCTCATGTGGAATGAAAACCACGAGGACATGTTCACAACTTGAGATCGTTTTGTTGAGGAAGTGGAGAAGTGCTTCGGCGATTCTAACGCGAAGAAAAAGGGAGCGCAGCAGACATTGGCTTAGAGGGCATAGTTTCCAGGGAAGACATGTACCACATATATAGAAGAAATTTTGAAGTTTTGCAAGATAGTGTATCCCAGGATACCTGGCGAGGAGAAGGTTGGACACGTTCTTAACCGGATAGCCGAAGACGTGTGCAATTTTCTGATTGGCAAAGAGAACCTGAACTCCGTGTCCGAAGTAATGCAGCACTGTCGCACATATGAAACGCTGAAGATGCGACGGATAGCTCCGAAATTTGGCCACCTGTCGAACATCCCAACAGTGGCCACTGTCGATACAATACCACCTACTATCGTGGTCAATGCGGCAGATTGTAAGAGAAGAATTACTTCGGTGTGAGCAAATGTCTCATTGCGCCGATGGCTTTCAGGAGGGCCATGCAACATAAACAGAACGCACGCGAACGCCGGCTGCTCCGGCCCCATGGCAGCCATCAGTTAATGCAGCAGTTGTCGTCGATTAATTCCGAGGAACACTGCGATCTGAGTACTCATATCCGCCAACCTCAAATTACGAACGCCGTTTTCGCTCCTCGCGTTTCTCTCAAGGAACGTTGGCTGGCTACCGTCCCCATGAAGCGCGATAATACCATTCTATTCCTAGGCCTGATTACTCCGAGCTGCCGCAGGTGTCTCGACCGCTTCCGGTGTGCTACAGCTGCGGCCTCCCGGGTCCCATCTCGCGCTTTTGCAGCTACCGCCTTCCATACCAGCGAGAGGCCTTGCACATGTCTTGCCAGCCTTTCAACCGCCCGTCCTCTTCACCAGTGCCGCCACGCACACCTCCCGGTTTATGCTACCCCTCACCCGCCTCTGGTCGAAGCTTAACGCCTCCGCAAGCTTCTCGTGCTCAACGATCCCCATCACCGCGGCGACGCACGCAGTCACCGCCACCGGAGAACTAGTCAGTGCGACCAATGGGGATGAGGCCGCAAGATACGACGCACTATCGACAGATATACCCCCGTCAGTGCTTATGTTCAAGAACAAAATTCGTGTAGTTGTTGATGACGTACCTACCATGGCACTTGTGGATACAGGCGTGTCAATATCGGTGATGAGTGTCAATTCTAAGAGGCTTCTTGGACTGAAGGTGATGTTTTCTTTAAGCCGTGATGCGACATTCCGCGGTGTGAGCGGCGATACGTTCTGTCATGTGGGAATCCGTACTGCGGACGTGTCTTTGTGTGGAAAAGTGTTTCCCACAGAATTCGCGGTTCTTACACGATCCACACATGACGTTATTTTGGGAATCGATATTTCGCTGGAGTGTTGGCCAACTGTTGAATGTAGAAGTGGGAGACTTTCCGTCCGCGCTAGATTCCCAGCTGCGCTCTTGGATAATTAATCACGTGATGAATGCATTTTTATCGTCTCCTAGGACACGGTCGTTCCTGCATTTTCTGCTGTGTGCGTTCCAGTAACCTCTTCCAGTAACGACCTTGCCATGTTCGATGCCACGCTGGAACCGATTAAATTGACTTGTGTGAAAAAAAAAACATTTGAGTTCCCCATTGCGTGATGTCGGTAGTCGAAGGACGCGCAAGTGCGTGGACCATAAACAGTTCAATGGAGCCAGGAGTGTTACCTTGTGGCATGAAACTCGCTGTATTCAAACCCGGATCCTCTGCACGCGGGTTGCGCTTGTTGCTGCTACAGCCGAGAACGAACATCTACATTCTGAGGTCTCAGAAGATTCGCTGCTTCTACAAATGATAAGCAAGTCACATAGTCAAAGCGAATGTCATACAATCCGGGACATTCTCTCTAAGCACTCGAAAGTGTTCGACTTTTCGAAAAGTAGCAAGATGCCTCTAATTCCGGCGTCTCAAATATGTCATCGGATCAACCCCACTTCATCCCATATGGCAGAAACCTTACAAAGTGACACCGTCAGAGCGCAAAATCACCAACGAGCAAGTGCAAGAGATGCTACGAAAGGGAGTAGTTCAAGAATCGGCAAGTCCCTACGCCGCTCCCGTCATTATCGTGAAAAAGAAAGATGGTACGTGGAGATTCTGCGTTGAATACCACCGACTGATTTCCGTTAACAAGAAAGACGTCTGTCCGCTACCCCGTATTGATGACGCCATCGACTGTCTGCACTCCGCTTCTTACTTTCCTTCCGTGGATCTCAGAGCAGGTTATTGGCAAATTCCGATGCGCCCAGCTGACAAGGAAGAGATGGCATTTGTGGTGCCTTACGGGTTGTACGAATTCAACGTCATGCCGTTCGTATTGTGCAATGTGCCTGCGACATTCGAAGCGTTCATGGATACTCTTCTGCGCGATTTGAAATGGCAGATTTGTATGTGCTAGCTTGATATCGTAATTTTGCACGCACATTTAAGCAGCAGAACACTCGTCTCGCTACTGTACTCGACTGCATGGGAAAGGCTGGTCTCGAGCTGAATTCCGAAAAAAGCCGTTTTGGCGAGCGCCAAACTGGTGTTAAGACACCTCGTCGATAAAGATGGCATTAGACCCGACCCACAGTAGAAGGCAGCCGTTGAATCATTCGAGCAACCTAAATCTGTCAAACAGGGGCCGTATAACGTAAAACTATTCCAATATGTTTCTATTCCAATCCCCTGACGTCAAATTTGCGTAACCGCCGACGGAAGCATCGGGCGGTCACCCGCAGGGTTGTGTGAACAAACCAATTAAATGCTCCCCTCGTTCATAGGAGGTAACTTTTGTTTGCTTGAAAAACGAACAACATTGCCTGCACTGAGCGGCTTGTCTTGTCTAATTGGCTCACAAGAGGCGAGGAGCATGCTCAAGGGGAGAGGGATTCGATGGGGCCGAGCCACTGCATTGAATATCGATAACCGGGTGAAAAGGGTGGTGCCGGCGTCTGCGATTGGTCCGCTTTCTCTTACTTAGCTTGCGATGACTCGTCGACAATCGCGGCGGCATGCAACGGAAGCTTAAGGATGACACGAAAACGGATCCTCAGCAAAGAAGAGTTGGCAGAACGAGGTCACAAACGTGCCCAAAGTTCTCGAAAACGTAACATGGCCAAGCAACAAGTTTTATTACACGCAAATGAACCCATGCTCCCCGGCAGGGGCGAGTAGTCAGTGCCGGAGCGATCGGCGGCAGCCATCTTTTATTCCTTTCGGAACGGGGCAGCCTGCGGCTATTCAGAAGAAAATTCAGTTTTGTTCGGCATATTAATGCGTCTTTATCGCGTACACGTTACTTTGACGCGGTAAGTTGTTGCGGTTTGAGACGTGGCGTGAGAGGCAGGTGAGGTGGGTGCAGCCCGAAAACTTTTAACCAATAGCCGAGAGCTAATGGCAAAAAGGCGTCGAATCAGAAATAACTATTTTTGTTTTTTTCCGTAAAGTTACGCATAATCAGTGTGCACACGTCATATCAGATGGGGAGCTATCGCGGTTTTCGTGACGTCGCGTGACAGACAGGTGAAGCGGGGGTGGCCTAAATATTTTTTCACCAGTCGCGGTGGGCTGATTGCAGAATTGGAATAGAAAAGTTTGGAATAGTTTTATGGTATAGCGCCCCAGCTTCGTAGCTTCGTAGGGCTCTGCTCATATTTCCGGTGGTTCCTACCCAGTTTCGCGGATGTCGTTCACCCGTTGACAGATCTTCTGCGTAAGAACACTCCGCTTTAGTGGACCCCTGAGTATGAGGCCACTTTTCGCCAGCTGAAGTTTTTGGTAACTTCACAGCAAATACTCCGCCACCTCGATCCTTCGTCACCAACAGAGTTTCACGCCTACGCAAGTGGCGTCGGCGTCGGTGCCGTCCTCGTTCAGCACTCTAGGAACAACGAACATGTCCTCGCGTACCCAACTCGTTCTATAAGCAAGCCTGAACGGAACTACACTGTGAAGGAACAAGAATGCCTAGCAGTTGAATTTGCCGTGCAGCGGGTTCGCTCGTACGACTATGCGCGCCCGTTCACCATCGTCACAGATCACCATTCCCTGTGCTTGCTGGTCAATCTTCGTGACCAATCCTATCGGCTTGCGTGATGGACTAGTCACGATACAGGAATACGTGTTCGCCTACAGGAATATGTGTTCACTACTTCGTACACGAGTGGCCGTCGACACGTTGACGCGGATTTCTTTTCTAGGATGCCACGGCATACGACGTATTGTGCAACAGACAACTTCGATCGCCATATCGCTTCCTTTTGCCTGACTTTCCCGATGTCTTGACATTCGCCTCAGAGCAACGCAAACACCCAAGCTTGAATGCTCTTTTCTCTGTCACAGAAGGACTTATAGCCGCAGTTCGATTTTGCGTCCGAGATGGTCTTCGTTACAAGAGAAACTTCTCAACGACGGGCGCGCGCTTTCTACTGGAGGTTCCCGAGTGTCTTTACACATCTGTTCTTCACGTTACGCACGATGACCGGACCTCAGGTCACTTAAGGACCGCGTGAATACTTGGTCGTACGAAAGAACGATTCTACTGGCCTCAAATGAGCAAAACAATTGACAGCTACGTGGCCAGTTGTATACAGTGCCAGAGCCACAGACGACCTACCTCAGCTCCAGTTGGTCACTTGCAGGCAGTAAAGCCCCCCAGTTCCCCTTTTGAGAAAGTCGGCATAGACCTGATCGGAACGGTTCCGCGTTCTTCAAGAGGCGACCGATGGATCATTGTGTGTGCTGACTACCTGACGCGCTACTGTGAGACGGTAGAAAGCAGCCTCTTAACCCTCTCCGGAGACCGTAACAATATATATATATATATATATTCGCAGGCGAGAACTCGACTATTAATTCAGCGAGTTGCTAACATCTTGTTCCTGTGTTCTTTCTCCTTTTGAGAAATAAATCTCGAATATGCATATAGCGGCACACTAAAGAGAAATTTATTTGTTGTGTAACAATTATTTACCTTTCCAGACTACTATCAAAGCCCCTTTTACCAGGGAAGGAGGCTTGCTAAGCCAGAAAAGACGAAAAAAACGAAAGACGCGTGGCAGCGCGCCGTGAAGTTGCTGCAGCTGCGAGACATGACGTCATGGATTTTGACATCGTCTGCTCAGGCCTATTAAATTTTTTTATCGGCAGAGATGCACTATGGCGTATTTTAAGAAAATAAACGAAGCATATATGAAGTTTTTATTGAGGCACAATGAGCCTAGTACGAAAATAAACTTTGAAAAGCGTAACCTCGAGGTGACGCACCGACGATGGTGTCGGCGCGAAATGAAAAGAGTGGAACTTTGAACTTCACTTTATCTTCTAACAATCAACCTATTACTTGAAAATTACCAAAAACTAGGCTACTTAATGAATAATTCCGTAGTATCAACGGATTCGGTGCTTATATAAGTGTATCTTTTGGCTACGAACTACGCGCGGTTGGAAACCGAATAATGTCTGGATAACAGCATTTGCGCCTGCATATATATAATTTCTCATGCCGGTGAGCTACATGCCATGACACTGAAACTTTAGACAATATACTATATTACTGGCCCTTAATGCCAGCGAAGACTGGTAGATGTCGACTACTTCTACCACTCGCCTCAACAGCTAGCTGCTGTCAGAGCGCGGCGGAACGACTCTAAATGTATATAGTTCGCTGGTCATCCAGGTTATTCAGGTAAAGCGAATAACTTACTTTGTCCCTTTCGTTCATTTACGTGGTCGACGGTGATCGGTGGTCGGTTGTTGGCGACCGATAGTCGATGGCTGGGTGGTTGGGATTGCAACACAACGGAGTCGAAGGAAAGATCGTGGGCTCTTTCGCAACCCAGTTGGATGGAGGGGCGTAGTGGAGGGGGGCGGACTAACTAAATGAAGTAGTTGCTTGAAGTACTTGCGGAAGTACTTGCTCGGCAGCAGTTTTTCCTTTGCATACCGGCATCGGGTCTGAATTCATGAGGCTTTTCGTTCCTGAGCTGTTTGTCACTGGCAGGTCACTTTCGCAAATATTAGGCCCATGCTCTTACTAACAGATCTACTCTAAAAAACGATTGTCAATAGCGGATCTCTTATTATTCCTGAGTACGTTTTCTTTCTCTTTTACTTGTATTTCAGATTGAAGTATGTAACACTTAAAATAAAAATAAGGGGACAAATTCCCAAACACTTTTGTACGAAAGAGCGCCCTGTCATTGGCTGGTCACCTTCGTTAATAATACGTCGAACTTCAGTTTTGACTGAAACTTGCGCTTCCCAAAAATACTAGTGCAAGGTTTTTTTTTTTTGTGTGTGTGTGAATGAAGTGTCCAAAGCTGCGTCTGATGTTTCTCGCCTTAAAGATACAGAAGAATGGAGGATCCACAGGGTGAATGCTCTTTCGCTACGGCATTCCGCGAAGTTTCGCGCTGCCTTCAGAGTACATTGGTTTGAATACGAGTGCGTACAAAGCTGCTCGTCATACACGCATGCCTTCCGGTAATAAAATGTGCTGAGTGGGGCCCAGCGTAAGCAAGTGGGAGAATGCAGGAGCCACATCCCATTTCGACGGCAGTGAGCGTTGTCGCAGCGGAGGTCTTGCTAATCAATGAAAAAGGCTTTAACGAGACCTCTGTAAAACATGTAAGGATGGCGCAATATAGTTACCACGGAGTGCGTGACCCACGGTCCGATGCGTGTGGCCCTCCGACAACCATGAAGTGCTTTTTGTCATCTTAGCTTGTCAGATGTACGCAAGTGGCGGAAAAGGTTTTCACGACCGGAGATGAACTACCGCAGACAAAAAAAAAATAACAGAAAGGAAAAAGTGCTGACTTTCCCGTAATCCACACTAGATGTAAGCTTGAAATCGCTACTTGCAAAGCAGATTGGTTGGCGTAATTACGACGATTACTCACTACCATCTTACAATCATCTCGCGACCATCCGCGCGCGCCGGACGCTTCCGGCCTCGGCGGCGCAAAACCCGCGCCGCGAAAGTCACGGACCGCTGGCGTTGAAAAAACGCACGCAACATTTTTAGCGCCAAAAGATGAAAATCAAGTGTGCGCTGCACTGTATCTGCCTTTGAACGTTACTATAAGAAATGCCAAATAAAACATTAGCGCATAAGAAGTTACAGCATGAGTGATGTCGAGAACGAAGTTTAGAAAGAGCTCGGCAACAATATGTTTTGTGACTTGTTTGAGCAGTAACTAGCGTATGTAATACGATACTGTGGAAAGGGTTGGGGGCCAGAGACCGCATTTTCTCAAGTTTTCACTGGTTCCCCAGGATGATCTCGTTTTGTTCTCTCAACGATGCCCGGAGAACGGCTCTGGCTTTTGGTTTAATGTGACTTCAAGGTCCCCGAGAATGGGAGTTAAAAGCATTTCACGCTCAGAATAACTTATGAATTAGTATGCAACCCAGGCGCGCAGTGCAGATATTGAGAATTTTTCCAAATATCTGACAAAGCGACCGACTTCAGGTTGTTTCGGTTCAGGTTTCTGTCACATAATTCTTTAATATTTCGATGTTTCTAAAACCAATTATTAAGCGCTTAACTGCGTTCTACTCTGACATTTTATATAGAACATATTGAACCCAAACAGTCACAGCATATCTCGTTAGAAAAGCGAGTCCTCAGCTGCGTTGGCACTGATTAGAATTGAAGGGAGTTACTGCACGTATATTTTTCATCACGTTTGCCGAGAACCCTGTCTGTACATAATTCACTACTGGAAATAGACGAAACAGCATCAGAATAGAGGTGGGTAGAAGTGGACACAACCTGAAATGCTTTTAACGGTATGGACAACTACGACCTCTCATGCGACGCCGTAGAGCACGCTACCAATTTTTAAGTTGTAGAGAGAAGCTCTTAGGCGCGTGTTCCTGCATTGTGCGTCGGCGCGCATCGGCGTCGTAATTCGTAACCGAGCGGACGAGCACAGCGAAAGATGAAAGCGAACGCGGAGCGCAGCGGGGGATGAGAGGGAGCTCAAGGAGGAAAGTGGAGGAGAAGCGGAGGAAAACGGCCTGCGCATGCGCTGAATTGCCGGCGGCCACAGCATCCGCAGCCGCTTGGGCGACCTCATCGGTGCTTCCGAGGGGGGACAGGGTCGCGTAAGGTGGGGATTCGCTTGCGCGCAGCGTCAGCTGCTGAGGTCAGTCCGCGATACGTACATGTTTGATGGTTATCACTGCTCCTGCAAGGGGTGATGCCGAACGGCTGCGGGTATGGCTCGATGTGACCCTCGCTTTGGTGTTATCGTCACTGACGCTGGTGCCACGATTTCTCCGCGACGAAGGACCGCTCTCATCGTTGATGGAAGAAAAGCGTGAGAAGAAAAGCCTAGTGCCGGGCAAGATAGGGCTGTGCAGCGGCAATGGCTACGATATGACGCCAGAGCAGCACGCGTGGTTTCTATGGAAACAAAGCGCTGTGTGAGCGGAGGTCCCTGAACGGCGGCTGCTGTGAATCACGCCTACGCGTTACCCACGCGCTGCCTCTCGCGATCTCCCGATTAGGGATGCAGTCGTGCCATACTTCGCTAATATAAACCGTACACCTGTATAATCATAATGCAAAACAATTACATGCGAAATGAAAACACGTATGGAACTGTGCTCAAATTTCACAATAGGTAGTATCGTAATCGTCGGCGAATTTTTTATTAGTGGTCTGTAATTGCATAGGGATATTATAAAAGCAGTCTCTCGGAGAACAGTCAAGAAAAAAACCGTCTTGAGCGACAAAGAAAAGAGTACGACAACGGTCACTCGCGCGTGTTCGCCAACGAAACGTGAACGCGACTTCAAGAGTGGTCAGTGGACCTATGCTGTTCAAATATCAGTTGCACCTTTGTAGTGGCTCTTGGTAATATCAATGAAGTAGCTTGCGCAATAGAAAAAACAACGAAATGCGGCGATCAAGAGCACGTGGAACGGGAGTTCGTCTCTTTGCCAGAATAAACGGCGCCGTAAGACGCGCTGATCTCGGCTCTTCAGGTGTATTGTCCTTTCCCGTACTTGAAGGTTGGTCTGCTGGACAAGGATATCCTTGGACTTTACAGTTGCTTCAATTATTTACCATTTCTGGTAATTTGCAAGTCGCCGTTTCGATTCAACATCTTCGCAATAGCAAAATGCTGCAACACGGACACATTTGCACATATCACCTAAGTAGATCGGTAGCGGGCAGTAATTTTAATATCGGTATATTTACGAGACCACACGTTGTCATTGTCTCGCATTTAAGATCACCGAACGGAATTAAATTTTTTTTTTGATGTGCATCAACGCTAAGCAGATGTAGCAGTTGTTGAGGCAGCGATTAACATGCTGATCTGCGCCGCGGGCTTCACCGACGCAGGGACGCTGCATGCTACACACACGAAATGACAGATGACACGAGATAAAGCATGTGCTTAGCTGTTCAGCATGATTATGCCCGCCGCATCCTAACGTGAAACATGTGAAACTAGTGAAATACTTGGGACGTACTTCGATAAAAATGTTCCGTATACGTCTCATGTACCTGCAAAAATAGTTGAAGGTAAACGTCGGATGTATCTTTAGCGACAGCCTTCCGCAAATTCGGCCCAAGTTTCTTAGATGTATGATATTTTAAGTTGCATTCTTAATACTTCTTTTCATTCGTAGAATGTCAGCGACCAATGTTGTGAAACGAATAATTTAGCCTCAGCTGGTGTATCTTGGCTTATGAACGAAGTAATGAGATCTCATGAATGAGTCTGATCATCGGAGGGACTTGAATTTAAATGTAGCTTTAAATGTGCGACACATTTCATTGAAGTAGGCAGATGGATTACTTACTCAAAGTATTTGTTCTTTGCAGATGTATTCAGAGAGGGAAGATGAAAGCTAAAAATTCCTCCAGAAATTTTACAGCTCAACCTATATAGCTCTACCTCCCAATGGGTCTGTTTTGTCCCTAGGCAAACACAATTTTTGAGCACCTGCAAATGGCCTCGCCTCCCCGCATCCACGGTATAGACGGCGGCGTCCGTGCAAGGGAAAGAAACGAAGGAACCAGAAAGCTCTCCTTCACGCCTATAGCGTTCGCCGCAAGCGTTTCCCGGAAAATATAACGGTTGCATAAGCTGAAGTTGCCGGGAAGTGGAAACTGTGACATACGAAGCTTGGAGTTGCGTAACTACCTCTTCGTATGTGAAATAAAAAAAAACTCATCTAGTAAGTGATTTGTGTTATGACAGTGCTATAGAAAGGCTACGTATGGTGACGAATACTGAAGAGCAGCGTGCATATGAGGCGCGGCTGAAGTGCGGTTAAGTGCATTTCTCTTGATTCTGGTGAACTCTTTTCAGGGCCACGAAGTAACGGCGCAATCCAAGCCACTGCCCGTTGAAACGTCTTATGATAGTAATTAGGCAAAGTGCATGTAAAGGTCGCCATGTGAATAAATTCAAGCTACGTCCCAATATGTAATCGTTCTAGTTGTAGTTTACAGCTTAGCTGTCCAAGCACCTTCACAGCATCTACTGGCCGCCATTCTTCTTTATTTTCTCGGAGAAAAAACTAACGTCGCAAGGCACCAAAAATTGAAAAAATTAAATAACAATATACAGAAATAAGTAACAGTAAGGGTGAATTCTCGGAGATCTATCATAATCTGAGACACGTAATATAATGTATTTTATATATATATATATATATATATATATATATATATATATATATATATATATATATATATATAACTAGAACACGTAATAAACGAGAAGAAAGGGGGTTAACCGAGGGGCCCGATTTTTGTTAGTCATATCATAAGAAGGCAACAAACACTGACACCAAGGACAATACAGGGGAAATTACTTTCGCTTAATAAATGAAATAAAGAAACGAAAAATTAATGGAAATTAAAGTGGATGAAAAAACAACTTGCCTCAGGTGTTAACTGAACCCACAACCTTCGCATTTCACGCACGATGCTCTACCCTATGCTCTAACGCGTAATATAATATAAGCAAAGGCCTAACACATTGCGTTGAAGTTGCGGGCAGTATCAGCGATACGATGCTTCTCAAACACAGCGGAAGAAGGAAAAAGCATCGCCAGTCTCATGCCGGTGTGCCACAAGTTTCTAACTATACACTATATACCAGAACGTGAGGTTTCGTGTGGTCGGACACATCTTAAACCACATTTTCTATTGTCGCGTAACAAAAGGAAATAGAAAAAGAAGGAGCGGTGTCAGGAAAAATGACCAGATCGTGCGACGGATCGCTTTTGTGTACTTCGCATGGCATTATTCCCAGGCACACTGGCCTATCCAGCCGGCATGAATAATGCAGCGTTGACACAAGCCGTTCGCGAAGACAAACAAGGAATACAATGCCACGGGAGAAACAAACGATGAAAACTAAACGTACCAGACACGTCCGATATTAAGCAAGGACATGGAAGAGGAAAGAACGATGCGTCAGCAAACCACTGGTGAGGGTGGGTAAGGCTAACACGGTACGTCAAGCCGTGGTCGTGCTAGGAGTAGACGGAACGCGTCCACAAGGAAAACAACTGCAAAAGCAGAAACCATGGATAATCGTGCGCGCCAACAAGCACTGACAGGCCCTCCGTTCTTATGCGCATTTTCGGCCAGCGTACGATTGCTTCTCGTCGACTGTTTGGGCTACAGAGCGATCGGGGTCTGTTGTCCCTGGTGGCAGCATTCATCAGTAGGAAAACTTTGGCATTTCCTATCGCCGCGATCAGGTCAGGATCACTCGACTTTTGCTGCCCTCTCGTTTGCTGGGTACAGCAAATGCCCGAACAGACGTCTTTTGATACGGCCGTCACGTGCTGTCATTTCTTCCTATGTGGAAAGTACCTGGATGTATACGGTCTAGATTTATTCCTTTCGGACGCGGTTCTTCTTAACTCAGAGCACGACGTCGACACCACAGCTCGCGAAGTATGCGTGCAACTCAGAGACGTCACGCTTACCGCATGTTTCTGTCCCATAACAATAATTTGTGATTGATTACCCCTGGTTTGGCGCGAATTTGACAGATTTTTCTTTGTAATGAAGCTGCGCATTGTGCCACTGCATGTTTTAACCGGACCAAATCTGACAAACTGAAGTGCAAGAAGTGATACGTGCGTACGAAGAGGGAAAAAACTGAACATTGCGCTATTTTTTAGAGCCTCTCCGCGTTTTTCGTTACATTGAATTCAAGAGAAAAAAATTACAGCAACTCATTTTGCTCCGTCGATGCCGGCTCTGGTGATAGAATGTAACCCCAAAAAAGGCGTCGAAATTCAAGGTTGGAAAAACAAAAGGGTTTGTTGCAGGGTTTGTTGCTGTTTGCCGGTACACCAATGTATGCGTTCTTGTGTGTAGCTTGCATGCATGTGTTTTCGCAATCGTATCCGCGTGTATGGGTTTGCTTGCATGCACAACCGCAAAATGTCGGCGTCTAACGGACATCGATTACCATGCGGGCTTGGTTTACCGTTTACTCCGGTCAACGCGTTGGTGATTTGAAGTTCGGAAACGGTGGTTTTATTGGTATCTTTCGCTGGTCACCAATACAGTTTTCGTCTACGTGCATGAGGAATGGTGTCCTTAAAAATTACGTGGAGATCTCATAACGCTCTCAGAGTAATGAAGCACCTATGATAGACCACGTATTAGAGCGCTCGCTTGAAATGATGTGCGAGTTGTCCTGTTGGTAGGTGGTGGTCGAAGATAGGCAGTTGCACATGGAAACGACAAGGAAATATGAGCCGGAAGAGTGCTCTTAACATAGAAGATTTAACGAAAGGTGATGCAATATATACATAGGCCAAGCAGCATGCGCACGCTCAGGCACTACCAGGCTACCAAAAAGCCGAATGAACACAGTCCTGTGATCAGATAAAGTAACGGAGGCAAACAATTAAAATACTATGAAGCTCAGAAAAGTACGCGTGTGTTTAGAAGTGGCCGCCGCCAAAGGCTCACCGCCACCCACTGTTCGAAAGTGTAAGCTATGTAGGCTCATTATCAGACAGTTCGAGTGAAGGCGAACTAGCGCGCTAGCCCCTTCCTTGCCTTGGCAACTTTCTCGGCCTCAATAATTTCCGTGGTGACCTTCGCGCTGCTTCTACAAATCAGAACGCACTGATCAAAGGCGCACGCCCACAGTTTCTGCATTTGCACTGTTCGCTCTTCACAGGTTTTCCCCACAGCCTTGTGGTTTCTGCGTGTGCGCATACCGGTTGGCCTGGGATTATATAGCATCGCCTTTATTTAAACCTTGTTTCATGTTCAGTGCTTCCTCCTGTCTCGTTTCCCGGTTCGTTTCCCCTGTGCGCTGCTTATCTTCGATCAGCTAATGGATGAACCTAGATTAGTTTTGGCAGCCGCTTTACCTCCACGAGCATACTAGACTCCTGGTACAGGATATGCATTTCACTTTGTTAGTATTTTGCGTCTCGGCTGCATCATAATGCGGTCGTTTCGGCCGCACTCCAATAATCCACTTCTTGCTGAGCAGCAGAACTCCACGAACTTGAGGCAAAGCGGCCGGTGTCGCCCACTAGAATGGGTGCTGGGAGTGGTGTCGAAGCTAATCCCACGTGATCACAGGCTCCAGACACATCAGCGGTCTGCATCGCAACAAGCGGAAAATTCAACCGACGTTCATTGGATCATTCACTGAATTGAAAAAGACGATCAGTTTACAGCCTAATAACCACGAGAAAGTAGTGTCCCGGTGGACGTCTTCCACAAAGAGCACCGACTGCATGGAAGCTTGCTTCTTATAAACTAACGACATATTGTAGGGCGAAGGCACCATTATAATGGAGAGACACAGACACACGTCACAGGTACTTCTTTGCAATTGTACCTTTGTGCTACAATGCGCCGTTAAGCAAACACCAACAAGCCCGACCGCAAGTCCTTCTGCATTCTAATGAACAACGTGGCGGCAAGTCTCCTCCTGGGTTGCAATTTTGTAGGAGTGCCTATGTTCATGCCAATGCGTTTTCGCGTGACGTCAATGCTTTTGGAAATGGTGGGCACGTATGCATGACTTTTTATTGGATAGTCTAATCAAATGCTCCTTTCATTGGGCGGATGTTTCCTTCGTGGTCTCTTTTTTCCGGGGCTGTTAGCAAATTTATTTTGTAATAGGACAATTCATAAAAGCGGACTTCCATGTTACGTAAAGCAACTTTATTTGATGAACTTACAACGCAAAGATGCGTTGCTTAAAGAAGGTCAAAGGCAAGTGCTCCTATTTTATTCGCCGTAGACGCATATTTGTCGAATCTGCATCCAATCCATGCCTTTAACAGCAAGCCTATTGGCGGCTTCTGTTCAAACCGAACAGGTGATCCACGAGCGTGTACGCTAGTCAGTAATGCAGCCCAACTAATTGCCACCCACATGCACTGCTGTATTTTCGTCTGAGAAGAATTTCAGACGCTTCTTCGGAGATACATGAGGGAGGTTAGTAAATATTGTTCGTGTAGGTGTAGCATTGTTGTGTGGTTTTCGCTACATATATTGTATGACGTGGGATCCTTCTTGTTTTCGTAGGAGCCAACAAGAATTATTTATAACACCGGAGGACAAAATTTGGAACATAGTGGACTGAGAACTGCCAAGGCACTGAGCACCTTTCAATAGGACACCGCCAAGACAAATGAATAGCTTCCTCAAAGGCATCATAGCGACGGTACCTCTACGTCGGTCAAGCGCCATTGCACTGAAGGTTCTGCTCCGTGAAAGATGCTGCTACAACGGTAAATGTGAGTACCGACTTTAACATTTTTACAATAAGGGTCTTTTAGAGCAACTATGCTAGAATAATAAGTTTTTTTACAATAAATGAGCGCCCACATTTTATGCGGGTGCTCAGCTTAGACAAAATGATCGCTTCTAACTTTCTTACCGTGTTGCGGCCCGATTGAAATTCCGAATTTAGAGAAATGTTTGAAACTATCAGCAAATTTCACAAGAGTGTCTAAAGAGCAGGCCGCTATGCTGCTGCAGGTTATCGAGCAGCACGCTTACTTGGCAAGAGCTTCTACAGAGCTCTCGCCCCGTATGAGTGCTGCTCGAAAAAAAAAGAGCTGTGGGAGGAGATCACGGGGGTTCTATATGAACAGGGGCCAGCGATGAAAACGACCAGCCGCTGGCTCCATCACTGGGCCAAAATGGCCCATAGAGCGAAGAAGGAGGCTGCCAGGGCGGCGAACGAGACAAGGTACGCTCTATAATAATCTTGACAGTAACGTCGTTTCATGTTGCTGTTGTTCGCGCATTTGCAGGGCTATGGAAGGCGGGAAGATGGGCGGCATCGAAGGCCGTGTCCTCGACGTCCTTGGGTGGACGGGCGGCGTTCCCGTCTCCTCGCTCCAGTTCTTCACCCATAGCAAAGTGCGTAGCATTGAATGTTGAAAGCAATGTTTGTGTGACCTGTGACGTCATAAATTATATATTTGCATGGCGGATTATAACACGATTGCAAGATGTTGTCATTCTTCTTTCCTTCTTGTGGGAGTCATACTAAACACTATGTACCCTGAGTAGTAACTTGTGTAAAAGGTGTTCATTGCACACAGTGCTCACAATGTCTAAACACTATTCTTATTGTAAGACACGAGCTCGGAGGAAGCAGCAGGTCCTCAGCGCTTCCGTCATCGAGACGCCAGCAACAAGCGTCTTCCTGATGTCGAGACCTGCTGCTGTTGCTGGGCCTAGTGTTCTTGCACGTAAGGCAGTTAACTAACTATTGTAATAGCATTGCTTGTAATTGCTTTATGATCTTGTTATGAAGTATTCCACTGTACATCTGTTCTCACCTTCGCGTCTGGAATAAGTTCGTGCACTTTCTCATGGAGCAGACATGCAAGCCTAGAAATGACATCACGTAGCTTCCTGTATCGTTTAACTTGAGTCACAGATACTGGCTGTATGGTATTAGGTTATAATAGAGGTTCCTTGCGGGTCTTATAGCTTCCTAGCAGCAACGTTTTATGGCACCTGTTTTCTCTATATTTACGCAGCTGCTTGGTGTATTATTATTGTAGCTATGCAGCTACAATAATGTTTCAAAGTTACCGGTTAAGATAATCAAGAGTTGTCGGTCGGATAACAGTAGAGGAGCAATTTTACTTTTGTTTTGAATGAAGACCCACCAGCTGCTCAGGTGCCCTCCCGCAGCAGCCGCTGCGCCTCGAAGGCGCCCCACAGAAAGCCGAAGCGGCAGGAGCTGGAAGACGCCGTCTGCAGGGCGATGGCCGAGTATGTTCGGCAGCGGCAGTCGTCTCAGACGAGAGCTCAAGAGGCGAGTTTCAGCCTGCAGCTACTTCAACAGAACCGGCAGGTTGTGCTGAAGGGCACAGATGTATTATTTTGCGCAAGGACTTGAAGTGCATATGACCTCCGTATTTATTATATTGGCCAGTAGACAGAAGGGCACAGATGCATTTTTTACGCAAGGACTTGAAGTGCATATGACCTCCGTATTTATTATATTGGCCAGTAGACAAGCATAAAATTTACGTGTAGCGCTGTGATGATCCTTTCTTGTACACATAAGCATAATATATTAACTGGCAATATCTAGGCAATTGGGTGGCGCAAAGAAATAAGTTGCGTCAAGTTCAAGGAAGTTATGTAAGCTGTCCTAATGAAATTGGACGGTACTGTTTTGATGGGGCAAAAATTTATTTTTGATGTCTTATACATAATGACAATAGCATTATTTGAGTAATTCAAAAGCCTGCGAATGCGGACGATTACGACAACATACGAAGACTTTTTTAGTGAGCTTCTTTAAGTAAATTAAGTTTAATTATAATTTTTTTGCAAACGGCACCATGAGGCGCACGGTGCCGAGGGCAGCAAAGTGTACATATTCTGCATAACGCTCTATCAACACGTGTATTGAGGTACACCTGTGCATCACCCTCGAACGCGCTCTGCTTAATGGACTTCGTGCTAGTGTCGCGATTACTGCGAGGAACAAGCAACAGTTGAGAAACATCTGTTTCAATATGCACAAAAGCAAGTTGTTACTGAACATGCACATTCACAACGTGCGTTCTACGTGCCGGAAAGGCACCATGTGTGCTGTCAAAAGCAGGAATCACTGATCGGCAAGAAGTTCATTGCACATTTTCTGAAACGCATCGGTTTCGGCCTGCGATGGCACGTTCGCATGATTCCGCCAAAGAGTGCAAAATTTCCCGCGGATATTCGTTCGTCCGTTGCCGTGGCGCGGTGCATTGCGTACAGCGTTGCATGCGCGTTCATTTCACGAACTTTAGTTCCTCCTGTCCCACCTGGCCACAGCAACCTCCGGGAGAGTCCATATAACGCAGTGCAACAAAACACGGAGACCAACGCTAACCTGCCCGCACGGCGCCTTTGCCACGGTACGAAACCTACGGAGCAACCCGTGTGAGTGCACAGATCCATAACAAAGCCGCCATTGTGGCCTGAAAGGCGGGGCCGCGACAGGAAAGACATAAAAAAACAGCAAAAAAAGGAGAACCTACTACGTCATTTCCTCCACGCTTTTCTCCTAGCGCGCGGAGGGGGTAGGGCCTCTCCTCAGTTTCCTTCCTCCATGGACTAGCCAATAGCGCGAAGCCGGAACTGGATTTACATCGCTCAAATACTACCAATTTTCGTGCGGAACGAGCAAACGATTGAATGTTTATGCGTGCAAGGATAAGAACCTACTGCAAGACCTTCGGAAATATTTATGCTACTTTTTACAGTAAAGTACATCCACCTAAATTACTAAAGCACGCGTCACACTAGTTCCGGCGCGTATGTGAAACCCTTATACCGGCTACACCGGGGAGAAGTCGTTCAATATCGTCGCTCGCACGGAGCTCGCACGGCGACGAGGGAACGCGACAGCCATCTCCATTGCATCGCTTGTACACCTGTCGCGCGTAAGATCGCCTATACGGGGTTTATACTTTTTATTTATTTATTTATTTATTTATTTACTTATACATACTGCAGCCCGTTAGGGCTATGGCAGGAGTGGGTGTACATGCGAGTAAAACTAATTATGATGTGCAGAAACAGGAACATGGAAAAAGAAGAATGTAAAGGAACTATACACCAGCAATAGCATTTAAAAATTGAGAAATGGGTAACGAACGAACTTCGGCAGGTAAGAAATTCCACTGTTTAATCATGCGTGGGAAAAAACTGTATTTGATAGTGTTAGTGCGTGGATGGAGTGGTCTGATATTATAGGCGTGATAAGCTCTAGTTGAAGTCGGGCAAGCAGGCGTTAAAAGGGAGGGATCTGATAGGTGACAAAGAGAGTTCTTATAAGAATAGAAAATCTTCAGAGATTCTATGTGCCGCCGTCTAGAAAGAATCTGGAGGTTTAATTCTGCAAGAGCAGTTGACGATGAAAAGTCTCGGTCGAAGCGACGGTAAACAAAACGAATAGCCTTCCTCTGGACCAATTCAATACAATTAATTCCACATTGTTTATATGGGTTCCATAAGGAGGAAGCATATTCTAAAATTGGGTGAATCCGTATTTTGTATGCTACTAATTTAGTGTCCCTCGGAGCCGCAGACAAAGTCCGGCGGATGTAACCAAGTTTTTTTAACGCTTTACTACAAATGTAATCTATAAGTTTGGACCAAGACAAGGTGCGTATAAAAATGACGCCTAAATATTTGTATTGAAAAACTCGTGTTAGTGGTACAGCATTGCATATATAATCAAAACATACCGGCATGTGTCCGTCAGTAAAAGATATTAGAACAGTTTTATCAAAATCGATGCTCATTTTCCAGGTAGCCCACCAGTCACAAAATAAAACAAAGCCATCTTTAAGGCGCTGATGATCAGCGAGTGGGTCAACTGGGCTGTACATAACGCAATCATCTGCATAGATGGGTATTTTTGAAGTAACATGGTCTGGAAGGTCGTTAATGAACAATAAGAATAGCAGAGGGCCAAGTACAGATCCCTGTGGGACCCCTGAGGTGACGTCGACTACAGACGAAACTGCAGAATCATAGCATACGAATTGGGAACGCAAAGAAAGGAAACTGGAAATCCAAGACACTAACTGAGGGTTATTTAGAATATTATGGAGTTTCAAAAGCAATTTACAGTGTAGTACAGTGTCGAAAGCTTTGCTAAATTCAATGAAAATGGTGTCAATCTGATTACCTAAGTCAATGTAATGGAAAAGGTCAAGTTGGGTTACAGTACTAAAACCGCGCCTGAAGCCGTGCTGAAAGCTGTTCAATAGGTTATTCTTTTCAAGGAACATTATTATATGCTTATAGATTAGGTGTTCTAGTATTTTACATGAGGTTAGACTTAGAGAAATAGGCCTATAGTTATATAAGAGCTGTCTGTCACCAGATTTATATAATGGTAGTACTTTTGCTCTTTTCCAGGAAGACGGCACAACTCAACTCTTAAGGGATTTCTGACATATAATGAACAGATATTGAGATGTCGATGGTGAGAATCGTACTAAAAATAAATTCGGAATTCCATCAGGGCCGGCTGAATATTTAGTATCTAAGTTTAGTACGAGATTCAAAACACCTTCTAGGCTAATGTTGATATCATCAATTGCATAAGAATTCTTCGTTGTAAGTGCTGAAAGACTGGAATCATCGGAGGCGAACACTGACTGGAAATATGTATTAAACGCTTCGGAAATCTATAATGCGTCGTTCAAAACACTGCTGTTGATTTTAAAAGATGTGGAAGAATATGAGCCAGGAAATATGAAAGACCAGAACTTACGGCGGTTGGATTTGAGCAGTTTCGGCAACCGAAAATTAGAAGAAATTGTTGGCCGAGGTGATTTTTTTCTAGAGTTCATTTTTTACCTGAGCGCACGAACCGCATGACTGAGGATTGTTCGAGCGTTTAGTGCGAAATCTGCCGGCACGTCGCGATAAGTGCAGCAGTTTTCGGTTCATCCAGGGAAGGTTATTGTTTCTTTTCTTAATTTTGAAAGGAACAAATGGAGCTACACATGACTTTACAATGCTTTCAAAACACGCCACCAGTGCATCAACGTCACTATATAGTGCAAGTGCCGAAAATGCGTCGAAATTATTGGATAGTTCATCTATGATACCGACGTCATCAGCTCTGGAAAAGTCTCGAAACGTGGAGAGCGTAAAACTTTGGTTATGGTCGGCCGCTTTACAGATAGAAAAACAGCGTTGTGATGCGAGATGCCATCAATTATTTCGTTCTTGTGACCCGTCTTGGCAAAATCAGTGCTGAGAAAAATCAAATCCAGTACTGCGTCACCACGGGTGGGACTGTGAACGACCTGCTTTAAGCCAAGAGAACGAGAATTCAACAAATTTTCTGTTGAATGCATTACCGTGATCAAAAAATGAGAGAGACGTCCAGTCGATTCCTGGAGCATTAAAATCACCCTGTAAGACGAAATTTGAGGAAGCTAAATTCTCTTGTAGTAAAAGTTGGTCCAGGTTGTCAAGAGCTTCCCATGAACTATTAGGGGGACGATAGAAAATCTATATGTTTAAGAATTGTTTACCGTAGTAAAGTCTACAGCAGACTGATTCTATCTCTAGTGGAGAGAAGAAGACTGAATTTGAAATCCGAGCGAAAAAGCAATGCAACACCACGTCCTCTTTGATTATGACAATCTTTTCGCACGGTGACGTAACCTGGTGGCATAAACTCCGAGTCATGAATACCCGCATGTAACCAAGTTTGGGTGATACCAATAATGTCAGGTGAATATGACAAAACAAGGGCAAGAAAAAGAGGAAATTTATTAAGTATACTTCTAGCGTGGATTTTCATAATGGTAAAATCTCTTTGGGTTGTAGAAGAAGGTCAGCCTGTTGCTGACTGTGATGCTGAACCTGTTGTCTTATAACAGTTGCGACGATTAGAGATTTTTACAAGAGAGTTGTTGGAATCGCACCAGTTATACCGAATGTTGTCAATGAAAATGGAGTCAAATCTTATCTTAACAAAAGACCGATTGTGGCGATGCTGACTGGACGCCTCCCAAAATTTCTTCCTAATACCATGAACTCTGGGAGAAAAGTCCTCAGAAAGACTAAGTCCGGAATCCGTAAGCTTAAAACCATTCTTCAGCAAAGTAAGCTTGTCATTGAAATCAAGCATTTTCAAAATTACCGGGCGTGGATCGTTTTCTCGAGCTCTTCCAAAACGATGGAGGCGTTCGATGCGAGGACATTGAACGCGAAGACTCTGTTGAAATAACTCAGATATTTTGGAAAGAAGGGAATTGTGAGTTTCATCAACAGTTTGTAATAAGCAATTCAATATAATGTTGTTCCACCTAGAGCGATTTTGCGACGAAGGCAAGCACTACGCCTGTAGGCAGGCGGCTGAATGTACCCTAAGAGACCCGTGTACGTGAATGCTCACTGTTGCCATATGATTCATAGCCAATGTATAATGTATTGTCTGAACCTTATGCGGTGAATAATTGCTGTTTAATTTCGCTGTTATCTCACTTGGTTACGGTCGCCGTGTTATGCTTCTCGGATGTGGCGGCCTGGTCAGTTGCATTGGGAAGCAGTCTCTCGAAGAGTGACGATAGAGAACGTCTGTGTTTTCGGCTGTTCCACTTTTCTGTAGCTTTTTAATTTTGTGTGTACACAGTGATCGCGTCATCCTTCGAGATGGCGGGCACACGTCCCGTGCAGCTTCCCGTCGACGCAGTTGACCCAGCTGCTGCTCGGCCGGCTGATGCCTTCTGTGCTACGGCCGTCACCGACGTGGAGCTTCCAGATTCGGCAGATGACTCCACGGTGACTGAGATGGATTCCGACAGTAGCAGCTTCACGCCTGTTGAATCGCGCCGCCTGAAAAGGAAGCTGCGCCGGACATCAACAGCTGGTGAGTCGACTACAAAGACTGTTCACAAACTTGGCGCGTTACGCCGGACATCAGCAGCGAGGGAGTTGCCTACAGAGAATGTTGACGCACCTGACGGGTTCTCTGTGGCTTTCGTAGCCACAACGGAGACGGCTAATTTGAATACAATCAACAGACAGCAGCTGTCCCAATTCGTCGACCAGCTGATTCCGGGACAAGTCCAAGAGGTCACAATCAACACTTGGAAGAATGTCCTTAAGGTAGATGTGAAATCTCGGGCATCCGTGGACAAACTGAAAGAAATTGGAGTATTAGGCGGTATGCCGGTCCGCCCTTATCTCTCTCACGGAAAACGGACTTCCGCTGGAGTTATTACAGATGTAGACCCTGAAATAACGGACAGCTACCTGCGGACACTCATCAATTCTACGGCAAGGATAGTCGACATTCATCGTTTCGGCCGATCACAGTGTGTTAAAGTAGTTTTTGAAGCCGACTCTATCCCATCCCACGTCAAGGTGGGCTATGTGCGGCATCCTGTCCGTCTGTATGTTCCCAAGCCTGTTCAATGCCACAAATGCAACAGGATTGGCCATGTGAGTGCTGTTTGCAGAAACGAAATATCCTGCCGTCGATGCGGCGGATCACACAAGCATGACACTTGCAAGACGGAGACAGTCAAGTGCACCAACTGCTTCGGCGCTCATGAGGCGACGGCTAAAGACTGTCCCAGGATGAAGAACGAGAGGCTTATCCTGAAGAAGATGGTAAAAGACACCTCAAGTCACCAAGAAGCGGCTGCGTCTATTCGTCGCCGCAAACGACGTTCCCGACGCCGACGCCCAGAGGCACACGTCACTAGTCTGTCACAGCCGCCGTCACAGCAACTCTCAGGTACGTTGCCTCAACGTCTTGAGCCGCAGAATCATAAGACGCCGCCTGCTGCAGCGCCCCATATTACCACGGTGGTTCAGGAAGATGTGGGTACATTATCCACCTCCTCTGATGTGGAATGGCCTGCTCTGTCATCCAATGTCATCGAACCAATGCGTCCATTATTCCGTGCCGTTCCAGCGGACAATAAGGACAAGCCGGAAGACCAGCAGGTGAACGTTCTTCTGAAACAACTCTTACATTCCATGCGCACGCTGCTTTCAGGCCTCAATACGCCAACAGCAAGGGTTGTTGTTCACCTTTTGGATGCAATTGAGCCGCTCTTGGCGGCACTGCACTAATTCATTATGGCGCTACCACACAACCCCTCCTCTGTGTCGATGCACATACGTCGCAGTGTAGTGATGCAGTGGAATGCCCGAGGCCTGCGTGGTCGCCTAAGTGACTTCCGACAGCGCGTCCAGAAATACCGCTTCCCCGTGATTGTTATATGTGAGCCCAACATGCCTTCTGCTTTCCGCCTTTCTGGATATGTATTGCTGTGGTCTCGAGAAGCTGATGAAACCAGCAAGGTATTAGTGTGCATACGCCGAGATATTCCACACTACCGCCATACCCTCCAGCCCCATAACACGAACCACTACATTTGCTTGACGTTAACGCTTAAACGACGGGTCTTCTCGATACTCGGCGGCTACATTCCACCCAGAGACCATATTGATTTCTCGTATCTGTCTTCAGCAATCCAGAGTTGCACAGCTCGCCATATTATTGTGGACGACTTCAATGCTCATCACCCCCAATGGGGAAGTACAGTAATGAATAACCGAGGCAAAACCTTGTCCGAGTTTATGCACTCACAGGATTTCGTCAATATTAACGATGGCTCTCCTACGTTTCTGCGTGGCACGTCCTACAGTAGCTGCTTGGACCTGACGTTTGTTTCCTCACGACTACAGTCTTCTATTCGATGGTTCAGTGATGTGGAAACACATGGCAGTGATCACATACCAACGTATATCTGCGTAAAGTGGCTCGCACCTACCACTTCGTCTCATGTGCGGTGCACAGACTGGCCCACTTTAGGACATTCGTGGAGAATTCCTGTGCGAATCTCGAGTCACCAACCCAAATAGATGACTTGATCACGTCCGCCCTCGGTGAGGCCACGCGGAACATATGTGCACCTACACCGGGGTCTCCTATCGACGTGGAATTCGAGAGGTTGCGCGCAGTCCGACGGCGCGCTGAAAGGAAATATAGAAGGACGAAATCCACGTACGATCTCGCCCTTTGTCGCCGAGCTCAACGACAAATAAAGCGCCATCTCGAGAAATTAGGAAGGAAGCGCTGGCGAAAGTTCTGCTCATCACTGGATCCTCACAAGCCGCTGTCACGTATTTGGCATGTAGTCAGGAGCCTACGTTTTCCCCCAGAAGAAAGGTACCCTTTCAGAGCTCTGGCCCTTTTCCAACGCCGCAATGATGTAGAGGTAGCGGACGACTTCTGCAAAATGATTGTGGGTACAACTCAACCAGCCTCAATCCAATTCGAAGTTTGTGCGCCACCTTCCTCAAGTGACCACTACGACTTGCTCTTTACGATGCCCGAATTAGAGGCTGCTCTTGCGTCGTGTCGGCATTCATCTGCTCCTGGCCCTGACGGGATCTCGTACTCGTCTCTATCTCACCTTGGCAGGGCTGGTCGCACTGCGCTGCTCAATTATTACAACGACACATGGGTCTCCGGTATTGTTCCGCAGCAGTGGAAGATCAGCCACCTGGTTGCTCTCTTGAAGCCTGGAAAGACTCCCTATGAGCTTACCTCATACCGCCCAGTTGCATTAGCCAGCTGTGTTGGAAAAGTTATGGAACGAATGGTCCTGGCGAGGCTCGAATTGTTTCTGGAAAGAAATGATCTTTATCCGAACATGATGACCGGTTTTCGGCGGGGTCGTTGTTCAATTGACAGCGTCATTGACCTCGTTACGAGAGTGGAACATGAAAAACGTCAACGCCGACTCGTCGCCGCTGTTTTCTTAGATATCAAAGGGGCCTACGACAACATCCTTCATGAAGCCATTCTCGATGCCCTAGATGACTTCGGGATTGGCGGCCGGCTCTACCTGTGGATTGTGAGCTACTTCAGCGGCCGTTTCGTTTACATGTCCACGCCTGAAGGAGAGACTAACCGTCATCAGGTATGCCGTGGAGTTCCTCAGGGAGGAGTTCTCAGCCCAACATTATTTAATGTGGCACTGATTGGCCTGGTGAGCGAACTTCCACCTCACATCCACATCAGTGCATATGCAGATGACATCTGCATCTGGGCTTCTGGTACAACACGCCCACATCTACGTGCGAAATTACAACGGGCTGTGTCATCTACTTCACGATACATACGGCGTCAGGGTTTGCGCTTAGCTGCCGAAAAATGTGCTGTGGTTGCATTCACGCGCAAATCCGTCTGCCGCTACCCGATCTCCATTAACGGTGTCATAATACCTTATGTCTCCCACCACAGATTCTTGGGCATTATCATCGACCGCGATTTGTCATGGACGAGGCATGTTAATATGTTGAAGCAAAAACTTAATCTGTTTTGCCATGTTCTTCGCTTCGCAACAGGCATGAAATGGGGCCACACGGAAGGCTCATTACTAAGACTTTATCAGTCTCTTTTCGTAGGCTACATTCGATACAGCCTTCCGATACTCTCAAACTTGAGCATTTCCTGCTTACGGACATTAGAGAGCGTCCAAGCGCAGGCACTCAAAATATGCCTCGGGTTGCCACGATGTGCCTCCAACAAAGGCACAATTGAGGAAGCCCACATATGCCAATTATCGATATACCTGTCCCACGAACCACTTCGTGTGTATTTACGCTTACTGACACGACACCATTGCCATCCATTGACGTCGGTTCTACATGAGCGGCCGGACAGCAGTTTCACAAGTGCACTCCGCTGCCATCTACCCCACATAACATCAGGTTATGCCCTTCCATATCACCCCGTCAAACCACCATGGGTGATGGTTCAACCTTCCGTATGCGATCATGTCGCCGGCATACTAAAGAAATCATTGGTTCCCTTCAGTGGACTACAACAACTTGCTCTCGCGTACATCTGGTCAGAATTCCAGACATATGTTCATGTTTACACAGACGGCTCCGCGTCACCAAAGGCATCGACAGCAGCTGTGGTGATACCAGCCCAACAGATGACTCGAGGTTTCATACTAGACCATAATTCTACATCAACCGCTGCAGAGCTTGTGGCTATTCGGGAAGCGATTCGTCACATCTGCGGGGAAAGACCTCAAGAGTGGTGCATTTTCACGGACTCAAAACCCGCGTTTCATATTTTGGCATGCTTCCTGCGCCAAACCACATATCAGGTTCTGGCACTGCAGATCACCGAGCTACTTTCATGCGCTCAAGAAAAACACCACCGCATAGTGTTCCAATGGATCCCGGGACACTGTGGGCTCAACGGTAATGAGATGGCCGATGCTGCAGCAAGACGCGGCCTCAGCAATGGCCTGCGAGCTGTAGTGCCATTCTCCAGACCGGACATCACATGCCTCCTGTTGGAATTAATGAGGAGTGCGACGAGAAGATACTGGGCCCAGCCAGACGCTCGTCACGTCCGCCTTAAAAGGCTGGATCCCGATATGAAATTTCCTATTCTGCGTGGAATTCCACGCCCTCATGCATGCCTGATACACAGACTGCGATTAGGCGTCGCCTTCACGCGCAAATATTTGCACATTATTGGACGGACAGACTCCCCGGACTGTTCAGTGTGTGGTACTGTAGAGACTATAGAACATGTGCTCGTGGTGTGCCCTGAGTATGCGCGCGAAAGACTGACAATGGCAGGTGCATTGAGACATTTACAAAATGGACCACTGTCGGAGGACCTCTTGCTAGGCGCATGGCCACAGAGTTGGCAGACGACAGAGACAATGCGTGCATTTTCACGTTTCCTAGGTGACACGGGCCTAGACTCACGCCTGTGATACCAGTTGTGTAATGTGTCCTTCGCTTCGTTCCTCCCATTATCATCTCCCATTGTGACCCTTTTTCTTCCCCTCTTCCCCTTCCCTTACGTAGAGTAGCAGGCCAGATGCTCCAATATCCGGCCGACCTCTCTCATTTTCCAATCATTAAAATACTTGTTCTTTCTTCTCGAAGTAAGTATTTGCTCCTGCAGTCTGCACAGCGACGTAGACTCCCAATTTACACACGCCGTGACTGGTGCTCCCCATTCGCCCTTTCCTGCTGCAGTCACTAGAAAATTGTACCTCTGACCTTTCTCGGCCAAGATTAGGCATGAACGGACACCAGCATACGTGCTTACATGGTTCGAAGTGTATGAAGTTGATAGCCGTATGGGTGGAAAGGCCGCAAAAATGGCGGCCGAAGGTGATGCCCACGAAAGCGACTTGTCCATATTAAGACAAAGTGGGACACCAAGTGTGAGCCACACATTAGCAGGCCCCGAAAGAAAAGAAACGTGCAGGTTGGAAAGGAGTTAACGCTCACGTGCCGGGTAGTCCATGTCGCTGTGTTGGTTGCGGCAGAAGATGCCTGCATCACCCGACTGCTTCGCAATGCAAGTTCCTCATCCTTAACGGCGACTGCCGCTGCAAACAGGTGCGACACTCTGTCCAATCTGCTTGCGCCGCTGGTTGTCGCTCGTTACCAGACCACCATGTGTGACGACGACGTTGAGCCGTTTACGAGTTCGCGTCAATGATTCCAGCGTATCTCGACATGCAAATTTAATTTCTGCTAGTGCACGAGAATGTACATTGCATGTCTTCTGCCAATAAAGTAGCGCGTTCTGTTCCCTCCTTTGTGGCTTGTTTGCGTGAGCTCAGTAGAAGCTCCTTGGTCTGATGGCAATTATAACGCACCAGCTACGCGGCAGCCAAGGCACTGAGGCATTCCACATAGCCTGTACGGCAAGCACGGCGCGTACCAGCGTACACCACCGGGGAAAAACGGCCATATTGGATTTTGCTCTAAAAAGACGCACTTCCGCTTCCGGATTGAGCAGCTCCATCTGACGTCCATCTAGGTAAATTCCATTTGCTGCCGCTGCTTATTGTCGGACCACTGCGGAAGGTACAGTTTCCCTTCTCTAAAGTTGGTTCTTTATTCTATGGCTGACACACAATCTCTCGTGGATGGCCTTCGTTGCTGCTCGCTGGACGGATCACCTTTCTCCAGTGCTGTGCTGGACCGCGATGTTGAGCGCGTGCGCGGTGGAGCAACTCCGAGTGAAAAAGCAGAGCGCTCACTACGCTTTCCTTTGAATTTCGGCTGCCTGCTCTCTTAGAAGCAAAACGGTGTGTTCTTTGCTCAGCGTGCATGAGTGATACATCGCCATGTTCGGGACCAGCCTCCTATAGTTGAAGCAGAAGATTGCGCTACGTTTAGTTCTCTATTGCCGCAAGACTAGAACAGGCATGCTACTCTCTGTCTGAAGGGCAGAGTGAAAATCACATTTAACTCTCTCCTTGGTGACGGAGGTAACAATGCATTTCACTCCACTCGAAATTTGCGAGAGTAAAACAACGCTTTGAAGAGTAAATTGGCCGTTTCACTCCTGCGAGACTCTTTCTAGTTTTTAGAGTGCACGAGTGATACACCGGAGTGTGTTGCTTGCGCCGGCAGAACGCACGAAAGATAACGCCGAGGAGCTCAAAAGTCCAGAACTAGAAAATGCTGTCTTCTGAATGACTGAAACCCGACTTTGCACCCACGTAGTTCGGTTGAGTGCGAGTAGAAGGCATTCTGCGAGCGTCTAGTATGGTCTCGCTGAGTGCATTGTGTTGCCGCCTACTCTGTATGTAGCGTACTATCGCCATGTATGTAAAAGCGAATTGCTTTTTGTTTTTAATGTCGCCTGTTGACCACTTTCGCACGTTTCCCCTTTAAACGCAGTATTCCTATAAGGTCTAAACACCAAATGACACATGCTTGTCATTCACATTTTTCAGCTGATGCCGTCCGGTGGAGCTTCGTACGGGAACTACTACTGCTTACCTGGTGCGAGGATGAACGCAAAAGAAGCCCGTAACGAGCATTTATATAGAACGAAGTAAACATTTCCTCATTTACAAAGTGTCTTGCGTCTATTTCATGAAATTGCATGTGGCAGAGATTCGATGGAGGTTTGAAAAGATCGTTCGCAGTCATTTTAACTAAATAAACGAATCCTTTATTTAGTTAACACTGCACGCGCTTGAGCTAACAGTTACCATTCCGCGCGATTGAGCAGCAAAAGCAAAAGCAAAAAAAAAACGACTAGCGCAGTTGGCGTAGCGCGTGCCAGCTAGCGTTCAAAACGCGCCCGCCCAAACACTGTAAAGAGTTGACCCCTTCCGCTTCATGCGCTACGGCCAAGTCGGCCGCTGGGCTCTATGGGAGTGTCCGCTTTTGCTGTACCACTTTCTCTATTATTAGAGCATCTTTTCTAAAAACCGCATTTAAGGCGATACCGTTAAAGAGCCCGGGTCGCCGAAAATCCTACGTCGCATCGGCAAAAAATTTTCGAACGGCGCACACCCAGGCCGTTCATGTGGCGCAAGAAATTCACAGAACTAATTCAATTTATCAAGCTAAAATACCTGACAAAATCGTAAGCTATGACCTAAACAAAATCTACAAGCATGATAGCTCTTGGATTGTAATTTGACTATACGAGAAAACACCATTCTGTTACGCAGAAACTCAAACAAACCCGTTTTCCAGCATTTCTACCATTCACAAAGCAGCCACGGCTTTCGCCATTTAGTGCGTGCCGGTGCACGGGTCTCTTGGGGGCCACAGAACAGTGCGCCGCCCGGTTCCTTGAAATACCTCCAGTTGTCAATCGCCTCCGTCGTATCGCTGCCCAGGAAAGAGGCAGCGTTTCTACAAGGAAGCCCGCCTCCGTGCGTAGCGTTCGCGGCCAGCTATTCCCGGTAAACATTACTACTACATAGGTTCCAGTTGCCGGGAAGCATGAGAAGCAGTCAGAGATCTTGCAATGCTATCGCGTTGCACTCTTAAAGGTGAAGGTTAAGCATCCGCCAAATTTTTCTTTACTACCAAATACAACCAACATATCGCTAATAAAGGCGCTCTTTCTTTCCAATACGATATACTAGCGCTTGTCCCGTGTCTCGCTGTCTTCAAATGTCCCGTCTAAAAACTGCGCATACCAGTACTCATTTATTAGTACCAACCAACTAGCCCAGCAACAAATTTTGTTACCCCAATACAGGGAAAACTAGCGTTCTTGCTTCCGTCTGCATCGGAATGCGGCCGCCGCGGCCGGGATTGGGTCCATGACTTCAAGCTCAGCAGTGCAGCGCCGTAGCCACACCACGGCGGGTGAAATGAGTCGAAATTGCACATTCAGTTCGCCTAGCACCGTCACACCACAATCAAGGCACCCCTTTAGGGCACCTCTGTACCCTGTTAAACCTCTGCTAAGTGCTTATTTCTGTCAGGCGAATTACGCCCCAAATTCTAATATTCGCCACCCCTATTGGCGCAATAAGCGCCATCAGCGTATTCCCATACATTTAGGTTTACTACTTAAAAAAAATCAAAGTATTTGTCTGCAGCTCTTCCCCGAAATAGCATAAATAAGGCACACATACGTAACCCTATATAAATAAATAAAATTAAGATATACACAAGTCTCGTAATTTATGAAACTTCATTATCAAGTTGGTGTGCTGATTTCCCACTAGTTGTTGGAAAGCGGGAGAAATCGCCATCAGGAAGCCGGAAAATATGATCAATATGCAGATGGGTAAGATGTCGGCAGCAACATACGTTATGATCAGGTGACCGCCATGCTAAGCTGTTAGTTTGTACTACAAATACATATGCAAACTAGCTAAGGCATGTCCGTTGAGCGTGAGACTATAAAGAATGAATAGCTCAGAGGTTTGTCGTGCTGATGATAGACATTATGGCGAGTCCGCATCTTAACTCGGAAACATCGAAGATGAAGCTGCATGCAGCATTCATAAGACTGATGTGCCTCATGGCATACCTGCCAACTCTCCCGAATGTTTCGTCAAATTTACGCACTTGGGTTCGTTATACGAGTTTATGAATGCCCGAAGATTTAAAAACGTATATACTCTGCTCGCAAGAAAGTTTTGCTTGTCAGTCTCCCGTCCAACCCTAGAAAGTTTTCTGATTATGAACTGACGCCAGAGGGCTACCTGCTTTTTGCATGTTTTAATTCTGGGGTAATACATCACGAAACCACGATAAGATTAGGTCGCCATGGTGGGAGACTCTGGATTAAGTTTGATCACCTGAGGGCTATTAACATGCAGTTAGTGCGTTTTAAACGGGTGTTTTTCCATTTCGCTCCCATCGAAGTGCGGCCGCCGTGGCCGGAATTTGATCCCGCACCCTCTGGCTTATCAGCACAACGCCATAGCCACTACGCCACCACGCCGCCCCGCGTGGGTAGCAAATTCATCCAGACAAGTTCCTATAGCAGGAGAAACCGGCAACAGCAATGTCGCGCAAAAGGTCATTCTGACCTAAAAACAATGCGTGGTTCGTCTGTATTTGCTGTTCCAAGTCTGCTGCTTCTTGTGTGCGGCGTCTAAAGGTAAATAATCGTTAATAAAGTGCGTATGTATGGCAAGAAACGTGTGTGTTCAGGGCAGACTAAAGTATGCGTGCCATGCATGTGTGTCTGAACCAAGTCTAAATCATCGGTTGTTTAAGTAGCCGTGTTTCCATCGCAAAGCAAAACGGACCACTAGCACATTTTTCTTTCAAGTTCTCGCCGGCTCCTTTGACATCGGCGACTCCGTGTTGCTTATCATTTTAGTTTTTCAATACATTCATGATTCCTACCTAACAATATATTCGGAATGCGCGCCTTATAACGAAAAAAGCCCCATGAGCTCGCTATGACTCAGATCTGTAATTCTAAAGCATCCTATCAAATTCCAATAAAAACTTATTCATTGTCATATAAACTCACATGGTCATATGATATTATGAGGCGGGGTACATGGTTGTTTTTATAGGAACCTTGTAGAATGGAAGATAACATCACCCTCTCTGCTCAATACAATGTAAGGACTGAAAGAAAGTTACCTCATCTGCGTTCTGCTAATGACACTGTTGTCAATGCATGAAAGTCAAGATCTAACTTAGGAAACGAGACATCAAGACAAGAATTAGTTTTAACTGTCAGCCCTCATGGCACCAGAAGCAAGCAGTGCGTGTACAGCATGTACATAGTGGAATATTTATTTTCTTGCTACAACACTATAGCCATCTTGCCAGGGGTCATTTTTTGGGGGGTTTTTAGTTTTGTTTTTAAGTATTTGTTATTGATTTGCTGAAGTTCGGCACGCTCGGAGCGTTTCAACATATCCGATCACTTTTGAGGACCCTTGCTTAAGATCTCTCAGAATTCATGGATCAAGGAAATACGATAGAGGACTAGGTGGTTCAGGACCAGGAAGAACCACACGAGAATATTACTGTAATCAAGATCCGCCGACGGCCTACAGATTCTTTTTTATGCGCCTTGTATCTACAAACGCCATGCCAAGAAGTTTTAGAATGGACTTTCACTGTCGCCACATCATCTGAACTCGAGACAATGCTGGACAAAAATATTTGACTTACGAATACCCCCCCCCCCCCATGTACTTTGCGGACTGCAGCAACACAGTGCAGAAAGAGCTATTTGAGCTACGTATTAGTGATACTCTGTACAAACAATGCTTCGTTCTGCCATGACGTATATTCGCCCCGGCAGCAGGCTTCTGACGTAATGAAAAACAAGCTTGTCTTCTACCACCTCTGCAGCACCCTTATCACAGTACCACAGAGGGCTCTTTGGACGGTTTTGCAGAGAGCCCGCATGTAGAGCGATGTCCCGAATGTTGATTCAAGCTTCGCTGAAATATAGCGTCGAGACAAGGGTGCGCCTACTGTCGTTTAAACCTCTGCTAGCGTGAAGCGCTGCCGGCTGTGTTTTATGTTCGTACGTATATGTATAGCGTACGGGACTTTAAACATTTCTTTTGCACGGACTCCACGCTTTCGCGAAGAGTCTATGCATGGATGAAAGTGTCGCTGGTGAATCTTAACGGCGATCAATCAACCCAAAAGAGTAAGAAGTTTAAGAGAAGGAGGTAAATTGACAGTGGTCATCAATCATTGTAAGCGCGAGAACAAACTGTCCAGCTTGTATCGAGGAAAAAAGCTTGCATGATATATTAAAGACAGGATTAAAAATTTTTTTCCCTAGCCAACCGCATCAATTGAACCGCAGCACCCTCGAAACGCCTTGCCTCACCAAAACAAACTTTTGACAGCAAGGCATGTCTGCTGTATTGAAACATGATAACGCACCGAGGTCTCCGATTTTCTATACACGGCAAACCGGTCCCTCATTGCTTCTGATCTTCCGTAGCGTTAGGAATAGAGTGTCTGCTCATCAGCGGGTAGCCTTCAGGCGTCGTCTCGACAGTGCATCCCAAAGTTCGCCTTTCACGCTTCTGTCTTTCTACTTTTCGTAAAATTTAGCCGTTACCTCGAGGGTTAGCCTCTATTTGCAAACGAGCGGGCATATCAACGGTTTCGTCTGCGCGCTGTGCCTTTGTACAGCCGGGTACTCGTTTTCTTTGCCCACTATTTGATGCAAAGTAGCTTCCCCCGCGGCTTGACTCATGTGTGTCGGGCGTTTGGTGCCCTGTTCTCGTAAACGCTCTCAAATCATGGAGCCCACATATACACGCAAAATTTCCCTCCGAGTGGCCGCTCGAGGCAGTTTGTGTGTATTCGCGGGCTTCTTTCACGCTCAGAACACTTTTATGTAGCGCGTACCGTGCAAGAGAAAGCTGTATTGGAAGTTTTTCATACTGCTGTACAATTTTCTTATTGACACTTATCTTATATTTTAATATTTGAGAAGGGGAATTATTAATTAAAACTAATTATCCGATCAGGTGGAATTAATAAGTAAGCTGAGTATATCCAAGCGACACGAAACAACATTACCTTCGTTCTGTCGAGCTACTTGGTATTTACATATATTTAATGTTTGGCTCAAATTACGTGGAAAACCCTGCAGTATATGCACTCATTATTAGGGGAACCCACTACTTCACTACATTGCAGCGTCTTCGACTGTAATTGGGGGGATATGTATCTTTCTTCTGTGATGGAGAAGCTAGAGGAGAATGTACAACTTTCTCTAGTAGAAATGGTACCTGTAGGAGGCTAGCATTTGATATCGACTTACACCGGCTGGCGAGGTCCTTCCGTGGCAAATATGCTAGGCTGTGTCTCGCAACTTTCGACAACGAGAGACCAACGTCCTGGATCTATCTTGAGAACGCTGCCAGTATTTATCCCTTAAAATTCTTCGTGGGCAGCAAATGGAGATAGAAGTGAATAGAATTTATTTACAGGAAAGAGAGAGGTCGACCTGCGGAGCTAGTGCGCTATAGTCTGCTAGACTGCACGGGGGAGAGGGAAGGGGAGTAAAAGTACTGGGATGGATGATGACGATAAGAGAAGTGGTGAGTGCTCATGTATATGAGAAAGTTGCCTTGCTGGAGCCGCTCGTGAAGCTTGATGTCTTGCAGAAACTTCAACAACACTTTAGTTGCACGCACTGAACTTGCAGTGTCAGGTCATGGGCCGAGGATAGCTTCCTCCGACAGTGGTTGCCTGCAAACGCTGCCAAACGCTTCATGTACCAATGGGCCTGGTCTTGGTCGTCATCTCCTATCGTCCAAACCCGCCGTGGTTGCTCAGTGGCTATGGTGTTGGGCTGCTGAGCACGAGGTCGCGGGATCGAATCCCGGCCACGGCGGCCGCATTTCGATGGGGGCGAAATGCGAAAACACCCGTGTGCTTAGATTTAGGTGCACGTTAAAGAACCCCAGGTGGTCAAAATTTCCGGAGTCCTCCACTACGGCGTGCCTCATAATCAGAAAGTGGTTTTGGCACGTAAAACCCCAAATATTATTATTATTCCTATCGTCTAAGGACATTGCTCGTTCTTTTGCATGACATTGACGACAAGAACAGAAATATAAAAAAAGAATGTTTATCAAAAACTTCTTGAGATATGCATGGAAGGCAAACACAAAGGTTTGCTTCTGTGTCTGTTGCGACCATTGTGAAATATGCTATTTATTAGCTTACGGCCACAGTGGCTCGGTGCGTATGGCATTCAGCTTCTGAGTAGGCGAATGGGGGATGGAATTCTGGCTGAGGGGGCGGCAATCTCAGAAGAGTGTAATCAAGACCGCTAGTGTGTTTTTAGTTAGGTAATGTCAGAGAATTGCATGTGATAAGAATTAGTCTGGAGCATTCTGCTGCAGTAACCCTCATGAGAAGCAGTGCACCTTTGAGACGAGGCCATGGCATATCTATATCCCCATCTATACTGCCCTTCTGAGACAGATTAGTCTAGCAGGAATTTTGTGCATTACTTTATAGTGACAGGATGACAGGCGTTCACAAAAAATATTGAAACCATTAACTCGATCGTTATACATGGAAGAGACTACAGCACTGCTGCACTTCCTTAAAGGCGACTGTGCCCTCCAACCGCGTTTAATTGCATGGTCAACACATTTGTGTGTGCACTACTTGTGCCCTTTCTTATTCCCTTTACTAGTTTTGCCGCTAACATAATCCTGATCCATAAGAAAGGGGACGCCAAAAACTTCAGAAGTTTTAGACCGATCAGCTTACTGTCCGTTGCCTACAAAGTATTTACTAAGGTAATTGCAAATAGAATAATGAACACCTTAAACTTCCGTCAACCAAAGGACCAGGCAGGATTCCGTAAAGCCTACTCAACAATAGACCATATTCACACTATCAATCAGGTGATAGCGAAATATACGGAATATAACCAACCCTTATATGTAGCTTTCATTGATTACTAGAAAGCGTTTGATTCAATCTAAACCTCAGCAGTAATGGAGGCATTACCGAATCAGGGTGTAGACGAGCCGTATGTAAAAATACTGAAATATATCTATAGCGGCTCGACAGCCACCGTAGCCCTCCAAAAAGAAAGCAACAAAATACGAATAAAGAAAGGCGTCAGGCACGGAGATACGATATCTCCAATGCTATTCACAGCGTGTTTACAGGTTGTATTCAGAGACCTGGATTGGGAGGAATTGGGGATAAGAGTTAATGGAGAATACCTTACTAACTTGCGATTCGCTGATGATATTGCCTTGCTTAGTAGCTCAGGGGACCAATTGCAATGCATGCTCACTGACCTGGAGAGACAAAGCAGAAAGGTGGGTCTAACAATTAATCTGCAGAAAACAAGAGTAATGTTTAACAATCTCGGAAGAGAACAGCAGTTTACGATAGGTAGCGAGGCACTGGAAGTGGTAAGGGAATACATCTACTTAGGACAGGTAGTAACTGCGTATCCGGATCATCAGACTGAAATAATCAGAAGAATAAGAATGGGCCGGGGTGTGTTTGGCAGGCATTCTCAGAACATGAACAGCAGGTTGCCATTATCTATGAAGAGAAAAGGGCATAACAGCTGTGTCTTACCAGTACTCACGTACGGAGCAGAAACCTGGAGACTTACGAAAAGGGTTCTACTTAAATTGAGGACGACGCAAAGAGCTATGGAAAGAAGAATGATAGGTGTAACGTTAAGGGGTAAGAAAAGAGCAGATTGGGTGAGGGAACAAACGCGAGTTAATGACATCTTAGTTGAAATCAAGAAAAACAACTGGGGGCATGGGCAGGACATGCAATGAGGAGGAAAGATAACCGATGGTCATTAAGGGTTACGGACTGGATTCCAAGGGAAGGGAAGCGTAGCAGGGGGCGGCAGAAAGTTAGGTGGGCGGAGAAGATTAAGAAGTTTGCAGGGAAAACATGGCCACAATTAGTACATGACCGGGGTAGTTGGAGAAGTATGGGAGAGGCCTTTGCCTTGCAGTGGGCATGACCAGGCTGATGATGATGATGATGAGTTCTGCCGCTGCCATGCTCGCCCAGTGTCTGGTAGCAAATCAGCTGCTACAAGGTTCTATATGTATATATATATATATATATATATATATATATATATCATCAGCCTGGCTACGCCCACTGCAGGGCAAAGGCCTCTCGCATACTTCTCCAACAACCCCGGTCAAGTACTCGGTTATCTTCCCTGCTCATTACGTGTCCTGCGCATGCCCCCCCCCCCCCCATTTCGTTTTCTTGATTTCAACTAAGATGTCATTAACTCGCGTTTCTTCCCCCACCCAATCTGCTCTTTTCTTATCCCTTAAGGTTCAACAAATCATTCTTCGTTCCATAGCTCGTTGCGTCGTCCTCAATTTAAGTAGAACCCTTTTCGTAAGCCTCCAGGTTTCTGCCGCGTACTCGAGTACTGACTGGTAAGACACAGCTATTATACGCTTTTCTCGTGAGGGATAATGGCAACCTGCTGTTTATGATCTGAGAACGCCTGCCAAACGCACCCCTGCCCATTCTTATTCTTCTGATTATTTCCGTCTCATGAACCAGATCCGCCGTCACTACCTGCACTAAGCAGATGTATTCCCTTACCACTTCCGATGCCTCGCGACCTATTGTAAATTGCTGTTCTCTTCCGAGACTGTTAAACATTATTTTAGTTTTCAGCAGATTAATTTTTAGACCGACTCTTCTGCTTTGCCTCTCCAGGTCAGTGAGCATGCATTGCAATTGGTCCCCTGAGTTACTAAGCAACGCAATATCATCAGGGAATCGCAAGTTACTAAGGTATTCTCCATTAACTTTTATCCCCAATTCTTCCCAATCCAGGTCTCTGAATACCTCCTGTAAACACGCTGGGAATATCATTGGAGAGATCATATCTTCCTGCCTGAGGCCTTTGTTTATTGGGATTTTGTTTGCTTTCTTTATGGAGGACTACGGTGGCTGTGGAACCGCTATAGTTATCTTTCAGTATTTTTACATATGGCTCGTCTACACCCTGATTCCGTAATGCCTCCATGACTGCTGAGGTTTCGACAGAATCAAAGGCTTTCTCGTAATCAATGAAAGCTATATATAAGGGTTGGTTATATTCCGCACATTTCTCTATCACCTGATTGATAGTGTGAATATGGACTATTGTTGAGTAGCCTTTACGCAATCCTGCCTGGTCCTTTGCTTGACAGAAGTCTAAGGTGTACATGATTCTATTTGCGATTACCTTAGTAAAAGTTTGTAGGCAACTAACAGTAAGCTGATCGGTCTATAATTTTTCGTCTTTGGAGTCCCATTTCTTATGGATCAGAATTATGTTAGCGTTCTTCCAAGATTCCGGTACGCTCGAGGTCATGAGGCATTGCGTATAGAAGGTGGCCAGTTTCTCTAGAACAATCTGCCTACCATCCTTCAACAAATCTGCTGTTACCTGATCTTCCCCAGCTGTCTTCCCTCTTTGCATAGCTCCCAAGGCTTTCTTTACTTCTTCTGGCGTTACCTGTGGGATTTCGAATTCCTCTAGACTATTCTCGCTTCCATTATCGTCGTGGGTGCCACCGGTACTGTATAAATCTCTATAGAACTCCTCAGCCACTTCAACTATCTCATCCATATTAGTAATGATATTGCCGGCTTTGTCAGTTAACGCATACATCTGATTCTTGCCAATTCCTAGTTTCTTCTTCACTGCTTTTAGGCTTCCTCCGTTCCTGAGAGCATGTTCAATTCTATCCATATTATAATTCCTTATGTCAGCTGTCTTACGCTTGTTGATTAACTTCGAAAGTTCTGCCAGTTCTATTCTAGCTGTAGGCTTAGAGGCTTTCATACATTGGCGTTTCTTGATCAGATCTTTCGTCTCCTGCGATAGCTACTGGTATCCTGTCTAACGGAGTTACCACCGACTTGTATTGCACACTCCTTAATGATGCCCATAAGATGGTTGTTCATTGCTTCCTCATTAAGGTCCTGTTCCTGAGTTAAAGCCGATTCTGTAGCTTGATCCAGAATTCCTCTATTTTCCCTCTTACCGCTAACTCATTGATCGGCTTCTTATGTACCAGTTTCTTCCGTTCCCTCCTCAAGTCTATACTAATTCGAGTTCTTACCATCCTATAATCACTGCAGCGTACCTTGCCGAGCACGTCCACATGTTGTATGATGACAGGGTTAGCGCAGAGTATGAGGTCTATTTTACTTCTAGTCTCGCCATTTGGGCTCCTCCACGTCCCCTTTCGGCCATCTCGCTTGCGGGAGAAGGTATTCGTTATCCGTATATTATTCCGTTCTGCAAACCCTACTAATAACGATCCTCTACTATTTGTAGAACAAGACAATCTGTTCATTGTCTTAAATAAATCAATAAAGAAAGAAAGAAAGAAAGAACCTATGCCACATAGCCTCACTGACTTGTCTGCAGCCTGCTTCTTGCCTACCCTGGCATTGAAGTCGCCCATGAGTACAGTGTATTTTGTTTTGACTTTACCCATCGCCGATTCCACGTCTTCATACAAGTTTTCGACTTCCTGATCATGACTGGATGTAGGGGCGTAGACCTGTACGACCTTCAATTCGTACCTCTTATTAGGTTTCACAACAATACCTGCCGCCCTCCAGTTAGTACTATAGAATTCCTGTATGTTACCAGCTTTATCCTTATTAATCAGGAATCCGACTTCTAGTTTGCATTGCTTCAACACTAAGGTCCTCTTCCTGAGTTAAAGCCGAACACATGTTCTGTAGCTTGATCTGCTATTCCTCTATTTTCCCTCTTACCGCTAACTCATTGATCGGCTTCTTATGTACCAGTTTCTTCCGTTCCCTCCTCAGGACTAGGCTAATGCGAGTTCTTACCATCCTATGGTCACTGCAGTGCTCCTTGTTGAGCACGTCCAAATCTTGTATGATGCCAGGGTTAGCGCAGAGTATGAGGTCTATTTCATTTCTAGTCTCGCCATTCGTGCTCCTCCACGTCCACTTTCGCCTATCCCGCTTGCAGAAGAAGGTATTCATTGTCCGCATATTACTCTGTTCCGCAAACTGTACTAATAACTCTCCTCAGCTATTCCTATTGCCTATGCCATATTCCCCCACTGATTTGTCTCCAGTCTGCTTCTTGCCTGCCTTGGAACTGAAGTCGCCCATCAGTATAGTGTATTTTGTTTTCACTCTACCCATCGTCGATTCCACGTCTTCATAGAGCTTTCAAGTTCCTGGTCATCATGACTGGATGTAGGGGCGTAGACCGGTACAACCTTCATTTTGTACCTCTTATTTAGTTTCACAACAAGACGTGCCACGCTCTCGTTAATGTTATAGAATTTCTGTATGTTACCAGCTATATTCTTATATATCAGGAATCCAACTCCTAGTTCTCGTCTCTCCGCTAAGCCCCGGTAGCACAGGACGTGCGCGCTTTTTAGCGCTGTATATGTTTCTTTGTCCTCCTAACTTCACTGAGCCCTATTATATAACATTTACTGCCCTCTAATTCCTCCAATAGCACTGCTAGACTCGCCTGACTAGATAACATGCTGGCGTTAAACGTGGCCAGGTTCATATTCCGATGGCGTCCTGTCCATATATATATATATATATATATATATATATATATATATATATATATATATATATATATATATATATATATATATATATATATATATATATATGGTAAAACCTCATTTTGGTCCTCCGGAAGGCACGTCAGCACGTAGCGGGCCCCTCCCACTTAGGCACAGAAAGGCCGAGCCTCTCCGCTGCGTCGCGGGCCCGGTGGACAGCCCATAGGTGTGCTTGAGTAACTGAAGTGGTCTGGGAGACCCCTGTGGTCTGCCTAGTTTCCTATGTGGCGGTGGATATCGTCTCCGACCCTTGTAAAAATCTTTGGTAAGTTCGTCATATGAGCAGGGAGGATCCCGATTGTCCTTAACCCCTGCGCCGCTCCACCCAGTAGCTACGCGGTCGACGACTCCTCGCGCAGCTCTGGGGGGTCGACTCCTTTAGGTTTGGCGGGGCGCACTCGATATGCCCTCTGTGTGGGGAACCAGATAATCTTGTGCGGCTTGATATCCTTGTCCGACAGAAACCACAGGACCTGCTCCTAAACGGTGCGCTTGGCGAATGCTCGGACAGCCGTCCTCGAGTCGCTGTAGATCGGGGTCCTTCTGTCGTCCAGCAAGGTCAGGACTATAGCCACCTGCTCCGCCACCTCGGCCGATTTCATTCGAACTTTTGTAGAGATCGGGATTTTACCATTGTGATCGATGCTCACCGCTATGAATGCCTTACCGTCGGTGTACCGGGCAGCATCGATAAAACAGCAATCCCGTGCGCGTTCCCGAGCCTCGACCTGGAGAGCCTCGGCCCTAGTTCGTGTCCGGCCCCTCTTATGTTCGGGATGAACGTTGCGTGGAAATGGAGCAACGACGATGCGCTTGCACTGTTGCCGAGGGGGACCGTAAAAGCGAGACTCGATTTCCGCCGGAGGAACCCCCAGCTCCTGCAGGTTGCTACTGCCCACTTGGGTGGTGGACAGACAGCCTAGCGTATTAGGCCCTCTCCTGCGCTACCGCAATCTCTTGCAACGTCTTGTGCATGCAGAGATGCATCAGTCCCTTCGAGCTTGTGCACATGGGGAGCCCGAGGGCTCTCTTGACAGTCTTCCTGATCAACGTGTTCAGCTTGACCCTCTCCGACCTTTCCCAATTGTGCATGACCGCCACGTAGGTAAAATGACACATCACAAAGGCGCCCACCAGTGTCGCGAGATCGTATTCTCCAAGACCCTGCTGCCAGTTGGCAACTCTCCGTATGAGTCTGATGGCAATATCCGTTTTCTTGTGTAGTTTAGACACCGTCAGGTTATTGGAACCGTTTGATTCGACCGCCATACCCAGGACCCGGAGGTGGTCTACCCTGGGGATGACACCGCCCTCACTTCTCCGTAGAGGGATGTCGACGTCCTCTACCGGCTTCCAACCCTTCGGTCTGGGCCCCCTTCGTCTGGGCCTGTAAAGGACAAGTTCTGGTTTCCGCGGATAACACCGAAGACCGGCCGGCTTGAGGTATTCTTCCCTGATCTCGATGGTGTCCTGCAACGCGGCCTCCAGCCGTCCCTCACTGCCTCTGGTACACCAAATGGTGACGTCGTCTGTATATATTGTGTGATTAATGCCGTCGACTTGCCTAGAGTCTCCTCGACAGACTGATCATGACAAAGTTTAAGAGGGTTAGGAATGTGACAGACCCCTGTGGCGTCCCTCTGCAACCCTGCCGAAACGAGTCCGAAATGAAGTTTCCAGCCTTGAGAGTCGCCTCTTTGTCCGCAAAGAACAATCTCATGTAGTCATGGGAGTGCTTGCCCAACCCGATAAGAAAATTGATCAGCTGACAGGCGAAAAGAAAGCAAAAGTAAACGGTTCGCGGTACATGGGGGAGGGCGTAAAGAGAGCGGAGTAAAGTTCCTTAAACTTCGTAAAGTAGCGACGCTCTCCTCCTCCACCTTCACTCTTCCTCGTTTCTCCTCTCTTTCACACTCCCTCTTTGACGATGGCGCCGCCTACACAACTCGAGCGTAACAACGGCCCCAACATGTGCTCCTCGCCACTCCTAGGCGCTTCTCAAGCGAAAATGGCGCTGAAGCATGGTGCGACGGCTCGCGTGATGCTATAAGGCCAATAGCGACGCGGCGTCTGCCTCTGCCAGAGCGTGCAAGGAGAAGGCGGCATTCTTCAAAGCGTGGCGCTACATTACGAAGCTTAAGGGGTTTTTAAAGCGGAGCGGTTCGGCATAAAACAAAAAAAAGATAAAAAACGGCGCTAGGGTGAGGAGGCGCAGCGCGGTTGCGGTTTCTGTTGCCATGACAATGTAAACAATCGTGTGCGCCGCCTTATTGCTAATGTATCGCCCTCCTGCTACAGCCGTAACTGAAGGGGACCTTGGCGCTAGCGTCAAAAGAGCGTGTCCATTAAAACAGCCAGTGGCAGCCTTGCGGAAGTTCCCCCCTGGGACTAGGCGTCCAAACAGCGGGGGCGGCACCGCTCGCGTTATTCTCGATGTGGTAATGACCTAAAGCAGCTAGTTGCGATGACTTGCGGAGGCGTCGAATCCGTCGTCGCCCTGTTTACTACAAGCGACGCTACGCCGCCGATACATGATATTCACAAGATAAGAAGAGGAACGAACAGGCGGTTGACCCTTTGATGTAAATAAACAAAACGACGCGGGAATTAGCACGTGGGCAGTTCACCGTGTGTTTTTCCTACGCTCAGCCTCGGCATCGGCACGACAAAAAACAGATCTTTCGCCGACGATGTCGCAAGCGAATGACGTTATTAAAACCGCTTTATATTGCCTCTGGCGGTGTCCTGCTCAAGTACCATCATTGCAACTTTGTCGTTAAAACAGCTGATTAAATGATAAGTACCCGTCTTAGATAATTACGGAATGGATAGTGACGGGTACTCGACTGTAGAGTGTCCAACGTGCGTGCTGAAAGAACAAACCGTGGAGAAAGTGTGATTGCATCGGTTAAATGGGATTTATATTAAATGTTCAACCTTTTTTTTTCATTATATATATATATATATATATATATATATATATATTCGCAGGCGAGAACTCACATGTTATTTGTGCGAGTGGTGAACACCTTGTTCCTCTTCTCTTTCTCCTTCTTTTGAGACATAAAACTCCATTATGTATATAGAAGCATACTAAAGGGAAATGAATTTGTTCTGTAACAATGAATTGCCCTTCCAAAAAACCAACGAAGCCGCCTTTACCATGAAAGGAGGCTTGCTAAGCCAGAAAAGACGAAAATACTAAAGACACTTGGCAGCACGCCTTGAAGTTGCCGCAACTGCCAGACGTGACGCCATGGATGCTGCCGTCTTCTGCTCCAGCCTTTTAAATTTTTTATTGACAGAGATGCATTAGGGCGTACTTTAAAACAGCCAAAAAAGCAAACTAAGCATGTACGAAGTTTTTATTGAGGCAGAATGAGCCTAGTACGAAAATATATTTTAAAATGCGTAACCTCGAAGTGACGCACCGACAATGGTGTCGGCGCGAAATGAAAAGAATGGAACTTTGACCTTCACTTTATCTTCTAACAATCAACCTATTACCTGAAAATTAACGAAAACTAGGCTCTTTATTGAATGCTTCAGTAGTCTCAAGGGATTCGGTGCTTATATTAAGTGTCTCTTTTGGCTACGAACTACGTACGGTTGGAAACCAAATAATATCTGCATAACAGCATTTGCGCTGGCGTGATATGCATTACATGCAACGCATTTCTCGTAACTGTGAGCTACATACCACGAGAATGAAACTGTAGACAATATATTATATTACTGGCCCTTAATGCCAGCGAAGAATGGTAGATGTTGACTACCACTCGCCTCAACAGCTAGCTGTTGTCAGAGAGCGGCGGAAGGACTCCAAATGTATATAGTTCGCTGGTCATCCAGGTTATTCAGGTAAAGCGAATAACTTACTTTGTCGCTTTCGTTCATTTACGTGGTCGACGGTGATCTGTGGTCGGTTGTTGGCCACCTATAGTCGATGGCTGGGTGGTTGGAACTGCAACACAACGGTGTCGAAGGAAAGATCTTGTGCTCTTGCGCAACCGAGTTGGATGAAGGGGCGTAGTGGAGGGGGGTGGACTAAATAAAGGAAGTAGTTGCTGGAAGTACTTGCGGAAGTGCCTGCTCAGCTGTAGTTTCGCCAGTGCATACAGGCCTCGGGGCTGAATTCGTGGGGCTTTTGTTCGAAAGAGCTGTTTGTCATTGCCAGGTCGCTTTTGCAAATATTATGTCCGTATTATTAAATATTATTACTAGAAGATCTACTGCAAGGAAACCCTTGTGAATAGCGGATCTCTTCTTTATTCTTGACTACGTTTATTTTTCTCTTTTGTTCGATTATCACATTGCAGTATGTAATACTTAAAATAAAAATAAGGGGCCCAATGCACAAACATTTTTGTTCAATAGGACGCCTTGCCATTGGCTGGTCACCTTCGTTAATAATACGTCGAACATCACCATTGACTGAAACTTGCGTTTCAATTCTAGAGCAAGGCTCTTTTGGGAGCGAAGTGTTTAAAGCTGCGTCTGACGTTTGTCGCCTTCAAAATACGGCAGAATGGCGGATGGATAAGGAGAATGCTCTTCCACTACCGCATTCTGCGAAGTTCCGCGCTACCTTCAGAGCACGTTAGGTATAATGCGTACAAAGTTGCTGGTCATACACCCATCCCATCCGGTGATCAAATGTGTTAGGTGGGGTTCTGCGTAAGCAAGTGGGAGAATGCTGGAGCCGCAGCACATTTCGACGGCAGTGAGCGCTGTAGCGGTTGAAGTCTTGCTATGCATTGAAAGAGGCTTTAAAAAGTGCTCTCTAAAGCATGTAAGGATGGCAGGATAAAGTTACTACGGACTGCGTGTCCAATGGCCCGATGCGTGTGGCTGTCCGGCAGCTATGAGGTGCTTCCTGTCATCTTAGCATGTGAAATGTACGCAAGTGGCGAAAAAGATTTTCACGACCGGAAATACACTACTGCAGACAAAAAAAAAATAACATAAAGGAAAAAAGACGGTGGCTCTCCCATAAAATGGCTACTGGCAAAGCAGACTGTTTGGAGTAATTAGGCGACTACTCATAGCCGCCTCACAATCATCACAATCAAATCATCAAAGGCACTGTATTTGCCTTTAAACGTCGCTATAAGAAATGCCAAATAAAACTTTTGCGTATAAGATGTTACAGCATGAGTGATGTCGTGAACAAAGTTTAGAAAGAACTCGGAAGCAATATGTTTCGTGACTTGTTTGAGCAGTAACTAGCGTATGTAATGCGTTCCTGCGAAAAGGGTTAGCGTCCAGAGATTGCATTTTCTTACGTTTTGTGTTGTTGCCCCCGATAATCTCGTATTGTTCTCTCAACGATGCCCAGATAACGGCTCTGGCTTTTGGCTTAAAGTCACTTGATGGTCCCCAAGAACGGGAGTTAAAAGCATTTCATGCTCAGAATAACTTCTGAATTGGTATCCAACTCAGGTGCGCAGTGCAGCCATAGTGAATTTTACCACAATGCTGACAAAGTGGCCGACTTCAGGTCGTTTCGGTTCAGGTCTCTGCTACATAATTATTGAATATCTCGGTGCTTCTAAAAACTAATAATTATGCGCTTAACTTCGCCCTACTCTAACCCTTTATATATAACATATTGAACACAAAAAATCACGGCATGTTTCGTTATAAAAGCGAGTCCTCAGCTGCGTTGGCACTGATTAGAATTGAAACGGGTTACTGCACGCATATTCTCCATCACGTTTGCAGAGCACCGTATCTGGACGTAAATTACTACTTGAAATAGACGAAACAGCATCAAAATAGAGGTGGGCAGAAGTGCTCACAACCTGAAATGCTTTTAAAGGTATGGACAAGTACGATGTGTTATACGACGCCATAGCTCACGCTACCAATTTTTAAGTTTTAGAGCGAAGCTCTTAGTCGCCTTATCCTGCGTTGAGTGTCGGCATGCCTTAGCGTCGTACCTCGCAACCGAGAAAAAGAGCGCAGTGAAACATGAAAGGGAACGCGGAGAGCAGCGAGGCATGAAAGCGAGCGCGAGGAGGAATGTGGAGGAGGAGGCTGCAGTAAAAGCATAGGGCAGGAAGTAGAGGAGGGTCGGAACGAAAGGGCCTGCGCATGCGCTGGATTGTCGGTGGCCACAGCGTCCGCAGTCGCTTGGGTGACCTGATCTGCGCTTCTGAGGGGGGGAGGGCAGGGGGACGAGGGGAGAGATACGTTTCTCCTCAGCGTCAGCTGCTGCGGTCAGTTCACGATACCTACGTGTGTCACATGTATCACTGCTCCTGCAAGGGGCGATACCGAACTGCTACGAGTAAGGCTCGAAGTGACCCTTCCTTTGGTGTTGTCGCTGACACTAGTGGCACTATTTCCACTCAACGAAAGACCGCTCTCATCGTTGATGGAACAAAACCGGGAGAAGAAAAGCCCAGTGCAGCGCAAGATGGCTGTGCGGCGACGATGGCTACGATATGGAGCCAGAGCAGCGTGCGTCGTTTGTGTGGAAACAAAGCGCTGTGTGAGCGGAGGTCTGTGGGCTGCTGTGAATCGCGCCGACGCGTTACCCACGCACTGCTTCTCACGATCTCCCGATTAGGGAGGCAGTCGTGCCAGACTTCGCTCCGTTTGCTGTGCGCCGTACAAGACAGATTATCTGCGCCAGCAACGCTACTGTCAGCATTCTCTTCCTAATAAAAACCGTATATCTATATAATCATAATACTAAACATTGACATACGAAATAAAAACACATATAGAGCTGCGCTGAAAGTTCGCATTAGGGAGTATCGTAATCGTCGGTGAATTTTTTATTAGTGGTCCGCAATTGCATAGTGGTATGATAAAATCACTCTATCGGAGAACCGTCAAGAAAGAAACGTCTTGAGTGACAAAGCAAAGGGTATACGATAACGGTCACTCGCGCGTGTTCGCCAACGAAAACTGAATGCGACTTCGAGAGTGGTCAGTTGACCTATGCTGTTCAAAGATCAGTTGCACCTCTGTAGTGGCTCTTGGTAATAGCAAAGAAGTAGCTTGCTCAAGAGAAAAAACAACGAAATGCGGCGATCGAGCGCACATGGAACGGGAATTCTTCGTCTTCTTGCGAGAATAAACGGCAGTGTAAGATGTGCTGCTCTCGGCCCTTCAGGCGCATTGTCCTTCCCCGTGCTTGATGGCTTGTCTACTGTACAAGGAGATCCTTGGACTTTACAGTTGCTTCAGTTATTTACCGTTTCTGATAATTTGTGAGTCACCTTTTCGATTCAACATCTTCGCAATAGCAAAATGCTGCAATATGGACACATTTGCACCAATTACTTGAGTGGATCGGTAGCGGGAAGTAATTGTAGTATCGGTATATTTACGCAAAGCACGCGTTGTCCTTCTCTCGTGTCGAAGATTACCGAATTGAATTAGTTTTTTTTGACAAGTATAAACGCTAAAAAGCAGATGTGCCAGTTGTTGCGGCAGCGATGAACACGCTGATGTGCGCCGCGGGCTCCACCGACACAGGTATACAGTGCACTGCTACACACACGGAATGACCGATGACACGAGATGCAGCATGTATTTAGCTGTTCAGCATGCTTATGCCTGACGTATCTTAACGTGAAACATGCGAAAACCAATGAAATGCTTGGGAGGTACTTCCATAACTATATTGCCGGATGCGTCCAACGTCCCTGGAAATATAGCTAAAAGGTAAACGTCTGATGTACCTTTAGTCACAGCCTTCTGCGAATTCGGCCCAAGTTTCTTAATGCATGATATTGCAATTTGCTTTCTTAATGCTTCTTTTCCTTCGTGCAATGTTATCAATGTTAGAAACGATTGATTTAGCGTGATCTGGTGTATCTTGGCTTATAATAGAAGTAATGGGATCTCATGAATGAGTCTGATCCTTACAGTTACTTCAATATAAATTTATCTTTAAAAATGCGACGGTTTTCATTGAAATAGGCTGATCGATTATTTATCCAAGTATTTAATCTTTCCAGATGTATTTGGAGCGGGAAGGTGAAAGCTAAACAGCTCTACCTCCCAATGGGTCTGTTGTGTCCTTAGGCAAACACCAATTGCGAACACCAGAAAATGGCACTCGACTCCGCGCATCCGCGGTAGTGATGGAACCGGCCGTGCAGGGGAAGGAAAAGAAGGAGAGCCAGAAAGCTCGCCTTCACACCTATAGCGTTCGCCGCAAGCGTTTCTTGCTAAATATCATACTTGCTTAAGCTGAAGTCGCCGGGAAGCGGAAACTGTAACATACGAAGCTTGGAGTTGCGTAGCTATATCTTCGTATGTAAAACAAAAAAAAACTCCGTGTTGTAACTGATTTGTGTTGAGATGGTGCTATAGGGAGGCTACGTATGGTGAAGACTCTTGAAGAGCAGCATGCATTCGAGGTGCGGAGAAAGAGTGTGGTTAACTGTATTTCTCTCCGCTATGATCCACTCTTTGTAGGTGAACGAAGTAGTGGCGCAAGCCAAGTCGCAAGGCGGTGAAACGTCTTATGCTAGTAATTAGGTAAAGTGCATATTAATGTTGCCACGTGAATAATTTGAAGCCACTTCGCAGTGGGTAATCATTCTAGTAAGTCGTTTACAGTTTCGCTGTCCAACTAATTTCACAGCATATACTGGACACCACTTTTTAAATTTTATCCGAGAAAGAAATAGCATCGCAAGGCACAAAAAGTAGAAGTAAATAAATAACCATATAAAAATAATTAACAGATAAGGGGTGAATTTTCTGGGACCTATCAAACTTAAGACACATAATATCAATTGTGCAAATGCCTAACGCATTGTGTTGAAATTGCGCGCAACATAACCAATACGATGCATGTTTATACATATCGGAAGGAGGAAAAAGCATCGGCAGTCTAATGCCGCTGTGCCACAAGTTTCTAACGACACACCATATACCAGAATGCGATGTCTCGTGTGGTCGGACATATCTTAAACCACATTTTCTATTGTCGCTTAAATAAAAACGGAAATAGAAAAGAAAGGAGCGGGGACGGGAAAAATGACCACATCGCGCAAGGATCGCTTTTGTGTACTTCGCATGGCATTATTCCCAGACACACTGGCAAGTCCAGCCGGCATGAATAATGTAGCGTTGACACAAGCCGTTCGCGAAGACAAACAAGGAATACGATTCCACGGGAGAAACAAACAACGAAAACTAAACGTACCGGACGCGTCCGATATTAAGCAAGGACATGGAAGCCGAAAGAACGATGCATCAGCAAACCACTCGTGAGGGTGGGTGAAGCTAACATGAAGCTAGCCTCGGGTGTGCTAGGACTAGACGCAACGCGTCGACAGGGAAAAGGACTGCAGCAGCAGAAACCATGGATAACCGTACGCGCCAATAAGCATTGACAGGCCATTTAGGGAGTCGCCCACCATACGGCGTGCCTCATTATCAAATCGTGGTTTTGGCACGTAAAACGCACTAATTTAATTAATTAATTTAAGCATTGGACACGATCTTCATTCTTATGGGCATTTTCGGCGGGCCTATACGATTGCTTCTCGCTGTCTGTTTGTACTGCAGAGTGATCGGGCTTTGTTTTCCGTGGTGGCAGTTTCACCAATAGTAAAAAGTTTGCGATATCCTATAGCAGCGATGAGGTCCGAATCACTCGGGTTTTGCTGTCGCCCTCTCATTTGCTGGGTAAAATGCCCTAACAGACGTCCTTCGAAACATAAATAAATAAGACCATCACGTGTTGTCATTTCTTCTTATGTGGACAGTAGTACCCGGTTGTACACGGCCGAGATTTATTCATTTCGAACGCGGAATTGCCTAACTCAGAGCACGACGTTGACACCATAGCTTGCGCAAGTATGCATGCAACCCAGTCATGTCATACTCAGCGCATATTTATATCACATCACTATATTTTGTGATTGATCACCTCTCGGCTTGCTTGAATTTGACGGATTTTTTTACGTAACGAAGCTGCGCAATGCGCCCCAATGCTTGCTTTCCCCGGACAAAATCTGACAAACCGAAGTGCAAGAAGTGATACGTGCATACGAAGAGTGAAAAACTCTTCGTAAAGTGAAAAGCCTCTCCACGTTAGTCGTTCCTTTGAATTGAAACGGAGAGAGAGAAAAAAGACAGCATCTCGTTTTGGTCCCTCGATGCCGGTTCTGGTGATAAAATGTACCAGCAAAAAAGGCGTAGAAATTCAAGGATCCCTCCCCCCCCCCCCACACACACACACAAAAAGAGGGTTTGTTGCTGTTTGCAGGTACACCAATGTACGCATTCTTGTATGTGGTGTTTTCACAGTGGTATCCACGTGTATGGGTTTCCTGCATGCACAATCGCAAAAAGTCGGCGTCTAACGGACATCGATCGCCATGGGCGCTTGGTTTATTGTTTACTCCGGTCAACGCATTGGGGATTTGAAGTTCGAAAACGGCGGCTTTACTGGTATATTTTGCTGGTCACCAATACAGTTTTCGTCTACGTGCACGAGGAATGGTGTCCTTAAAAATTACGTGGACATCTCATAACGCTCTGGGAGTAATGAAGCACCTATGATAGACCACGTATTAGAGCGCTCGCTTGAAATGATGTGCGAGCTGTCTTGTTGGTAACTGATGGTCGAAGATGGGCAGTTGCACATGGAAACGACAAGGAAATATGAGCCGGAAGAGTGCTCTTAACTTCCAACAAGGTTTAACGAAAGGTGATGCAATATATACATAGGCCAAGCAGCATGCGCACGCTCAGACACTACCAGGCTACCAAAAAGCCGAATGAACACAATCCTGTGATCAGATAAAGTAATGGAGGCAAAAAATTAAAATACTATGAAGCTGAGAAAAGTACGCGTGTGTTTAGAAGTGGCCGCCGCCAGAGACTCACCGCCAGCCACGGTTCGAAAGTGTAAGCAGTGTAGGCTCATTATCAGACAGTTCGAGTGAAGGCGAACTTGCGCGCTAGCCCCTTGCCATGGCAATTTTCGCGGCCTCAATAATTTCCGTGGTGACCTTCGCGCTGCTTCTACAAATCAGAACGCACTGATCAAAGGCGCACGCCCACAGTTTCTGCATTTGCATAGTTCGCACTACACAGGTTTTCCCCACAGCCTTATGGTTACTGCGTGTCCGCATACCGGTTGGCCTGAGTTTATGTAGCATCGCCTTCATTTAAACCTCGTTTCACGCTCAGTGCTTCCTCCTGTCTCGTTTCCCGGTTCGTTTCCCCTATGCGCTGCTTATCTTCGATCAGCTAATGGATGAACCTAGATTAGTTTTGGCAGCCGCTTTACCTCCACGAGCATACTAGACTCCTGGTACAGGATATGCATTTCACTTTGTTAGTATTTTGCGCCTCGGCTGCATCATAATGCGGTCGTTTCGGCCGCACTCCAATAATCCACTTCTTGCTGAGCAGCAGAACTCCACGAACTTGAGGCACAGCGGCCGGTGTCGCCCACTAGAATGGGTGCTGGGAGTGGTGTCGAAGCTAATCCCACGTGATCACAGGCGCCAGACACATCAGCGGTCTGCATCGCAACAACCGGGAAATTCAACCGACCTTCATTGGATCAATCACTGAATTGGAAAAGACGATCAGTTTACAGCCTAATAACCACGAGAAAGTAGTGTCCCGGTCGACGTCTTCCACAAAGGGGCACCGACTGCGTGGAAGCTTGCTTCTTATAAACTAACGACATATTGTAGGGCGAAGACACAATTATAAAGGACACACACACACACACACACACACACACACACACACACACACACACACACACACACACACACACACACACACACACACACACACACACACACACACACACACACACGTCACAGGTTCTTCTTTGTAATCGTGCCTTCGCGCTACAATACGGCGTTAAGCAAACACCAACTAGCAAAACGACAACTCCTTCTGCATTCTAATAAACAGCCTGTTCGCGTTACTTCAATGCTTCTGTAAATGGTGGGTTCGTATGCACGACGTTTTATTGAATTGTCTAATCAAACGCTTCTTTCGTTGGCCGGATGTTTCCTTCATGGTCTCATGTTTTTGGCGCTGTTAGCAAACTTATTTCGTAAAACGACTTTTCATAAAAGCGGACATCCATGTTACGTAAAGCAAACTTGTTTGATGAACTTACAAGTCAAAGGATGCCCTTGCTTAAAGAAAATCAAACGCAAGTGCTCCTATTTTAAAAGCCGCAGCCGCATATTTGTCGAATCTGCATCCAATCCATGTCTTTAACAGCAAGCCTAATGGTGGGTTCAGTTCAAACCGAACAGATGATCCCCCCCGAACGTGTACGCTAGCCAGTAATCCAGCGCAACTAATTGCCACCCACATGCACTGCTGTACTTTCGTCTGAGAAGAATTTCAGACGATTCTTCGGAGATACTTGAGTGAGGTTAGTAAATATTGCTCGTGTAGTGCTAGCATTGTTGTGAGGTTTTCGCTGCATGTATTGTATCACGTGTGATCCTGCTTGTTTTGGTAGGAGCCACAATAATTATTTATAACACCGGAGAAGAAAATTTGGAACATAGTGGATTCAGATTTCTCAAGGCGATCAGCACCTTTCAATAGGACACGGCCAAGACAGATCAATAGCTTCCTCAAAGGCATCATAGCGACGGTAGCCCTTCCTCGGTCAAGCGCCCTTGCACTGAAGGTTCTGCTCCGAGAAAGAAGCTGTTACAACGGTAAATATGAGTACCGACTTGAACTTTTTTACAATAACGGTATAAAAAGGTAAAACGGAAAGTAATAAAATCGAAGTGAGCATTTTATGCGGGCGCTCAGCTTACACAAAACGTTTGTGTCTAACGTTCTTAGTGTCTTGAGGCCCCACTGAAATTTTGAAGTTTGTAGGAATGCTGCAAAATGTCAGGAAAATTCCCACGATTGCTTAAAGAGCAGGCGGCAATTCTGCTGCAGTTTACCGAGCAGCACACGCACTAGGTGAGAGCTTTTACACAGCTCTCTCCACGTATGAGTGCTGGTAGAAAAAAAAAAAAAAGCTGTGGGACGAGATCACGGGGGTTCTTATGAACAGCGGCCAGCGATGAAAACCACCAGCCGCTGGCGCAATCACTGGGCCAAAATGGCCCATAGAGCGAAGAAGGACGCTGCTGGAACGGCGAGCGGAACAAGGTAAGCTTTATAATAATCCTGACAGTAACGTCGTTTCATGTTGGTATTGTTCACGTGTTTGCCGAACTATGGGAGGTGGGAAAGTAGGCGGCATCGAGGGCCGCGTCCTCGACGTCCTTGGGTGGACGGGAGGTGTCCCTGTCTCCTCGACCCAGTTCTTTTCCGATAGCGAAGTGCGTAGAATTGGATGTAAGAAGCAATGTTTGTGTGACCTGTGACCTCATAAAGTGTATACGTTTGTATAGTGGATTGTAACACGATTGCAAAATGTTTTGATCTTATTTGCTTCTTTTGTGTATCATGCTAAAGACTATGTACCCTGAGTAGTAACTTGTGTAAATGATGTTCATTGCAGACAGTGCTCACAATGTTTAAACACTGTTGTAACTGTAGGAAACAAGCTCGGGGGAAGCAGCAGGTCCCAGCGCTTCCCTCACCGAGTACCAGCAACAAGCGTTTTTCCGGTGTCGGGACCTGCTGCTGTAGCCCGACCGAGTGGTATTGCACGTAAGGCAGTTAACTATTGTAATAGCATTGTTTGTGGTTACTTTATGATCTTGTTATGAGGTATTCGACTGTGCATGTGTTCTCAGCTTCGTGTCTTGAATAAGTTGCTGCACTTAAGGCGCCAATACACTTCGACGTGACCCGGCGCGCGCGCGCGCGGTGGTTGCGCTACGTCACGCCAGGTCGGCTACGCCGCGTCAGGCGTAGATCCGTCCCCCTACACTACAACGCCGCGCACCTGCTGCAGCTGGAGTAGCGCATGCGCAGAACACCACGCCGCTCCGTGCCGCCTGTCGTGGAACATCGAAACAAATCTTTTCGCGCGCTTTCTCTGTCGGTAGCGATTGCCTCCGCGGACCGGACTGTTGCTCGGCGATGGCACGCACGCAGGCACATTCCGCAAGACGAAACATTAAGCAGGAGACACAAGGTACGATTCGGCGTCCGATCCGACTTGCGGCATACGACGATTCGGGGCACACGGTGCGTGCATCCGAAATATTGAGCGGCGCGTAAGCTCCGCCCAGATCCAGCCCCCCAGCTCGACTTCATAGCCACGTCGAGAAACGCAATATAAACAACTCTGCACAACACTGCTTCGCTTTACACGAACACTGTCAATAAAATCATGCCCCTGCAAGTGACAGAACACTTCACGACGGCGCATTGTCCACTGACGACTCCGCTAACAGCCAGCGATAGGGCCGGTAGGCCTAGCTAGGCAGACGACGCTTACGATCCAACCCGAGCTCGTCGAAGAGCGCTTATGTTTGCCAAAACAATTAACATTGTACACTTAGGTAGCGCGTAATTAAATACAATTGGTTTACTCGACGCAGTCGTTCCGAAGGGCAAACGTGCAAGCGAAGCGAACAGCGTCGCTCAGACGGTCGGTGTGGGATGCTGCCCGCGAACCCCCCTCCCTGTCGCACTCCCAACAGATCCTCTGGAGACGCCTCCAGACCCGCTCTCTCCCATCCCCTCAGCTGCTATCCCACTACTGCGGCATCTCCCCTACATGCTCCCTATGCGGAGACCCTCATGCCACACTCTCCCACATCCTCTTTGGCTGCCCTGCCGATCCTCCCCCGCAGGGACAGCCCGCCATCTCGAGCTGGGAGGACTGGGAGGTCCTGCTCTCGTCTACGGACCCGACATCGCAGCTTACTGCGGTGGCTCGGGCTGCCGACGTCATGAACAAAAGGAGCATGAACGTCTCAACGTAGTGCGGGACCGTGCGGTGGTCCAGGGACCCAGATGAGTCCAAACTCACTTGCTATCAATAAAGTTTTTCTGTCTGTCTGTGTCTGCCCGCGAAATACTCTCGCGTCGCGGCTCCCGATCTCGCCAGTAGCTTAGTGCTAGTGTACTAGGCGCTGCTTTGCATAACAGGCACACGTTCGAGATAATTTCACTGAACTGGTAACTATTTCTTGTCGGAAACAAACTGCAGCAGGCAAGGAAAAAAAACACTGCGAAAAACCGGCCAGCCAGCGCCGCCTCCGTGGAGGGAACGTCGGAGAACGTCACATGCCAGCCGCGCTGTCATTGGCTGTGGCCTGACGACGGTGCGGTCGCCGGTCGCGTCGGACGATGAAAATCTGCCCGGTTTGCCACACGCCGGACGTCCGATCCGGCGCTTCGGCACGGCAAAACAACTCGATTCCGGCTGTCGTTCCGGCTCGTCGGACGCCGGATCGGACACCGAATCGGACCGTGTGTTTCCCGCTTTAACAGGACTCTCTTTCTACATAACACAGACACGTAGCCGCTGCCAGTCCTTTTCGTCGCTTCAAAAGCTTTCAATTCAAGAGTATGGCGGTCCCTCAGCCGTTTCCATAGTTTCAGGCACTCTTCGACTGAAACCGGGAAAACAAGACAAACCAACAGGCGCTGAGTGCATAGCATGTCCGGAGACGTATACACACACGTGCGTAGTAGCATTGACGCTCGTGTTGAGAGGCCGGAGTACATGCGTATCTGCTCCCACGCGTTGTTTTCCCGCTCCGCATCCCAGTAGTCCATTCTTTTGGTGTCGTAGAGACAAGGATGTTGCTGGACGGCCTCCAGGAACCTTTCGATTTCGGAGCCGCATGGGTCGGGCACGCTTTCTTGCGAAGAGGCCACCTCATTCTGGCTCAGCCTGCCGAGTAGCGAGTCTCTACCTCGACGAGAGAGGGCGCTAGGCGCTAACTTGCTCGGCGCGGTCGGCGCGAAATGCAGTCGGTGGCATTCGGCGCCGGACGACGTCCGAGCGCGCCGAATGCCGCCGGCCGTGTCGGCGCCAGATGCCGCCGGACTGTAGGGGGTCGTGTTTTCGCCAACGTAACGTCGCCATGACGAGCGCGCGCGCGTTACGTCGGAGTGTATTGGCGCCTTTAGTCATGGAGCAGAAATGCAAGCCTAGAAATAACATCACGTAGCTTCCACTATCGTTTAGCGTAAGCCATAGATACTGGCGGTAAAGTATTATGTTATAATGGAGATTCCTTGAGCTTCTTATAGGTTCTTGCTAATAGCAACTTTCTATGGCATCTTCTTGCACTATAATTACGCAGCTGCATTGTGCAGTAATATTGTAGCCATGCAGCTACAATGACGTTTCGAAGATAACGGTTAGGATAATCAAGCCTTGTCGGTCGGATAAGAGTAAATGAGCAATCTTTGCTTTTGTCCTGGATGAAGGTCCACCAGCTGCTCAGGTGGCCCCCCCAGCAGCCGCTGCGCCTCGAAGGCGCCCCACGGAAAGCCGAAGCGGCAGGAGCTGGAAGACGCCGTCTGCAGGGCGACTGCCGAGCTAGTTTGGCAGGGGCAGTCGTCTCGGACGAGAGCTCAAGAGGCGAGTTTCAGCCTGCAGCTACTTCAACAGAACCAGCAGGTATGTATAGGGGCACAGATGCATTTTCTTGTGGAAGGAATTGAACTGCATACGGCCTCTGCAATAATTGTATCGATCAGTAAACAAAGATAACATTTACATGTAGTGGTGTGTTGATCATTTGTGGTACACATAAGCATAATATATTAACTGGCAATATCTAGGAAATTAGGTGTCGTAAAGAAAGAAGTTGCGTCAAGTTCAAGGAAGTTATGTAAGCTATCCTAATGAAATGGGATGGCACTTTTCTGATGGGCAAAAAATCAATTTTCGGTGTCTTAATACAGACTATCAATAGCATTACTTCAGTAATTGTAAAGCGAGCAAATGCGGATGATTACAACAACATATGAAGACCTTGTTATTGAGCTTATGTAAGTAAATTAAGTTTAATTCTTCTTTTTTTGCAAACAGGACCATAAGGCGCGGATGGCTGGCCTGCGGCAGCGTACGCAAGAAGTGCGCAGCCTGCAAGACATCCAACAGGAGCACCTCTATCAGGAGCGCTGGTCCAAGTAGTCAACTGAACGTCTCCTGCAGCTGCTGCTGGCTGCACATGTTCATGGTGGCGGCCAAGGTCCTCGCCCCTCTCAGCCTCCTCAATATAACTAAATGAAGGTTTGCCAAGGTATTTGCCATCAGATTGGTCATTAACTTAACAAAATTTGCTGTAGTAAGGATGACATGAAGCCCGACCATCGCTGGTTTGCAACAAATAATTGCTTATCTCACCGCATAGCAGATATAGCATGATTTTCCACTTGAATTCATACTGTAGCAATAGGCGTGTCCACATCATTAGGCTCACCTGCAGAAGTGCCAGTAAGACTGGTGGTGCAGGCACTGTGACTGTGGCACTGGAATTTCCGGGCGCCTGATTGTTGTCATATCAGCTTATAAGCGCGAGGCCACACCGCAATTTGTTTACAATTTCGTCCTGTCTGATCGAATGGTGACATTCACTAGTTGAATAGTGGTGGAATTAGGACCTTAATATAACGTTGAAAGCAACCTATGCACATACACACTGTTCACAATATCCTGCCCCCAACGTCCCACCTTTTTGCCGGACTCCCACCTCCAACGTCGCACATTCGCCCCAGCACACGAGGCAACCACGTGGCAAACTGAATCTGATGTCGACGCCATTCCCACGGGAGTCCTCGACAATGGCCCTTTTCATCAATTAGTGGCCTTTTCGGGACGGTCACTCTGTCACGATCGGGAGAGCGGCCTTCGCGGTAGGCGGAGGGCAGTGTTATCGTCTTGATGTGAGCTGTCATTGTTTAGGCGTCACCGTCGGCGCCAGGTCCAGTCGTAGTCCGGACCGGCACTCGTCTCGCCTGTCAGCACTTGGCGCTCCAAAAGCCATGATACAGAACGTGGCTGCTTGTCCATTACCCTCAGGTGACGCTGATTTGGTTGGAGTTGGAGTAAACGACGAAACCTGAATGGCACTCCACAGCTGCACGACTGCCGATGAAGCATGCGTTCTTCTGCGGGATCGCCATGCACAAGAGCGCAGAACGCACTTGCTCAAAGTAAAGGTTTGTTCTCTCTCTCTGCGGTAGTTTTCCTTACGTGGGGAGAAAGAATTGAAGAGCCAGCCCACCCTGTGAAGGTGGTTGACTATATATATATGCATGTGATTTATGCGAAGTAGAAAGAAATACACAATCATATCTTGTCCTTTCTCTATTCTGTTTGTGTTATCCTTATCTGGCCTTGGGGTCGCTGTGGTCACTTGAGGTCGCTGTTCTTGGCATAGAAGTCTCTACAGTGGAAAGAATTCACCGGATTGGCAAAGTAAATCCTGATAGACCAAAGCCTGTGACCTTGAGATTTTATGACTAGAACGAAAAGGATACCGTCCTCAAAAGCTGCGCAAAGCTAAAGGGAACTTCAATCAGGATAAGCAATGACTGTGCGAAGGCAACAGTGCAAAGACGAAAGAAGTTATGGGAAACTGCTGCCTTGGACAGGGAGGCAGGCGCAAAAGTAGTTATTGTGCACGATAAACTTCCGATAAACGATCAGTTAGGATGACGTCAGAGACAAGCGCTACTTGCACTCGGACAAACATGATACTGATAAATGAAGCGAAGTGAGCGCGTTGTATCAACCAAGTCAAATGGATCTGATAGCTTATGCAGCTCATTTCAAACATCAAAAAATAGCTAAGATTGTTCTCGTTTAATGCGCGCAGTATAGTAAATAAGACTACGCATCTTGAGTATTTATTGCTTTTGCATGATCCCCACATAACCACTATAACTGAAACATGGTTATATGAAAATGTAACAAATGATTGCACTGTTTCTTCCATTTACAACACATTCAGAAAAGACGGAGAATCTCGCAGAGGTGGGGTGTTTAAAATAGTAAAACATTCTCTGAATGCATCGTTGATTGATTGTGAAGTACAAGAAACTCTCTGGCGTAAAATAACTCGTGAAAGTACTGTTTTCCTTATCGGAGTTGTATATCGACCACCCTCAAGCTCCCCTGAGTTTCTCCAAAACATGAACAAGTTTTTATATTCTCATGTAAATGGGAACATCAGGTTGGGAATGACTGGAGATTTTAACCTACTACATATAAACTAGAAACATTTTTCATATAGTGGTGTGGAATCAGTAAGCGCCGAAAGTATACTAGACATTATGTTTACCTACGATATGAAACAAATCGTGCTTGAAGATACCAGAATTACTCCGACGTCAATGTCAATACTAAAGGTGGTGTACTATCAAATAAATTAAATGATTAAAATGTATTGGTAGAGGATGGTATATCGGATCACAGGATGATCTGTCGCGATGTGTTTATCCGAGCAACTAGGCCAATGAAGGGCTGTGTGTCAGTAAAAATTAAGGACTATGCTAGGGCTGATGACACTCGGATTCTTATTTTTGGGAGATCCAATTTGATACTATCAAGAGGACCGCGGGTCTAAAAGCAGTAGAAGAATTATGGCATGAATTCAAATGTATTATAATTTATTGCATAGACAAATATGTTCCGTAACGGGTTAAAAAAAACAAAGGAGACAAGTCCTTGGATCACCCGACATATAATTAATATGAAAAGAAATATTCAGAGATGGGTTATATAGAGCAATCCCCAGTGGTCTTGGCCAATCTAAAAACTGAAGTTAAACGAACTTTGGCTAAATCTAAAGAAACATTATTTCAAAAAAAACCTCAGTGATTTCCTTAGGTCCTCATATCAAAATTTTTGGCGATATTTTAGCGACAGGAAAGAAATGATTGACGAAGTTCATGATGAAAGCGACATTATAAGAGAAAAGGATGAAATAGCAAACATTCTTAACAATTTTTCCCAATCTGTATTTAACGTCCCAGAAGCTACTGTGAGTTTAGAAGAAGCCTTACATATTCCCCCTACTGTTCCAATGAAAACCCTTGAGATCACCCAGCAAGGAATATTTCAGCAACTACCGAAATTAGGTACGAAAAAATCGAGCAGACCCGATAATATACCTGCAGTATTCCTCAAACGATACGCAGAATGGATGTCACATTATCTAACTGGGATCTTTCGAAAATTTTATACAACTCACTCACTGCCACAAGACTGGCGCACTGCATTCGTGATAACGGTATTTAAACGAGATAATCGAAGACAGGCAACAAGTTACCGTCCAGTGTCACTTACTTCAGTTACTTGCAAAGTCTTCTAACATATAATAGCAAAACACATACTCATGTTTGTAGATCAGAACAATTTACTATATGCTTATCAACATGGCTTTTGGACCGTGTTATCAACTGTTACACAGTTAATAGAAACAATTCAAGGCTTTGCAGGTGGAGTAGATATAAGACAACAGGTGGATGTGGGTTGCGTGGATTTTGCGAAAGCTTTTGATAAAGTACCCCATGTCCAATTAACCTTCAAATTACGTAATGCATGAATAAATGAATGTATAATCAAATGGATTGAAGCATATTTAACACACCGTACGCAGGTAGTTAAACTGGATGGTTATGTATCAGATTCATTAGCTGTACTCTCAGGAGTGCCCCAAGGCTCAGTATTCGGACCACTATTGTTTCTCCTTTATATCAATGACATCAGTAGCGTGGCAGAAGAGGGTGTTCAGGTTAAGCTCTTCGAAGACGACTGCTTAATTTACACCACAATTGCTGAACTAGATGACCAGCTTAAGGTTCATAAATATTTGCAAAATTTAGATGATTGGTTTAGGAAATGGAAAATAGAAATAAATTATCCCAAATCTACATATACACACATCAGCAAAAAGAAAACTGTCTATTCCTTTTTTATAGCATTGGAGGACATTTATTGGAGAATGCGCACCAGTTCAATTATCTAGGGGTAACAATAACATGAAATTTTATATGGAACCAACATATAGATAACGTCAGCATGGCTGCCTATGAAAAGTTATACTTTCTGAGAAAAAAACTGGAACATGCATCACGTAATGTACACCACCATACACCACCTTCATTAGAACGATACTAGAATATTCAGCCGTTGTGTGGAGGCCCCATCAAGTGACGCTTAAGAGAAAGTTGGAAAGGATACAGAGGCTGACGGCATGTTTTATTTGTTCGACGTACCGAAGGAAGGAATCAGTCACGCTTATGTTACAGCGTTGCAGCTTCGATCTTCTTGAGGTACGTAGAAAGAAATATAGGCTAAAGATTCTTTGTCAAATAATGCAGGATCAACTTAAGATTGATAAGCTCAAATATCTACACGCTCCAGGCAAAAGAATCCCGCGAACTAAGAACGACTACGCCATAAAGCCGTACCGTACCAACACTGATACCATTTCATTACTGTTGCATGTAGTGCCGTGTTCTTGGACAGACTGTATACTATATGCGCTGTACAAAAGAAAAAAGAGCCAGATTATCGATTTGGTGGTCTTTTCCTAGTAGGTAACGCACAGATTATTCAAATAATTTAGTGGGCACTGCATTTCTTCTACCCTTATCAACACACCTAAGACATCTTAACCTGTTTTAGTTAATAAGTAACCTTATCAATACGCCCCCAGTCATGTGCATTCTACGGAAAGTGTGGCAAATGTATTCATCTCGAAGTATCAGAAAAGAGACATTGCAGACGGTTCGAAGCGGAAGAAAACTGCAATTGCTAACGTGATTGTTCAAAACTGCAGTCACTATGCTGAGCATGTTCGTTCGGCACGGGTATATTGCATTAACACCTTAAATATGTGCACAGTCCAGCCGGGTATCTTTGTTTCAACAATTGTTATTATTGGAATAGTTTGGGATTCTCGCATTTCTTTTATTTTTATAAGTACACTGTGTGTCACATGAACCTGTCTTGAAACGAAACGTACCGTTGCTGGCACCAGCGACCATTACGCTTATCTAACTGCTTATCATACTGAACGAGAAGAAAGGGGGTTAACCGAGGGGCCCGATTTTTATTAGTAATAATAATAATATTTGGGGTTTTACGTGCCAAAACCACTTTCTGATTATGAGGCACGCCGTAGTGGAGGACTCCGGAAATTTTGACCACCTGGGGTTCTTTAACGTGCACCTAAATCTAAGCACACGGGTGTTTTCGCATTTCGCCCCCATCGAAATGCGGCCGCCGTGGCCGGGATTCGATCCCGCGACCTCGTGCTCAGCAGCCCAACACCACAGCCACAGAGCAACCACGGCGGGTGATTTTTATTAGTCGTATCATAAGAAGCCAACAAACACTGACACCAAGGACAACATAGGGGAAATTACTTGTGCTTAATAAATGAAATAAAGAAACGATAAATTATAGCAAATAAAGTGGATGAAAAAACAACTTGCCGGAGGTGGGAACCGAGCAAATGCGAAGGTTGTGGGTTCGGTTCCAACCTGCGGCAAGTTGTTTTTTCATCCACTTTAATTTCCATTAATTAATTTATCATTTCTTTATTTCATTTATTCAGCACAAGTAATTTCCCCTATGTTGTCCTTGGTGTTAGTGTTTGTTGCCTTCTTATGATACGACTAATAAAAATCGGGCCCCTCTGTTAACTCCCTTTCTTCTCGTTCATTACATAACAAGGGTCTCGAATCCGGCTACATTGATGCCTTCAGGTAGCATATGTGGGTTTATTGACCAGTTGCCTTCACCCAAAAAGGTCACATTCTCGTGACGCCTGCGGCAAAAAGGACGTTCCACATCCGCCGCCAAGGTGTATGAGTGGTGGTGCTGGCTAACACTCCCAAGGTTCTACTAGGACACATAAATACACAAGAAAGTGGATGGGGAAACAGCGCCGCGGTAGCTCAATTGGTAGAGCATCGCACGCGAAATGCGAAGGTTGTGGGTTCGGTTACTACCTGTGGCAAAGTTGTTTTTTCATCCACTTTAATTTCCATTAATTTATCGTTTCTTTATTTCATTTATTAAGCACAATTTCCCCTATGTTGTCCTTGGTGTCAGTGTTTGTTGGCTTCTTATGATATGCTTATCATACTGTAATATAAAGAAATATCATAATGGTAAGGATTCATATTGCCATGTAGTCTTTAGTCAGAGGTAAACAAAGTTAACTAGAGGCAAAAGTGATGAGAGCAAGTGATATAGAAAACTACTATTGAACCGCAAAGATGACTCATTGGATAGTTTTCCCTCACATGGCTTCATTTGCTTTACGTGTGTGTCTCTGTGTCCTTGTCTTCCGTGTTGTGCTCGTGTGGCCATCAATTACGAACTTGCACAAGCCCTTCTCAGCTTTATTAAACACGGGATTCAAGTCAGTTGAATATAATACTGCATGTCAAGTGACTGACGTGCTATTCATCATCATCATCATCATCATCATCATCATCATCAGCCTGGTTACGCCCATTGCAGGGCAAAGGCCTCTCCCATACTTCTTCAATTACCCCGGTCATGTACCAATTGCGGCCATGTTGTCCCTGCAAACATCTTAATCTCATCCGCCCACCTAAATTTTTGCCGCCCCCTGCTACGCTTGCCTTCCCATGGAATCCAGTCCGTAACCCTTAATGACCATCGGTTATCTTGCCTTCTCATTACATGTCATGCCCATGACCCCCATTTCTTTTCCTTGATTTCAACTAAGATATCATTAACTCGCATTTGTTGCCTCACCCAACCTGCTCTTTTCTTATCCCTTAACGTTACACCTATCATTCTTCTTTCCATAGCTCGTGTTATTAGTTTCATCTAAATATTATGGACTGGCAGTACTTGGCAAGCATTAAACCACAATATTTTTTTTATTGCACTTAAGCTGCGGACGTCACAGTTTGCCAGAAAATTCGGGAAATCTTAAAATGGCCACATAGGTATGCTGTCTTGTTATATGTCATACAAAGAGTTGCAGAGAATCTCTTTCTTAAATATATTTTTAAAATATTTCACCTCATAAAAAGTTGAGGGAAATCGGTCCCATTTATTGAAAAAAAGAATGAAAGTCAAGCATACTGACATCGCATTTCTTACTCAATGTTTTTTTTGCCTTAACTAAAGTCCTGCACCTCGAAACCATACAAACATTTTTCATCTTTGAGAGCACCTAAAATAATTTACTGTGATAGAATTAATTAGAACTATAGTATCAGTTTTGTTTCCTAGGAGGTGCATATATCTGTCCTCCCATGACACAAAGTGCTTGCGTGGTAATTCGAGTGGTCATGTGGTATCCCTAACTTGCAAACCTGTTAGCATGCCCAAGAGGCCTCATTATATGTAAGAAACTAAGTGACCATTTCAATGCAATGAATCCATCTGCCTTCTGTTGAAGTTATGGCCAATGACGCATTCATTTAAGAGTATGAGAAAGACATATAAATGTGTATTAAACAAAATAAATTACAATCTTTGGCATGATGCTGTGAATACTCCAGTCATGTCTTCTGACCATATGCCTCTGCACGGGTATACTTAACAACCAGCCAAAAAATTTAGAGACAGTCCAACTGGGTAACGTTTCAGTAATAAAAATAGAGATCATTTGGGATAAGTACATTAATGCATCACATATGAACTTGTCATAAAAGGGAACACACTGTTGCTGGCACGAGCAGCAGTTGTTACTGTTTAATTGCTTACCATACCATAAAATAAAACATTGTGTAAAGGTAGTGATTTGTATTGACAAGCAGCCCTTAGTCATAGTTAAACCGCATTAAGTATTGACTTAGATGGTTTGTGCAAATATATTAAGCTGCTTAATGAACATACAAAGAATACACACTTGTTATTTTGGCCTCATATTGCTGCATCTACTTATTTGCAGCATACATCTGCAGCACCTTTGGGACTAATGACACAAAGGTCCAGGCCAGCCTGGCGACCTTGCTTGCCAAGGGGAAGTAGTATAAACATTTAGTCTATTTCCGCAATAGCATAAGACATGCATTTTAAGGAATTCATCCATTATATCGCTCAATAAGAACAGTTAATTCATTGCCGGTGCATTTGTTTTATTTTTTGCACTGCTCGATTTAGCACTAAATTCTTTCTGTTTATGCAACACATATGAAAGTACAGCTGGTTCAGAGGCATTATTAATATACTAACGGTAATGCATAAGTGCAGATGAAAAGCAACAGGTGCACGTGCATAAATACATTCAACATTTTTCGCTACCAGATGTCAACATAAATGTAAACTAACTTGTGGATAGCCGATAGCTATGGAGTTATGGCCTTATACACTCTTTGTAAACTTGTCTATGAAATGTCTGTGTCTATAGACTGTCTATAGATTAATGAAAATCCATGCTTGTTGACAAATGCCTGCAGAATGTCATAGAAAAAAGTGTATCGGATTATAAAGTTCTGTTTTTGTAGACTGAAGTCTACAGAACGACAGAAAGCTGAGCTAGTTGTTAAGGATTCATTATGCAAAAAAGAAGTGAGGCGTGCAGACAGGACACAAGAGTAGCGAAGTGGGCAACACGTTCGTGTTGTCCACTTCTCTAGTCTTGTGTGCTGTCTGCACGCCTCATTTCTTTTTTGCATAATGAAGTCTGTAGAACGTGTTTAGACTATCTATAGACATTTCGCTATAGACTTTCCATAGACTTCAGTCTACAAAACTAGCACTGTATATATAGTTCTATTTTTGTAGACTGAAGTGTATAAAATATCTGCAGATAAATGTCTATAGATAGTCTATTGACATTCTATAGACTTTAGTCTATAAATATAGAACTCTATAACCCTATACACTTTTGCCTATAAACATTCCGCAGACATTTGTCTACAAACGTGAATTTTCATTAATCTATAGATAGTCTATGACAGTCTATAGACTCAGACTTTTTATAGACTAGTCTATAAAAAGTGTATGGCCATAAGCCTATAGACTGGTCTATACGAAAAGTCTATAGATATTCTATAAATATTTGTCTATAGACATTCTATAGACTTCAGCCTACAAAAGTTCTAACTATAAGTCTATACACTGGCCAATGGACATGCTGCGCACAATTATCTACAAACAAATTTTAATTAATCTATAGACGGTCTATAGACAGTATATAGACAGTGTATAGACTCAGACTTTTTTACACTAGTCTATAAAAAGTGTATGGCCATAAGTCTATAGACTGTCTATAGACAGTCTATAGAAAATCTATAGACTCAGACTTTTTAGAGACTAGTCTAAAGAAATGTCTATAGACAGCCCATAGACTCCATAGACTGTCTATAGATTTTCTATAAAAATTTTGTAAAGGAGCAGCCCATCTAAAGAAGGCAGCGCGTAGATTCCTTGGCATGTGTGCCTACTACAGGCGCTTTGCTAAGGACTTTTCACGCATCGCTGAGCCGCTGACATACCTAACTAAACGTCATGTCGAGTTCAAGTGGGAAACGCCGCAGGCTGACGAACTTCAAGAACTCAAACGACGCATGCAGTTGCCACCAATACTTGCGCACTTCGACGAGGACACCGATACAGAAATCCACAATGACGCAGTACTCTAGGCCTCCGTGCCATCCCAGTACAGCGGAAAGACGGACTTGAACGGTTGATAGGTGACGCCAGCCGGTCGCTGTCAAAAGCTAAAGGCAAATATTCTATGACCGAAAAGGAATGCCTCGGCGTCATTTGGGCTACATTGAAATTCCACCCTTGCCTATGTGATAGGCCGTTCAAAGTCGTCAGCGATGGTCCCGCTTTGTATTGGCTAGTGAAATTAAAGGACCCTTCAAGACTCCTGGCGCGGTGGAGCCTCAGATTACAAGAATATGACATCACTGTAATCTACAAGTCCGGACGAAAACACTCTCATGCCGATTGCCTATCAAGCGCTCCCATTGATCCGCCGCCGCAAGATGACGAGGATGACGACGCCTTCCTTGGAATAATAAGCGCGGAGCACTTCGCTGAACAGCAACGAGCAGACCCGGAGTTAAAAAGCCTCGTCAAGTATATTGAAGGGAGCACCGACGTTGTCCCTAGGGCATTTAAGAGAGGATTGCCTTCATTCTCGCTTCAAAACAACCTACTTGTAAGAACTTCTCACCAGACCGTGCCAACTACCTCGTTGTTCCCTCACCGCTGCGTCCAGAAGTACTGCACGCCCTAGATAACGATCCCACCGCTGTACATCTCAGTTTCTCCCGGCCGTTATCGAGGATACAGGGAGGATACTAGTGGCGGCACTTGACCACTGACGTTGACCGTTACGTGAAGACAACCGAGAGTGTCAGCGACGCAAGACACAACCGACAAGGCCAGCGGGATTACTACAGATGATCGAGCCTGCTTGCCGACCATTTCAGCAGATCGGGATGGATTGGTTGGGACCCTTTGCGACGTCAACATCTGGAAATACGATGATCATTGTGGCGATGGACAACCTCACCCGCTCGCTGAAACGAAAGTTCTGCCGAAATGCAGCGCAGCCGAAGTGACGAAATTCGTTGTCGAGAAAATCCTGCTGTGACATGGTGCCTCAGAAGTCCTCATCGCCGTCAGAGGAACGGCATATACAGCTAGGCTCACGCAAGCCATTCTGCTATACAGTCACATAAGGCACAGAATCATAAGTGCCTACCACCCGTAGACGAATGGTCTTACGGAGCGCCTGAATAAGACCCTCGCCTATATGCTAGCAATGTAGTACGTTAACATTGAACACAAGACCTGGGATGCTGTCCTGCCTTACGTAACGTTCGCTTACAACGCAGCGGTGAAAAACACAACACAGATCATGCCGTCCAAGCTGGTTTACAGCATGAACCAGACAACGACTCTTGAGGCCATGCTGCTGCACGTCTCCGACGAAGAGAATGTTGATGTCGCCACCGATCTCCAGCGCGCCGAAGAAGCCCGACAGCACGCCCGCCTGCGGATCAATAACCAGCACAGATGACAGCCGACACTACACCCTTCAACGACTCTAGGTCGAGTGCCAGCTCGGCGACCGTGTTTGAGTTTGGTCCACAGTACGCCGACGAGGACTTGGCGAGAAGAGTTTACGCCGCCATTTCGGACTCTACAAGGTCATTCGACGCATTGACGCACTCGACTATGACGTCGTAACGGACGGCATTTCGCTATCACAGCGGCGCCATTCACGACCTTATATATTCCACGTTGTGCGACTTAAGCCATTCTACCAGTGCTATTGAACTTTGGGATTTGCATAGCTGACCTTTGGGCTACATTTTTCTGGACTGTGTTACTTCGGACTTTGTTTATTTGATAAGTGTCATATTGTCTTTCACTGTCCTGTTTTATTTGTAGCATCGGGACGATGCTTTTTGGGAGGGGGCACTAACACGTTCAATTGTTTAACTTTTTCGGGTGAGCACTTTTCAACGTCGAACAAATGTGGTCGCTCAGCGCGGGGCCCACTCGCATGTATCGGGAATTTCTGGAATGTTACCGAAGGTTCTATCCGCTCTCTGTTGTCAGTGAACCTTGAGTAATGTGATTGCACACATGCGCGATGGGAATGGTGCAGAGGTTTCTGGAAAACACACGGGCACCAGCGATTACTCTAGAACGTTCGATGGCTCGTGTATAAAAGCCGACGCGCTTGATCGGCAGATAAGTTATTCGACGATCGCCGTCTGTGTTCGCCGCTATCGTTGTGCTTTAAGGGTAGCCCGTTTTTCTGGGCACAGGTTCGCCCAATAAAAGTTAGTTTCGTCATTCACAGTATTGGTACTGTGAATGGTACTAACGCCATAAGGCCTACCCACATACTCAAAGACCTCGCGCACACCTCCTGATACTTACGTGTATGCAGGAGTTGTGTGACGGCCAAGGACATCTTTAAGGTATGATAAATAGTAAATTATAGGGTTTTATGTGCCAAAACCATGACCTGATTGTGAGTGGAACTGAATTGGTGGATTCCGGAATAATTTGGACCACCTGGAGTTCTTTAACCTGCCCCAAAACCTAAGTACGCGTTTTCGCATTTTACACCCATAGAAATACGGTTACCATGGCTGGTATTGAATCCTGTAACCTCGTGCTTAGCAGCCGAACACGCTAAGGAATGTAAGGAATGCTGGCAATTCGAGGAAGGTGACAGTCGGAAGATGAGACAATTTGTTCCCGTGCTCATTGCGCGAGTCGGTGCGAGCCATCGAGGAATGACACCGAAGAATTAATTGTATTTAATATTGCTACGGGATAGTATTTCCAATGACGAAGAGCCCATCAGTAAGAAGACGACGACGACGATTGGAAGCTAGCGCGGGCTGTTGCCTCTTGGCCAACTGCGGCGTATTGCCTTGTAAATATACTTGTAAATAGCTTTTCGTCGGTGTCTTCCTACGTAACATATCTGGTGGAGGTGGACGTTCCCTGTACCTCGTCACGGAGCTTCGCCGTAGACGGTACGTAGAGCCTTCCTTCATGGCTCCCGGCGACAACTCGACTCCGCCGGCTCCGACACATGCTGCCACTTCGACGACCTACATCACTCTCACCGCTCCCCCGTGATCCTGGCGTATTCTCGGGAAAAGATGGGGAAGACGTCGAGGACTGGATCAGCCTGTACGAACACGTTAGCCGCAATAACCGGTGGGACCCTACTATTATGGTCGCCAACGTAGTCTTTTACCTCGGTGGCACACCTCGAGTTTGGTATCGGACGCACAAGATGAGCTCACCAGTTGGGATTCGCTTAAGGAAAAGCTCCGAGACTTGTTCGGCAACCCCTACGGTCACCAACTTGCCGCGCAGAAGGCGCGTTCCGGTCCTGTGCAGACGTCAACGGAGCCCTACGTCACGTACATTCCGGACGTCTTGGCTCTGTGCCGCACAGTTGACGCACACATGACTGAGTCCGACAAGGTCTCCCACATCCTCAAAGGCATTGCCGATGACGCCTTCAACTTGCTCGTATTTAACAACGTGGCGACGGTGGATGAAGTTATAAAAGAGTGCCGCCGCCTGGAACTCGCTAAAAGCCGACGTATCGACCAACAGTTTGCCCGTCTGCCCAACACCCCAGCGACATCTTCCTGTGCCGACGCTCCTCGTCCCAACAACACTGGCGATGTTACCAGGATTGTCCGGCGTGAGATCGAGGCCGCCTATCCGGCTGCCTTCGACTCCAGCCCCTCCAATGCACCTGCAGTCACTGTTTCGCTGTTCTAGGCAGTTGTCCGCCAGGAGTTCGCCAACATGGTTATTCATACCATCTGCTCGGCCCATCGCCCTGACACCCACCCGGCTTCTTCGATTCCGCCCCTTCCCGCACCTTCTTACCCACCACGTTTCCGCAACCCCTCTAAATGGCGCACTGCAGACGACAAGCCAATTTGTTTTCAGTGCCATCGAATTGGGCACATTTCTCGGCACTGTCGCAGTCGCTGGAGTTCCCCGAACCAGTCTATATATACTGCCTACTCTCGCCCCCCAGGTGGCCTTTCTCGTCCCTATGCTGCCCACTCAGATAATGCCGCCACCGATTCTCCTGCGTCAAACCGCCCCTACTCTCGTTCGCCTTCGCCCCAACGACGACAACCTCGCTCCCCCCAGCCCCGTCCCTCCTATTCACCGACTCCCTTCGGACGCCGCTCCCAGCCGGAAAACTAGACGATGCAGCGCCTCGAGGTGACGCTGCATTCCTCCCTACGCCGCCAAATCCTCTCCTGACGTTGCCCACTTATCTGAACCTTCTTGACGTGCAAGTCGACGGTGTTCCTGTATCTGCTCTCATAGACACTGGGGCGCATTTGTCGGTAATGAGCGCTGATCTTCGTAACCGGCTGAGGAAAATAATCATGCCCGCCACGACGCCTGTTGTCCGTGTCGCCGATGGCGGAACAGCCCCTGTACTTGGTATGTGTGCTGCCCGCGTCTCCTTCGCCGATCGCTCCACTACCGTGCCATTCACAGTCATCGCTCACCGCCCCCACGACATCATCCTCGGCTTAGTCTTCCTGTCCGCACATTCTGCTCTCATCGATTGCTCCGCCAGTACTCTACGCCTCGACCTGCCTGTTATGGATCCCGCTGAACAACACCCCACTCGCCTCGGTTCTGTCGACTTCGTTCGCTTGCCACCTTCGGCACTGACTTACGTTGACTTCGTGTCATCCCCACCAGTCCCCGACGGTCACTACATCGCGGCTCCTATGCAAGACGTCCTCCTTACACACGGGATCACAGTACCTCATACAGTTTTATCTATTACGGCGAATTGCGTCTGCCAGCGAGTGGTCAATTTTGGCTTGACGACACAAGTGCTGCCACGCGGGATGTCTCTGGCCCAACTTTGCTCATTCGAGGATCACTATGTAGCATCGATTTCAGTAGACTACAATTCAGCCGATCCTCCGCTACCACCGCAGTCGGCAACTTGTACCATCGCCAACTTACAGAAAATGATTGCAACGGACATGCCGTCCGAGTACGCTCGTGCGCTCTACCGCGTTCTGATTTCCTACCAAGATATTTTTGACTTTAATTATCGTCCTTTGGCCCAAACAACAGCTGTTAAACATGGCATTAATACGGGCGATGCCCCTCCTATTCATCGCCGCCCATATCGAGTATCACCGGCTGAGCGTCAAGTTATTCACACCGAAGTTCGCAAAATGCTTGCCAAGAACATTAGTGAACCGTCATGTAGTCCATGGGCGTCACCTGTTGTGCTGGTAAAAAAGAAGGATGGCTCATGGCGCTTTTGCGTGGATTATCGGCACCTTAACAGGGTTACCAAAAAGGACGTGTATCCCCTACCTCGGATTGATGCCGCCCTTGACTGCCTCCACGGTGCTCGCTATTTCTCCTCTATTGACCTTCGCTCCGGCTATAGGCAGATTGCCGTGGACGATCTCGACCGCGAGAAGACTGCCTTTGTAACACCCGACGGTCTTTATCAATTCAAAGTGATGCCGTTCGGTCTATGTAATCCTCCTGCCACTTTTCAACGCATGATGGACTCCCTTCTTTACGGTTTCAAATGGTCCACGTGCCGGTGCTACTTGGACGACGTTATAGTATTCTCCCCAACATTCGCTACGCACCTCGAGCGCCTCTCAGCAGTCCTGGACGTTTTTCGGCGAGCCGGTCTGCAATTCAACGCATCGAAGTGCCAATTCGGCCGTCGCCAGATTACCGTCCTTGGACATCTCGTTGACGCGAACGGAGTGCAACCGGACCCAGGCAAGATCCATGCTGTTACGCACTTCCCTAGCTGTTCCAAAGTGTGTCAAGGATGTGCGCACCTTCATCGGCTTTTGCTCGTACTTCCGCCGTTTCGTGAAAAATTTCGCGGCCATAGCACGACCACTAACCGAGATTTTTAAAAAAGACGCCCCTTTCCAGTGGGGCGATAACGAGGCCTCTGCATTCTCGCTTCTAATCGACCTTCTCACAACGCCTCCCGTTCTGGCCCATTTCGATCCTTCTGCGCCTACCGAAGTCCGTACTGATGCCAGCGGTCACGGAATTGGCGCAGTACTGGCACAACGCCAGCGTGGCCGCGACCGTGTTATCGCTTACGCCAGCAGGCTCCTCTCGCCCGCGGAGCGCAACTATTCCATCACTGAGCATGACTGTCTGGCCCTAGTTTGGGCGGTTGCGAAGTTCCGCCCATACTTATATGGCCGACCCTTTTCCGTTGTCACAGACCATCACGCGCTTTGCTGGTTATGCTCATTGAAAGACATTACAGGAAGACTTGGTCGCTGGGCCTTACGTCTCCAACAATATTCGTTCTCGGTCACCTACAAATCTGGCCGACTACACAAGGACGCTGACTGCCTGTCTCGCTACCCGGTAGACGAGCCTGACGACGCCGACAGTAGTACCGCCGATGGCACTTTCTCTGTATCTGCCTTCGCTAACAACGCCGATGAGCAGTACCGAGACCTATCGCTGCGAGTACTCATCGAGCGTCTGCGCTCTACACCTACCGATGCATCCGTTCGCCGATATGTCCTCCAGGGCGGCAATCTGTACCGAAGGAACTTCCCCCCTGATGGCCCTGATGTTCTTCTTGTCGTGCCAAAACATCTACGACAGACTGTGCTCTTTGAGATGCATGACGCACCCACTGCAGGACATCTTGGGGTAACCTGCACGTACGACCGCGTCCGCCACCGCTTCTATTGGCCTGGTCTCGCTCGGTCCGTCCGATGCTATGTTGCTGCCTGTGATCCCTGCCAGCGTCGGAACACACCTCAGGTGCTACCTTCCGGTCGTCTCCAGCCGATCACCGTCCCTGTGGAACCGTTCTTTCGTGTTGGATTAGACCGCCTCGGTCCCTTTCCCACGTCACCCTCTGGGAACAAATGGGTAGCCGTCGCAACTGATTACGCCACCCGATACGCTATCACGCGTGCTCTCCTTACCAGTTGCGCCACTGACGTCGCGGACTTTCTCTTGCGTGACATTATCTTAGTGCATGGCGCCCCGCGACAGCTGCTTACGACTGACCATGGTCGTAACTTCCTCTCGAAAGTTATCGCCGACAGTGTGCGTTCCTGCTCTATTCAAGACAAGCTGACTAACTCATACCATCCTCAAACCAATGGCCTAACAGAGTGGTTAAACTGTACTCTTACCGACATGCTGTCCAAGTACGTTTCGAAGGACCACCGCGACTGGGACGTTGCCCTTCCTTACGTCACATTTGCTTATAATTCTTCCCGGCACGACACCGCCGGATTTTCTCCATTTTATCTGCTCTACGTTCGCGAACCGACCTTGCCCCTTGACACGGTACTTCCTTCTGCTGCGATGTCAACAACCGAGTATGCGCGCGACGCCCTCGCCCTCGCCGACCATGCACGCCAGTTTGCCCGTGCTCGACTGACGAACTCGCAAACCACGCAGCAGCGCCAGTACAACGCCCGCCACCATGACGTACAGGTTTCGCCTGGTGCACTCGGGCTCCTGTGGTCGCCCTCTCGTCACGTCGGACTTTCAGAAAAGCTCCTTTCGCGACACACAGGGCCCTACCGCGTGCTGCGCCAGGTGACGCCTGTGACGTACGAAATTACTCCTGTGAGCTCAACTTCGCCATCTACTCGGGCATCTAGTGATATCGTGCACGTCAGTAGGCTCAAGACCTACTACACTGCTTCAGAGTCCGGCCTTTAGTCGATCCGGGACGGCGCTTTTGCCGCCGGGGATAGTGCTACGGGATAGTATTTCCAATGACGAAGAGCCGAGCAGTAAGAAGACGACGACGACGATTGGAAGCTAGTGCGGGCTGTTGCCTCTTGGCCAACTGCGGCGTATTGCCTTGTAAATATACTCGTAAATAGCTTTTCGTCGGTGTCTTCCTACGTAACAATATGATGGAGACCACGCACAAAATTTCAGACCCGAATCACCCTGTATTAACTGACGACCAGGCATCTCGCTTATAAGTGCAGTCGCCTAACAGCTGCCGGGCGCTGGCGTTGGTCACAGGACCTACTTGACCGCTCTTCAACACTTGGCAACATTCTCGCCCTATTTGGCTCCATCGGGATTCAGCTGAACTACTTCAACAGCCATTTATTTGTGGCAAAATTTGACCATGCTACAAAGTTTTGTTTCATTTATACTTTAGACCGTATTTTATATTTAAGCTAATGTTGGTCCTGAGGGTTCTAGCGGATTCACCTTTCCCAAAATGCCCGCATTTTGTCGGCCTCTGTTAAAATTTGGGGGGATTTTTAATTGGCGTTGAAACCATAGCACGGCCTGCTCACAACTCTGCTAAAAAAGTCATATTGTTTTCCTGAGGCCCTGTGGAAGCCTTCTTGCCGTTCAACAACCTCCTGATTTCCCTATGACTTGTATCTACGTTCCCAAGGAAGTCTACGATCCTTGGACTACGACCCCACGGAAATCGGTAATGATGTATAGGTCATGGCATTGAAGCCCTTTAAATTAATTCTGCAATGAATATGAAAGCCGATTTTGTTCAGTGAGAATGAAAATATTGCATTAATGTGCGCCATTCTTAAACATATAAATTCACAGTCCAAATAATTATACGGATCCCAAGCACTGTGCGAATCCATGTAAGCAAAGCTTTCTGTGTGCAAAAAAGGGGTAAGGCGTGCAGACACGGACACAAATGAAGAGAAGTTGTTGCAATACTTTTGCGGGTGTTGTCCACTTCTCTTGTGCCCGTGACTACATGCATTACACATTTTTGCATTATGAATCCTATACAAACTAGCTCAGCTTTCTGTCGTTCGGAGCTTTCTATGTTGTTTGCTTTGATTGACGATAATTAGCGGTAATGCTGACTGCGAATGTATAATTTGTTCAGCGTGTAGTGCAATACGAGAGTAGTGAGTTGATGGCAAATGCTTCCTTGCGTGCATTACTGCTGTTTGTCTGCGTAGTACACAACCAACAACGACCCGTGTTTGCTTGAGGCGTTGTTGTGCCCCATTTTTTGTAACCTCTGAAAGGGTTGAGCATTGTCATTGCTTCTCTGGCCCATCGCATCGAGGCAGACGTGTTGGCAGAATTATGGTGCTCTACGCGCCAAAACACTAACCGATTACGAGGCACGCCGAACTTGCGCGATAACAAAAAACCTGCAGTCACACTTTTCACCAACGATTGCAAACGGCCACAAAAAATTTGAAGTGAAGCGCCCACCAAACTTTGAAGAAACACGCAAGGAAATAATAATAATAAAAAAACTCGGACGAAACCGCTGCGTTCTTTGAGCTACGCCATTCCTCACGACGTAATAGCTGGCTTGCATACCCTTCCTAAGTATTCCGCCAGAATCACAGGGTGATAGGGGCCGCCAAGACAGAACTATTAAATTGTGAAAAAGTAAAAAAAATTTTTTTATTTTTTTAGAGCATAAAAATATCAGAAACGCAAAATTTACTCGTATGCCAGTATTCTGATTAAACATTTTCGAACATTTTCTTTTTCACATAGGTTTTCTAGTTTCAGTGTTTGTCCCCCCCCCCCTCACCCAGTCGCGCTTCAATCGTGCGCCACTAACTGATGGCCCCTGGCGAAAGGTTTTGGCACGCTTTTCGTTCCCAGTTTCGCGACCTATTTAGATGGACCTTACTGCGAAAACACCCTTGTGCTTAGATTTAGGTGCACGTTAAAGAACTCCCGGAGGTCAAAATTTCCGGTGCCCCCCGCTACGGCTTGCCTCATAATGAGATCGTAGTTTTAGTATTTAAAACGCCATATTTAATTTTTTTTAATGGTTGATGGCTCCATGTGCGTGGCCAGAAGTTTGCAACGTGGTTTATTGCAATGTCTGGCCTCATATAACATCTAGATTGACTGCCACCAGCACAGCCAGCCAATTAATGTTCACAATTACAGGCAGTTTCAACTGTCATTCCTGTAACATAGTTTACTTGCTCAAGTGTGGCTCTTGCCACATGCAATGCATAGGCCAGACTGAAATACTTTTCAGGATCCGTTTTAACAGCCACTGGTCGCAAGGCCAAATCCCAACCGAACCTACCACTCTGGAAACGTGTTAACATGCCGGGCTACTCATTTAACAAACTCAAAGTAACCATACTCGAATCTGGATTCCGCACCAGCCATGACCGCGAGCTTCGCGAATCTTGCCGTACTCATTTACTGCTCTCTTGTCCGGAGTAAATGATAACAAAGGAAAACTTACCTGTCTAACTTTTCAGTGAGAACAAATATACACTTCCCACACAGTGAAAGGCATGATTTCAACGCTTTCTTTTACATATGGCTTTTTGACGTATGTGGCTTGAAGTTGTACGCTTAACACCTCAATTTATAGAATATTCGAGGTTGCACGTAGAGATACCATGTGCTAAACATCACGCCGTTGTATCAGCATATGTACGTCATTTTGTTTTCACTACGTATAATCATGGTAACCGACGGCACTTACTTGAGAGTCATGTTTGTATATATTGTATCCTGAACACAACTGCATTTTTTGTGTCCCAAAATGCGTGTCATTGATAATGATTTATGATGCGCAATGTAACTTCAACTCAGCGCTGATAGTGCGCCCTCTGCTCTCGATACGGTGCTTTTGGAGCTGTATATGTGTTGTTCGTGCGTTACTGTATTCTGACAAAGGCTGATCCGCCAGCCGAAAACGTTAAGTAAATACGTCTTCCAAAAGCTTCATCGTCTCTTAATTGCGTATGTCTCAGTAAAAAAATTAAATCCGTTGACCATATTATGCATGAGGGCAATCCTGCCGTCTCTAAACAAGATATCGCTGATCACTTCAATCTTTATTTTAACAGCATCTTTTCGAATTCGCCCGTTTCCCCTTGTCTGAAAGGCGTGGCACAGAATGATGAATTTAGTTTTATTTCTTTGTCTACCCTCTTTTCTATGCTTCTGTATATAAATCAATATCGTCTCCAGGGCCTGATAACCTACCATACGTGTTTCTTCACAGGTACGCTGAAATGCATGTCGCTTTCTTTTAATTATCTTTCGTGCATCCCTTTCATCGGCGGTGCTTCCTAACGACTGGCATTCTGCTCGTATTGTTCCGATACTAAAGACAGGCGATCCATCGCTAGTGGCAAACTACCGCCCTATATCACTAACCTCAACTTCTTGCAATCTTTTAGAACAAATTATTGCTTCTGAAATCAATAAATTTCTCGATGATAGAGCCATTCTATCTCCTATGCAGCATGGTTTTCGAAAGGGAATCTCCACTGTAACCCAATTAACTACTGTAATTTAGTCTCGCTAGCACTGTCGACAAATCAAGGCAAACAGATATCATATTTTTGGACTTCAGGAAAGCATTTGATCTTGTATCGCACGCAAAGCTAATAGAAAAACTTGAACATCTCAACATTCCTTCACATCTCGTAAATTAGATTCGCGTTTATCGTTCCAACCGTACGCAATTCGTAGTAGTTTACTTGTCCTTCCCCTATCCTTCCTGTCACTTCTGGTGTTCCCTAGGGGAGTGTTCTTGGACCATTACTATTTAACTTATACATTAATGGCATTGTAGACACTGTTACTCGCCCTGTACAAATAAAACTATTTGCTCATGACTGTCTCCTCTTTAATGAAATCACGTGCCAACAAGATCAAGTTACTCTAAACTCTAACCTTCAAAACATACTAGCTTGGCGCGCACGTCGGGATATGCAGCTTAACATTGATAAAATTGTATTTATGAAGATCACTAGAAAAATTATTAAATTGTCGTTTACCAAAAGCCTAGCATCCAAACCTCTTACGGAGGTGAATGAATATAAGTACTTTGGTGTTACAATAGCCAGTAACCTTAGTTGGAACTCGTATATCTCTCATTCTTGCGACTCAGCTTTTAAAAAGCTGTGCTACATCAGGCATGAATTAAAACACGCTCCTTCTGAAACCCGTCTTATCGCCTACACCTCTCTTGTCCGTCCTAAACTCGAGTATGTAGCTATTGTATGGGATTCCTATACTAAAACTAACATCGATATGGTTGAAATGATACAACATAAAGCAATAAGGTTCATATTCTCTAAATATCGCTCAAGTGCTTCCACAAGTCAGATAATGGCTGAACAGAATATTCAGTCTTTGCAACTAAGAAGAAAAATTCACAGGCTTAAATTTCATTTCTTACTGAGTAACAATAAACTATCTCTTTCTCCCGAAGCTTATATAACACCGCTTACTGCCCGCCGAACAAGACATCGCCACGCTGCCTCCTTAACGCCTTACAATGGTAGAACCAACATCTTTATGTATTCCTTTTTCCCTCGCACAGTGACGGAATGGAACAGCCTACCTTAAAGCAAACTTGTCAACACTCACTCAATAGCGTCCATTACTATCTAAAATTAGCGCTTGTTGTTAAGATATATTGTTTCAATTTGTATCGTGGTGTAATATTTATTGGTTTATGCGTTATAATAATTTTGAACTATACATTCCTCTCTTTCTCTATTACATTTGCAGTGCTTCAAAATTGTGCTTATGAAACAGTGTTGCAAATTTTATGTTCCACTCTTTATGCATTATTTAGGTGCTTTACTCATGATGCATTCGTACTATCTATTGCATTTTTCCGGAGATTTTCTACTCCTTCGGCAGTCTATTGTGTTTTCTTCTGTGTATGTGCCTTTCCCCTCCTGCCTGGGCCTTCTAAGGCCTGCAGTATTCCTACACACACACACACACACACACACACACACACACACACACACACACACACACACACACACACACACACACACACACACACACACATATATATATATATATATATATATATATATATATATATATATATCAGCAGCAGCAGCCTGGCTACGCCCACTTCAGGGCAAAGACCGCTCCCACACTTCTCCAACTACCCCGGTCATGTCAAAAATTGTGGCCATGTTGTCCCTGCAAACTTCTTTATCTCATCCGCCCACCTAACTTTCTGCCGCCTCCTGCTACGCTTCCCTTCTATTGGAATCCAGTCCGTAACCCTTAATGAGCATTGGTTATCTTCCCTCCTCATTACATGTCCTGCCCATGCCCCCCGCCATTTCTTTTTACTGATTTCAACTAAGATGTCATTACCTCGCATTCGTTCCCTCACCCAATCTGCTCTTTTCTTATCCCTTAACGTCACACCTATCATTCTTCTTTCCATAGCTCGTTGCACCGTCCTCACCTTAAGTAGAACCCCTTTCGTGAGCCTCCAGGTCAGGTTTCTGCTCCATATGTGGGTACTGGAAAGGCAGAGCTGTTATACACTTTTCTCTTGAGGGATAATGGCAACCTGCTGTTCATGATCTGAGAATGCCTGCCAAATGTACCCCAGCCCATTCTTATTCTTCTGATTATTTCAGTCTCATGATGCAGATCGGCGGTCACTACCTGCCCTAAGTAGATGTATTCCCTTACCACTTCCAGTGCCTCGCTACCTATCGTAAACTGCTGTTCTCTTCCGAGACTGTTAAACATTACTTTACTTTTCTGCAGATTAATTTAGGCACACCCTTCTGCTTTGCCTATCCAGGTCAGTGAGCATGCATTGCAATTGGTCCCCTGAGTTACCAAGCAAGGCAATATGATCAGTGAATCGCCAGTTACTAATGTATTCTCCATTCACTCTTATCTCCAATTCCCAATCCAGGTCTCTGAATACCTCCTGTAAACACGCTTGGATTTTGTGGCTTTGTTTGTCATATTCATATAGAATGTTGTGGCCATATATATATATATATATATATATATATATATATATATATATATATATATATATATATATATATATATATATATGTGTGTGTGTGTGTGTGTGTGTGTGTGTGTGTGTGTGTGTGTGTGTCTGTCTGTCTGTCTGTCTGTCTGTCTGTCTGTCTGTCTGTCTGTCTGTGTAGGCCGGTCCCCAGCGGTCACGTCAAAACTAAACGTTTGCTTGTTTGCATGCACTTGCACTTCTTTCAATTTATTAAATGCCGAATCCGGAGAAGTACGTCCTTCATATGGTATACCCGCTATGGTTGCTTAGTGGCTATGGTATTGGGCTGCTAAGGACGAGGTCCCGGAATCCAATCCCGGCCGCAGTTCGATGGGGGAGAAATGGGAAAACACCCGTGTACTTTGATTTAGGTGCACGTGAAACAACTCCAGGTGGTCTCAATCTCCGGAGTCCCCCAATACGGCGTGCCTCATAATCAGAAAGTGATTTTGGCACGTAAAACCCCATAATTTAATTTAATTATTTTAACTTATTTATCATTTCTTTGAGTCAATTTCTAAGTACAAGTAATTTACACTAAGTGGCCCTTGGTGTCTGCAGGCCTCTTACGATATATATATTGCCACGGCACAACCAAGAGTGGAGCCAGTCAAGATGATTGAAGTGTAGAGGTGGAATCGGTCTCAACAGCCATCTTATCTATGCATGGTTGTCTCGTAAATATTGTAAATACATCATTATATGTGACTTCTACAACGTGACAAATGGGTGAGAGGCGCGGGGCATCCACGATAAACAACAACGGAGCTCCGCTGTTGTCGTCACCTCAGGCTGGACAACATGACAGAAAAAACAGTATGCGACATGGCGCGGCCCAAACCAACGATTAACACTCCGACGCTTTTGCTGGCCCAGCCGTGGGATCTAGGAACGTTCTGTGGCACCGACCACATCGACATGGAAGACTGGATCGGCACGTATGAGCATGTAAGTGCCGACAACAAATGTGATCGGTTAATTATGTTGGATAAATTGGTCTTCTACCTACAAGGCACGACAACGTTGTGGTATGACAACCACAAGGAAGAGCTTAACGAGTGGGGCAGGTGCAAACAGACGTTGAGGGACTTATTTGGCTGTCCCGCTGGGCGGAAGAGCACCGCTAAGAAAGGACTAGTGACCAGCGCCCAAACGCGCCCAGAATCTTACATTTCCCACATCCTGGACGTGCTGGCTCTGTTCCGTAAGGCCGGCAACGATACGGCTGAGTCAGACAAGGCTGGGTATATACTGAAGGGGGTCGCTGACGACGCTTTCAACCTCCTCATGTGCAAAAATTTCGAAACAGTACAGCACATCATAAAAGACTGTCAACGCTTTGAGCAGGGCAAGAGCCGCCGCATTGCAACGCCGTTCCCACGTCTGCCGAACAGAGCTGTGATATGCTCTTGTGAGGACAGGCTAGGAGTGCAGCGACCGTCATCATCAGATGACCTGACATGGATAGTGCGGCGAGAACTTCAAGCCATGGCTCATGTAGCCCTTTCTTCCCACCCAACTGAATCGAACAACTTACCTACAGCAGCATTTGTGCGGGCAGGTTCGGGAAGAACTTGCTAATCTTTAAGGTCATTGTGTAGGTGCCGTTGCCGCTCCACAGCTGTCTCATGCTCCACGTCCATCGGCTGGTCCGCGGCATCCTGCACGCTACCGAAATCAAGCCGAGTGGCGAACCGCAGACGATCAGCCGATCTGTTCTGGCTGCCCGCGCATTGGTCACGTTGCCCGCCATTGTAACAACCGTACTGTCTCCTCCCCTCTTCCACCGCCATTTACCAGTTATTAACGCCGCGAACGGAGCACCCGTCGTTACCAGCCTTCATTTGCATTGCAAAAGCCAAGCACTGACACTCGTGCTCCTTGGAACAGTCGTTCGTCATCATTCCGATGCCACCACTCCCGTTCACCATCAGCTCGTCCATCATCGTCCCTATCGCTGCAGGCTCGTCGCCCGCCGTCCCCGACGCAGCCCCGACACCCGTCTCCGGAAAACTAGGCGATGCGGCTCGCGGATCTGACGCTGCATTGACAACTCGACCACAAAACCCCCTCATCACTTTGCCCACCAAGCAGAAAGTCATGGACGTTTAGTCGATGGCGCGCCAGGTCCCAGTACTGATTGACACTTGTGCGCACGTATCCGTGTTGAGTGCCCGCATGTGCCGAAGCCTGAACAAAGTTCTCACATCTGCTGCATCACGCAACCTCCGCGTCGTAGGAACGCCTACCGTGCTTGGTATGTGCACCGCTCGCATTAGCATCGCGGGGCGCCCCACGACTTTTCTCTTATCCGTTTTGTAAGAATGTCCTTACGTCGTTATACTTGGCTTAGACTTTTTAATGTCCCATTCAGCCCTCCTTGAGTGCGCGTCTAATGTCATCGAGCTTGCACTGCCCCACGGCTGCTACAGTCCACGGTTAACACAACCACGGTTATGCTCGCCTGAAGACATCCGCCTGTCGCCTCAAGCCACTACGTATGTCACTCTACTGTCTTTCCCATCTGATCCTTACGGTGCCTATGTACTATGTCCCCCGCTAACATACTGCTTGAAAGAAGTTGTGCCGTTTCCCAAACCGTGCTCACTTTTACGGGAAATCAGACTTCGCTCCCTCTCCTTAACGTTAACTGGTCGACTCAAATTCTTCGCTGAGGCGTGCCTTTCGGTGATATCTCTCCTGTAAACGATTGCGAGATGTCGGCTCTTGACTCTGAAATTACGTCGCCGTCTACCGGAATCTCCGATTCACCGACTCTCAAAAAGAAACTTAGAAAGCTAATTGCACCTGATCTTCTTCCGGCACAAGCTGATGACCTCCGCCGCGTCTCGGAAACCTACCACGAAATTTTTTACCTGTACGGCCACTCTTAATCCCATACATCAGTGGTTCGCCATCATATTTAAACCGGAGGCGCCGATCCACTACGCCGCGGCCGTGCCGTGTTTCCCATGCTGAATGACAAGTGATACGACGAGAAGTCAATAAGATGCTCACTAAAGGCGTTATCCAGCCATCTTGCAGGCCGTTGTCGTCCCCTGTTGTCCTTGCCAAGAAGACCGGCAGTTGGCGCTTTTATGTGGATTACAGATACGTCAACAAAATCATACGCAAGGATGTGTACCCCTTGCCGCGTATTCATGACGCCTTGGACTGCTTGCACGGAGTCAAGTACTTTTTTATTATTTATTTCATACTCCAGATCATGTTACATATCCAAACAGATCAAGTACCGAAATTGATAACGTAGGGTGTCGAAGGTAGCAAGTAAAATCAAACAAAAAGACACGCAGTATCACAATACGTCGTCAGTTATTGTGTCGGCCAATTCCACTCTCTAATGCTAGAGTCAAGGAAAATTTGAATGTGTCAGTGCGAGTACAGAAAGGGGCTAGTGAATCGGGTTGATGGCGAAGCGTGCGGCGTGCGGTTAGAAGCGATAAATAAGGTGCAAGATCGGGCGTCAATTTTTTTTATTAATTAGCAAGAAAAGAAATTCTCGACGCATATATTTTGTTCTTGTTTCAAGGAGTTAGATACTGTTATGTATCATTAGCTCAGAGGGTGAATCGAGCAGTGAAAGTTTTGCATAAATAAGCTTTACGACTTTCCTTTGAATTCTTTCAAGTTTTTTAAATATTGGTTATAGTACATGGATCCCACACCACGCATGCATAGTCCAGCTTAGGCCTCATTAATTAATTCTAAAACAGCTTCATCGATAGACTTCCTCACCAACTTTCATCGATAGACCTCCGATCAGGCTATTGGCAAATCTCGGTAGATAAGATGGACCGTGACAAAACTGCCCTCGTAACACCTGATGGCCTCTACCAATTCAAGGTGATGCCATTCGGCCTTCGTAATGCCCCGGCAACCTTCGAAAGAATGATGGACTCCTTACTTCGCGGCTACAAATTGTCCGCATGTCTGTGTTATCTAAACGATGTCAGTCTTTTCACCAACTGTCACGAGTCCGCTCACACGTCTATCGGCTATTCTTTGTGTTATCCGACGCGCCGGCGTGCAATTGAACTCATAGAAGTGCCACTTTGAACGTCATCAAGTTATCATTCTTGGCCATCTCGTCACTGCCGCTGGGGTTAAAGCTGACCCTGACAAGATTCGCGCTGTCCAAAACTTTCCTGTTCCATCTTCTGCCGCAGACGTAAGAAATTGTTGGGCTGTGCTCCTTTTTCCTTCGTTTTATGAAGAATTTCACCGAAACCACTCGCCCACTCACCGACTTATACCCCTGTCACACGGGAAGATTTAATGTCATTCGAATCAAATGGCATTCGCATGTAATCCCAATAATCGGGATTTACACGGGAAAATGTAATGTCATTCGAATGGAATGACACTTCCCACCGAATGAGTTAGGAGAACTCATTCGCATTCGATTTCGAACCGAATGTATACTCTCTACCCCAGATCAACAACAGCGACATGCAATGCGAAAAAGTAATGCGTGCATCAGCAAAGCCAGAAGATATTTATTGAGACTTATAAAAACGAATAATTATTTTTACCGCGATGATATTTTCACCACTGGCTCTGCTCAAGCGCTATTACTCTTGGCATCAGGAGCACGGGGATGAGGAGTCTGTCGAGACGGTCGGCCATATTGTATGTTTGTTCAGCAACGGCAGCAGTGGTATGGTGGCTAGCTGTGGTTTTGTGTACTCTCGTGGTGGTGGTGGTTCGTCGGTGTTTGACGTGCGGTGCCATGGCTACAGCTGCAGCGGACCCGAAAGAAAAACCGCACTGGACACCCGAGGAGACATTCGCCCTTATCAAAATATGGGAAGACCATCTCCATGACTTAAGAAGGGCGAAGCGCAACGCAAAAGTGTACCAGTTGATTGCTGAAAAGCTGCTCGATGCTGGCATCAGCAAGACTTTGAAAGAGACGAAGACAAAGATCGAAAATCTAGCAAACAAGTACAGGTGAGTGTATTTTGGCAGGAACTCATTTAAGCAGGACTGCGCGCGCCAGGAAGTCGGGGCTCTATCGCATGCGCGTCATTGTTTTGTAAGCGCCGCTGTGGGCAACTCGAAGCTGTTGCTCCACTGAGAACAACTTCTGAAACGAATTATAGCTTCTCGTGCATTGTTTGCTGGTTAAAGCGACTGAAGAGAAAACCACGACCCATGCATCGGCGCAGGCGGATTAGGTTACGCTATACAAACTTTACTCTTTCCTTACCATGGCACTAGGCACCAGTCACAGGCGATTAACGTTATTGAGCGCCTAAATAAAAAAAAAAAAACGCTGCGCTTCTGGACTCGTAGCGCCATCTCGGTGATTGTGTACAAAGTAGAGTTTCCTTTTCTGCACGGTTCACATTTTAACCGCGTGGCGCGGATTTTTAAAGGGCGCGCGAGGGCAAAGGTCGAGGAGCACTTGATCGGCATGACGGCGTCGACATCCGGACCCACGCGCGCTCGCAAGAAAGCAGTTTCGCATGATCCCGACGATCGTAGAAGCGATCTTTTTTTACTTTTCGAGCAGTGATGACTCGGACATCGATGTCGCGTCGTCGGAGTTCGGCAGATAAGCCGGGAACATCATTTGTTACCCGCCGCCAAGTTTCGTTTTCGCCTCTCGTTTTGTTTATTGATATCTACAGCCGGTTCAGTTGCCCTTTCGGTGTCCAAAGTTATTTTTTGTTTTTGTTTACGGTGTGTCCACTTCACTTGGACAAGACGTGCTACCACCAGGTTTCGACCCCTGAGAGATCCGAAGCGGCTGGCGAGAGCTCTCGTTTTCTTTATCCTGTCCTGTAGGGCGGAAGTCATTCATGCCATATGTATAAACACCAACAAATATGCGCGGACGTTTATCCTTGAAAAACCGCCGTAGAGAATTTTTTCCCTGAATATATAAGTCAATCATTCGTAAAGATTGGCATGAATTTAATTAATTGTTTCAGTTTGGAAATTCTTGTTACGTATTTTGTAACAGCTGTTTATTTTCCGAAACATGCCTCATATTTCCTTTCATTCCTTTATTGTTGCAGAGACATCAACAAAAAAAAAAGGGCACTGGGCAAGGCCGTATCATTTGGCCCTATTACTGGGACATCCACAAATTCCTCAATGCCCTACCAATGAATGACCAGCGGGAAATGGTGGAAAGCCAGTGCAACACTGTGGAGGAGGTAAGATGTGCACATCTTGGGTGCATGTTGCCGCCGATATTTGGTGCTTCTGAACTGCCTGACGAAGTTCGCTGGTCACTGACCATGGTCAAAAAGAAGTAACGTCTCGGCAGCGCTATGGCTCCCTTGTCCACAAATCTGCCTGTTATGTAGATATATGTGTTAATGGTGGCAATTTACCATGTGTGGTGCTGCAAGGTTTGCTTACGATGCTTGGAAAGCGATAGTCCGAATTCATGGAATAAGTGGTACCGAATATTGTCACTGACAAACGTACCACTTAGCAAGGTTGAGCCTTTACTCAGACAGGCCTTGTATAACATCAGCGCACAGCAGAGAGAAAGACTACGTGAGGCCATGAGCCAAGTCATACAGCTCGGCCACATGGTGGCTTTGGCAGAATTATGTTGCATGCACCACCGCACACGTAAGACAAACGCTGGAGCGCGTGGCTTCCATCACCATATTGCCACTAGGTCTGAGATCATATTGGGGTGGCAGCAAGGCACCCGCTTTCGCCAGCCTTCGCAAGTGCACCGTACAGCGTGGCCTTGGACCCAGCAGTCGGCACTCAGCGGCTCTAATGTCAGCGCAAGCCACGTCCTCGAGCATTTGTGTCAAGTGTGCGGGTGGCTGTGCATGCAATAGCCATTTCTTAGTGTGTTGTATTTTGACTTTGTGATAACCTGTGCATTCAGATCGAGTTTGTTTGCGCTGAGAGTACTTCAAAATGGTTTTGGCATTATTAATTGCTCGTCACTTTCCATTTCAGATCATCCACCAAATGGAGAATGACCACAGAAGCCGACACGACAGGGACGCACCCACCAACATGAATGAGGATATGGCATATCCTACACAGGATGACGCATCTGAAACATCATCAGAAACTTCGTGTCGTGCGCTTTCATCTCCTGTCGAAGAAGCTGGACCTTCACAAACTGGGACTCCCCAGCAAAATGCTTGTCGCCAGAGCTTACTGGGGCCTCGCGAAAGGAGAATGAGGCAGCCATCAAATGCAAATCTGCTTGCGCAGCTCATTGAGGAGCAACGGCAGCTGCGTCTATGTCTAGAAAAAGGCATGGAGAAAGAAGAAAAGTTCAGAGAGAAGCAGATTCAGCTGCAGGAAGAAAGTGCGCAGCGTGACAATTTATTTTTGTCGTGTTTGCGGGATTTGGGCAAAGAGTAAATGTTCAATGCCTGCATGTCTGTGAAGGAGCATGATTGTTTTCATATTCACACGCTCTTCGAAGTACACACACACACACACTGCTTCTCTGCTGTGGTGCAATGCTGCTGGTCATGTGGCCTGTTGAGCACGTCTCCAGAAGTATTGCGCAAGAGCAGCTCGAACACTGTGTCCTGTTCCACTTGACTGAGTGGTGGAGCGCGATGGCTGTGGAAACAGTTCATCAAATGCAGGCACATCTTGTTCCCACTGAGGATCCACAGGGTCTCTGAATGTCTCACAGATATTGTGAAGAACACATGAGGCCCTAATGGCTTGTTTAGCATTGGGCAACTTGCATTCTAGCCTCTTCATGACAAAACGAAAACGAGCTTTCAGGCGTCCAAATGCGTTTTCAACTATGCGTCTCGTTTTGGAAAGGTTATAATTGTAAGCAGCTTCGGGGGTGCCAGGTGATGCACTTGGGAAGGGCTTAAGCAGTGTTGCAGTCAGTGGAAATGCCTGGTCACACAGAATGAGCGGTGTTATAGCAGCACCTTCGATCATAATCACAGGCGAATCAAGGTGTCCGCTTTCAATAAGTGTGTGCAGCTTCGATCGCCCGTACACGTTGGCATCATGGCATCGGCCGGGAGCTCCAACATTGATATACCGGAACCGGTACTGGTGATCAATCAGGGCGAGCAGTATTACACTGTACCTGTATAAAAGAAACAAGCGCTAAATGTTGTCTTGCTCATGCATAACAGTGGGCAGTACTCTTTGCAGTATTTTAACTTGTCATAAACAACCATGTTGAGAAAAGCACTTCTCAAACAACTGTACGAGTTGCGCAACAGGCGCAGGCCACAGCATGACAGCTCCGGCATGCATGCTTGCCCATAATTTTTTTTGTTGCCACAAAGGAAAACTTCATGCGCGCAGGAATTTTCTAGCTATGGCTCTTGCACGACAAGTCATGATACCTTCACACTGTTTGTACAGTAAAGGCATTTTAGGCAAAATTAGCACATGCATGCAACACTTTTTAGCAAATGGCTGGAAGTTGTTTATAAGGAAAGCGTTCATTCAGCAAAACATCACGACTAGTTTGGCCTATGTATACATTTTTATGTATAGACAACGCACACACAGTTGACAGTAGCAGTTATGAAATTCTAGTGCGGGAAATTCCAGAAATGCACCATTCTGAACACACTGCAGGTAGAGAAAAGAAAATAAAGGCAACCTGAACTTTGGTGATTGTTATTTGCAGAAACTTATGTATTTAATAGCTACTACTGCTAAAGCTTAATCAGTAACGATCGAAAACAATCGTTTATATTTCACAATATATCACGCAATGAAAAGTGAATTAACTTTTTAACTTCGCGCCAGCGTAGAGGTCTCGAAGGTACCTACCAGCCTTTGTAGTTATGGTAATCGATTGCGTTGTCCTTCGGTGGGGATATAGGAAAGTGACAACCATCGAGAGCGCCGATTGCCTGCGGGAAGCCAGTGAAGAAAAAGAACTCCCTCACGTGTTTTTCCAGTTCGTGGCGCCGGACCATTCGAAGCCACTCTGCTTCAAGTTGTTCGGTGACAACCTTACAAAACTCCCGAAATACGACGTTCACCGTTGACCGGCCGATGCCGAACAGATGGGCGATCGTTCGGTCTTCAGCGCTTGAGCACAGCCGATACATCCCGACGGCCACTCTTTTTTCCACAGACAACGGCTTTCTCATGTTGGTCGTTTGGCGCTCCAAGGCGATCCTGCACGACTCCACAAGGTACCGGAATGTCGTCTGCGAGACACGGAAAGCTTGTCTGAAGTGATTCTCCCCGAGATGTGGAAGCGTCTCTTCGAACCAACGTTCGTTTCGTTCAAATGCCCACCGCTCACGGTGAACTGTGGCTTCGGTAGCCATCATAGCAACAATAGCGAATGAATTAGCTACTAATCTCAGTTTCAGGCTTGCGTTGATCTTCGATTGCGCTTCTTTTGCCAGTTCCAGTGCCCCCTCCTTGTTTCTTCGTTGTGCTCGGTAACAAATGTAAGAGGCAACTAGGGCGTTCACTTTTTCAATATCAACTGCGCTAGCTGCGCTTCCTCCACAGAGCGCCATATCAGCCATATTGCTTGTTTACACTTACCGGATTTGGGCTTGGCTTTAGTTGGGGCTTGGCTTGTGAAGATCGAAGTGCTTTTAGTTGTGAATAATTGGCGTCAAAATGTTTTCCTCCGTGTTAAAAATACTCGCAAAGGTTCTTAAACGCGTTTAATAGGCACAAAATTTCTTTGCATTTCACAAATTTTGTTCCAGATCGTCATTGCTATCATTTGCGAATACCATTATATTTTACTGTGTAGCACCGCAAGACACCGAATGGCATTCGATGCGATTCGAATGACATTAAATCTTCCCGTGTGACAGGGGCATTATATAAGAAGGACGTTGCTTTCACATGGGGCCTTGCTCAAACGAAAGCCTTTACCGCCCTCGGATGCTTGCTCACGGCTATCCCATTGCTGGATCATTATGATCCATCTGCCGCCGCTGAAGTTCGGACGGATGCCAGTGGCCATGAAATTGAAGCTGTACTTGTTCAATGGCAGCGAAACGCAGTGCGCGTAACTGTAGACGCCGGCCACCTCCTGTCACCCGCCGAGATTAATTTTTCAATTACCGAACGGAAATGCCTAGCGTTAGTTTGGGCAGTGGCTAAATTCCGTCCTACTTGTACAGCCACACGTTTTCCGCGGTTACCGATCCACGCCTTGTGCTGGCTCTTCTCACTCACAGACCACACTGGAAGATTGGTTAGATGGGCGCTACAGCTCCAAGAGTATTCATTTGCTGTTTTATACAAGTCAAGCCTTTTGCGCAAGGACGGTGGCTGCGTCTCCCGTCATCCTGTCGACCGCCCTGAATATGATGCGCATGACACCGAATCTTGCACCCTGGCTATTTCTGATCTGCGCGACACTCACACTGAACAAAAGCGTGATGACTGCTTACGTGTTCTCATCGATGGTCTCAATTCTGGACATTTGGAGCCCACGCTGCGCACGACCGTGCTCCGCGACGACGTTCTTTGCCGTCGCATGTTACGACCTGAAAGACGAGCGAGCGAAGCAACTTAATTAAGGATAGGATAGGATAGGGATAACTTTCATAAAGTGCCGGCAAACGACGGTTTAACGCGTCGTGACGCTGGCCAAGCGTCGACCCCGGGGCTATACTCTACTCTGCACTACCGCAGTTGGGCCCGTCTGTAGTGGGTCATGGGGCTTGTGCTTTTCGAGCGCACCCCGGGCTTGCTGGACGGCCCATAGTTGTGTGTCCTTGTCTGCAGACTGCAGTGCACTTTGAAGTTCGGGCGGGTAACTCCTGGAGGTAGCTGCCGTCGGGAACCTGGCACAGTCCCACATGATGTACCATTGGTCTGCCGGACCCGCTGCACAAACACCGCACAGCCCACTCGGATAGAGATCTGGGTGAAGCGCGTGCAGCATTGCGGGGGCGAGGAGTGACGCGGTCTGTAATTGCCTTAGGATTATGGCCTCCTCCCGACTGAGTGCCGGGTGGGGAGGCGGCATTGTCCGTCGAGCTAAGCGGTAACACTTGGTTACTTCGGCATAACTGGTCAATCTGTCCTTCGTTTCGAACCACCACACGGAACGGTCACTCTCGGCGGCGCGGAAGGTAAGCGCTCGCGCCGCCGAATGGGCCGTCTCGTTGTGGTTTGGTGAGGATGCACACTCGCCGGCGTGCGCCGGGAACCACTTGATACGAACGGTGCTGCCGCGGTCTTGATGTTGGAGCTTGCCGATGATGGCGGCCGCCGGCGCGCATATTCGCCCCTTAGCAAAGTTGCGCACGCCGTTCATCGAGTCGCTGAGCACGGTGCGACACTCGCCCTCGTTGATTGCCAGCGCGATGGCAACCTCCTCAGCGTCTGTAGCGTTCGTGCACCGCACGGTAGCTGCCGGTGTTTTGGTGACGGTAGCTGCCGCAACGACCACTGCCGCGAAGCCTTCCCGCTTGTATTTCGGTGAGTCCACGTACCGGGCGTGCGGTCTTGGGCGTGTTGTTCGGTGAGGGCCTTGGCCCGTGCCTGCCGCCGTTCTTGGTTGTACTCTGGGTGCATGTTCTTCGGGATGGGGTCCACGTAAGTGTGGGCTCGCGTCTCATCTGTGATCTCGCACGGTTGCCCGCTGGGAGCTTGGGGGTTGTAACCCAGGGACGTTAGTATACTGCGGCCCGTCTTGGTGGTAGAGAGGTGCTCGATTTGCGCGGTGAGCTGCGCCTCAGCTATTTCTTCTAGGGTGTTATGGAGGACGAGCTGCAGGAGCTGAGCCGTACTCTTGGTCACCATTAAGCCCAGCGCCGTCTTGTAAGCTCGTCTGATCAGCGTGTTGATCTTGGTCGCGTCAGTGACCCGCCAGTTGAGGTAGGCCGCAACGTAGGCGATGTGACTGATCACGAACGACTGGACAAGGCGCACGAGACTGTCTTCACGCATGCTCGCCCATCGTGTAGAGACTCGGTGTACGAGCCGGATGGCGTCCATTGCCTTGGCGGTAAGCTTGTTCATGTTCTCGTCGTTGCGGCCGCTCTTGTTGAGCAGCATGCCCAGGACCCTGATCTTGGGAACCTCGGGGATGCGTTGCCCCGATGCAGTCACAATCTTGATGTGGTCACACTCCCGAAGGGGAGCGCGCTTCCGTCCCGGTCGAAGCGGTGTGAGGACGAACAGCTCAGATTTGGCGGGCGAGCACATTAGGCCTGTGCCGTCAAGGTGCCGCTCGATGGCGGTAACCGCCGCTTGCAGCTGTTGCTAGATGCTGGCGTCGGTGCCTCCGGCCGCCCACAGGGTAATGTCGTCGGCGTAGATCGTATGCCGGTCGCCGGTCCCCGCTACTGCCTTCGCTACGCCGGTCATGACGAGTTTAAAGAGCAATGGCGAGATGACCAACCCCTGTGGAGTACCCGTACTACCGAGCTTGTGTTCGGGGAGCTTGAGGTCTCCGGCGTGCAGTTCCACCGTGCGGTTGGTCAAGAAGTCTTGAATATAATTGTAGCTCGTTACCCCCATGTTGAGTCTTGATACTTGTGCTAATATGGCTGAGTATTTGACTTTGTCGAATGCACTTTGTAAATCAAGCCCCAGAATTACTTTGCTGTCTTGTGTCTTGTTGTCGATGATTTCTTGTTTGAGTTATAACATGGCATCTTGTGTGCTGAGTTTGCGCTGGAAGCCGATCATCGTGTCAGGATAGAGGCCTTCCTTCTCTAGGTATTCCTGCGTGATGGTGTGCATGAGGCGGGCCAGGCGGTCGCGCTGGTATGACTTGGTCTTTGTTTCGTTTAGCGGGTGCCGAAATAGATTCCATGTACAACTGTGATGCAGTTTCCTGTAAGCTCGGTTGCAGATTTTGTTTCAGTGCTGACGGCACAGGAGAATGCAATGGTGTTAAATGGCCCTGTTTAAGTCAGCCACCTTCTTCCTCAATATCCGGTTCAACCGGTGCTGCTTCCAACGCGCCTGTATCGAACGTTTGGCCTCGATCAGATGGGCCAGGCGGCTGTACATGATGATGACGTCCTCGTCTGTTTCTATGGCCTTTGTGGCTGAGCGCACTGCATAGCGGAGCTCCGCCGTCCAGGTTTCGATCTCTGTGATGTCTTGTGCTTTGGTGAGGCGTCTCTTACGGAATCCGTCCCAATCCGTCCACTTGTGTATAATGGTATTGCTCCGTAATTGGTTGGGTATCGTAATTTCGAGGATGTAGTGGTCACTGCCCAGGTCGACGCCCGTGTTGTGCCATGTTACTTTGCCAGTGGGGTCATTTTTGATGAATGTAAGGTCTGGTGTGGGGCCTCGTGCTACGGAGTTGCCGATGCGGGTAGGATGCGCGGGGTCCGTGATTAGGACACAGTTGTGGTCCAGGGTATCCTGTAATAAGTCCCGTCCCTTGGCCGTGTCCTTCATGTAACCCCACGCTCGATGGGCGGCGTTGATGTCCCCTCCGTTCAGCAACGTGTTGTCTCTGGGCTGTGTGTAGTAGGGTCTTGAATTTCTGTGTTTGGTGCTTGGGATTACTGTAGATGTTGGCGATGAACAGGCTGCCCTTTCGTTGTTTGCTTGGGATGATTTCGGTGAAGGCGTATTCCACCCTGCTGCGGCCGTGTTTGAGTTGGTGCTCGATGAACGTGAGCCCTTTGCGGACGAACGTGCAGACGCCCGGTCCCTCCGCTTGGCTAACGTGAGCGCGATACCCAGGGAGGGTGGGGGTCACCGTCGCCGTTTCTTGCAGCAGGATAATGTCGGGTTTCTTGTTGCTCTAACTGTGGCAGTTCCACTGCCAGACCGTAAGGCCCGGCAGCGATCCTATTGTGGATTGGGCCTGGGATATAGTTGTGGCGAAGGTGAGGGTTGCGTTTGTTCTTGGAGGTATGGGTGGTTGGTGAAATCCGCTGAAAAGATGGGGCTGCGCACTATGGGCTTGAGGGTGTGTTCAATGAGTTCGAAACGCTCTTGTATGGTGCGGAAGGACGTGGTGATCAGCTCCTTCAGCCGCGCCAGTCGTTGGTCGGTCATGGCAGCCGTGCTGGCGTAGGTGTTGGCGAGCGCTTCAATTTTGGCTTCGAGCTGAGTTTGCAATTGGGTCAGGTACTTGTAATGCGGTGACGAAGTGGGTGTTTGTTTCTTTGTTGTTGGGTCAGTGTTCTTCCCCTCCTGGGGCGCGGCTTGGGTTTTGTCCTTTGATTCTGTGCCTTGGTGCGATAGCGTGTGGGTGTTCTGCTCGAGGACAGCGGTGGGTGTAGGTTCGGTGCGTGCTCGTTTCTTGGGGGTTGGATCAGTGGTCTTCTCCTCCTGGGGCTCGTCTTGGGTTGTGCCGATTGATTGCATGCCTTGGTGTTATGGCGTGTCGGTGGCAGGTGTAGGTGCCTCGGGTGACTGAGCTGGGTCTGTCCTTGCTTGGGCTTGCTGTGCTTGAAGTTCTTTCTTGACCTCGGCTAGCTCTTCGGCATGCCGGCGTGTGGTTTCTAGCAGCGTCGCATCGGTTGCGCGGAGTTGTTCGAGTTCCTTGTAGTAGGGGCTGGTAATCCACGCCTGCCAGCTGCTCGGAGTGCTTCGGCCAGTAGTGGCGCTGTTGGAGCTGGAGCTGCCCCCTTTAACTTCACCCTTGGCTACGTCGGCCCAGCTGACTTTGTCACGGGAACGCGATCGCTTTGCGCCGTAGCTGTACCTGTCCGACGAGTCACGGCCGCGGGATGCGCTGCGCGAGGCATGACGGGAAGCGTAACGTGATGCCTGGCGTGAGGCATGGCGCGACGCGGTGCAGGATCCGCCACGGGAAGCGCTGCGCGAGCGGGAGCGTCCTAGGCGTGGAAAGGAGCTTGATTCGAGTGCTTGCTTTCGCTGTTCTTCGGCGTTACGGCGTTCCCATCGCCGTCGAGACACGACGTATGGAACCTTGTATTTGGCTCTGCAGAGGCGGTCCCCAGTGGGGTGTTCTTCGCCACAGAGCTTGCACTTGGGGACACACTTGTGGCCCTCTCTAGGATTAGAAACACCGCATGAAAGACAAACACGTACATTCGGTGTGGGGCACACGTCGCGCCTGTGGCCGACCTTGCCGCATGCTTTGCAAACTTCTATTTCATTTCATTTCATTTCATTTTATTACCTTAAAGACCCCTTGCGGGGTATCACATAAGGGGTGGGTGGTACAAAAATACAGGAGGTTGCCCACTATCTTATCTTGAAGACAGAATACTCGTTACTTCCTGTAGAGGCTGCAGGGATAGAGCGTTGATCCATAACGCACATACTTAGGAACCTTGATACCGTTGAACACTACGATTATTTTCGTCATGTTCCCGATACGCTTCGCCCCTACGGCGAGGGGGTTGTACTTTGTAACGATCTGCTGCATTATTTCGGCTTCGCTGTCCTCGAGCGCTATGCCCCTGATCACGCCCTTGACTGTGTCGTGGGCGGTCGTTCCATAAGCGCTCACTTCGTATATTTTGCCTTGGACGTTGACAGCTTGTAGTCGAGCATACTTCTTTGCTCGCTCCTCGCACGGAGTGCTGAGCACCATAATGTTCTGATGGGTATTGGGACACGCCATACTCCCCCCCCCCCTAAGCTCGATCTGCCTTCTCAATTCCCGCTGCCGCCATGATGGCAGTAGCCACGCATGCCGCTCCCGCCTTGGAAATATCGAGCTTCCGCGGGGCTGCACGACGATCTTAATTTCTTCTGCAGGCATTGCGGGCATGCGAGCCGCCCGAATAACTGCGGTCCCTACTTTCTTGTTCAATTTAGTCTTCTGCTGAGAGCTCGGAGTATCGGTACGAGAATTCGACTCACCCTGCGTTGCGCACAGGCGTGTTCGGCTCGTATGCCCACCGTTGTGCAGCCATCCGGGCGTGCGATGAAATTCCTCGGGCATAATTTCTTCTCCCTCTACTTGCACGCACATCTGGGATACCTGGGAACCATGCGCCAAAGCGGCGGGGAAAACATCCATGTTGTCGTGGCAGTAGTACGGCTGGCTAGGCCTAGCAAGCCTTGGCTTCGCTTAGGCCTAGCAATGCCTATTAGCGGTGAACTAGGTAAAGTCGGATAAATCGATGAAAAACGCACCTTTGATGGAAAGTCGGGTATCGGAGGATAGCGGATACCTTCACGATCACAGTGGTAATAAAATCTTCGGGATCCAAACTAATTAGCACTGCGAAAGCGGGCATTAACGACGGAGCCCATATGAGCACTTCTTTGTCAGCGATGGCTCATACCCTCACCCTATTAATTAGGAATGCCTGCAGAACGATTAGCCTTCCCCTGTAAGGAAGGTGTCACCGTGCCGCGGCCATGACGTCTTCCGGGTGTGTGTGGCCCCTCTACTCCGGCCGTGGCTGCACTACTCCCTTTGGTCCACCGCGCTTGCCCCTCTTTTGCTGTGGCAGCCTCCCTCCGGCTTCGCTCGGTCGTTGCCTTTCGAGTGCCGCCGAGATCTGGTGGACGGCCTGGGCTTGGACCTCGTAATCGTAGCACCTCGTTGCGGCCTCGAGCCCCGGCGACATCATTGTCATCGTTGCAGCTTCGTGCGGAACCAGAATTTTTGCTCGCTGTACCACGCCATATCCGGACATCAGTTTTTGAGCAGTTACATGATACCCCTCGGCGTTTCGCGTACTTATGACCGCGTACGGCGTTGCTTCTACTGGCCAGGCCTGTACCACTCAGTGTACTACTGCGTTGCAGCTTCTGCGCTCTGTCTGCACCGCAAAATACCTGTTGTGCTGCCCGCTGGACGCCTTCACCCCATCGATGAGCCCTCAGAACCATTCTTCGCGTCACTCTCGATCTTCTTGGCGCTTTTGCAAGGTTGAGATCGGGCAACAAGTGGGTCGTTGTCGCGACTGATTACGCCACCCGGTAAGCGATGACATGAGCTTTGCGCACAAGCTGTGCAACTGATGTGACAGATTTCCTTTCCTATGACGTCATCCTCTATCACGGCGCACCCCGGCAGCTCTTCACTGATCGCGGCCGCAGCTTCTTGTCCTGAGTGGTTGAAGACCTACTTCGCTCGTGTTCTGCCGAGCACAAGCTTTCCTCCCCTTTCCATCCGCACTAAAACGGACTGACGGAGCGGCTCAATCACACATTGACAGAAACACTGTCTATGTACGTTTCCGACGACCACAGTGATTGGGACAGCACGTTACCCTTCGTGACTTTCGCCTTCAGTTCGCCCCGCCACGAGACAACTGGCTTTTCATCCTTTTACCTTCCGTTCGGCCACCACCCTTCCTTGCCCTCTGACACACTGTTTCCTTCTTCGAGCAACACTCCCACCGAATGCGCTCAAGACATAGTAAAATATTCAGCGTGCACAATTGAGAAGGACACGTACAATTCGCACCAACTCGCCCAACTGTCAGTTCTGCTGACGCTCAAGACGTCTTCGCGCGGGCTCGCACTGCACGACAGATTGCCGGCTCCCGGCTCACTGAGTCTCAGGTCGCGCATAAGATTCTACCCGACAGCCGACATCGAGACGTTCGATTTCCTCTTGAATCCGTTGTCCTCCTATGGACACTATGTCGCCGCGTCGGCTTATCTGAAAAGATGCTGCCGTGCTGCACGATATTGCGTCAGCTTGGAGATGTGAACTACGAGATCTCTCCCGGCGACTCGCCTGTCCCCACGGGCGTTGTGCATGTGTCCCGGCTGAAGCCTTACTTTGCCGCGAGTTCAACGCCGTTATATTTAGCGCTGAGACGGCAACATTACAGGCGGGGATTGTGTTACGCCGTAACCAAGAGTGGCGGCGTCAGAAGACGACGATTTGACATGTAGAGGTGGAATCGGTCTCAACAGCCATCTTGTTTATGCATTGTTGTCTGTCTTGTAATTATTGTAAATACGTGTTTATATGTGACTGCTTCAGCGTAGCAGTATATATGATTTTCATTGTTGTTTACGCAGAATGGAGGTGCAGCTGCCTCGTACTGCTTTGTGGTTAACACTATGTGCTACATGCCCTGGATTACATGTACAGTCAACAGCAAGAGTTCGCGGGATCTCCAATGCGTGGCGGAACGACGCAAAACTAAGATCCCTGAATAAAACTAAAAGTAGCGACATGCCTTTATTTTGCCACCGCCGCTGCCACGAGGAGCACGCAAGGAGGCAGGAGAGAAGGTCTGCGTCGCCCAATTGGTTGAGCGCTATCACGTGGTCACCTTTTTATCTATTTTTTCCTCTTTTCCGCGACTCGGCGCACTCACCACCATGACGGTTGGCCGTCGAGTTTCTGCGGCGAGGCTTTCGCAAGAGATTTCGTATGTTTTGGCTAAGTTTCATGGCTAACCGCGCCATTGAAGGAGTCAGTTTTGGTTTTCTTTTATGTTAGGGATTGATTTTAAGAGTACTGGAGGTGCAAACGTGTACGAACGCAACGTTTTTCTTTGTTGACGGGGTACGGAGCTCAGACATGGGTAAGCTTATGCATGGGGGCTATTCTCGGTTCTCGTTCAGATTTGTTGTCATGATCACGCTATTGTCAACAAATGTATGAAGCTATGGAGTGCGTAGGCTATGTTCTGTCATATATCGTGCGAGAAACGTAACACGTGTTATTGTTGTAGTACTGAGAGTTCGTAGCTTTGTCAATCTATGCTTTTGTTAGGTGCTGCAAATATTTTTTGCGAGGACAAGCGGTTCACTACCCGTGCAAATGATTTTGTCTATTGGGTGTAGGCATTCTCCACAGGATAAAGTGATGCACAAGTTGGTTGGTTCATATTGACTTGGAACTGCGTAAGCAAAAGGGGGAAAGTGCTCATTGATGGAAATCATTTTCATATGTAAATTTCGTCCTTGCACACGCTTTGTTCACAAATGAAGTAGAGGTTGCACTGGCATGTTTGCGCTTGAGAACAAACGGGCCAGTTTCACTGCATAAAGAGATGCCAGTGTCACGACGAAACGACGACAATAGCTGACAGCTCCGCGTTGATCGCGTACACGTTTCTACATGACGCTCGCGTTATTCAGGCGAATATATCACGCGCCCTGCGTTCGGTCATCGTGGTACTAAGATGATTAAATTATGAAGCTGCACGAGCTGGACACACCGCAGTCGATTGGGTACACGAAAGTACACACGTACGCACTTCGAGCACCGCAAACGTATCCGGGTTGTTGAATCGGCAGCTACATAGTGCTGCACACACGCGAACGCATCGCCTTTTGCTTGTACCGGCGAAAACTTAATCACAGTCCTTTCACGCGGGGCAAGTGTCTTTAGGAATCTAAATAAAGAATCTGATTAATGCATAAGAAGTATCTCGCGAAGCGCGTTGGTCTGTGCAAGCCGCGACAGTGTTTTTGCCTATGAGAACAATGCATGGCCGTGGACGACAAAACACTCAGACAAAGCTCTTCCATGTACATAAGCATCGTGTACATTACGTGTACATTTTTGGCGAAACAAATAATTCTGATTTTTGGGTTAGTACTGCACTCTAAAAGCACTTCGGCTGCGAAAAGCCTCCTTCTAACTGGAAGCAGGCAGCCAACCCGAAGCCACAAAACAAGCGCGCAGTTACGCGCCGAAAAAGCACTAGAAACATCTGCTTCTGCCAGTTTCATAGCGTTCCATCATGGTTCCTAGCACAGCAAACAATAATCAACTCTTAAATACGGTAAACATTCATGCGAAAACACCCAACAACAATTTTAATGCCTCACCTCGTGTAACTCTATGGGCGGCTTCCGATCGAACGTCCAAACTGCGACGGCGAGGTACGAGAGAGAGAGAGCGAGCTGCGAGAAGGCCAGGACAATAAGAGGCCCGGCGAGGAGGAAAGTCGCTACCTTTTAGTTTTATGCAGGGACCGTACGCAAAACTGCCTTGCTGCGCAGTCTACCGTCACACTGCGTGGTGTCGAGGCTGCGCAAAGCGACGAGACGTTCATTTGAGAGATCGCCAGTCGTTTCCGCGCAGGCGCGAGTAAGAGGGGGCGCGAGAGGGAAAATCTGAGGACTTTTGCTCCTTGAATATATAACTCTGCCTAGGCAAAACGGAGGAGGTTTCTTAGCGCGTTTTGTATGCGTTTGTCCCCTAGACATGCCGGCATTGCGGAGTGGGCAGAGTTTGTTTAAGCTTCGACGCTGGTTGCCCGCACGGTGAGGCAGTGGCCACGGACACCCCATTTGGTGATGGCTGTGTCTGAAGGTAGTACGTCGGACAGGCTTTCGCGCGCTTGCGGCGCTGGTTCCGAGTCAGTCATGCCTGATTAGGCCTTTCTGGCCCTTTACGGCGCTCTACCTTCCAAAAAAAAAAAAAAGACATGACTGATTTTTTCGGGGTAACAGTAGGGTGAAATAAATTTTGAGGGAACTAAACGTACAGCGCCTTAGCAACGGCGGTTGAACGCCACTGTCCGATGTCACGCCGTGAAGATTATTGGCATTGCGTCTCACCTACGTTACGTTAGGTTAGATTCAGTTTATGTAAGGTTTAGGTTACCTTGCGTTAGGTTACATTAGCGTAAAAGGCGTTAGGGTGGCGCGGCGTATTTTCACAGCGGTTACGCTGTGCGGATTCTTTCTTTTGCGTCTCCGCCACCTCCCTTATTTTCTCCCATATTTGAGCGGCTATACTCTCGCTGGAATAAATGGTTCCTGCTGCTTTGTTCCAGCCATGAACAATGGAATTATAACTTCTAGCTCACAACTGAACGGGTCCACTGGCTCATACCTGGTGGACCCGTTCGATGACTTCATTTAATGGAACAAGGAATGATGATGCGGATCGGTTCCCGTCGGGAGGATGTGTGCTTCTTCTGCGCTATTTTGAACATTCTCCTGGCTACGACACTGAAGGGTTAAATAGTTCTAATGTTGTTCAGCAAGGTTCACTCTGTGGCAGACCATGGTTGAATTTTCAGTCATATTCGATGGCTGGTGGTTCAACTTGCCGAAATTTGCAGTGATTTTTCTATCGCTTGTGCAATAAGATTACATCGCGCTTGAAGGAGGGAACTACGCGGTTGGACCCCTTTTGAAAATTGGCTTTCAGTTTTCTTCATTGCAATGAATTGCCCAGTCTATTTTTTTCTTGCTCGGCTTGTTCGCAGGTCCACGTTCATTTGGTGCACATTGTTCCCTGGCGATTCGTTTTTATTTTTTTTTGTTTCCCGTAAATGTCCTCCTTTATTGAATTCTCAAGGTGAGTTTTACTTTAGCATTTAACTGACTTCTTCGTAACACAACATACTGTTCCTGTAACTGCTCCAACTCGACAACGATTTCTACGTCTCAGTCTAGTTCCCTTGAAATGTGCATTTTACGAAGCAATCTTTCTGCAAGGCAAGCAGCTTACCGAGTGGTGCCGTTCCTTCTGAAAGACGATCGTTCATGTCAATTCGTACCGAACTGGCTCCTTCTTTCAACAAGGACCTCCATGACTCAATCCGGCGTCGATGAATTCCTTCAATATTTACGATCTTTCACGGATGCCAAAGGAGTCTGTGGTTCCTTCTAAGTTATCTTATATTCATACAGGCCCACACAGCAGGTCATGCCAGTCAACAAGAGCTTTCATGCCGGTGCAATGCTTGCAGCCATGGAAGCTTCTTGTTGAACTGCGACGTTTGGCTCCCTGTCAACGGAGGGGATCCAATGCGGTCGACCAGAAGACAGCTCTGTCTTATCGCCTCAAAGTCCATTCTTCGCGGGTTTGACGTCACCATATAAAAACAGGAGCCAAGGCAGCTGATAAGTGGGGGACCCGTTCGATCACCTAATTTAAAGGAACGATGCCCTATGTTGATGATCAGTGCCAGTGAGGAGGATGCGCACCTGTTCTTCTTCAATATAATTCCCAGCAGTATTAAAAACATGTTTTTTTATATACCGAAGCATAATTCTCAAAAGAAAGATAAAAAATGTCGCCATACATGTGCAGGGTGAAATCGGGGGTTCGACGGAAGCCCGTCTGGTCGGGATGAAGCATTGAAGAAATAAAACGAAGGACACAGACCAACAGAAGTGCTAAAAATGAATAAATTTAAAAGACGTTTCGGCTTCGCTACGGAAGCCTTATTCACAATGGGATGACGGAAGGTTCATGGAACCTTACGTATACTTCAGAACGTGACGTAAGCAGCGCGTGTATGGCGGGGGGAGGGTTCCCTCATTTCGATTGAGCGTTTGACGTGTTTTTTGTATCTCCAGCGATTCCAGATACAGCCGCGATTTTAGGTTTCTTTCTTGGCCGATAATTCTCGAGCGATCCCAGTCGATCTTGTGGCCCGTTGCATCCGTGTGCTCGGCAAGGGCATTCGAAACTGTACGTTTCTTTTCGACATCTTTCTGATGCTGCCTCAGTCTCCGTTTGAAGTTGCCCGATTCACCGATGTGTGCGTAGTCGCAATCTGCGCAGGGTATCTTATAGAGCACGCTGATTGCTGAAAGAAAGAAAACTACAGTTGATATAATATTCCCCGATTGCCTTGGTTTTATCTGTTTTGAGTACATTTCGTAGCTCTTTCTTAAGGTGAAATCACAACTGCTCCTAACCTGAACGCAAAGGTGGTGAGTCAAAAATGGCTCAGTTTAGAGCAGCTCTCAGTGTGCAAGCATGAGACGGAGGGCTAAGAAAAACTGCAAGCAGCTTACGTCTTTGTTCGTAAAAACAATTCTGTTTATTCCGCCAGCGTTCTGCTACTTACTGTAGCGAACTTGAAGTGATCGAAGGCGACTCCTGGTTCCCATATTTATTGAAGAGTTTAGTGAGCTAGAAAATCTTGCAGCACAGAAAAAAGCTACCGTGGTTCACGTCAGACAAGATTGGCACGCACTTCCGCGCAGAAATAATACACCGTGCCGTCGGCACCACGCGCAGCCTTGTAGCGAAGAGCAGCTGGAACAAGGATTTCCTCTCTGCCTCAAATCAGCGCTGAAGCACGAAAGCCTGCAACGTGAAACCATCCCTACACGTTTCTGGGCCTCAGAAGTAAACAAGCAAGAAAAGACAAAAAGGAAACACGGCGAGGTAAAGCGCGCTCGATAGGTGGCTGTTTGGAGCTTCCGGTCCTGGCCCCAGAGGCGACACGGCAGAGTGCTTCTTTCCTGGAACCGCCGAACAAAGGGGAGCATGCTAATGCCAGGCCGTCAGATCCAGCAACACGCGAAGTCTAACAACTACTCGCGATGTTCTCAGCACCAGCGGAAAGAGGAGTATCTGTCAACCGCTGTTGTCCCACTAGGAGATCTGACGTTCAACCTTTCAGCGCTGCCGCCCTTTGAGTGAATTCTGCCTCTGTAGATATGGTGGCCGCTCACCTTGCAAGACATATACTACGGACAAGTGTGGGTGTCTTTCCTAACACCCGCCAGCCCTCTCCCAGCCCTCTTTTCTTCATGTATCATTTTGAGCCTCATTGTATTCATGCCCCCTCCCCTTGTTGAACACACTAGCAGTTACTGCTTGCGTTGGTCCCGTTATACATTACGTGATGTTGTTTTCATTTTGCTCACTCAGAAACTAAACAACTCTTTTCTACATGCAATATTGTGACCCACCGTGGTAGGTTAGTAGCTATGGCGTTGCACTGCTGAGCGTCAGGTCGCGGGTACGATTTTCGATGTGGTTCTTACGAGTTGTGAATGCGAAAGCATTAATGTTCAATTGAACGCCGCTAAGCGATCCTTCGAGTTATGAACTCCTCGCGGGCAAGCGAGCGCGTAGAGACGCGTGGCGAATAACTTCTAGATAGCGTAAGGCAGGTGCACTTACTCTATTTATTTCATGCTGCAGACCAAGAATTGGTTCAGGCAGGACAGGTACAAGAGGCAAGATAAAAGCACGAACACAAAAGATAACATACGAAAACATTACGCAAAATGGAAACATCACACCAATTAACAGTAGGTATAAGCCATAAACAGTTTGCACCATAGGGAAATATTACGCAAAATGGGAACACAATACCAATTAGCAGTACTTATCAAGGCTCTAGGGCAAAGAAAACTTGTTAAGATCAGTTGGACGGTTCCATTCTAATACAGTACGCGGGAAAAACGAAAACTGGAAATCATTATTTCTAGCAAAATACGTGGTTATAGTTTGGGCGTGACGATGTCTTGTATGTCTATAGTGGACATAGGAGATCAATATGGATGTGTGTCAAGGATTGACTTATGACTAAGAAGTAGGTGAAGAAAGTTGAGGCGGTTCTTTTTTCGTCATAGTTCAAGTTTTTCAATGTTGTTAGCAGCCATGAGTTCAAACGGCATGTCTGTACTTTAAAATTTAGAATAAACAAGCCTAACAGCCTTTCTTTGTGCAGCTTCAAGTTTTTTTGTGTCAGCTTTAGTGAAGGGGTCCCATACAACACAAGGGCATTCTAGTTTAAGTCTCATATATATAAAGTAACTAAAGTAACTGAGTAGTTTAATGTTAGCAGGAGAATTTCCAAGCTTATGTTTTAGAAAACACAACTTATGCAAGGCGACAGAACATATGTTGTCTATGCGTAGGTTGCCGGATAAGTCATGTGTTATTGTTACGCCGAGACATTTGTAGTTGGTTACCTGTTGTAGTGATACATTTGTAGTTGGTTACCTGTTGTAGTGATGTTGATCCAAGGTTGTACGTAAAATCAAGAGGTGTTTTTGCACGAGTTACCCAGATAAACATGTTTTTGTGCGTTTAGAGCCACACCATGTTCATAATGCCAGTTTAATATGTTACTAAGACATTAATTCAAATTCTATTGATCATTAGTAGAAGTAACTTTACGAAAGAGCACACAATCATCCGCGTACAGTCTCGTTTGAGTTCCTGGTAGTGCTCTCCCCATGACGTCATATTCTTTGCTAAAGCAAGGAGTATGATGTCCACTGGACCATTCTTATCGAGAGCTTCTGCAAATGAATGAACCATTGTGGCTAACTGAGTTACGGAATAACCTTTTCTAAAGCCATGGTGAAATTTAGTTGGTATCGAGTTTTGTTCAAGAAATTCCGCAATGCGCTTCGATATTACATGTTCACGTATTTAAGAAATTGGGAATCTTAATTAGATCAGACGGCAATTTTCTAAGAGTAAATGGTTACCTTTCTTAAATATGGAAGCGACACGAGCCCTTTTCCAATCACTAGGTAGCATTGCGGTTAACAGTGAGCATTGAAACAGCACAATGTCAAAATCAGCTGCAATTTCTGCATAACGGCGAAGAAATACATTAGGTATGTTGTCTTGACCACAAGAGGATGTTGTGTTCAAGTTCAAAATCATTGAAACTACACCACAGTACGATATCAAGTCAACGTCAGCGGGTTGATACACTCTTTGATGAGGTGTAATAAGACTTACCTTAGCAAAGGAGCTATGAAAGAAAGTTGTTAAAATGCTCCGCAATGACTTTCAAATCTGTAACTGTTCTTCAATTAAGTAAGATCTGTGATACCTGCCTCTTGCATTCACTTAAGAAGTTCCAGATCTTAGTAGGATAGTTTTTTTAAAGTGTTAGAGTTGTTTTAAAGTAAAAATCATTTGATTCGCGTAAACCGCATACCAAATTTATTTTGAGTTCATGAATAACAGTGAATAATGAATTACTGTTTTTCAGTCATTTTAAATTCGCCTTTTAAATGGATAATTTACGCGTAATGAAAGGCGTGCTGTTAGCAATCTTTTTACTTTTGGTCGGTACGAAAGTGTTTATGCAGGTGCTGCACACTTCAGTAAATCGTTTCCATGGCGCATCAACAATGCCCTCATTTTCAATAAAGTCAGTGTAACAACTTTCCAGGTATTCTGCAACCAAGGCACCCTTTTTACTTAGACTGCTTCATGCACTTATATTTGAGATTCGAAATTTCTTATCCCTAAGTTACGCAGTACTGTGGGTATTACGAGTTACTTTAGGAGATAAATGTACTTGTTTAAAGGAAGTGGAAGGACGCATATTACCACCCTGGCATCTCAACTTTTGCGTTGCTTCTGCGCGTGGCGTCTGTTCATCGAGAGGATCGTGCCTATGTTGTCGTTCTTTCGTAACAGAACTTTATTATTCAATCCATGGTCCCAGACACAAGGTGCGTTGTTGATATACAGTTTATCGACTGCAAGTGAACCCATATCTTTTTTGTCGCCTTTCAATTTCGACTTGCCCACAGTTTATTTCGGATGTCACGAATTCTTTTCAAAGAATCTTCACTTAAAGAAACATTCGTGCCTTTTAGTTTAAAACCGTCTTTCAGTAATGCATATTTACTTCTCGAATGTAACAGTTTCAGAATGGCGGGTCTCCTCGAGTGAGGTCGTCACTTGCCTTGTCCATGTAGGCGCTCGATTTGAACGCCGTAAAGTTCAAGGACATCCTGAAAAATGCCTTTATTTACCGCAGTTTCAAGTGCTGTGTTTCGTCTTCCTTTTCTGGAAGTTCGTAGACTATGAAGTTTGAGCGTCTACTACGGTATTCCAAGTCATCTATTTTAGCTTCAAGTGCTTGAATTGCGTTTTGCACGCAGTTAATCTGCTCTCGAAACGATGTAACCCTTTTTTCAACGAGGTAAATGTATGTACTTTCTTCTCACTGTCTATAAGACGGGTTTCCTTGATTTCTTCAATATCCGATGCAATTTCCTTGAGGTGTTTAGCGATTTGAGACAATTGTGGACTCAGATATTGTTCTATATCACCCCGAAGCAATCATAATTCCCTGACTGAATAAGTGTGTACATTAAACATAGCATACATCTGAGCGCACGGCAGCATCAAAAGAAAACGGACATTGGAACGAAATCAATTACCAGAATGCATTCTTACCTGCTCAATGAAAACAAGCGGGTTTCCAGTGGTGCGCATATATCCGATTCCGCTGTGCACTATAACTCTATGGCCATGAAGTAAGCTGGAAGCGCTTTTATAACCGGCCAGCATGGTGTCGCTGCCTGTGGTGGTGGTACGCAATGCTCCAGGCACATTGACGTCGAACGATGAGTAAGTCGTTCCCACGGCGACCAGCTGAACTGAAGCACGTGCTGACTATTGTCTATATATATTCCTGCTCTCTAAGCCCGCAGCGTTGTGTTCGGATTATCTGGATGCACTGACCTAGCGTAACCAACGGTTCTGCATAATTTTACTGGCTACGGGTCTAGCATTGTTGAAAATGAAATCAGCAGAACTTCGCCACGTAAGCTTTTGACGGCGACTGTGACATTGAGCACCTATTATTTTCTTTATTCTGCGCACGAATTTTTTTTTAATGAATGACCTTCCAGCCAACGTCGTGCAGTGCTTCAGCCTGACTAATTTTCAGAACAGCCATCGCAAACCTGTTGCATTGAGCAGAACAACTGAACTCGCATGTATTACATTATTATTAGCACAAATTAGGTATAATAAATAAGTAGACAATTAAAGAATAATAAGATTCCCTATGGAAGTTCACTGAAGTGCCAGGACTACTTCAGCACTTCGCTAGCTAGTCTTGTTTACTTCCCTAAGCTGTCCGGGAAACTGAAAGGGCGAAATTCAAGGGCGAAATTGACAGGTCCTGCGGCACCGTGGCAGGAATGTGTGGCTTAGTGGGACCATATGAAAGACTCAGCTATCATTGTGCTACTCACGCACAACGAACGACAATTTTTACTTTTATTTACAGGCAGTGGAGGAAATGAAAAATGGTGCTCCGTGGGCACTGGGGTGATCATAAGCAAACCACCATGCCGATGTGGGTTGTAAACTATTCTAATAAGGGAACGTTTCTAGAAAACCCTTAATGCCCTTTCTCATGTTTCTTGAATTATTCAAGCATGGTGGAACAATATCCTCACAGAATAACGGAAGAATTGCACTAATAATTATATCACGGTGCTGTGACCTGACTCAGCAATAGAGTCACTTAAGAACTAAACAACACAATGCTATATCATGTGCGGTGATTGTAGCCGAGGACAAGGACTTTTTGCGAAACTGTGCAGGCATAATAGAAAAAGGGTATGCGGTTGGATTCTCTCATTTTAGAGGACAGGCTACACTAACGCGCCCCTTTGTGTTTTCGCATAAAATTTCAAATACTCCTCTGCGTGCGTCTTGGTAAAAAGACATGAAGCCCTTTACTATTTCTGAAATTTCGTGGAACTATATGGTAATGGTTCAAATGATAAGACATGTGCGCTGCATATCGACGATACAATGTTTACGTTTTGAGTTACCAGTTTGTACTAGGCAAACCGACATGTGCAATAATTCGGGCAGCCCACATTTCCACCCAAGATAAGGTGCGGAAAAAATAGAGCTTTGGTATAATGCGAATGTACTGCGTCATATAGCTTCAACTATATTCCTTTGTACGAATACTACATCTGTGGCTCCTGGTGATCTTGCTACTTTTGTGTATTTATTTGTGCACACTGGACGCTAATTATTCTTTTCTGCGACGTTTCAAGCAGCACAAGAGTCGCACAAGCACAAGCTTCCGATGGCACAGCTGCAGAGGCAAACTATATCTTAGTAATATCTTCTTAAATCTTCGCCTTAAGAAAGAAGTGAACTTTCAAAACACGTCATCGGGATTTGTTCTCCAAAAAGACATTGTATCTAAAGTGCAAAGGAAGCTTAGAAGCGCGTTCGCATGTTGACGAAAGCAGCCAGCTATTTTTGTTACGGAAATGTTGGTGAAAATAGAAGGAAACAAAGCATCAACCGTAACTAAATTACCTGCAATTTGTAATATGCCATCTGGCGGGAAAATGTCAGACTAAGCAGCGACAAAGCCATAAAAAAAGAAGGCAGAATTGGCTTCGAACCTGTTAACGTGCGCTCGCAGTATCAGTGATTTTAACCTGCCGCCATTCAGAGCGCTAGGTTATCACTTCTTTCTTCTTCTTTATTGCTTCCGCTATCTTTTCGACCGGCTGCAGCATGGAAAAACCCCCGTTTATATATCTACCGCAATAAATTACGCGATCTTTCACGAAAACTGTGATTTTGGATGAGGTTTTTTGCGATTTCAACAGCTCCTGTTCCAGCCGGCTGGAAGCTGAGCCATTGAGGTTGATAAATCCCCAGAAATATACCAATCGATCCAATAATTTCATCGAAAATCGCTTTTTACTAGCCAAGAAAAGGCTCGAAAACCTGAACGCTTCCATAGAGTCCCATACTTCCAACTTCGCCCGCAATTTGGAACACGTTCATGGCTATAAATAACGGTACCGCTTGCATGAGATTTCTGGCTAGGCGCACAGAGCCCTTTTTTCCATGGGGATATCTTGAAGGGTGGTTTGTATGATTAGTTATTCGCGAAAAACGATGCTCTTTCATAAGAAACGGGCATGATTCTAGAGGCGGCCACTAGAGGCGCTGTTCGGCAATGGCCAATGTGGTAATGGCCTCGGGTAAGAGAATATAGATACCTTGGTATATGGATAACCGAAGACAATAGATATATGGAAACACAGGAAAAAGCAATAACTGTGAATGGGAAGAGAAGTGCAGCCATAATGAAGCCAAGAGCGCTTGGGGATACAATAGGTACGAGGTGCACCGGGGTATGTGGAAACGTGTAATGGTTCCAGGAATTACACTTGGAAATGCGGTTGTTTGCTTGAAATCAGGGGTACAATCAGGACTCGATGGCAACAAGAGGTCAGTGGGGCGCCTCGCATTGGGCGCTCACGGAAAGACTACAAATGAAGCTGTGCAGGGTGATACGGGCTGGACTAAGTTTGAAGTGAGGGAAGCTCGCAGTAAAATTGATTATGAAGAACGACTGAGGAATATGAAAAAAATAATTGGGCTGGGAGAGTGTTGAGGTATCTGTACAGGAAAAACATTGGTTAATAAATTATGGAGTTTTACGTGCCAAAACCACTTTCACATTATGAGGCACGCCGTAGTGCAGGACTTCGGGAATTCTGACCACCTGGGGCTCTTTAACGTGCACCTAAATCTAAGTACACGGATGTTTTCCTATTTCGCCTCCATCGAAATGCGGCCGCCGTGGCCGGGATTCGATCCCGCGACCTCGTGCTCAACAGCCCAACAGCATAGCCACTGAGCAACCACGGCGGGTGAAAAACATTGATTCACAGCTGAGGAAAAGAACTAGGTAGCGTACCAACAAGTATGCTCTCTGTAGGGTGGGCAACACAGCAACAAAGAACGTCAAGCGGAAAGTCAGAGAGGCTGAAATAATCTCATGGGTGGTGGCAATGGAAAATAAACCTACCATGAGTAACTACTTAGGAGGAAAAAACGAAATCAAGAATGAAAGAATTTATGGTAACTCAAAGGGAAGCTCATTACTTTTCGAAACGAGACCGGGATGCCTTAGAACACGCAGCTATAAAGCGAGATATAAGAAGGAAGAAGAAGGATGTGCTTGCTGTGGTAAAGCTAGGGAAATGATGGAGCATGTTTTATTAGAATGTGAAGGCGTTTGCCCAGTGGCGGATTTAGACACCACTGGCCTCCTTGAAGCCCTTGGGTTCAGCGAGAGAAGGGGGAAAGTAAATATGTCCGCAACAGAGATTAGTAAGCAGCGATGGGAAGATTGGTGGAAGAAAAGTAGTAAAACGACAAAAAACGGAGACGTACAAAAGTAAAGTTCGCAATAGGGGATCAGAAAACTTGTTTGTCGGAGTTCATAGACCTTTTTTTTTACTTTTGTTTTCTTCTTTAACCTTGGTAAGACATTAGGCAGTATAATAGCAAGAGCTTGGTGGTGGAACCCTGCGCCCGTTCCAAAGGGGACGCTCATAACATCCATCCATCCATCCATCCATCCATCCATCCATCCATCCATCCATCTATTCATATTTAAGAGGCGATTACGGATTGGTGGAAGAAAAGTAGGGAAACGACAAAGAACGGAGACGTACAAAAGCAAAGTTCGCAATAGAGTAACAGAAAACTTGGTTGTGGGAGTTCATAGTGTTCCTTTCTTTCTTTTTTTTTTACCTAGGTAGGACATGCGGCAGTATGATAGCAAGAGCTTGGTGGCGCAACCCACCACCCCGTTCCAAAGGGGACGCCCATAACATTCATCCATCCATCCAATGTCGGAGTAGCGTGAGATCTTGTGGCGGATGACGTGTTTTTCCAAAACTTTGTGGCGGCGACGAAATCATAAGTTTTTTGTGAACGCTTTGAGCTTGCTTCTGTTTATCAGTTGCTGATTTTTAGCCTTTAAATATAATCGGGTAGCTTTCTTTTTTGTTTCTGTGTGTGTGAGTGCGCAGGTGTGTTTCGCGCGTGTTTAGTTTTGCAGGATATTCAGAGTGCCGTTTAGCGCCACGTGCTGCAACACGGGGAACCGGGTGGGACTTTAAGACTGTGTAGCCTTTAAATAGTAGCTTGGAAATGGCAAGACTAATAACTATTAGTGGTTTTACTGTATGTGCTTTGGTATCGGGAATATTGCTTTGGTATCGGGAATATTGCTTTGGTAGGAAGGTGAGATCGTGGCCGCGTGGTTGAACACGTGCGAAAACGTGTCATACTTTAAGTCTGTGCGGCATTGATTGCTTTTAAAGCTTTGGTGAGAATTACTTTGCGCAATTTTAAGAGTTTTGATTCTGGGCGTATCAGTTTTCGCTAGAAGGAACGTGCTCTGAAAGCTTCTGTATGTGCATTAGAAAAGTCAGTGCAATACATGGCCAGAAAGCCGGCAAATTTTCAGCGTGCGGGTGGTCCCTCAAGGCAGATGAGGGGACGTATGAGAATGAAGAGGGAATCGAGTCAATGGGAACACACTGTGATGTCGATACTAGGCTGAAGAAAATGGAGGCTTTCCAGGATGAGCTTGTCAAACAGGTTGAAGAGCTCAAAAATAAGCTAAATATGGTACGTGATGCATGGAACGTAGTAAAAAAAAGACTTCAAGCAGCCGAGCAAAGCACAAAGGAAAGTAGGAAGAGGTAGAAGAGAGTGAAATGGTGAATATCACCTGCGCATCAAACCTGGCTAGATGCTCAGTATCAATTGTGGAGAGGGTGAAAGGCGATAAAAGTGTGGCAGCAGGGACATTTCCAGGGCGGACACTGGGTTCTATCATGGAGCGAGCAAACGAAAAGCTCGCGGAAAATGCCCACATACGTAACCCTGTCATAGTGGCAGGTGCGCTACATGACGTGCTAAACAGGTTAGGGACAGGACTAGCCCAGCGCTTGGCAAAGGGAGTAGACTACTTGTGCGAGCTGTCCCCTGAGGTGCAGATCAGGGTGTGCACGGTGCCGGAGGCGCCTGTAGGTGACAGTTACAAATAGCCGTAGTGGCTACTAAGGAGGCAATAAGGAAAATGAGCCGAAAGAAAGGTTTCGAGCTTGTCGAAGTAAACAGGGAAGTGAGAAAGTGTGGTGGTTTTGAATGAGACGGGATCCATTTCAATTATATATATATATAAATATATATATATATATATATATATATATATATATATATATAGAGAGAGAGAGAGGGAGAGAGAGAGAGAGAGAGAGAGAGAGAGAGAGAGAGAGAGAGAGAGAGAGAGAGAGAGAGAGAGAGAGAGAGAGAGAGAGAGAGAGAGAGAAGTTTAATGATACGAAATGCCGAGAGGTAGGCCTGGGGTATATTCTTCTAGCCAGCTACTCGGAATTGGGGGAAGGGGAAGAGGGAAAGAAAGAGGGAAGAAAGAGGTGCATGATGGGTGACGATGACGATAGAAGAAAGATGTAGAACATATGGCAAGCAATTGGGCATGCTCAAAGTCTGCAATCCAAGCCCGTAATTTTTAAAAAGTTCTGTAATGCCTGGATGGCCTTTAAACTCGATTGAGCATCTGGCCAAGGGCCTCAAATAACGTCCTCCGACAACGGTGCGTTGTCGAGACGCGTATGGTCGTTGTCCAACCTGTCACGCTCTTCCACGTACTTAGGGCAGACACAAAGCACATGACCTATAGTCTCAGTCACATTGCACACCTCACAGTGTGGAGACTCGGTGCGTCGCATGAGGTGCACGTATCCGCGCGTAAACGCTACCCCCAGCCTTAGTCTGTGCAGAAGACTGGCACTGCTTCGTTGAATTTTCGGTAGTAGCCTAAAATTTATGGTAGGGTCCAATCTCTGGAGTCGTCTGTGGCGATTATCCGGATTGTGCCAGTGCTTTGCTGTCAGTTTTCGGATGACAGTGGATAGGAGACAGTTGGCGTCCGCTCTTGAAAAAGGAATTGAAAGCAGTGACTCTCGTTCTTCGAGTGCTTTCTTCGCTTCGGCGTCGGCCAGTTCGTTGCGCTGTATACCACAGTGACTGGGAATCCATTGAAATGTGATGTGGTGGCCATTTTCTTGCGCTAAAGTGGCTCGGCACTTTGAAGAGCCAACACTCTGTAAGCGCTTTCTTTCAACACCACTCTAAGTAGTTGAAGAGCCGATTTTGCGTCACTGAAGACTGTCCATATTTGAGGAGGCTGTCGCGCAATATATTGAACGGCCTCTCTTATTGCCACTAGTTCCATAGATGTTGTAGTCGTCTTGTTATACAGAAGAAACCGTCGAATGACTTGATGCGCAGGCACGATGAAAGCCGCACCAGACGCATACGACGAGACCGATCCGTCTGTATACAGGCTCACCGAGGAGTCATATTCTTTCGACATATATTCAAGTGTTAAATGTCTGAGGCCGACGGTAGGTATTCGCAATTATTTAGAAATTCCGGGAATAGATAGACGTACCGGTATTTTGGACATTACCCATGGCGGCATATGTGGAAGTTCAGCCGGGGCAAAGTATGCTGGTATGGCAGATTCTTGGCATTTAACGGCTCTTCAAAAAGTGGAGTCCGGCCGTGTATCGGGTAGTGTCGATAAGGGATGGCGTCCACGACGGCAAAGCAGTCGCAGGAATACTCGAAGAGGTTCGCATCGTAGATAGACAGGTAAAGGGTTGACGCGAGCCTCCTCAATTGTTCCGTGGGTTGAGGTGCAACGTGGAACACCGAGACATGTTTTCAGCATGTGTGCCTGGGCACTTTCCAGCGTACGCAAACATGACGGGCACATACTTGATAAAACTGGCAGGCTATACCAAATGTATCCGACGTAGAGAGCCTGGTACAGCCGGAGTAGCGAATGCTCAGATGGACCCCACTTAATACCGGCCAGAAAGCGAAAAACTTGAGCAAGCCCAGTTAATTTTTTCTTTAACATTGTCACATGTTTCGACCATGAAACACAGCGGTCAATGACAACGCCGAGGTATTTGTGGTGGGTGACATATGAGATGGCATTTCCATCGATCATAATTGGATACCAACACATTAGCTTCCGTGTGAACGCTATCGCAGCGCACTTGTCTGGGGCCAGGTGCAGTCCTTGGCGCTGCAGGTACTGAGACGTTAAAGAAACAGCTCGCTGCAATCTGGCACGAATTTGCGGTCGCGTGACTGCGGATGCCCATATGCATATGTCGTCTGCGTAGGTACTGATGCGTACTGTATCAGGAATTATTTCCGCAAGGCCAATAAGGGCAACATTGAAAAGAGTCGGGCTGAGAACTCCTCCTTGAGGCACTCCACGGACCACAGCGTGTCTTGTCGTTTCGTCATCATTCGTGGACATGAAGACTGTACGACCATCTAGGTAATTTTCAATCCACATGTAGAGACGGCCGCCGATGCCTAAATTACTGAGGGAATCAAGAATGGCTTCGTGCAGTACATTGTCATAAGCTCCTTTTATGTCTGAGAAAACTGCTCCTACATTGGACAAGAAATGGGCTGGTGACTTGCTGGTCATGCTGTAGCTTTTTTAGGGGGCCCACAGGCGCTCAGGAGGCCAAAGTAGGTAGTAATGAAAAAGCTCCCCTAGGGGAACCTTAGAATAGCATCGTCGTCAATTACAGAAAAAGGAGCAAATCAAGAAGGAGAGCTCGCCAAGCAATAGGCTACATCAACATGCAGAACGGCATAGGAAAGAAAAAGTGGGCAGAGATTGAGGAGCAGTTAAATAGAGAACAAATACAGGTGTACGCGGTTACAGAAGCGTATCTTAGAGACTCGGAAAAGCCGCCAGTGATAGAGCATTATGTTTGGGAAGGGTAAAACAGAACTAAGTCGGAAAGAAAAGGAGGAAAAGTCGGAATGATCATGAATTGGGGACCAATTGGAAGAGAGTAAATTCAAGATGTCAAGAGCATCTCTGGTTATGAGGTAGAATGAGTGGAAAGAAAGCTTGTTTGGGCGTAACGTATTTGTGGACCGGAAATAACTGCACGGAGAAGACTGAATAATTAGTGGAATGCCTAAGTGATGATATTAGAGTTTTGGGAATCATGCCTTGGTCCCTTGCCTTAAAACACTTGGTCCCTGATAAACCAGTTACGTGGTAACATACGCTTGTCCGTCCAAGAAGCAGTGCAGCATAATTTCGGTGTAGTGTCGCCTATTTTGGCTAATGAGTTCAATAACGTATTTTCGGCTGAGCAACGGGTCGCAGTCCAAACTTTGAGCTCGACAAAGATTAAAAACAGTGTATCGCCATCAGCCTTCCTTCCTCTTATGACAGAATCTGATCTTTTCAGCATCTTGTCTAGTCTGAAACGTAATAAATCCGCCGGACTTGACAACATTTTCATAGCTGATCTGATAAGAAACATTACAGCTCTGAAACATGTTCTGCTATTTATTTTAAACGGCATAATTGCAACTGGTACATGGCCAGTTTCACTGAAGAGTGCTTGCGTTGTTCCTCTGTACAAAAGTGGGAAAAAGAATGATATTGCCAACTACCGCCCTATTTCTGTTCTTTCCTGCATATCCCAGATTTTAGAAAAACACGTACTTTCTGTGATGAATGCATTTGTTGCTAAACATGACCTAATGAGTGTGAATCAGTACGGATTTGTAAGTGGGTCTGGAACACAGGTGCTATTAGAAAATCTCTCTGATTTACTGCACCAAAGCCTGGAAAACAATGAGGTGGCATTTGGGCTTTTTTTGGACGTAAAAAAAGCTTTCAACACAGTAAATCATCAAATTTTAATCTCTAAACTGTATTCATATGGATTTAGGGGTCCTTTTTTGTCACTAATTAAAAACTATCTTCACAATCGCTCACAAGTAGTCATGTTTGGGCCTATCTGCAGTGACGCGTTAAGTCTGGTGTGGGGTGTCCCGCAAGGGTCTATCTTATCTCCTTTGTTGTTCAACTTATATGTGAATGATATATGTGGCCACGTGAAAGCATCCACCGTATTCCTTTATGCCGATGACACTTTACTAGTGTCAAGCAACCCTGAGTTTTCATGTGCCCTGGCTAACCTTCAAGAGGACGCTATTAAAGTTAGTGATTGGTTTGCCTCAAACTTAATAGAAATAAATAGCACCAAATCCAGACTTGTCTGTTTTCGTAACCCGCACAAAGACGTACCAAGCGTCGCTTCCATATATTTACACCCTTGATATTGCTCTTTGTGCTCTTGTCAACCTATAGCTAGCGTCCAGTCGGTTAAGTATCTTGGTGTGCACATAGACAGTGATCTGACGTGGAATACTCATTTGACCCACATTGTAAGAAACTTAGAAGTGTTGCATGTTTGTTGTTTAATTTAAAAACCATGATGCCTTTTTCTATCAGAAAACTAATCGCCCAGGTTCTGGGATATAGTGTTTTAAGATACGGTATGTGTTGTTTTTTTAACTGCTCTTTCACATGGAAATGTCGAGTTAATAGGATTTTGAAAAACATCCCTACAAGCGTCCTCTACATGCCACATGAGAATTTGCCCAGCAGTGTCTTTAGAACAGCCGGTTTGCCTTCTTTTGAGAATATTTTTAAACAAATCGTAGTACTTAAATATTTTTGGAGCAGTGCATACAGGCACATAAATACGAAACCGGTACCATTGAGACATGTTCCTCGTTATCTTAAATCGAGAGTGCGCACTCACTACGGTAAAGCAACAAGACGCTATTATGTTCCCGCTATCTTCAATGAACTGCCGGACGATGTATTTTCTTTTTCCACCCACAAAACACTGAGAGTTGCTGTTCAAGCGTTAGAGAACCTTTAATATGTACTGATGTTATCAGTGCATCTTTGATAATGTGTGATGGTTGTGCCAAATGCACAACCAGCTTCTGATGGAGTTCTGTGTGGCGCGTAGATTGCCGCGGCTGCCGGTTGTCGCCGCACAAGCCCTCTTGTGGCTTCGGCACTTCCGTTTTGTATAATGTTTTAACTATACTGAATAAAGATTATTATTATTATTAAATGCCGAAATTATCCAATTAGGTGACATGAATGCCCACATACAGGATCTAGATAGCTATACCGACAACAAAGGGAGGTCAATGTTAGATGTTTGTGAGCAACATAACCTCGTTATCGTGAATACAGGGCCTAAGTGTGAAGGGCAGATCACGTGGGAAGCGGGAAACCGGCAATTTACCATTGAATATTGTCTGATGAAAAAAGGAATTCATGATAAGGTGAGAGAAATGGTAATTGACGAGGAAGGGTATAGCAGCGTAGGGAGTGAGCATAAACGCATCATTTTGAAAATGGGATATATAGTTGGGAAATAGAGCAAGCAGTGAAAAATGGCCAGTCCAAATTTGAACGCTGAACAAATAACAAATATTAGGGGCGAGGACTTACGGAGTCGCCATCTGTCGGAAGCGCCTCCCTTGCGTAGTATGAGGGATTACGCGGTGTGCTCCTCACAGGTTTCGCTTACGGCGCTCAATAAGAACACCACGAAGCAGCCCTCCCGGGCCTATCTGTAAGTACTCTCACAACGAGGGAAGTTTTTTTTACTGTCAAAATAGTAATCTTGGGCAAACTGAAAGCACAGAATCATTTACAGACGTTATCTCTCAACTCAATACGTACAATCAACGCCACGGCGCGCGGTCGTCGCGATGGAGTCGCCCGAACCGCCTTCTTGCGTGAAAGGTAGGCAAACGCTCAGAGAAAACGATGTGAAATATATTCTTATAGTGGGCTGTCAGTATAACGAAATGGAACATAACAGAATGAAGCCTCAATGCAGCGATCGCACGGTTTAGCAGTGGCCGACTGCGCGTCTGCATCCATATCCGCGCAAAATGTTCCGCTTTCGCTGCGCGCGCGCTTTCACACCGTGCCGTGAGCCGAGGCCGCCCAATATGAGCATTTCACAGTACAGATGCAACCATCGTTGCATGGACGCTATAAATGTCCAAAAATAATTTAGTTATAGAGACTTCGACGCCTACGGCGACTGTGATGTCCCATCGCGACGATTCAATCTTTTTTTCTTCAAAATTTTTGGACGTTTCAACATTATTTCTCAAGTTGCGTCGCACTGTATGATTATCGGTCTTCTGAGAGTGCGATCTTCCGCTGCTTCTTTTCCGTAATCCAGTGCATTAATTCATAACACAAACATGACCATATGTCATGCCTTTTTTAATGTGTTTCCTACCGCTGCCTTTCCATTCCAGTGAACTTGCCAGTATCTAGCATCAACAAATTCGTAGACCAAACCATTTATAACCTTAGCCGGGCAGCGGGCGCGGGCGAGCGTCTCAATGCGCGTTTTCTGCTACTCACCGAACATCGCAGTCCCGGCTCAGCAGCAGAGATGTTCCTCGCGTCTGTGCTTGGCGTATACCGGAGTTGTAGCCAATGGCTGTCTGCCGGTTCTAAGTTTTGCTAAGCAACCTTCACTAAGCTTCTATCCTGCAGCTACGTATGGATAAGGCTGACACGGGGCTACGTTGCGTACGTCCGGCACATGGCACCGAGCAGTAGCCTACCATGCGGCACGCCTCCAAAGGCAGCCACTACCTATTATAGTGCTCTCAAATCTTGTCAAGCAGACACCCAAGGCAGGAAAGCGTTACCACTTAATCATAACCGCAGCGCAGGTGGGACCTTAAGCTTTTGTTTTCAGCTCGCTTCGGAAGCAGCCGACATGGCTGCTGCGTCCACGTGATCCCTCATGCCACGTCACGCCGACGGTGGCGCAGCTTTTCGAGTCACTCCCAATAGTCACAAGAGTCTAGGAAGAACTTGACAAATGGCTAAGGGTGGGAATATGGTGAGCTCCTCAGTGTAATAACGACAGAAATACCGAAAAAGAAACAAGATGTTCGTTGGAAAGGAAGAAAGAAACCGAAAAGCTGGTGGGACAGGGAGATACGGGAAGCAATCGCCGAACGACAGAAATCATCCCGAGAGCACAGGCAGGCAAAAAAGTGCAGTTGCAGCAGGATATAGTATGGGAAATATACCGAGACAAAAAAAAATCTATGGTTTAAATGCTGGTGCAAGCAAAAATAAAAGGTGAAAGTGAACGTTGGCTGTCAGAACTGCGTGAGAAATAGAAGGCCGCACCTAGAATATTTTGGAACCACATAAAATTATTAGGCAGGAAGTCAACAATACAACGAAGATGGAAATAAACTGGAAGGAGAAGCGGCATTAAATCACATCCGAAATATAGGAGCCGAATCCTTCCGGGGCAATAACGAGGTTGTATTTGAACAAAAAAAAGAGCATAAAAGTGAACCAGATGGAAAAAGAGCGGTGCTGACAAATTTCAAGTGGAAGAAAGCCGAATAGAAAATTGCTAAGTGCGCAGCCACAGGTCTAGACGATGCTCCCGTTAGGCTGATAAATGAACTAGGACCAAAAACTAAGGAAGCTCCGGTGAACGCAGTGGAATTACGAATTTCATTTCATTTATTTCACCTTAAAGGCCCGAAGGCATTACATAAGGGGGGGGGGCGTACAAGGTGTAATATACAATTCTACAAGAAATCAAAGAAGAAAAGAACGCAGTACAGAAGGCAAACAATCCAAGTGCAATGACAATATTACAAAGCGAGACATAAAAGAGCATTCTAAAACGGCATCGGACGAGTATATTCAGTTAGATTGCCACATCTGATTGTTTAGTAGATTGGTGAAAGTTTGCCGGTTAATGCACGTGACTACATTATCAGGTAGGTTGCTGCATAGTGTTATACCATTGAGAAAAATCGAGTTATTCACGGCAGAGCTTCGGCCGTTTATTGGTGCTATAGGGCGGCTGTGGTTTATGCGGGATGAAGTTCGATGTGATGGTTGCAGGAGGACGTGTCGTGATTGAGGCTGATAGAAAAAAACCATGGATAAGGGACAGTCACGAAACGATACGACGAGATTCAAGTGACGGCCGACTGAGGGATTATTTCAGTGCGGTGATGCTGGTATCGTTTGAGTACTGGGAGCGTATAAAACGGGGAGTGCTGTTTTGGATCCTTTCTAAATCGCTAGTAAGATAAGTTCGTGAGGTGTGCCGAATTGAACAAGCATACTCGAGTTTCCGTCGCACGAAGGTTTGATACGCTAGCTTTTTTTATGTTGAGTGATGCTAATTTCAGGTTCTGGTGAAAGTATCCGAGTGTGCGCGAGGCGTCTGCGCAGATGGATTAAATATTGGTTGACCATGATTGCGACCATGACATATGCACTTCGAGATATTAGTATGACGGTGTACGGCTAACCGGAAATGACTTCATCCTATAGGTGTAATGTGCTGTGCTGATTTTGCAGGTGAAATACATCATGTTAGATTTAGTTAGGTTTAATGGCATGAGTGACTTATCACGCAAAGTTGCAATTAATCCTAGGTTATGTTGAATTAACCCTAGGTCAGTGCGGTTGTCTGGATTACGGATCGGAGAGTATTTTTTTGGGGGGGGGGGGTTTACGTGCCAAAACCACTTTATGATTATGAGGCACGCCGTAGTGGAGGACTCCGGAAATTTCGACCACCTGGGGTTCTTTAACGTGCACCTAAATCTAAGCACATGGGTGTTTTCGCATTTCGCCCCCATCGAAATGCGGCCGCCGTGGCTGGGATTCGATCCCGCGACCTCGTGCTCAGCAGCCCAACACCCGGAGAGTATAAAGCGCAATCATCGGTAAAAAGCCTTAACTATACTTTTTACTTTTTAATCTACCATACAACAGTCACTCGCAAGGTCTTTTCTCCAAAGCATGCATAATACCAGTATTCAATCTTTACAATTATAAGCTAGCACTTGCATTCCAGCGCGAACTAAAAAATCATCTTAAATGTCTGCATGAGTTGTCATTACTGAAAAAGAGCACTGTGTTTTACACTACCCGTCATAAAGAGGAGTGGATTGTACCAACTCCTAGAACCACATACACAATGGAAAAATTATCCTTCACACTTCGAACTCTATTAAACAACTGCAAAAAATCCGGGACTGACCTACTTAATATATTTAAACGTGAATTACGACAAATTCACTGCATACATTCCTAGTAACTCCACCTGTATTCCTATAATGTGTATACTTAATCCTGTGTTTGTTGTACAGCTTTATACCCCGTGCACTTATTGTATTGATTGTTGTTCTATTTTCTTTGTTTCTATTTCATTTATGAAATGATCCTGTTATTTTTTGGCTCTGCTAAATTGCGAAGAGATTATATGCATACTTGTGTGTGTCTTTCCCTGCTTTGCTGTTGTTGCCCTGTAGAAGGGGGCTGTGGGCCTTTGTCAAGCTGCCGTTTACGAGCAGCTTTTACCCACAACCTCCTCCATCATCCCGATGGAAATAAAGATTATTATTATTATTATAACTTGGTTACTATGTTAGTGGGCAAGTCATTTATGTATATTAGGAAGAAAAGCGGGGAGAGACAGGAGGGTACGCCTGACGTTAGGTCAGAGGAAGGCGAGTCGGAATTATTAGCGGTGGTGCACTGCTTCCGGTTTGTAAAAACATTTTCTAGCCAGCAAATTATGTTGGGAGGGATTCCAAGGTTGCACAGTTTAGAGAGTAATTGGTTATGAGGGACACGGTTGAATGCCTTAGAAAAATCGAAAAATATGGCGTCATATTGAAGGTTTTCGTTCAAACAGTGTAGTATATCCTGTGTGAATTCTGCCAGTTGAGTTTCACACAACTGTTTACGGAATACGTGTTGGTGATGAAAGAAAAAAATTTATGGGTTCTAGAAAGGTCATTAGGTTTGAAGTTCTGATGGAGCACTTTCGATGGGATGCTGGTTAAGGATATTGGACGGTAGTTTACTGGGATCGCGCGATTACCTGTTCTAAAAATTGGGACTACCTGAGCTTTCTTCCAATCGTCAGGGACGTTTGGCGTTTGTAATGATTGCGTGAAGATCAAGTGCAGTATCTGGCTTGAGACTGATATGGTACCTATTAGTAATTGCTGTTATTATTGTCACAGCCGGCTGAGGATGAAAACTTGAGATCATTAATCAGTTTAACTCTTCCTTCTGGGCATATTTCAATTCTTGGCATTGCTGTAGAGGCAGAATCGGGTAATGTTCGTGTATCAGTGGTATTATCAGCAGCGGAATACACAGACGAAAATTGGTCGTTTAAAGCAGAAGCGCAATGCGCGGCATCGACAGGGCCTGAGTTGGCGTTTGTGAGTTCTATTCTATTAGGCGGTGACGTAGAGGAAAGCATGCGTCAATATTTGTTAGGGCAATTGTTTGATGTATTGATAGAAGGTCGTCGGAAAAGAATTTGCTTTTTGCAGCGTTAAGCTTGTTTAAATATTGTTTTGGGCATGAGCGGTACCGCTCCCATGCAGTTCCACTTTGGCTTAGGTGATCCGTTCTGTAGAGGGGTTTCTTGCGGTTGCATAGTACTTTAAGCTGTATGTTGAACCATTAATAGCTAGAATCGGATTTAGTAAGTATAGTAGGGATGTATTTTTTCTTGAGGTTGAGCACTGTAGTCTTAAGAAATTACCAATTAGCATTGACACTTCGAGTTACGTATGTATTCCTGAAGTTAAGATATTGGTGAGTTCGAAATTTATGGCGTCAAGATTTCCTCGCTTGTAATCTGTGATTACTTTCTGAGTAGGCGATTTCTTCTTCAGAGGAGTGGCGATGTAAATGTGAATTAGATTGTGGTGACTGAGAATGGGGAGTGTATTAATGGTTTTTATGTCGGCAGGGCACATAGTTAGGAGGTCGAGGATATTATTACCCTTGGTAGGGTATGTTATGGTCTGGTGAAGATTGAAATCAAGTACAGTGTTTAAAAATCGTTGTTTTTTATGCGGAGACCCAGTCGACACTGAAAGCAATGGCCAACTGATTGCTGGATAATTGAAGTCCCCGAATAGAAATATTGGTCCCTTAGGATATTTATTTGTTACTGTAGATAGGGGTTCATGAAGTCGGGGTGGTTGCCCGACGGCCTATAGCAGGCACCGAAAGCAAATTTCAAGGCTCTGTTTGATCGAGTACCCACATTAATTCTCTGTTTTCGTCGTTGAGGATATGTGGGGAAGATAAGGTATTTTTAATGGCGATAAGCATGGCACCTCCTTTCTTGCCTTTTCTATCGCGCCGAAAAATCGCGAAATTCAAATCTGAAGGAAACGCTTTTGTATGTATGATGTCTTCGCGCAACGATGTTTCAGTTAGTACCACTATGTCAGTACTGATATCATTGCTGAAACTGTGAAGTTCTTCGCATTTAGGGATTATGCTTCATATGTTAGTAAATGCGGTGTTTAAGTTTAGAAATGCCATAGGGCGGACACACGTGTTACAGAAAGCGGAATGTATGGAAACATGCCATGTGCTGCCGTCGGACGTGGCATCTGATGATGAGTTGCTCTGCAATGTAATGGCGGGGGAGTTGCCGAATTCCGTGATGCTGTCAGTTTTCGCGTCGTAGAAGTAGCTTTTGTTGCGAACAATAAGTTTGTCCACCCTAAACTTAAACGCACACTTTTGTGGCCCAATGAGTGGCAGCAGCTTAGCACGTGCAACGCTAGTGGCTGCAGCAAAGTCCTCAATTAGGGCGAAGGCCGTTTCTTTTAGCTAATTTCCACAGTTGAGAATATTTTCTTTTGTTTTAAAGTGAGCGTGCTTTATCACAATTCGGTGTTTTTTCTCGTGCGCAAATTTTCCAATTCGACGACCTCGCTCAATGGCATTTGGTTCAAGGGTAATAACAAGTTGATTATTGCAAAATTTTATGACGTTAAGCTCTAATTCTTCCTACATTTCTTTTGCAGAGTCGTCAATTCCTAAGAAAAAAAGATTGTTCCGGCGCAGGTGATTACTAGCGTCGGTATTAGCAGCTTTTAGTGTTTCTATTTGCCGTTTAATTTTGACCGCGTCTTCAGGTACGCCGTTCGGTGAGGGCTTGATTTGGACAGATTCCAGCAATGTGATCCGCTTTGTTAGTTTTGAGAGAACTGTTTCGTGGTTGGTTTGCACTGCTTTGAGCTGGTTAATTTCTGAGCGAATTGTTAAGACAGTTTCGTCGCGCTGCTTGATAGCGTTAAAGATAGCTTCTATCTGAGCTTTTGTTGGGCCGGGGTTTAGATCCACATCGCCGGATAACAATAAAATTAACTGTGACAGCAATTGTAGGGCGAACACATCGTAGTTGAGTTGAGTTGAGTTGAGTTTAATGGCACATAAGCAGCTTAGGCTATCATGCGCCAAACACTAGGTATGGATTCTTTCAATAAGTTGGGACACCTCAGTGAGTCCTTGTCTGGGCAAGAGCCCGGAGAGTCCCAACAAGTTAACTAAGGACCTCGGCCTTCTTCTCAGGGATGAGAAGGTGGATGAGGTGTTCTGAAATATGTAGTTAAGCACTCTGCGAGGTTTTAAAGTTTTAAGAGAACTCCAGCTTCTTTTAAAAAGCTAAAAACACATGATACTTCAACAAGCCCATCTTTGCCTAAAATCAAAGCTGGGTGAAAAGGGATATGTTCTTTGTAAAATATGGTAAAAAACTTCTTCCTCATTATTTCAGATATGGTTTACTGTTAGTTCATCGCCACATAGTTCACAGTGGGGTTTGTCTTGCTTTGTTAGAATGAAGATGTGTATTAGGTGTGTGTCCTATGCGAAGACGGCACAGAATAACTTCTTTGAAACGTTCCTGGTTTGTGCAAGATTTACATTCGCCTAACACGGGTTTTAACAGATGTAATTTGTTGTTTGCTTCATTGTTCCAAGCAGACTGCAATTTTTTTCTTAGTTTATGATGTATTAACTTCATGCAGTCGTTAGGAGGTATCATTACTTTTGTCATTTCTTTGTGCCGGGCCTGTGCCGCGCATGCGTCTGCTCTCTCATTGCCACTAATTCCGACGTGGCTCGGAACCCAGCATAATTTAATGTTCAGTCCTTGTGTGGTGGCTTTTATTAAATTGTGTATAATGTCTCCTAATAATGGTGTGACTGCATTTTTGGCATGAAGAGTTGGGAGTGCACTTAGGGACTCTGTGTATATGATACTATTTGCGAGGTTCTCCTTTACTATTTTCCCTATTGCTATAGAAATGGCGTAACATTCAGCAGTGAAAATGGATGTGTACTGCGGAAGTCTAACTGTTTCTTCCCAGTTCCCTTGGACGACTGCACTTCCAACATGGTCCTTTGTTTTCGAACCATCTGTATAAAAATCTGTGAAACTGCTGTATCTTTCTTTTAGTGCTAGGAATTCCTGAATAATGTGTTGTGGCGGAGTTTGTGCTTTACGGAACTGTGTTAAAGTAAGATCGGAAGCTGTCGGAAAGATGAACCATGGGGGTAGTGGATTTTGTCTGTGGGTAATGCCAGGTAAAGTGTCCATATGCCAAGATTCCGGCACATCTCTTCAAATCGCAGGAGCAGTGGTCTTGTAGTTTGTGGTTTGTTGTTGAAAAGTACTCGTGAAGGGCATTTTGTTACAAGTGGGTAGCAAATGTGTTTTGGTAGAGATTGTATCTTAAGAATACGTGCACAGGTTAGAGCGGCTCTTCTAGTTTCTAGTGGGGGTTCGTTTGTTTCTACGTAAAGGCTGGTTATAGGAGACGTTCGGTATGCACCACATGAAATACGCAAGCCTGAGTTATGTACTGGGTCTAATTTTTTTAGGTATGTCGGTCTTGCTGAGCCATACACTATGCAGCCATAATCTAAGGAGGAACGCACTAAATAACGATAAATGTGTAGAAGACATGTTCTATTAGAAACCCAATGTTTATATGACAGTACTTTGAGTATATTTAGTGACTGGGAAGTTTTCTTTTTGAGGGTGGTTATGTGTGGTAGGAATGTGAGCTTTTTGTCAAAGGTTATGCCTAAAAATTTCTGTTCATTCTTTACTGGAAGTACGGTTTCATTTAGGTGTAGCGTGGGGTCAACCTGTAAGCCTCTTTTGAGTGACAAGAGGACAGCAACTGTTTTTTTGGGAGAAAATTTAAACCCGTTTTTGTCTGCCCAAATCGCGAGTTTGTTCAATGTGAGTTGTATCTGACTCTCGCATGTTGGTAAGCTGGATGATGCGCATGCTATTTGAAGGTCATCGACATATATCCTCAATTATGTGTGGCCACACATGTGCAGGTCATAAATACCAGGTTCTCTAGCCGAGTGCCATCCATGCGGTATAACCGAGCTCAGATTGGCCCACCTTGACTGATCAAATTGGGCACCACTGTAGGTTAAATGAGGCGTACAACTCCCGCGGGACCCGCCGTGGTTGCTCAGTGGTCATGGTGTTAGACTGCTGAGCACGAGGTCGCGGGATCGGACCCCGGCCACGGCGGCCGCATTTCGATGGGGGCGAAATGCGAAAACACCCGTGTACTTAGAATTTGGTGCACGTTAAAGAACCCCAGGTGGTCGAAATTTTCGGAGTCCTCCACTAAGGCGTGCATAATCAGAAAGTGGTTTTGTCACGCAAAACCCCATTCTCCAATTTTTAATTTAACTCCTGCGGGGACGGTAGAGTATCCGTCTCCAGTGCAAAAAGACCGTGATTCAAATCCCGGTGCAGCGCAATTCTCCACCGGAAAATACAAAAAAACGTGTGTTGAGAAAATTGCACAAACAGGCCTGGAGTGCGGCCTGATTCCGGTGACCACAACCGGTAACGCACTCTCTCACCAGAGCAGGATTGGCCACCCTGGTGCAGTACTGGGCCACAACCTCCTATATGAATACAACAATCAAACCCCGGCCCTCAGTCCCCAGCAGCCGCGAAGCAACTGACCATGGCGGCGGTCAGATCTGTGACGCTGCAGAGGGTGCTAAGAATACCTGGCTCCGGACAGGCCGCCATTGGAATCTGAACCTCGCAACGTTTAACGTTAGAACGCTATCTAGCGAGGCGAGTCTAGCAGTGTTATTGGAGGAATTAGAGGGTAGTAAATGGGATATAATAGGGCTCAGTAAGGTTAGGAGGACAAAAGAAGCATATACAGTGCTAAAAAGCGGGCATGTACTGTGTTACCGGGGCTTAGCAGAGAGACGAGAACTAGGAGTCGGATTCCTGATTAATAAGGAAATAGCTGGTAACATACAGGAATTCTATAGCATTAACGAGAGGGTGGCAGGTCTTGTTGTGAAGCTTAATAAGAGGTACAAATTGAAGGTGGTACAAGTCTATGCCCCTACATGCAGTCATGATGACCAGGAAGTCGAAAGCTTTTATGAAGACGTGGAATCGGCGATGGGTAAAGTCAAAACAAAATACACTATACTGATGGGCGACTTCAATGCCAGGGTAGGCAAGAAGCAGGCTGGAGACAAGTCAGTGGGGGAATATGGCATAGGCTCTAGGAATAGCAGAGGAGAATTATTAGTAGAGTTTGCAGAACAGAATAATATGCGTATAATGAACACCTTTTTCCGCAAGCGGGTTAGTCGAAAGTGGACGTGGAGGAGCCCGAATGGTGAGACTAGAAACGAAATCGACTTCATACTCTGCGCGAACCCTGGCATCATACAAGATGTAGACGTGCTCGGCAAGGTACGCTGCAGTGACCATAGAATGGTAAGAACTCGAATTAGCCTAGACTTGAGGAGGGAACGGAAGAAACTGGTACACAAGAAGCCAATCAATGAGTTAGCGGTAAGAGGGAAACTAGAGGAATTCCGGATCAAGCTACAGAACAGGTACTCGGCTTTAACTCAGGAAGAGGACCTTAGTGTTGCAGCAATGCACTACAATCTCATGGGCATCATTAAGGAGTGCGCAATAGAAGTCGGTGGTAACGCCGTTGTACAGGAAACCAGTAAGCTATCGCAGGAGACGAAAGATCTGAGCAAGAAACGCCAATGTATGAAAGCCTCTAACCCTACAGCTAGAATAGAACTGGCAGAACTTTCTAAGTTAATCAACAAGCGTAAGACAGCGGACATCAGATACTATAATATGGATAGAATTGAACAGGCTCTCAGGAACGGAGGAAGCCTAAAAACAGTGAAGAAGAAACTAGGAATAGGCAAGAATCAGACGTGTGCGTTAAGAGACAAAGCCGGCAATATCGTTACCAATATGGATGAGATGGTTCAAGTGGCTGAGGAGTTCTATAGAGATTTATACAGTACCAGTGGTACCCACGACGATAGTGGAAGAGAGAATAGCCTAGAGGAATCCGAAATCCCACAGGTAACGCCAGAAGAAGTAAAGAAAGCCTTAGGAGCTATGCAAAGGGGGAAGGCAGCTGGGGAGGATCAGGTAACAGCAGATTTGTTGAAGGATGGTGGTCAGATTGTTCTAGAGAAACTGGCCACCCTGTATACGCAATGCCTCATAACCTCGAGCGTACCGGAATCTTGGAAGAACGCTAACATAATCCTAATCCATAAGAAAGGGGACGCCAAAGACTTGAAAAATTATAGACCGATCAGCTTACTGTCCGTTGCCTACAAAGTATTTACTAAGGTAATCGCAAATAGAATCAGGAACACCTTAGACTTCTGTCAACCAAAGGACCAGGCAGGATTCCGTAAAGGCTACTCAACAATAGACCATATTCACACTGTCAATCAAGTGATAGAGAAATGTGCAGAATATAACCAACCCTTATATATAGCTTTCATTGATTACGAGAAAGCGTTTGATTCAGTCGAAACCTCAGCAGTCATGGAGGCATTACGGAATCAGGGTGTAGATGAGCCATATGTAAAAATACTGGAAGATATCTATAGCGGCTCCACAGCCGCCGTAGTCCTCCACAAAGAAAGTAACAAAATCCCTATAAAGAAAGGCGTCAGACAGGGAGATACGATATCTCCAATGCTATTCACAGCATGTTTACAGGAGGTATTCAGAGGCCTGGAGTGGGAAGAATTGGGGATAAAAGTTGATGGAGAATACCTTAGCAACTTGCGATTCGCTGATGATATTGCCTTGCTTAGTTACTCAGGAGACCAATTGCAATGCATGCTCACTGACCTGGAGAGGCAAAGCAGAAGGGGGGGTCTGAAAATTAATTTGCAGAAAACTAAAGTATTGTTTAACAGTCTCGGAAGAGAACAGCAGTTTACGATAGGTAGCGAAGCACTGGAAGTGGTAAGGGAATACATCTACTTAGGGCAGGTAGTGACCACGGATCCGGATCATGAGACTGAAATAACCAGAAGAATAAGAATGGGCTGGGGTGCGTTTGGCAGGCATTCTGAAATCATGAACAGCAGGTTGCCACTATCCCTCAAAAGGAAAGTGTATAACAGCTGTGTGTTACCAGTACTCACATATGGGGCAGAAACCTGGAGGCTTACGAAAAGGGTTCTGCTGAAATTGAGGACGACGCAACGAGCTATGGAAAGAAGAATGATGGGTGTAACGTTAAGGGATAAGAAAAGAGCAGATTGGGTGAGGCAACAAACGCGGGTAAATGACATCTTGGTTGAAATCAAGAAAAAGAAATGGGCATGGGCAGGACATGTAATGAGGAGGGAAGATAACCGATGGTCATTAAGGGTTACGGACTGGATTCCAAGGGAAGGGAAGCGTAGCAGGGGGCGGCAGAAAGTTAGGTGGGCGGATGAAATTAAGATGTTTGCAGGGACAACATGGCCACAATTAGTACATGACCGGGGTAGTTGGAGAAATATGGGAGAGGCCTTTGCCCTGCAGTGGGCGTAACTAGGCTGATGATGATGATGACATATACAGAATACATAATGGACCTAGGAATGATTTTTGCTATGAAGTTCATTTTCACTATGAAAAGTGTCGTACTTAAAATACAACCCTGCGGCACTCCATTCTCCTGGACGAATTTCTTCGACAGGGTTGCACGAAGGCGTACATGAAATGAACGGTCGGAGATGAAATCTTTCAGGCAGTTCAGAATCCTACCACGAATACCAAGTTGTGCTAGGTCGCGGAAAATACCAAACCTCCAGGTGGTATCATAAGCCATATCGATATCAAAAAAGACTGCTAAACAGTGTTGCTTGTGCACGAATGCTTCTCGGACTGTATTTTCTAGGCGGACGAGATTATCAGTCATTTGAACACGTTTTTTTTTAAATTCGCACTGGTGGATGTCAAGTAGTTCACGTGATTGAAGAGAACGTCAGCCTAACGTTCAGGATACTTTCAAATGATTTTGTCAGACAACTTGTGAGGGCTATAGGCCTATAACTACTAGGGGTGGTTGGTGGTTTTGCAGGTTTCAGGAACGGTACAATCACGGCTTTTTTCCAAGCCTCCGGAATTTTTCCCGATACCCATATTTTATTCAAAAATTGCAGAAGTGCGTTCACAGCAGCGTCTGAGAGGTGAGCGAGCATTACACAATGTATTTCATCAGGGCCAGGTGCCGTCTGTTTACCTGCGGACAGTACCTTTTGGATTTCGTGAAGTGTGATTAATGTGTTATAGGACTCATTTGTATAGCCACTTGTAGGAAGTTTTTGTTTTTCGGTTGTATGTTTGTGCTTCAGGAACGATTGAGTGTAGTGTGAGGAATATGAAACATTAGAAAAATGTTCCCCTAGTACGTCTGCCTGTTCCCCTATGCTTGTTTGTGTGCCAGGATCTGTTAAAAACGGGATTGTGAAAGGGGAGAAGCTGCCATTTAATTTATGGACTTGTTCCCACATTTTTTTTGATGTGGTTGAGCTGTTAAGAGATGATATGTAGTTCTTCCAGGAAGTCTTCACAGCATCTCGGCGGATGCGGCGTGCGTTGGCTTTTGCCTTTTTAAAGTTTACGAGATCATCATGGGTTGGGTACCTACGGAATATGCCCCACGCTTTGTTTGTTTCTTTTTTGCTTCCCTACATTCTTGCGTGTACCAGATTTTATGATTATGTGGAACCACTCCTGAGGACTGAGGAATAGCTAGCCGCGCGGCATTAATAATACAGGTTGTGAACAATTCGTTTTGATCGTCGACATTTGAATTTTTTGAAAAAACTTTTTCCAGGCTGGCCTGTTCTTGAAACAGTGCCCAGTTTGCTAAGTGTAGCCTCCAACGACGTGGTTTGCTTGGGATTAATTGTGGTGAGGATGATAAGTTAATTTTTACAGGAAAGTGATCACTTCCGTAGGGGTTGTCAACAACATCCCATTTAAAATCTGTAAAAACTGATCGAGAACAAAAAGATAAATCTAAGCAGCTCATTTTTCCTGAGCTCGGAGAGCAGTATGTGTGCTTTCCTGTATTGAGCAGGCAGACATCATTTGAGAGAATAAAATTTTCTAAGACACGGCCTCTAGTGTCTGCTTGATCACTCCCCCAAAACGATGCGTGTGCATTAAAATCCCCTACTACTAAATATGGCTCTGGTAGTTGTTTAAAAAGTGCTTCTAAATCATGAAGTGTACCATTTAGGTGTGGTTGCAGGTACACAGTACATATTGTAGTTGTTTTAAAATCAAGGACGGTCACTGCTGCAGCTTCATATTCAGTTTGAAGCCTGATTTCATGAGTAGCAGCACCATTTTGCACTGCAATCGCGACACCTCCAGAGAGCCTATTCGCTTGCTCTCTGTCTCAACGAAATACTTTGTAATTTTTTAAAATGTTCTTATGTTGTGATACGTTTGTCTCTTGTAAACATAAAGCCACAGGAGAAAAAGTGTTTAAGATATCTTTTATGTCGCTATAGTTTTTGATAAGTCCACGACAATTCCAATGTACCAGGAACGCCATGTTCAGTTATCTTGTAGGGGTGCGGCTATAAATAATTAGGTCCCTCGTGTTTGACGACCTGTTATTGGGGTTCTTTCTTTTTTCTTTCTTTCGAGTTTGTTCTGCCTCCGCGGTTGCGGGGGCGGACTGGTAGTTGTCTCCATGGCCTCTCCCGAGGCGCTGGAGCTCCGCGACACCGCGGGTATGTGTGTTTGAGGCCTCTCCCGTTGGAGAGAAACCTCTTGGGCGGCCGACTTTAAGGCCGGCGGGCCCTGATTAGTAGGTGGCAGGGCAGCTTGCGCTGTCTCTGCCTGGGGCGTGGGTGGCTCTGCTGTAGGCCCGGTAACCGTTGCCTGAACAGCCGCCGAAGGTTGGTGTGGCGCTACGCCCCGTCGCACCACATCGGCGAAGTTACTTCTTCCACTGAAGGAAAATGTGTTTGTTAGCGCGATACGCCTTCTCGCTTCTTTGCATGAAATGTTTTCTTTGGTTTTCAGCGTGATGATTTCTTTTTCTTTTTTCCAGGACGGACACGCCCTGGAGTACGCGGCATGTTCTCCTTCGCAGTTTACGCAGCGCGCTTCACCGTTACAGTTTTCAGTAGCATGTTCCTTCGAAGCCCATTTTGCGGAAGTTTTGCGGCCCCAGCAACTCTGTGAGCCATGGCCGAACCTCTGACAATTGAAGCATCTGCGGGGGTTGGGAATCTAAGGCCTTACATCTATTTTCAAGTAGCCGACTTCTATTTGTTCAGGGAGTGTGTTGCTGTTGAAGGTGAGGATCAGGTGTTTCGTGTCGATTTCTTTGTTGTCCTTCCGGATTTTGATCCGGTGAACGTCTATGACATCTTGGTTGGTGAGCCCTTCAGGCATTTCTTGTTCCGTTTAGTGTACGAAGTCGATTTCTGATATTACACCGCGGACAGTGTTGAGGGATCGGTGGGATGTAACGGAGACAGAGATGTCCCCAATGGACGCAAGGTTTGACAGTTTGGTGTATTGCACGTTCGAGCAGCAAATCGCCACTAGACATTTTTGACAGCTTGTAGCCAGAGCCGAGGGCTTGTGTCAAAGACTTTGATACTGTGAATGGGGACAAGATCCTTGCTGGCTTTTCTTTTACTTCACTGTGTATTACATGGTATTTTGGGAAGGCTACTTTTCTTTTCTGGAAAAATTCAGTTGCTTCGGTCCGCCCTCTTTTGTAAGAGGGGCGATCATTTTGGTGTAAGGGAGGAGCCATACAAAAGTTTTGTTGTTCAGCCACGGTGCCAGCCGCCCACCATGGAGCCCAACGAGGGACGCGACAGGAACATGCGAACAAGTCCTGTGCACGCCAGCTGTACATCCAGACTATAACCTAATACGAAATAACCAAGGTAGGTTAGCCACACAAGGTTAACCCTTCCCACCTACGAAAAATTGAAGTGAACAGAAGATACAAGGAGACAGGACAGGTGTGAAAGAAGAGGGTAAAGAAAAATCGTTTAGTGGGAGAAGACAGGAAAAGGTGACTGCCGATTTCCCCCGGGTGGGTCAGTACTGGGGTGCCGTCTACGTTAAGCAGAGGCCAAAGAGGTGTGTTGCCTCCGCCGGGGGGCCTTCGAGGTCCAAACACCCGGCATCGGCTCAACCCCCAGCATCCCGTTTTCCCCGGTCACGGCTAAGCCGCGCACGGTTAGACGCGGGAGGGTCCAACCCTCGTATGCTCGGGCACGTGGTGTCGCAACACACCAAACGCCTGCTGACGCAGACGCCCCTGCGGGGGAACACATCGTAACACGTACATAACAAATTGCGTAATTTGAAGTCGTAGGGGCACGACACCGCAACAAGGAAGTGGTTACTGGTTGACTATTGCTTATGATGGCTAAGGTAACCAACTTGAAATGATACGAGCGGCGTGACCATTCTGCCTCAACCGGTGTTGTGCCCCGGGCTTTCGGTGGTCGGTCGTAGATTAAGAAGGGCGCGCTCGGCCCACGTGACTGTGGACGTCGACGATGAGGTGTGTTGCCAGGTGAAGTTGCAGACACAGGATGGTGTCAGTGGGCTGGTGACGGGTATAGTTTTCGGCCCTGATGGGTATAGTTTTCGGGCTGGTGATGGGTATAGTTTTCGGCCCTATAACCCCGGCCCTCAGTCCCCAGCAGCTGCGAAGCAACTGACCACGGCGGCGGTCAGACCTGCGACGCAGCAGAGGGTGCTAAGAATCACTGGCTCCGGACAGGCCGCCATTGGAATATGAACCTGGCAACGTTTAACGCTAGAACGTTATCTAGTGAGGCGAGTCTAGCAGCGCTATTGCAGGAATTAGAGGGCAGTAAATGGGATATAATAGGGCTCAGTGAAGTTAGGAGGCCGAAAGAAGCCTATACAGTGCTAAATAGCGGGCACGTCCTGTGCTACCGGGGCTTAGCGGATAGAAGAGAACTAGGAGTCGGATTCCTGGTTAATAAGAATATAGCTGGTAACATACAGGAATTCTATAGCATTAACGAGAGGGTGGCAGGTCTTGTTGTGAAACTTAATAAGAGGTACAAAATGAAGATTGTACAGGTCTACGCCCCTACATCCAGTCATGATGACCAGGAAGTCGAAAGCTTCTATGAAGACGTGGAATCGGCGGTGGGTAGAGTGAAAACTAAATACACTATACTAATGGGCGACTTTAATGCCAAGGTAGGCAAGAAGCAGGCTGGAGACAAGGCAGTGGGGGAATATGGCATAGGCACTAGGAATAGCAGGGGAGAGTTATTAGTAGAGTTTGCGGAACAGAATAATATCAGGATAATGAATACCTTCTTCCGCAAGCGGGATAGCAGAAAGTGGACGTGGAGGAGCCCGAACGGCGAGACTAGAAATGAAATAGACCTCATACTCTGCGCTAACCCTGGCATCATACAAGATGTGGACGTGCTCGGCAAGGTGCGCTGCAGTGACCACAGGATGGTAAGAACTCGAATTAGGTTAGACCTGAGGAGGGAACGGAAGAAACTGGTACATAAGAAGCCGATCAATGAGTTAGCGGTAAGAGGGAAAATAGAGGAATTCCAGATCAAGCTACAGAACAGGTATTCAGCTTTAACTCAGGAAGAGGACCTTAGTGTTGAAGCAATGAACGACAATCTTGTGGGCATCAATAAGGAGTGTGCAATGGAAGTCGGTGGTAACTCCGTTAGGCAGGATACCAGCAAACTATCCCAGGAGACGAAAGATCTGATCAAGAAACGCCAATGTATGAAAGCATCTAACCCTACAGCTAGAATAGAACTGGCAGAACTTCCGAAGTTAATCAACAAGCGTAAGACAGCTGACATAAGGAAGTATAATATGGATAGAATTGAACATGCTCTCAGGAACGGAGGAAGCCTAAAAACAGTGAAGAAGAAACTAGGAATTGGCAAGAATCAGATGTATGCGTTACGAGACAAAGCCGGCAATATCATTACTAATATGGATGAGATAGTTGAAGTGGCTGAGGAGTTTTATAGAGATTTATACAGTACCAGTGGCACCCACGACGATAATGGAAGAGAAAATAGTCTAGAGGAATTCGAAATCCCGAAGGTAACGCCGGAAGAAGTAAAGAAAGCCTTAGGAGATATGCAAAGGGGGAAGGCAGCTGGGGAGGATCAGGTAACAGCAGATTTGTTGAAGGATGGTGGACAGATTGTTCTAGAGAAACTGGCCACCCTGTATACGCAATGCCTCATGACCTCGAGCGTACCGGAATCTTGGAAGAACGCTAACAAAATCCTAATCCATAAGAAAGGGGACGCCTAAGACTTGAAAAATTATAGACCGATCAGCTTACTGTCTGTTGCCTACAAACTATTTACTAAGGTAATTGCAAATAGAATCAGGAACACCTTAGACTTCTGTCAAGCAAAGGACCAAGCAGGATTCCGTAAAGGCTACTCAACAATAGACCATATTCACACTATCAATAAAGTGATAGAGAAATGTGCAGAATATAAGCAACCGTTATATATAGCTTTCATTGATTACGAGAAAGCGTTTGATTCAGTCGAAACCTCAGCAGTCATGGAGGCATTACGGAATCAGGGTGTAGATGAGCCATATGTAAAAATACTGGAAGACATCTATAGCGGCTCCACAGCCACCGTAGTCCTCCATAAAGCAAGCAACAAAATCCCAATAAAGAAAGGCGTCAGGCAGGGAGATACGATATCTCCGATGCTATTCACAGCGTGTTTACAGGAGGTATTCAGAGACCTGGATTGGGAAGAATTGGGGATAAAAGGTAATGGAGAATACCTTAGTAACTTGTGATTTGCTGATGATATTGCCTTGCTTACTAACTCAGGGGACCAATTGCAATGCATGCTCACTGACCTGGAGAGGCAAAGCAGAAGAGTGGGTCTAAAAATTAATATGCAGAAAACTAAGGTAATGCTTAACAGTCTCGGGAGAGAACAGCAATTTACAATAGGCAGCGAGGCACTGGAAGTCGTAAGGGAATACATCTACTTAGGGCAGGTAGTGACGGCGGATCCGGATCATGAGACGGAAATAATCAGAAGAATAAGAATGGGCTGGAGTGCGTTTGGCAGGCATTCCCAAATCATGAACAGCAGGTTGCCGTTATCCCTCAAGAGAAAAGTATATAATAGCAGTGTTTTACCAGTACTCACCTACGGGCAGGAACCTGGAGGCTTACGAAAAGGGTTCTACTCAAATTGAGGACGACACAACGAGCTATGGAAAGAAGAATGATAGATGTAACGTTAAGGGATAAGAAAAGAGCAGATTGGGTGAGGGAACAAACGCGAGTTAATGACATCTTAGTTGAAATCAAGAAAAAGAAATGGGCATGGGCAGGACATGTAATGAGGAGGGAAGATAACCGATGGTCATTAAGGGTTACGGACTGGATCCCAAGGGAAGGGAAGCGTAGCAGGGGGCGGCAGAAAGTTAGGTGGGCGGATGAGATTAAGAAGTTTGCAGGGACGGCATGGCCACAATTAGTACATGACCGGGGTTGTTGCAGAAGTATGGGAGAGGCCTTTGCCCTGCAGTGGGCGTAACCAGGCTGATGATGATGATGATGATGATAGTTTTCGGGGATTCATTCAGGCGGCCGGTGGGTGCTCCTGGCACAAGTAGGTCTCCGGGTGGTGACCAGGCGCAATCACACAGTCCAGCGGTAACAGTAACCCAGCTTGTCAGGATCTGGAATGATACCAGCGGCGTGATAATTCTGCGCCAAATGATGTCGTGGCCCCGTACAGTTGTCAGAGAGTTGGCTACAAAGTAGAAATAATTTAATTTATAAAGGTCAGGGGGAGAAAGGTAGAATTCACTCGTATAGGCCTTGACCATTACATCGGTAATATACAGGTTAGCAATACAAGCAATCAAATTCAAGCTGCATGCATGGGCAGAGAATAATTGTCTTTTGGGAGAACTTCAGAGTTGTTTCAGAATAGGTAGGCGTTTGGATGATAACTTATTTGTCTTACTGTGTGTATTGAAATACAAGAGTAGAAAGCAGACCGTGATGTGTGGCCATTATGGATATTGCCCGAGCGTATGACAACGTACACCGCAATATTTTGTGGGATATTCTGGAAGGGACAGGCTTAGGCAATGATTCTCCACAGGTTTTGGGAGAAATTTACCTAGAAAATACCGTTTGCGTTGAATGGAAATGGATGAGGAGCAAGGAGAAAGTTAATATCAACAAGGGACTGAGGCAGAGGTGCCATATAACCCCACTGCTGTTCATGGTGTACACCGTGAAGATGGAGAGAGTGCTACAAGGAAGTAACATCGGGTTTAGTCTCATACAAACATGCGGGCACGGTAGTTTGAGCAGCAGCTTCCTGGTTTATTTTATGCGGACGACATTGTGTTGCCACTAACAAGCAAAGTTATTTGCAACGTATGGCTAATATCTGTGGACACGAAGCCGGGAATTTAGCTTTTAAATTTAGCATTAGAAAATCAGGTGTTATGGTATTCAATGGCAACAGTGAACAGACAGTGGCAATAGAGGGCCAGGAAATACCTCGGGTAAAAGAATAAAAAAAACCTTGGTATATGGGTAAATGAAGGGAATAGATTTATGGTAACACAGGAAAAAACAATAATAGCAAAGGCGAAGAGAAATGTAGCACTAATGAAACCCAGAGCTCTATGGGAATACAATAGATACGAGTTGCACCTGGGTATGTGGAAAGATGTAATGGCTCCAGGACTTACTTCTGGAAATGCGGTTGTTTGCTTGAAATCGGGGGTACAATCAGCACTCGATGGCAACAAAAGGTCAGTGGGACGCTTCGCATTAGGCGCTCACGTGAACACTACAAATGAAGCTGTGCAGGGTGATATGGGCTGGACGAGCTTTGAAGTGAGGGAAGTTCATATGGAAATTGATTATGAAGGACAATTCAGGAATATTGAAGAAAGTAAATGGGCTGGGAGATTTTTCAGGTATTTGTGCAGGAAAAAACATTGATTCAAAATGGAGGAAAAGAACTAGGCAGTTTAGAAGCAAGTATGCGGCCTATAGGGTGAGCAATACAGCAACAAAGAACGTCAAGCAAAAAGTCAGAGATGCTGAAATAATCTTATGGGTGGCGGCAATGGAAATTAAATCTGCCATGAGTAACTACTTAAGAGGAAAAAACGAAATCAGAAAGAAACAATTTATGATAACTCAACTGGAAGCTTATTACTTTATGATGCGTTAGAACACGCAGCTATAAAGCAAGATATAAGAAGGAAGAAGAAGCATGTGCTTGCTGCGACAAAGCTAGGGAAACGATGGAGCACGTTTTATTAGAATGTGAAGATATCTGCCCAGCGGTCGATTTAGGCACCAGTCGCCTCCTTGAAGCCCTTGGGTTCAGCGAGAGCAGGGGGAAAGTAAACATGTCCGCAATAGAGATTAGTAAGAGGCGATTGGAAGATTGGTGGAAGAAAAGTAGGGAAACGACAAAAACGGAGACGTACAAAAACAAAGTTCTCAATAAGGGGTCAGAAAACTTGGTTATGGGAATTCATCGTGGTTTTTATTTTGCTTTCTTTTTTTACTTTTTTAACCTAGGAAGGACATTAGGCACTATAATAACAAGAGCTTGGTGGCACAACCCACCTCCTCGTTGCAAAGGGGACGCTCTAATATCCATCCGTCCATCCATCTTAATTCCTGGTCATGAATAAGATCATCGTTTTCACAAAAAAGCTGAGAATTTACTATGTTGTCACGCAATATTCTGCCTTTGATTTGCGATCAGCGACTCATATTGTGCCAAACAAATCTGTGATGGCGCGTCTAACTTCTCCGCAAGGCGTGAAGCTGTCGACTTGAGCAGGCACTACTGTATACCGGAGAAAACATGGGGAAAGCGGGAGCTGGAAATTCAAGATGATGAGCGAAACGAGAAGGTGAAAGCAGGAGCCGGCGTTTAGACGAGTGGACTTGTCTTTTTCAAGGCGACATATGCTTCCCTCGACACAGTATACAGGGTGTACCACGTAACTTGAGTCAAACTTTAAGAAATACGCGAATGCCTCATTGCTGGACGGAACCCAGTTAATGTTGTTTGCCGTTGCTTAGAGATGCTCAGATTATACTTTGCATTCCGCCTAAATAAATTAGTCCTAATAAACAATAAACTTCCTAATTATTGTAATTATATAGAATGGTGTCAATCAGAAACTTGTAGAGCAAAATGCAAAACCACCGATACAGCTTTCTGCTGCTCAATACGTGCCAAATAACAGTGTTTCTCCGAGCGTGAAAAAAAGCCCGCGAGTTCAGCGTGACTTTCGACGTGAAGCCGGAAGGTGGTTTAGGGTATACTGAAGTTGTTTTGACATTAGCAGATCTTGCAGTGCTTTGCAAAGCTGTCACAATATAATACGAGTTCTGAAGTTATTTTCTCTATTGTGCATATAGCAGTCATAGCAATATTCGTATTCACGAAGTGAGTCACTATAATAACCGATACTATTGCTCATAGATATGTGGCAATGTTGACCTCGAATTCTCTAGCGATGACGTTAGTACATCTGTAACATGTGTAGGAATAGTTGGGAAAATTTGAAACGTCGTTGCCAAAAGCTGGTCTGCCAAGCGCTGGTTTGGCAATGTCAGTAGCCAGGCGAAGAATGTCACAGTGAGTCAACTCGCTTGTTCGTTGCCCCGCAGTCTTGTGGACCAGACATCCAGACAATTTAGGCAATTGTGAGCAAATAAGTCTACAGACAGACTAGAATGTAGTTTCTTAAGATGATAAGATAGCGAAGAAAGACGAGCGAAGTATGGCGTCAACCAACTGCAACAGCGCGTACTTCAGGGAGCGTGGGATCAGTGAGCAAGTGATTTTCCCTAAGTATAAATAGGAGCATATGAACATATGAGATTTCTAGCAAATTAGCTTGACAGAACCACAATGCAAAACCGTGCAGAGAGACGCGAGATTTAGCGTAGTAAACTTCAGCATTGTATGAGAATAAGTATGCATGAAATGTTGATAATTCATAACGAATTCGAGCCAGGTGACTTTGTGTGGACATCGCGGTTGAACTTGCGCTAAAATGACGCGATTTGAATAAGAGCCCAGCACCGCAATGAAAACTGTGCAGGACAAGTGGAAGGGAAGAAATCGTCAATGGTGAGCATGTGGCGTCCAGAGAACTAGTTGTGAGGAAGTTTCAAGGTTTGACGTTGAGTCGAGATGAGCGCTTGTTTCGTTTTTTGGATGCCCATATGAGTAAGAGGATCTTTGCTGGCACTAAATGGGAGGTCCAAAGCTATTTTTAGTTGCGTTGCATATAAGAGCAGAAGATCATTATGGTTCTGTCATCGAAGGGATAAATAAGGGAGCTGGTAATGGAAGCGAGAGAGAAGCGAATCCAGGTAAGGTGAACGTTCAGCGCTGTGCAGGTGTCTAAAATCGCAAAGAACACATGACACGTAGGCAGCTTTCTAATTCTCCTATTGTATTAGATTTGTATTACAACAGGCTAGTCATGGAAGAACCTGTGCTCCGTGAACCATCGCAATCGGTTTCTTTCCTGCACGTATGATGTTGTTTACAACATCCCGCTAGCGTGTGAAATAATGTATATTGGACTGACTGGTGTATGCCCTAACGAAATATTCCGCCAGCACAACAACCGTTTAAAGGGCACGCCTTCTTCACATCCCTCAGCACATTGTCGTTCAAGAGCCGCCGTAGTGGTATAGCGGCTACGGCGTTGCACAGCTAAGCACGACATCGCGGCATCGAATCCCGGCAGCGTAGGTCGCATGTTGATGGAGTGAAATGCAAAAACTCCTGTGTACCGTATATAAGGTGCACCTTAACGAACCACAGGCAGTCAAAATTAACCCTGAGTCCCCTACCATGGCGTGTCTCATAATCAGATCATGGCTTTGGCACGTAAAACCCCAGCATTTATTTAAATTGTCGTTCCGACAGCTGAGAATGAGTTTCTGAAAGAACGCGTGTCATATTCAGGAAGGCGTATCAAAACACACGTGAAACCATTGAAGCTCTCCACATAAAGAAAGAAAATTTTTTCTCTCCTGTGATCGAGAGTAGATGTAAGCATGACATGGCTACCGGCAAAGCAGATTGCTTGGAGAAGATACTAGCTACACTCAGAAATTTTGTATAGTCTACGTTCGCAACGGCGCACCCCACCGCAGCAAACGGCACCACACCGCATCACGCCATACTGTGCACTGGTCCATATGGACGCTGCCCAGCTAGAAGAAGAAAACCGGCTGATAGTGGCGCGACAGGCAGCGAAAGACGCCATGGAGACAGAGCGCACTGGCCAGCTAGACTAAGAAAAGCGCCTGAAGGAGGCGTCACGCAACGTGGCACCATCTCGAAGCCACGCATAACCCGCGCCGTGGAACTCACAGGCTGCTGGCGTTGAAAAGACCACCGGCAACGCTGTCTCAGTGCTAAAAGATAACAATGAAGTATGTGGTGCCCTGTATCTGCCTTTTGAACGTCGCTATCGGAAATAACAAACAAAACTTCAGCGTACTAGAAGTTACAGTTTGAGTGACATTGTGAAGAAGCATCAGGAAGAACTCGGAAGATACTTCTGTAACCTTGTTTTGGCAGCAACGAGTGTATGTAACGCGGTCCTGTACAAACGGCCGGCGGCCAGAGACTGAATTTCCTTGAGTTTTGACTGGTTGCCCGGATTATCTCGTTTTTTTCTCGCAACAATGCCCGGATGTTCTCGTTTGATAGCCCGCATAACTTCCCTGGCTTTCGCCTCAATGTCGCCGACAACGGGAGCTAAAAGCATTTCATGCTTAAAAACCATAAACATTCCATTTTCGTCCCTTCTATCTACCTGCACGATTGCGAAACCAACCTCCTCGAAAGACGTGACATTCCAGTAGGGTGATGGTGCGCGGGCAGACGGACTCTTTGTAATCATTCTTTCCTGTCTTCAGTAGACCAGTCAGTTGTTAGTTAAGCGCTTGTCGTGTATACGTCTCTATGTGTGTATTTTGCGCTGGTTTTACTATAAAGATAAACTGACTTGCCAAATTTTACACGCTATTGTAAATTTGTTTGAACTCCGTGATGAGTGGTTCGCTACTGTAGCGAATAAGCACTTAAACCTCCTGCCTCAGCGATTGATGTCACACGGGCATTTCCGATCGCGACCGAGCCATATACTGATAGTGTGCTGCTACATGAACGTTTCCGATTCTGATTTTGTTCGATCCGGATCTATCGTGACCGAGCTTCTTGATCACGATCTGTACATGTGAATCTTTCCAACCCTCAATGCTCTGTCTGCGCTGCAAATCAGCAAGACCTGAATGCTCTGTGAGCTAAACCAAATTTCTACACATGTCCCTCCATGGCAAGGCTGCAAAATTTCAGTGCTCCCGTATAGTGTATGGTCCCGGTGCCTACATGCAGTAAACATATATGTCGCCGAATTGCATGTTCAGCGAGCCCTTCGGATTCATTTTCCAGCCGTCTGTAAGAAAAATATTAAAACAAACTTCGACGGCTTTGACGTTCCAAACCACAATCTCATTATGAAGCACGGCATAGTGGGGGACACCGGATTAATTATGAGCACCTGGGGTTCTTTAACGTGCACCCAATGCGTAGTACAAGGTCGTTTTTGCCTTTCACCCCCATCGAAATGCGGCCGCCGCCGCCGGCATTCTTTCCCGCAACCTCGTGCTTTGCAGCGAAACGCCATAGCCGATAAGCCACCATGACGTGTATAAAGAAAAGAACAGGGTACTGATCACCGCAGACGAAGGACTATTTGACGTACTGCTGATGGGCAATTTCTGCCAAAGAACTCACGTACTCGGTCAAATGTATGACACCAGATTCCATTGCGCAAGGGAAATGTTTTGCCTACCAGCTCTTTGCACACTTCTCGCACATCGCTTTGCTCACGGCCCACGAAGGGACGCTGCTAACGATAGGATGAAGTCCACTGTTCACTTATCTAGCCAGAACTATTGAATCTGTCCAGATATAGTCGACGTAGCATTGCAATCTTAGGCCTCATTCATTCACACGACCGTCAAACGTTCCGTCGTCAAAAAACAAAAAAAAATCATGGGGCAGCAACGTTTTTAGGGGCACGGATCGCTAGCGAAGCTCTTTAGTATGCATACAAATTCGTCGCTTATGCATGGTCCGCTGTCGCTAGTTGTATTGGCGTTTCTAATGTAGACGCCTCTCTGCTCGCTCTTCCAGCGTGCGCCACCACACTAGCCGCATTACAACCGGCCAGCGGGGGTAGTGACCTTCTAGCCTCTCCTGTAGCGACGAATCTCTCCGTGAAGCTAATAATGCGTCCCCCTCGGACAGACCTGTGGCGACAGCAAGGCGATACGCATTTGGCGGATCAAGTGTCGTTTTTTGGTTCACTGTCGTCGTCACGGACGATGGGAGCAAGAAACTCCTTGAAAAGGGTGTTCTACGTCGTTTCCTCACGGACTCTGGTATCCGCAACGGTCGTTTGACGGATGCTCCAGGTAACTGCTGGGTCATCCCACGAACCAAGACGCGCCAGATTGAGTAAAGCGTGGCAATCCCGGTCTATGAAGTTCCCCTTCCTTTGTGTTAAGTGAACAAAGGCGCGGGAATGATAGTGTGAACCTTTGCCCTCAACGCGGGTCCTTCGACGACTTTAGACGCTCCTATTGGACTGATGAGACATAACGTCCTTCACTCTTCATGGGGATATTGTAAATGAACCCAGTACTCCTCGCTCTCGATGATAACATGTTCCTCCCTTCAACAACCCAGAAGCGCAGGTCACGTGCACAGGTGCCGTCACTACGCTTTTTCTCCGTCTCTCCCTGCCCGTATCACTTCTGCAACACTGTCGCCACACGCTTTTCCCCTCTTCCCTACCAGTCTCAATTCCTGCCCACCCGACGTGTCCCTGTTACGGACGGAAGCGGAGCGCATCCGGGGGAGGCATACATGGGCTAGAGGTAAACAACTTCGCTGTGAAAAACGTACAGCAGGCGCGACGGAGCAGTGTACAAATAGGCGACGGTGGGGGAGACCTCGTAAGCAGCATGGTTTTGTACAGTGTTCGCTGACCGGTCTTATGGTCGCCTAAACCTAAAGAACATTTCCGCAGCCTATCCGCTAGCCGCCGCTGTTGCCAGCTACAGTTTTACAATATGGCTGTGTTTAGCAACGGCTTATTAATTTCAATGTGGTCCATTTCGGAGGGGCGGGACTCCGTCGCCCTGCTGACGACGGAAACGTAAAGCACTGCTCTACGTCACCGAGTACCCGTTTTTGAGAAAAAAGCGACTCAGAAACCCTCTCTCGGGACGGAAACCGGTGCAGTGGCGGTGATGCAACGGAACGTTTGACGGCTGTGTGAATGAGGCCTTATTCGCTTGTATCAGACCACGACCCGCACCAGGGCAAATTTTTGTTCAACTGCGAATTGCTACGTGCTGCAGTCTGGTGGATGACAATTTTTCCATTTCACAGTCTCTTATCACCTCCAAAAAACGAAGAAAACCTTTTGCAGGTCTGACCGTCAAACTCGATTGTGTAGTCACTAGTTATAATAGATATGTTGGTGAAAACAACTCGGTGGAAAACTAAAAAAAAATAAATCTACGATTTTCCTTACGAAAACCACGATACGGTTATGGGACACGCCGTAATGGGGGGCTCCTGATTAATTTTGACCACCTGGTTTCTTTACTGTGCCCGCAATGCACGGCACACGAACATTTTTACTTAGCCCCCATTGGAAAACCGCCTTATCGAATGTGCAGAAAAATGAAAACGACATTAGCTTGAATTCTTTCATATCTACAAATAAAACACGTTTCTTTGTTCTATAGGCATGTGTTACTTCTGACGTCGTTTGTCAATTTCATTTTTAGGCCGTTTCTGCAAAAAAGTTACACTAGCGCATGTTTTTATTTCTTCTTTTGTGCTGTAGACTTATATGTGGACTGTAGAATTAAACACAAAGTATTATTCTTTGTTTATTTAATGAAATTGTTTCTACTAAATGTGTATTTCTTATTGCACTCAGCAGTTTCAAGGATTGCACTACTTCAAATAGTTTACCGGCCTCCAATGGATTACCATATGTTATTAGTTCTATGTCTGTTAATTAAAGAATAATTCTGCCACTGACACAAATTTAGCCTTTTCCTTAATTCAATAATTAATTCGGTCATTACGCTTATAGGCCTATGGGTCAAAGAGCGCCACCAAACGCAATAGTAGTTCGCAGTATCTATATATATATATATATATATATATATATATATATATATATATATATATATATATATATGCATCCAGATATCTTACTTCAAAACGGTAAATGAAGTACACTTACAACGGGGGGAAATGATATAAAACGCATTTATTGAGCAGAACCTAATAGAAAACTGTTAAGTGGTATTCTTGCTTGGTTTCGTCCAGTCTGTGGTGGATGTTTAGCGCTTCTGTGCAAATTGTCGAGCAGCCAGAAACGATGTCATATCACCTAATGACCTTAAAGATCCTCCTGTGCGTTTAGAGCTGCTGGAAATTGTGCCCTAGTTCCCCAGTGCCCTAGTTCAAGCAGGCATTTTCCGTTTCACAGGCCATCGGTGCAGGCTCTGAGCTAGTGTAAACACGAAGGAGCGCGCGGAGCGAGCGGCAAAGCAGCGCAACCTAGAGGAATTTCTAGGTGACGTTGAGAGAAGTGGGGAAAAAATGCGGCGAAGCGTCGCGGAGGAGGAAGGTAGGCGGAGACGCGCTGGATTGACCTCATCTGACAGTTGCTACTGGTTTTGTTCGCGTGTTTTTGTTGCTTTGGGGCACCGTCTAGGCCTGCCGATGGCTCGTACTTTTTCGTGCGCTGTGATCTCGTCGCTCAGTTTGCGTTAAAGCGATAGCCAGCGCGAAGGTCACTTCGCTGGCTGCTGCTGCCGCGATTCCTCACGCCAGCGATTTGGCCGCGAGCGTCCGCGGTCATCGACTGTGATGTGTTCATGTTGGCCTGTGCGCGCTGACACTATGCTTGTAAATTTACTTTGTAAGCGAATGAAAGAGGCGTTCTACTCTGATGGCTGCTGCGTATAGCGCGGCAGCAGGAGCCCTGTCTCGGATACGATCTGCGATGCGGATAGCTCAGGCGCACCGAAGGCTGATAGCTTCGTGTGCGCTATTGCACCCATACGCTTGCGCGTCAGCCGCATTCACGAAGTGAAACGTCACCGTCTTTGTTTTGTTTCCTCCTCTTGATTCCTCCTCGGTCCACGGGCAATGTGCTCTGCAGGCCTCCAGTAGGGTGCCTCGATGCGCGTGCACCCGTGCACAGCGCATCGAGGCACCCTAGCCTGCCGGATCGGTAGGGGTGGCGGCCACTCCGAATGTTCGTCTTAACCAAAGAGCACGTCTGAGGCGGTTCGTCTAAGCGGATATTTTTTTTGCATCGAGTCCATGGAAAACTAAACAAACGTTCCCTCGTTCGTTATATGCGAGAATTCGGCTTAACCGAGTTCCTCTTAATGAGCGTTCATCGTAGATATATGACTGTATACGGAGATAGAGAAATGGGGGTGTCAGGTGATTGGCATTTTGGCCCCCGCTCGAGAACAAGTTGGTACGCCACAACACTCCATGTACTCTTGGCCCAATCGCCGAATTGGCTCGCGGCATCTACCAGGTCCAAGTCGACCGTAGAAGGTAAAAGGAAGAAGCCGAGACGGCCGTGTTCGGTTACTACAAGACATGTTAAAAACTCCCCAACTCAACAACTGACTTGGCAGCAACGGTCGCAGCAGACGTCACGTGTGCTCATAGACACTGCGCTCATTCTATGCTGGCTTTGGTGATACATTATCGGGCTCCGGTGCTTCCACCACTGTGTGGGATTTCACTGTCATGGACAGGGAAACGGCATTTTTTTGTTTTGGGCATCATCCTTCGTCAAATGGGAATTTTGCCTGCAACGCTGCTCAGGCTGCTCAGAATGGTTCATCAACAGCATAGAGGCTACAAAGAAACGAGTGCGGGGTCCACACGTTCTCTTGGCAGCAACGATGGAAGCCGACTACACGGGGGCTTACAGACACTGCGCACCTCCTACGCAGATTAGAAGATTTTCATGCCTGGTTTTCTTTTCTGCTTTTTTAAAGGCGAAAGCCTCAAGTGGATCGTTCCAATGGCTCATGTCCGAAAAAAGCGGTGTCTAGTAGAGTGATGAAAAAAAATCAGTGATGCAAAAAATATCGTCAGGCATGGCTTACACCCGCTTACACAAGCAAAGATGCAATGGCTGCATATGAATGAAAAAAAATTACCGACGATTACGTTACTTCCTAATGCGAAGTTTGAGCGCAGCAAATAAGCTGTTTCACCTTTTCGATAGATTGAGGCAAAGAAATCGAGCAACACATGTATGCGCTATCACAGAATTTTTTTTTTATTTTTCACACGTATTCCTTTAACAAAGACTCCACTAACAGTTCTTGACAGTCATGAAGGAAGCTTTGTGGTCGGAGAAATAGACTGATATATGTTCGACTTGGTACACCAATGCTTGATTCTTAAAGACGAGATGTATACAAGTGCCTCGCGAGGTTGTCACAGCCGTGGGACGCGTTACGAGCGAGAGGAACGGGATGTTCTCCCGCATAAGTGTTAGGAAATTGCTGTTTGTCTTTATGTCAAGCCGCCACCGATCTGGCTCCCTGATTGCCACCGCACAGGGCGAACGGCAGCGGCAATTTCGGCTCGGGCGGTGCACATATACAGATCCGCCGCCACCGATCTGGCTCTCTGATTGCCACCGCACAGGGGTTGCATTGGAGGAGGAGCGAAGAAAGGAATTAAGTTCGAGCCGGCGCTTTGACAACCGGAGACTCGCAGGAAGAGGGGGGAGGGGGGCGGCGTGTACACCCAGCGGCAAACGATGGGGGCAGAAGCGCGCGCAGCAAGCGGACAACACGATAAAGGGAGGAGGGAAGAGATAGCAGCGACTGACTGATGCCGCTGACGCCGATAGTGAGTCAACCCCAGCTGCGGAGTTGGTTTCAGGGACAACGAATAACCGGCGCGTCGGCAACTGAAGAGCACCCTATCCGCCACACAAGAACAGGGGGGGGGGGGACCCTTTCCTCCTCTTTCTGCATGGCGGCGACGGTGTTCTATGCAGTCACGTTATCTTGACTCTCTAGCGGCGTCAGCGGCATCCAGCGGTATCAGTCGGTCGCTGGTAGCGCTGGGGGGATGAAAGGGAGGCGGAGCTGGTTACGAGGCCGACGACGACGACGACGCGAAACCCAGGAACGGACGCCAAAGAGCTGCGCTCTAAAAAATGAAAGAAAGAAAGAACGACGAAACACAGATAGACCGAAAAAGGAAGGAAAGAACGAAATAAATAAAGCACGAACGTATGAGCAAAGACAAAATAACAAAGAAAGAAAGAAAGAAATAACGAATGAAAGATAAAAGAAAAGTCGCAGTTTCGTCCCCAAGGCTAAGGATCGAATGTGATAGCAAATTAGTGCACAGCTATACGAAGTAACGTTAGTAGTTATATCGGCAATATAAACTTGGAAACAATCGCTTAGTAACTGGAGTAACAAGCATATGGTGTCAGCGCAAATATGAACCCGTCACACTCGATGAGCGCGGACACTCGCTATCAAAACGCTGCTGTGAGCAACGTGGCAGCAGCAGCGAGCGAAGTGACTTTCGTGCGGTCTACCGCTTCGACGCAAGAGCGCCGAGCACACAGCGCGCACAAATGTATGAGCCGTCTGCAGATCATTTTCAAGATACAGCGGGCGCAACCACGCGCGGCCGTACAAAGTACACACTTGTTGGTAATGTCGAAGCCGCCCTCCCCCCTCCAGACCGCTCTGCCTTCCCGCTTGCCTCGATATATGGCGCGCGAGATTGAGCCACGATCATCAATTCCCCTTGCGCCAGTTCGAGAAATGCGCAGTTGATGCCGAAGCACAACGACGCTCCCCTCCCTCCACCCCTCCCATTCCCCCCACGGCCTTTCGCGAGATAGAAAACCGCGTGTTTTCTCTCTGCATTCTTCATTCGCGCGCGCCACATTGAGCCGCGATCGTCAGCTCCCCTCTTATGCTTTCACGCGCACATACAGCATACGACGCGCGGCGGCGGTTTTATCAGCCTAGGACTTCACACGGCCACTGCGAACATGCGCTTGGAGTGTCTATATAGTTGCTATCGTACACGCTAAGAAAAAAAGAGTATTCCTAACTCTTTTTGAAGAGTCTGGACTCGCCACGTATACGACACACTTTGGCGAAGACACCCGAACTCCCTTTTGGCAGAGAGCCCCGAGACTATCTGTGCTGCATATAAGTTGGTTACTTGACCCCTCATACAAGTCATGCACACTCTGTTCTAGGAGTCACCTGGACCCTCTCAAGAGGGTTTCAAGACTACTGCTGAGGGAGTCCGTTAACTATACAAGCTGTGTCAGTCAACTCAAGATAAAGAGTCAGGTGACCACTGCTGATGGATTCGGATAACTATTCTTGATGAGTCTCATGACTCGAGCAGTATGTGCCAAGTTACCCTTAGTGCGTGGTGCAGGACTCTTGCAAATAGAGTAAACTAATCCATGTAAATCATTCGATTCTTGGCTAGGATTGTCGAGCAACTTTTCGAAATGAGTCAAAAACTTTTGCTGACAGTGCAAAGTGACTTCCCAAATGACTATTGTGAAAAAACATAGAATAATAAAGAATCCATAGCAACCTTACCAAAAAGCACCTGGCAGGATGACAACAAAAAGGGATTTTATTCACTCCTTGTTCTTGTCTTCTGGAAGTGCCAAATGTATCAGTTAGCACAGAATCACTGTGAATACAAGGCAGTTCTCTTTACTTTTAAATTAGAATCAATAGCCAACCAAGCAAGACAGTCTTAAATAAGCATCTAGTATGCGCCCTGCAGCTGCATATGCATGACCCTGCAACGCCGCGCAGAACCATGGCACAACAATATAATATGTACCTCATGTGAAAGTTAAACTCACCACATCACAAATTTCTTATAAGAGACTTGACAAGTTAAGCCTATTTTACTGTTCTCACGGACATATTTTAAATAGAACTTCCGATTTAATCTCCTAAGCAAATAAGGTACACATAAATATAAAAATGGCTACGCTGATGTAAAAAGGAGACCCATATAATGAAGTGTAATAAAAACAATATTCCAACTTAGGCTACATAATACATGCATAATAAGACGCTTGCTGAAAGCAACTGGTTCGCAATCGGTTATACAGTTTAACAGTAAAAGCAGCTGTCTTACCTTATAGTACCCTTGTTGGCACTTTCCCCACAGAATTCGTGCATGTTTCTTAGCTTGAGTTGAAAATTGATCTAAAGCAGACTACACAAGAGGCCTGGCCGGAATGTGTGGCACGGCATAGGTAAAATTTCGAGGCAACCTCAAAAACACAAGAACATATCTACAGGCACCAAAATATTATACACTAAAGGAAACATCTGGAGCTTACAATCTACACATAGCAGATAATGAAAACAGACACATGTCACCAGACTCCAGGTAAATAAATGTGCAGAAAGTGTAAATGAATGGGACGAATTGCTTATAGGATGAAATGCTTGTCATTTAGTTTTTTTGTGGATCAATAATTTCATCTTAACATATTGTCAAGTCTACATTGCTTTGCCCTCCATGTGCCGCATTTCTATCAGAATCAGAATCGGTTTTATTGTGATGACTAGAAAGATTACAAGAGGTTATTATACATAAGGAGATACCAAAGTCAAAGACTGCAATGGGACCTCCTGTACAAGGTAGACGTACATAATAAAACACAAATTACCGCACTTTCAACAAAAGTTAATAAGGAAAAAATTACAGGTTCTAGTATGATTAGCATCAATGAAGGATTACATGTGCATAAATACCATATGAAAAAGCACTGTAACAATCTCGTTGACGACTAATAAAGTAACAGCGTAAGCGACGTGACGTACACAGCATAATTTGCGAACTCGAACATATATGTATGGCAAGCACATAATACAGAAACCTAATGATATGACAATGAAAATGAAATAAAGCACCCTGAAAGAATGGTTGTGAGTCCCAACTAGGCATCAGGTATTCGATAGAATGTACTCTTATAGTTGTTTCTTGAATTCGTGAATTTTAAGTGTTTTACATCTAATGGTAGTGTGTTCCAGAATGCAATAGATGAAAAATGCACGCACTACTTGCCATAATTAGTATGTATTTTGGGTAAAATGAAGTTCCTGTTTATTGCAAACCTGGTAATATTAGTATTTACTGGAGAAGATTGCGGTATCAAGCTATCACATCGTGTGTAATTGATTTGACAGAACAGAAAGGTACCTAGCTTATGTTTAACGAGTTTTGTTGCTGAAAGAATGTGATTAGTCCGTTAAAGATATGAGGCGTTGGGGTTATATGGACTAAATGCAATTATCCTAACAGCCTGATTCTGTACGATTTGCAAGGAGTTTAAGTGGGTTACGTAAGTGTTTCCCAAGCAAGTAACACTGTAGTTAATGTGGGAATGAATAACTGAAAAGTATAATGATAGTAATACTTGATGGTTAATATGTTTCGTACCTTTAGAAATACCCTGATCCTGCAGGCAATCCCTTTTACTTTGGTTATTTGTTCAATAAATTTAAGATTTGTGTCTACTTCTATAGCAAGATAATAACAGGAAAAATTTGCAGGGATAGGGCTGCCGCCAAGAAAATAGGGAGAATGGAATGAAGTGTTCGTTTGTGGGATGTGAATACAACAAATTTTGTAAGCTATTTCATGACATCTGTCCCAAGCTGGCACACGACCACTTCGGATTTGTTTTTGAAAAATTAGAGGCCCTTAAATATAGGACAAACGTTAATTTCACGAAATACTTCTGGATAAAAAATTTACTGGCATAAAGCAGTATGTCAATTTTGTGTAAGGCACCAAACTATGCGTCATAAATGGCATAGCCAAAAAATCGGTTCCTTCATTACGAGAACAGAATAAATCCTTCAGGGGAATAAAGAGAACCCCTACACCAAAAATTGGACTGCTCATTAGTCATTGTTAAGTTTTTTACGGGTCGTTAATAATGGACAAAATAGCCTATTTTTTATTTTCAGAGAAATGGCGTTCAGCAGAAGCTGTAAATTCATGTAATCCATGTGCTCAGGACTTGTACTGTGTTTAAAAAATTGGTCTCAGAAATATACATTATGCAGCAGTGCACAGAGATGCGGATGAACTTTCAAAAAAGTCAGGTTTGGAATGTTTATCCGCATATTTACCATTGAAGCGGTCCTAGTAAAAGTATGCCAAACGCCACGTCTGAGAGCATAATGTATTGTTTTTAAATTTGTAGAGCATTATCAAAGTAGTTTTTATCGTAAGCAAGAAAATAATTGTACAAGTGGTCTCCCACTGGTCTCAAAGTTTGCATCGTGGTTCGCCTAATTCATATAGCATCTTGGTGGCTCAGATAAAATGCAAGAACGTGAGCATTCCTGCACCGATCGCAGGGAGTCTAAACTGCTTACAAGTTAATTCTTTCATTGCTGAGTGGCTACAAGCCACTTCAGTCAAGAAGCTCTCGCTGAATTACATGTATTTACCTGCATCTTGCTGTCTGCTGTCGGCCTGCTTGGCATCGTCACTAGGGCTTCCAACTCTGTAGTGGGCATAGTCGGGAAGGGGTAGTGGTGGGAAGCAGGGACAGGAGCCTCCAGGTTGTACCAGGAACAAATTTGCACAAATGTTCTTATTCCTTCCATGTTGGAATTTAGAAGAAAACTGCAGCAGTTTTCTGCATAACATGGCTACCAAAAGAAATAAAGGTAAACAGTTAGGTCCTACAACACAACTAGAATCCTCAGAAAAACGAAACGGCACTTATGTTTACGAAAATGTAAGCAATGGCAAAAAAGAATGGGCAACCGGTCTCTGTGTGGAAGCTCGGCGGAAACCTGAGCTCATTACATCAAGTGATCTGCCAGTCAACTGCAAGCCTGCCATCTTAAACTGCCGTATATGTTTTTCATGTGTCATATTAAGCTGCATTAATACAAGGTCAACAACTCTTGACACAAGTAAATCACCAAGCTAATTCAAATAACGAATTCCTATGGTTATTAATGCATCAAAGTGCGAGCTGATAAGGACGCTGGCTAACCAGGTAGTGAAAAATAACAATGTGCGTCTACGTCTTATTCTTGTTTTTCTGGCTTTTTCTTGCTCTAGCAATAAAATACATAACAACTTTAACATTCTTGACATTTCATTATGCTAATTTTTATTCCATAATCCATAACACTACAGCAAGAGCAATCATGCTTCCTTTTAACAGTAAATAGTGACAGAACGAGGAATTTCACTTGAGTCAACGATTTGACAAGAGGACTTGTCTCCTCCTCCCTTTTGAAACATTCGCTCCAGCGATGCTCCTTCCTCTATGGCTCTTCATCATTTCAAGTCTCTGTCTCCCTGTGTACATCTGTCTTGTAATGACAGAGAATTAGTAAATGTAGCTGATAAGAAACTTGAGATTGGCGGTAGATGACGACAGAGTAAATGCGCAAACTGAGACAGGGACAAAAGAGGGTTGTATGTGTTTTCTCCTCCAGCCACCTCTCGTGTTTGCACGATTACTCTGTCTCTATGTAAACGTATTACCCTTTGAACAGTAATACTAAAATCATTAAAGGTGGGAATGAGGACACAAAAATTACAACAAATAGCATCATATGCTAATTAGATATGCGAAAGTGCCTGCTACCATTTGTCTCACCCATACCATGCTGGATAAGATGGCTACCTTTTGCAGCTGCTTCCACTTCTTGACTACCTAAACTAAAAGACATTTCAAAATTACAGAAGTATGCAGGACAACAGCAGCAGAGGATGAGATGACACAACATTGTTTCATACAAGAAGGTAAACTAATCTCTGATAGCTGGAAGACGAAATTTCTTTGAATAAATTCGTAGAAGAATACGCCACACTTATTTTCATTCAACACTGTCATAGTTTCTTGGTATAAAAAACTGGTATTTCTACATGGAAGCAGTGAAATATTAAATATCCTTCTTCTTTTACAACAACATATCCTACAGCGATTAGGCCAACTACAGCTGTATATACTTAAAATTGTTTTATGCACATTCTAATAGCCAAGGCAGGATTAATTTGGGTTCATATGCAGCTCACTGGGAGGAACAACTTTGCAATAAACTCATTTCTGCTTGCCAAATATAAACACTAACTTAAATATACAATTAAATGGACCTTTCTTTCAATAAAGTACAGGACACAAAATAAAAACTCCTCTAGTATTACAAATTCGACAAAGAACACACCCAGGTCTCTAAAGGGAAGCTGAAGAGTCTGTCGAATTCAATAAGACGCTCATATACGGATGCGGGAACCTTATAAACCATGTAGGTAAAATTTTGGTTTTTCTTTTTCAATTAGGAGCGACGTAATCATCGGTTAAAATTGCGCTGTAGCTCCGCCCCCCGTCGAATGCCGCGCGCTGCTGCTGACGCTGACGATGCGAGCGGAGACCGGAAACCGCGGTGTTGTGACGTCAACTCTAGTGTTTTGTTCCTTCGCAGCCTGCGCGACCGTGCCTGACCGAGCTTGTTTCGGCGTGCGTGCCATCGTAATCTGCTTCGATCGACCCTGCATTCCTTTGTTGGTGCGTCTGCGTGTATGTAGAGTGGTAGTATACGGCCACCCTTGCAATTCGGCCTGCGCAGTTGCTGTATATGGCCACAGAATGAGAGCGGATTACTTGCCACTAGCAGGCTTTCTAAACGCAGCGCGAAAAGATCGGAGAAACGAAAACAAAGACGGCACGAGTGCGGACTGACTGATGATAACTGGTGTTGGAAGGCCTTATGAATACACGAACTCGCCCAAACCTGGATTTCGATTTACTGCGAGCTCCTTCGTGTTAGCATGCTGAACGGAAGGTGCATGTTTATCTCCCGCCCTTGACGCAGGTTTAGTCGCAAAGCGCCGCGAATTTTCTATTTGCACGTGTGTTGTAAAACAGCCTGCATGCGGCTACCATAACGCAGTGCAAATGTAGAGTTTGCATGTGCTGGAAAGCCGGCGCACGCCAGGACGCTACGCTCCTCCCTTCTCTCGCGCACAGCGAGAAACTGACCGTCTCACGTAGCCGACGGAATTCGCCGCCTTTACGACTTCTGTTACGAGTAGTGTGCGGATGGCGCACAGATGAAGGTGACTACACGTACTGCATGAACCGGGAAGCTTTTCATGCGTTTAAACCGTCTTTGTAGATTGCGGACAGCTTTGGACAGCGCACGAATGCCGACGATCGCATCCCCGCTTACATTCCACGAGGAGGCATGCAAGAACACAACACTACAGTTGTTTAACCGGAAACGAGCTCACTAGATCGGCGAAAGATCGGCGAGATCACTAGATCGCTTTGCGAAAAACATACTCACCAAAGAGCATTTCCAACACGAGGAGATCCCAAGACTTCGCTTTCGTTCGCGTCGAAAGCACTGCTCGCACCAGCATCGTGTGCTTCTTCGAGAGGCCGGCTCTTCGCAATCGGCTCGTACATGTAGGGAGTAACGCCGAACTCCTCAGAAAAACGCAGTCTCTCTAAATTTTCCATGACCTCTTAATTGTCCATTACAGCACCAAACTAACTGGCACCGCGCTTCATGTGTAGCGGCAGCGGTCGGTCACTGGAGTTGACGTCACGAGGCGCCCGACCAATCACAGGCGGAAACGAGACGCGCGAGCTGGGCGTGTCCGCTGCTGTACTTTTCATCGAAATAATATATATTTGCGCTTTCTTTCGCTCAATTTCGATACGATATTCGAATTCGGAGGGTTGAAAACCATTATGTACACATGTCCACTCATTTTTTCTGGAAAACCTTTCAGCTTCCCTTTAAGCATAGTAATTTTTGCTATATAAAGGTTGCAGCAAGTTAATGCTTTTAAATGGTAACAGTGAAAATAAATAAAGATTACGTGAAAAATATTGCAACCAATATCGTCTTAGATGCTTAGCTCATGTTTATTTGTTTGCTCATGATCTATTTCGTTTCAGCAATGTGCCTGTGCGTTGAGCCTCTTACGTTTGTGCATACAGCCGTTTACTGCTACGAAAGTATCTGTGGTGCCTCATCGCCCGACACTCCATGCAGAATTGTGCTTTTATTATTCCCGGTAGTATGCCTGAAGGGCTAGTGAATCTTCAAAATACACAAGCTGTCTTCAACGTTCTCAACGCCCGTTCTTCGCCAGCGAAAGTCGCACTGGTACTACTATTGTATCGACATTTGAAGTTACGCAGTACTTGCTAGTCTGCGGATTTTTCCATCCAGCAGGCCGCTTGTCTCTAGGACCGTTAAGAACGGTGTTTGTCATGGAAGTACGGCGTTGTTATAGCTTAAGATGCTCTCCTGAGGCTTCCGTCCGCCAGTATATTTCCCGCACACATACGCGCGCACATGCCTAACAAACGTCTGCTGCCAAGAGAAGCGTCGCCCAAACGCAGCCAAACCGGAAGGGCCGATTACGCGCCGTTTGCAAACTCGGGAACAAAAGCTGATATGCTCACCTGACACGTTGAGAGAAATATGGCACAGGTCACTCCCCACAGGTAGGCTTTCGTATGCATCTCGCCGTCTCTGTGCGTGGCGATCTCTCATATCACAATGATAGGCGCAGTGCAAACCGCAACACTTCGGGTGCTTGTCAAGGTCCGGCGAGCGGCACTTGTTTGATGTCGTCATAGATGAAATCGGCGCCACGCTGCTGCTGGTGGTCCTTCTCGTCGCAATAAGATAGCACGGAAAGAAGTTGCCACTGTACTTTGCCGTAACGTCCGGTTGCAGTCCCCCCAAAAGCAGCGTTGTCAGAACCATTCGACAACCTACTCGCGCATGATACAACCATCGATACAACGCAACTGCAAAATGGCGTCATGCTTTAGATTGCTTCTGCTTTGGATCATTTTGGACCCGCATAACACTTGCCCTTGTTTTGATTTTCTTTCCTCGCGTTGAAAAAAACTGTCTTGCTCATAGATAATTTTGCGTCGCGTGAATAATGTTCAGGAATGAAGCAGCCATGAATTTCAACATCTGTCTTATAATAACAGCTACGTTCCCTGCACAGAAGCAAAATTTACTCGTCCGAGTGGGGTTACGTTTGCAATGTCTATCGTTGGGCTTTTGGAGCGTGCTCGAAGTGTGAAGACGCGGCATAATTGTGCTTAATTTGCGTAAATATTACGGTGCGGCTGCTCTCGATCTCTGTCGAGGGCAGTTTTCTCTGATGTAAGGCAGAACTATAACGACGCCCATGTTACAGAACAATCTAATGCATCTGAAACTGCCAGAACTCCTGCATTTTCTCCACAAGTTCTTGCGTCTGTATGCCGCTGTCACTAACCGCGAGCGTAGTCATTTTGGCAGAGATTAGCTACACATTTTTTTGAAATATTTTCACAGCTCTATCACAGCGTAGAAAAGGAACGTGGTTTGTTCCTCGTCAAATTTTCACGTGTATTGCAACAGCAATTATTTTGGCGGCGCAATATATCTGTCGGCGTTGCCGTGAGCTCCAAGTCCAAGTGTGATAAGATCATATGCCGCGCCGTTGGCTCTGCACGTAAAAGGAAGTGTTCCAGGGCAAGTCGAGATGGATAGTGGCTGGGTGGGCGCCCCATGTATATATAGAGGAGGTCAAGTGATAAAACGTGCTCAAGCCGGGAAGCTGGGGAAAGAGAGATGCTGGTTTAGCCCACTTCTCCTACTCTAGCCGTTGCTCTAGCCTGGTCTTGCGCCACCCTCGCCCTGTCTTCAAGATTATCTCCGATGGGTGCAAAAAAAAAACGGGGGGGGGGGCGCCGAGGTAGTACAATTTCAAGTTTCGGAGATGCGTTGAAGTAAGAGGCAGCAGAAGCGTGCGGTCCCCTCTTTTCACACCCTTCACCCCAACGCTGTGACTGCGAGTGTGCGCCGTCTTTGAGTGAGATCTGTTCACGTTTACAAGTGCGCGAATGACCCCTTGCTTACTAATTTAATTAGTAAGCGAATGTTTACTGTAATTTATGCATCCGATGAAACTACGAACCTTGCTTCGTGTAGTTGTCTTACTAATTGCTATGGCTATCAAAGCTTAGCCTTTCGGGCGAAACTACTACATTTTTGCTTTTATATTTCTATAAGAGTCTGCAGCGGTAGCGTAGAGGTAGAACACCCGCCTCGCGTGCAAGAGGTCCGTGGTTCGAATCCCGGTGCCGGCAATTTTCCACCGGATTAAAAGAAAATCCGCGTGTTGATAAAATTGCACAAACAGGCCTGGAGTGTGGCCTGATCCCGGTGACCAGAACCGGTAACGCACTCCCTCACCAGAGCACGATTGGCCACCCTGGTGCAGTACTTGGCCACAATCTCCTATATGAACACAACAATCAAACCCCGGCCCTCAGTCCCCAGGAGCTGCGAAGCAACTGACCACGGCGGCGGTCAGACCTGCGACGCAGCAGAGGGTGCTAAGAATCACTGGCTCCGGACAGGCCGCCATTGGAATATGAACCTGGCAACGTTTAATGCTAGAACGTTATCTAGTGAGGCGAGTCTAGCAGTGCTATTGGAGGAATTAGAGGGCAGTAAATGGGATATAATAGGGCTCAGTGAAGTTAGGAGGCCGAAAGAAGCCCATACAGTGCTAAAAAGCGGGCACGTCCTGTGCTACCGGGGCTTAGCGGAGAGAAGAGAACTAGGAGTCGGATTCCTGGTTAATAAGAATATAGCCGGTAACATACAGGAATTCTATAGAATTAACGAGAGGGTGGCAGGTCTTGTTGTGAAACTTAATAAGAGCTACAAAATGAAGATTGTACAGGTCTACGCCCCTACATCCAGTCATGATGACCAGGAAGTCGAAAGCTTCTATGAAGACGTGGAATCGGTGATGGGTAGAGTGAAAACCAAGTACACTATACTAATGGGCGACTTTAATGCCAAGGTAGGCAAGAAGCAGGCTGGAGACAAGGCAGTGGGAGAATATGGAATAGGCACTAGGAATAGCAGGGGAGGGTTATTAGTAGAGTTTGCGAAACAGAATAATATGAGGATAATGAATACCTTCTTCCGCAAGCGGGACAGCCGAAAGTGGACCTGGAGGAGCCCGAACGGCGAGACTAGAAATCATACTCTGCGCTAACCCTGGCATCATACAAGATGTGGACGTGCTCGGCAAAGTGCGCTGCAGTGACCACAGGATGGTAAGAACTCGAATTAGCCTAGACCTGAGGAGGGAACGGAAGAAATTGGTACATAAGAAGCCGATTAATGAGTTAGCGGTAAGAGGGAATATAGAGGAATTCCAGATCACGCTACAGAACAGGTATTCGCCTTTAACTCCGGAAGAGGACCTTAGTGTTGAAGCAATGAACGACAATCTTGTGGGCATCATTAAGAAGTGTGCAATGGAAGTCGGTGGTAACTCCGTTAGGCAGGATACCAGCAAACTATCGCAGGAGACGAAAGATCTGATCAAGAAACGCCAATGTATGAAAGCATCTAACCCTACAGCTAGAATAGAACTTGCAGAACTTTCGAAGTTAATCAACAAGCGTAAGACAGCTGACATAAGGAAGTATAATATGGATAGAATTGAACATGCTCTCAGGAACGGAGGAAGCCTAAAAACAGTGAAGAAGAAACTAGGAATTGGCAAGAATCAGATGTATGCGTTAAGAGACAAAGCCGGCAATATCATTACTAATATGGATGAGATAGTTCAAGTGGCTGAGGATTTCTATAGAAATTTATACAGTACCAGTGGCACCCTCGACGATAATGGAAGAGAAATTAGTCCAGAGGAATTCGAAATCCCAAAGGTAACGCCGGAAGAAGTAAAGAAAACCTTGGGAGATATGCAAAGGGGGAAGGCGGCTGGGGAGGATCAGGTAACAACAGATTTGTTGAAGGATGGTGGACAGATTGTTCTAGAGAAACTGGCCACCCTGTATACGCAATGCCTCATGACCTCGAGCGTACCGGAATCATGGAAGAACGCTAACATAATCCAAATCCATAAGAAAGGGGACACCAAAGACTTGAAAAATTATAGACCGATCAGCTTACTGTCCATTGCCTACAAACTATTTACTAAGGTAATCGCAAATAGAATCAGGAACACCTTAGACTTCTGTCAAGCAAAGTACCAGGCAGGATTCCGTAAAGGCTACCCAACAATAGATCATATTCGCACTATCAATCAGGTGATAGAGAAATGTGCGGAATATAACCAACCCTTATATATAGCTTTCATTGATTACGAGAAAGCGTTTGATTCTGTCGAAACCTCAGCAGTCATAGAGGCATTACGGAATCAGGGTGTAGACGAGCCGTATGTAAAAATACTGAAAGATATCTATAGCGGCTCCACAGCCACCGTAGTCCTCCATAAAGCAAGCAACAAAATCCCAATAAAGAAAGGTGTCATGCAGGGACATACGATATCTCCAATCCTATTCACAGCGTGTTTACAGGAGATATTCAGAGACCTGGATTGGGAAGAATTGGGGCTAAAAGTTAATGGAGAATACCTTAGTAACTGGCGATTCGCTGATCATATTGCCTTGCTTAGTAACTCAGGGGACCAATTGCAATGCATGCTCACTGACCTGGAGAGGCAAAGCAGAAGAGTGGGTCTAAAAGTTAATCTGCACAAAACTAAAGTAATGCTTAACAGTCTCGGAAGAGAACAGCAATTTACAATATGCAGTGAGGCACTGGAAGTCGTAAGGGAATACATCTACTTAGGGCAGGTAGTGACGGCGGATCCGGATCATGAGACGGAAATAATCAGAAGAATAAGAATGGGCTGGGGTGCGTTTGGCAGGCATTCTCAGATCATGAACAGCAGGTTGCCATTATCCCTCAAGAGAAAAGTATATAATAGCTGTGTCTTACCAGTACTCACCTACGGGGCAGAAACCTGGAGGCTTACGAAAAGGGTTCTACTCAAATTGAGGACGACGCAACGAGCTATGGAAAGAAGAATGATAGGTGTTACGTTAAGGGATAAGAAAAGAGCCGATTGGGTGAGGGAACAAACGCGAGTTAATGACATCTTAGTTGAAATCAAGAAAAAGAAATGGGCATGGGCCGGACATTTAATGAGGAGGGAAAATAACCGATGGTCATTAAGGGTTACGGACTGGATCCCAAGGGAAGGGAAGTGTAGCAGGGGGCGGCAGAGAGTTAGGTGGGCGGATGAGATTAAGAAGATTGCAGGCATGGCATGGCCACAATTAGTACATGACCGGGGTTGTTGGAGAAGTATGGGAGAGGCCTTTGCCCTGCAGTGGGCGTAACCAGGATGATGATGATGATGATGATGATGATGATGATGATGATGATAATATTTCTAAAGGGCTCAAAAGAAGTGTTGCGTGCGCTAATGTTTCTCTCTGGTTGTGGAACGCAAGGCACCGCGGTAACCTAGTGGCTTTGGTGTTGCGCTGCTTAGTTGGAGATCAAGGGTCCAATCACAACCGCGGCGGCCGCATTCGAATGGGGGCCGACTGGAAAAACGGTCGCATACCGTGCATGTCGTGCACGTTAAATAATCCGAGCTGCTGAAAATGAATTTGCGTTTCCCCATTGCCGCGTTCTTCATAATAATCTCTTGGTTTTGGAGTTTAAATCTTGAAAACCTAATTTTACGTCGCGGAACTACATTTACAATCGACACTGTTGTGTGCGTCTGGTGAACTTAGCTCGTTGCTTGGCTCTGTTTAGTAGGCAATACTTTTTTTTATTTACTTATAGTCAGAATCCAGTGTGACAAGTCCAGGTCTTTCTTACCACAAAAACCAACTATGCGATTTCAACAGACATGGTCAAGGAAAATCAACATTTAGAATTAGAAGACATTGCCGAACACGACAAGAAAGAAAGAGTGAGACACTGCATTAAAACCAGGACACAAACCCTAAGGGTCGGCCTAAGCCAGAAGCAAGCATAAAGCGAAAACAAATCTGGTAATTCTTCTGCATTATAATCTTTTCTCCCGCCAAGACTCATCTCGAGTTACTAAGTCGCGATCTTTCACGACGACTCTTCACAAGCCATTGGAGTCATCTGACTCATGGAGGAGGTTTGGCCATTATTTTGTGACTACTCACGCAAAAGGAAGTCTTAGCAAAGAAAAAAAGAGTGAAGTTGCTGTGACTCACTTCTGACCCGTCTTCTTTCTCTTAGCTTGTAATAAAAGTACAAAGAACGATAAAAACAAAGAAAGAAAGAACGAAAGAACGAACGAAAGAACATTTAGCTAGTGCATCGGCTGCTGGCACGTACCACTGATGTGGTCGACCTACAGTGCCATACGTTTATTTCACACTGCGGATCTTTATGTCACTCAAGAAGTCCGACCCCTGCGATAGTATAACTTAATCCATTACAACGTGTGCAGCAGGCTTTCAACTGAACGTGTTTCACGAGTGTAACATGGTGCCAAACTTTTTTTTTCATTTACTGCTGCTGTTGCGGTGGTTGCTGCCCTAAATATAATCTTCGGTGTTCTTGCTATCTGTCCGTTTCTTTATAATGTTGAAGAATACCAGGGGACTTTTGGATGAACTAAATCATGAACTTTAGGGAGAGTGAAAAAATTTCGAAGAAACCATTGACAGTGGCTTTAGCAAAGAACTGAGACACATAAAGGAATTTTTTGCTACTGCCAACAAGGAATACGAGCAAATTTAGGATGAAAGTAAAGCTATCAAGATTCAGTGCGGTGAAACGCGCTAGTTGGTTGACGGAGCTCACATTCATCTTTGCAGCGGGTGCTTAACACACAGAAAAAGACACGTAGGCTGGATGAGAGCTCGGCCCGTTAACCAGCCTGTTTTTGTGTGAGTGTTTATCAAATCCGTGCTGCAATAATGAATGTGAGCAATAAGTACATAAAACCTTGATTTAAAAACACACTCCAATGATCTTGCACGGCAGCTAAAGGACCATGCGCCTTTAAATCTCTGGTCTTTCACGGCAGGAAAGACCAATACTTCAGGCAGACCAGTCTTGGTGGAAAGCGAATATTAAAATCAACGGTATTCCAAGTGATTTTTCTTAAGTCCTAGTTGAAATGGTAATCAAGATTGGTGAAAAGGTGGGCATTCCGCTTGTTGCAGCTGACATTAAACGAGTAGGTAGAATTCTAACTGTAAAAAAGCACAGCCAGAAAGAATGTCTTGTGTAACGTGAGCAGAGACAGAAGCGGGACAGACTTTGAAGAATGCGCGGGCAGCAAGCCTGAAGTGTTATTTGTGACCATGGCATTGACTCTGAAGCAGCGGTGTTCGTGAATGCATATCTGGGCCCAGATTTAAAACGACTTCTTGGTCAAGCTGCACTGCACAAAAGCGAGGCCAGCTGGAAGTCGGTTGGGGTTTGCGATGGCAAAATTTTTGTGAAGTTGTCTGATAACCTGCGAAAGGTAAAATTGAAAGCAGCCAGGACGGAAACAAAAGGATGGTTTCATCATAAAAGCCGACTAATTCTGGCGTTTTTGGCTAAGAAAGCTGGTGAAGAAATTTTTTTGCCTCGTTTAAACTTGGTAAATACGATAATATAGGGCCAGAGAATTAGCCAAATACTTTGTCTGCTCATGTCATTGTCTTGCCTTTTCTGTTAGTTATCGAAAACGTTGCATTAACGTCTAAAAAGGTTATTTAAATAGAATCTTAAAATTTCACCTGCCAAAACCTCAACATATCTATGAGGCACGCCGCAATCTGGGACACTGAATTAATTTTAGCTACCCGGGCTTCTTTGACGTGCCCGTAGTCTTTTTTGGGGATTTTGCTTTTTCTGTTATCAACGTTATAATGCACATTTCTTAAATAAGACAATAAGTTAAAGGCGTGAAGTCTGTATGTTTATCAAAAAAGGTATTATTTATGAAGTGGTTGATCACTTATCATTACGCGGTTGAGATATTGAATACTTTAGTTGAAGTATGCGAAATTTATTTTCGATCTGGTATATCGGTTTGCATGATAGGAATATATATGATTTTTTTTCTTGCAGGGAGACGCCATATTTTTTATATAAATGCACATCAGCATAACTTAGCTTTACTTAGTGACATGAACAATTACGTGCTTCCTATAAGACATCCAAACAGGTTGCGGTATTTGTACTCCTATAGGTTCTTATTTCTTGTCTATTTATATTATTTATTTACTGATACTGTTAGCCCAAAGGCCGATAAAGGGAGGAGTAATCATAAAATAAGCTTCAAAGATCGCTACAAACAAGAGCGCTACACAAATCGAACCAGAAAATACAACTGTTTAGCCATACCAATTTCGCACACGAATGTCCGCAGGTATATAAATAAGCATTGTATGACAGGCACCGGACACTACAAGCAACAACTGTACCACACAAAATCAAATTTTCAACATCACAAACAGGAACTTCTTCAATATCCCGTAGAATCATTTCAATCATGTCATGTTACACATACTGCCTATCATTGCACAAAGAAGCTAATAATGTGTCAAGGTGGTTGCATAGAAGAATAATAGGACAGTACGGATTTTCCAAACAGTTCTAGAGGATAAATTTTTGTTATGCTATGCGCTAGCGAATTCCAATCTTCAATTGTTTTAGGAAAGAGGGAGTACTTAAATGAGTCAACGTTTGCAGGTATGGGCATATATTGGTCCTGGTGGCTAGACCTAACGGAACGTGATATCCGTGACGCTTTCTTTTGTAAGTAAATTTGAATGTCGAAATTGAAGCGTTTATGTTTCAATAAATAAATAACTTTTAGTATAGCTACCTTTCGCCGCAATGAGAGCACGGGCAAGTTTAGTTGATTGAGTATCTCAGTCACTGAATCTAGTCACTAAATCTATATTTTGACATAATAAACCTTGCTGCACGCCTCTGTATTTCTTCAATTTGATTTACTTCATTCTTCTTACATGGATCCCATATCATGCTAGCATATTCTATCGCGGGACGTACCAATGCCAGATATGCAGTTGGTTTAACATCTTGGGGAGCAATTTTAAGCCTCCGTCTTAGTGACCAAAGTTTAACCTCTGCGGCATTACATGAGTTAGGGATGTGTTTTTTCCATCATAAGTAATCTGATATTGTAACGCCTAAATACTTGAACTGGCTCACTTGTTTTATTTGTTTACCGTCCAACTTGTAATTGTAATGATGTAATACATTTCTTTTTTTCTAGTTATTCATGCATAAACTATTTTTTCGTAATTTATTTTCATTTTCCATCGCTTGCAGCAATTGGTAATTGATTCTAGTGCTGAACCTAACTTTAATTGGTCCTCATGGCATCAGATTTTAGGGTAGATTAACCAATAATCTGCAAATAAATAAACCATTATCTTATCATTAAGGTCATTTGTCATGTCATTAATATAACGTAGAAACAATACAGGTCCTAACACAGTCACTTGAGGGACACCGAATGTTACTTTTAGAATTTTCGATTTGTTTCCTTTCACTTCCACATATTGCGACTTCTTAGTGAGATATGGCACGACTGGCACGACTCGCGCCATTAACCAATCATTTGGTAAATTGTGCTGTTCAAGAGACGTACGGAAAATTATCAGCAAATACTTCGTTATCCATTCCGCATATCGTCTCAAGAATTCATTAGGGATGCCATCCGGGCCAGGAAACCATTTCGTGTCTAGACCTAAAAGAATTGAAAGTATACCTTCTACTGTTAAAATAATGTCTGGCATGTATGAAAGAGCATTAGACATTTTCTCTCTTATTTCTGCAGCCAATGGTAGCGGAGGGTCAAACACACGGAATGGAAAAATTTGTTGTATCTATCAGGAATTAGCGCAAAGTCTGTAATTATACATTAATTGTTGGTAACCTACCTCACATACTCACGTGATGGAGCCAACTGACGCCAAAAACGCTGTGGCGAATCTTAAATAAACCGTGATAAAGTATGGGAATAGTTACGTTCTTTCGCAGTAGTTAATTTTTCCTTTAGTATTAGTAGTAGTATCACCATACTATCATTGTAGTATCAGCATAATAGAGCCAACGCGTATAGGACCAACTATCGCTGCGTTATTAGACCTTTTTATTACTACTCTCCATCGGGAGTGCTTGTTTTCTGGTACAATCAACATTACAGTGAGTGATAATTTGCCTATGTATCTAGCTGTTGATACATGCGACAGGAAATCAAAATCAATTCAATAAAATATAACAGGATATAACGGCAAGTTCTCCTTCGTAGTTTAGAGATGAACTCCTTACACCTAGCTGGAATGCTGTCTTCTTATGCTCATCATCAGAACCCGGTATATGAAAGATTTTGGCAGATAGTTACCTTTATCTACAAGCCGATATTTTCTGTACCAAGAAATAAAGAAGGCTAAGCGCTCACGGAAATCATGGGTCACTAAGAAACTTTTAAAATGAATAATGAGGAAACAACCTGTAATTATTATTTAGCTTTCGGAATCCAGACACATTGAAATTATTTAAAATACAGATATTGTTTGATTACGGTGTGAAACAATCAAAGCTTAGTTATTATTATTTCATGTTTGAAGGCCCTAACGGGGTTGAAGAGGTGCGTAGTAAACGTAATTCAATTCTATCTTCAGAAAAAAATGTTACTCTTGAAAAAATAACTGGCGAAGATCGAACGTAGAAAGGAAAAGCGCTGGCCGAGAAAGTCAATAGCCATCTAACTTCATTAGTTGATAGTGTCAACGACAGTGCTGCGCTGGGGTATGTGCCCAGGAGAGTTAGTTGGTTTTTCTCTCTCCAACAGACAAATGAAACATTACGAATGTTTCCAGAAAACTTAAGAAAGTTAAGTGAAAATATATCGATGGTTTGAAGATAAAAACGGTTTGCTTTGTTATTGATTTATTGGTCGCACGTCTAACATAAATCTACAATTTAATTATGCATAAAAGCTCTTTCCCACAAGGTACGAAGCATGAAAACTTGGTAGGGTTGTTTTGGGGGAGGCGACAATAAGTGTTTTACTAATTGTAGGCTCATATCAGTCTTACCACTATTTCGAAAGGCAATAAAAATTACTTTTTATAACATTATCCAACTTTTTGTGAATGACACGGAATATTTACGCCAGCTCAGCTAGGTTTCATGATTGTGTAGCCGACAGAAACAGCATTGCTACGGAAAAGGTATAATATGTTAAGAAACAAGAAAACTCAAGCATTACTTCAGTCGTAACTATTCACTTTCCAAAAGCATTCAACCGGATTAATCGCCATACCGTGTTACAAAATATTGCCCCAATACAGTGGTTGAGAAATTTATTGGATTTAATTACGGATTCTCTGAACAGTAGACTTCAATGTGTAACCATAAACAGAGAACAAGCGCCTTCGTAAAATTATACAGGGAGCTCCACAAGATAGTATATTTGGGCCTTCACTTCTTATTATTTATATTATTGATATTGTGAACATAAATCCCTCCATTCAGTATGTCTTATAAACGGATGACACTACCATGTTTTTCACAGAAATGGACATTGTCGACCTCATTTCAGCAGCTAACACAACTTTAGGTTATTCTTATGCATGGTAGACTCATAAGTGTTCACAAATTAACCGTTTAAAAAACAAAAGCCGTTTTTTTTTGTTCCGAGGAAAAAACCTCTAAAAATCATATTTTTATAGTATCACCATTAATTTTTCTTCAACAGCTACAGCCTTCAGAGTTAGCTTTATGAACATCTGGGTGGGATTCCTGTACTGAAATGGTGAGAAGGTAGTTGAGTAAGGCTTAGGCATTCTCAGGAGGTGTCAGCCGTTTCTGCCAATTATTCTTAAATTTATAATTTATTACGCATTTTTTTTTGGTCCACTGTTGCGGTATGGTGTGGAGCACGCTAACCGGGAAAACTAAACAAAAATTACTCGTACTTCAAAAGAAGTCATCGCACTCTATTGCAAACGCTGAATATAATGTTCACACCTCACCTTTCGTTAACAAACTTAAAGCGTTAAGGATTGATAGTCTAGATAATGGATCTTAAAACTGAAATTCACAAAACCAATGATATCCTTAGCATGTCTGAAGCCAAATGCCTCGTCCCGATCCACAAGGCACAGTGACTACTGGAACATTCAATGGTGCCAAATGAACTATGGTTTCCAAAGGTTAAGATTCACAGTTCCACGCACACATAATGAATTAGTGTTACATCAGAGCCACGGCGCCTTCTTTCGCGAAATTGTCCTAAGCCGCATAGATTATACGCAGTCGCGGAGCATGCAGTGCACACACGTAACATAGCCAACGCCGCTCATCTGCATTCGCGCGTAGACCAAGAGGAGGCGAGAATGAACGGCTCCATTAGTATGTAAATCATCGGTGGCAAAGCAGCGTTCAAGAGCGACCACCATTCTTCTCCTTGTTGAAGCGACCAGATATGGGCGCTTCCCAAAGCCAACAAGACCAAATGCAACACCAAAGGAAGACCACAGAGAGAGAGAGAGAGAGCGGTGTGCGGAGCGAGAATGACGTTCGAAAGTATAGTACGGAGCGTGTGAGTAAATGTCATCTAGGTATAATAAGCCTGCCGAGCAAACGGCCTTGCACGTGTCGCGGGGAATGCAAACTTCCACAGCTCGCACGTGTCATGGGCGTGCCCTGCTTTCGTGTGCACCGATCTGGCAATATGGTGGCCTCGTGCAAAGTGCCTGTGTGCGCGGTATGATGCGCCAACTTGCTGGTTGGGCTGCGTTGGGCAGCACGTGAATGAGGACACGCCCGTCTACGCGGTTGACGCGGTATTACTGACGCGCTCGTGTTAGGACAAGCTTTCTGACTAAATGAGACTGAGTTGTTCCATTAAACCCGGGGACAGAAGGCACACGCATGCGCGTACGTGGGCGCGCGCACACACATACGCACGCACGCACGTCTCGCACACATGCACACATATAGACGCCAAAACAAAATAAATGAATGCCCTAAACTGTAATATTTCCTCGGCATCATAAAATATGGCTTTTCGCGGCAAGATAAGGTAGTTTGCCTTGGAAGGTTGAAGCAGGTCTCTTAGCTGCTGATGCTGCGAGTACACATGTCTCAGCACGAATGTACAGGGTGGTCGATGGCACTCCTGCTAGGAGTAATGATGGGCGAGCATTTAAATTGTCCGGACAGATGCATTTTTTTGCTCGAGCTTTGTGTGCACCCGCGAATTATCCAGTGAGTGTAGATTTATATTTATTTTTCTTACGAATATTATGAGTCCAACCTACATGTAAGGAAAGAGGAGCAGCCGGCGCCAGAACCGCCCTCAGAATTGTTTTTAAATACGCCTAATAAACAATATGTAAAGAAGCATATGCACATCCAAGACACATGTTAGAATCCATATGAATCTATATATTCGTGGAGTGGTTAATAAAGTCCTACGAAATACGATATGTCCAGCTTTCTTTTAATCCAACGAAACCTGTATTCACATGTATTCTTTGCACTGTGCACCTCACAGGTACAACGTTTCCCAGCTGTCATGTACCGTGTTAAACAAAACGGAGTTTTCTACACGAATAAGACCAAAGGCATGTTTTTTTTATTTATTCAATACTGTGGGCCGCGTTTTAGTAGCCAAGGCAGGAGTGAGTACATGACATTTACATATTAATAGTCCATCAAGAAAGCAGCAACAGTAAAAACTGTAACAATGAACCACATAGGCACACAGTAAAGTTACTGCGAAGCAAAGCCGGAACAAACAAAGCAAGACGCAAACGTGTTAAATTCAAATACGAAAATAAAGCAACAACAGCATACCAGTGAAACACCGAGCACAAAACATATTAGCTATAACTTATTGCTAAAAAAAATCCATCGGGTGATGATAAGGTGGCCACATCGTAAGGTAACTTGTTCCAGTCGGCTATCGTTCTTGGAAAGAAGGACAGCTTGTATGTGTTGACTCTGCACTCAGGCATTATAATTGTTTTGTCGTGTTTGTACCGAGTCTGTCGGGTTCTGTTGTACTGCATGTAAGTATGGAATTCTATTTTGGTACGACTATTAATGATTGCAAAAAACATATTCAGACGATGCATTTTTCGACGAGATTCCAAGGTGGGAAGACCGGAGCGGCTGAGAAGATCAGATATCGATACCTGTCTTCCGTAGGCGTGGTCTATGAATCGCAGCGCCTTTCTCTGAACCCCCTCAATACTTTTTACATTCGTTTTATTGTGCGGATCCCAGACCACGTCAGCATATTCCAGTAAAGGACGCACCGGTGAAGTATAAGCTACATGTTTTGTTTTAGTGGTTGCATGTTCTAACCGGTGTCTTAATAGCCATAGTCTTTTGGATGCCACTGAAACGATGGATCCAACTTTGGTTCGAGCTGATCGTTAAGCCAAGATACTTAAATTGCTCTGCTGGTTCGAGAGAAGCTCTATTAATTTTGTAAGAATACTTCAGTGGATCTTGTTTTCGGGTTAAGGTCATTTGTTTGCATTTCCAGACATTTAATGTCATCGACCAGTTTTTACACCAATTACTAACAGCACACAAGTAGTTATTTAAAATGAGCTGGTCCCCTTCGGCAAGAATTGCATGATAAATTACGCAGTCATCTGCAAAAAGAAAAAACGGGCCCGCACAGGAGAGTCAAGCTTTAGGCCATTTAAATATATAAGAAAGAAAAGTGGCGGCAGGTCTGAGCCCTGTGGCGCTCCTGAAAATACTGGAGCGATGGATGAACTTGAACCGGATATCAGGACGTACTGTTGCCGGTGAGATAAGTATGAATCAAGCCACTGTAAAATTGTTGATTCGGGAAGATGTGTCTAAGTCGTAGCAAAAGTTTACTATGCAGTACGCAGTCGAAGGCTTTTTCAAAGTCCAGGAAAATGGCATCTACTTCTCCTCCTTTGTCAATGGCTTTGCAGAAATCATTAGTAGCGTGTATTAGCTGCGGTACAGTAGATAACCCGTGACGAAATCCATGTTGAGCTTCAGAAAAAAAATTATTGTCTTCCAAGAATGAGGCGATGTGTTTAAAAACAAAGTGTTTCATCGCGTTACGTGCAGTACACAACAACCTAATTGTCCTCTAATTAGCAACATGGAGCTTGGTACCAGATTTGTGCACAGGAATAACCTTAGCCAGTTTCCAATCACCGGGGAGGTCACCTTCTCGTAGACTAGTACGGAAAATAATAAAGAGGAACTTTGCACACCATTCCGCGTATCTGGAAAGAAACGTATACGGAATATCATCCGGTCCAGATGATTTCTTTGAATTCAGGTATAGAAGGGCGGACAAAATGCCTTCATCGCTTATGCTAAGATCAGGTACTTGGAAGCTGGTTGATCTTAATTCGGTAGAGGGACCATCACCACGCAGGAACACAAGAAAAATAGTAATCAAACGTTGCCGCTATTTGTTGTCTGTCACTTACGTCCACATCATTTATTGTTAATTTATGTATAGGGTCATTTTTCTTAGTTAGATGGGTCCAGAATTTTTGCGGGTCGATAATGAGGAAATTGGGCAGTTTTACATTAATTTTGAATGCTTTATTTTATTTCTTAGCTCTGCGAAGTGATGCCACACTACTGCGTGCGACTCTTTAAATATTACGGGAAAGTCTGCTTACGCGGCGTTTCAGGTGAATTATTTCTCGTGTAATCCATGGACTGTGGCTATGAATTTTCTTTTTCCTCAGCGGGACGTACCGATGAATACACATATGTACCGTACTTTTAAAATCCAACCACAATTCTTTCGGACTAGTGTGACCATCACTGTATATCGCAAAATAATTGTCACATTCTTGTTCAAGAAGATCTAAAATACTCTCGTCTTCAGCCTTATTGAAGTCGGAAAATTGTTTTGTTGCTTGGCGTGGGATTGGTCGCGCCATATTTGTTTGGAAAGCGCTCAATTGAGGTCGGATATACCCGGCATAATACCCGCCGGGAAACCCAGCCTTTCAATAGCATCAGACACAAATACAAGGTCTAGAAGTGAGTCCATGGTAGCAGTATCCAGCGATGGTACAACCACTACCTGCTTCAAATTAAAAGAAAAAAATACAATATCTAGTAGCAAATAAGAATTCGGGCATGAAGATAAGACGCTCAACGATTCCCAGTTGATTTTGGCAAGTTAAAATCACTGCACAAAATGACATGTGCATATCGTTTTTTGTTCTCATTCGAGAAGTTATACAGCGCCTAAAGCATACCTAGATCTAATTTGGTAGCCTGTAAACGGTGCAAATGAAGATGCTGTGTTTGTCAGTATGAAGTCGGATCCAGACCATTTCTATGCTAGTATGGTGTGGTAAAAGCATAGCACATAATCTGTTCCTTTGTTTATCACAATGGCTAACCCACACCCTCTAGAACTGCTGTCATGGCGGATAACTTCGTTCGAATGAGGTATCACGTCCTTATCGGATATGTTATGATGGACCCACGTGTCGGTGAGCACTGCAACATCGGGGTCATACGTTAAAAGAAGACCTTCGAAGTCTTCAGTTTTATTCAAGATGCTGCGGGAATTAATGTTCAGAACAGAAAACTCGTTTTCAACTGTGTCTCTATGGCGTATATTGCGGCTCTTAAGAAGACTCTTTTTCTGAAGTTGCAGTTAGCCGTCATTGTGAAGCTAGCGGGACTATTTTTATCTTGAGTGTCGTCCCATTGGAATAGTTAACACTAATTTTGATTATGTCGAATGACAGCATGACCTTGTCACCTTTCTTCCTGTGTTCAGCAGCTTCTTTCGGATTGATTGTATCCGCTGGGAGACGTCTTCCGATATGCTATAGGCTGTGCCCCTGAGTTTATTACAATTCTTCAAAATATTAACCTTATCTCTGCCATCGATAAGTTCGAATATGACAGGTCGGCAGCTGCCCTCGGGTGGGCGGCCAATTCTATGGATACGTTCGATGGCCACGTTTGGAACCTTTAGTGTGTCAGCCAGAATGCTTTTAGACACGACCTGCTCGAGGGATTGCCGATTTTCTTCTGACGATTCTTTTATGGCATATACAATCAAGTTCTCTCTTCTACTCGTATTCTCCAAGTCGTCTACTTTCAAAGCCAGTTTTTCCACTTTTGACTAAAGCTCGTCAACTTTGCACGTGTAATTAGTCACCGTAGCAGAAATGTCGTCAAGCTTCTTGTCAATTGAAAACAGCTTAATACTTGTTCCGTTGATCTGGCTGTTAGTGGCTTGCACAGTGTGTTTAAGTTCACGAACATCATCAATTAGGGTCTGAAGCATCTCTGCAGTAGACAGTCCCGGGTTAGTCTCTACGTCACCACAGGTAGGCAGTAGGTTCACAAAGTAATTGTAAATCGTAGTAAGCATATCACTCAATGACCGTGGGAGCGGCAGAAGCAAGAGGCAAACATTGTCACTGCGATGGGTATAAGCCAAGCGATACTCTCTAACCTGAACGAAAAACAGTAAAGGATTCGGGAGCGGCATTGTCGCTGAGCCGCTGCCGCGCCCATTGGCCGGAATCCGCGAAGTGGCCGGACTTTTATGTTGCCAAAACTGTGACGTAACTGATGACGGCGAGGAAAATCCAGCAACTAACGGTGCCCATGTGTGCATGTCCGGGAGCATGTCACTGATGTCGAATCTCTGTGGACTGGTAGGCCTGAAGATACAGTATTCCGTCGCCCAGCTGCGGAAAGGCTGCAGCATGTCTCGGCGGCTAAAGGTGTGGGCAGATGAAGAGCACGGCCTGAACGAAAAACAGGAAAGAATTCGTGAGCGGCATTGTCGCTGTGCCCCTGCCGCGCCCACTGTTGTTGAGACACCGCCAGTAATTCACTGCCATTCGGTAGTGAAAGCAATTAGTAAAGTTTTAAAGTGTTGTTTTAAACACCAAAACATCAATTAGGGGGTTTCAGAGAGTTACTGAATTTTTCTTTGGCTACCAGTGTCATGGCGACTCTTTATTGCCAATACCGAAACTAGCCCTATTGTCGAACCACTGGTAAGACTTTCGCCGGCTGGAAAATAATTGCTGCGCTGAATTGACGAATGCCTACGAAGGGCGTCTTAAGCGAGAGGGGAAACTATAGCAATAACATCGCACGAAGCGACTAAAAGACGTGAGAGACATCATTTCGCCCAGGACTGATGTTAGTCTGGTGTTTAAAATAAGCATCTTCAGCCAATCATAAGACGACAATGGCTGTCGTCTGCTATCAGTTCTCTTTTTTTTTTCTACTCTGATCGTCCGATAGCCTGTTGCCCCTTCACTAGATTTGCGCATGTAAAACAAAACTTAGTGGCGTCGTTATCAGTGTTATGCTCATAAAGACGCCACGAAGTGTCTCCAGTGATACTCGTCGGTGTGGTTATATAAATATAAACGTGTGTGCGTGATTGCGTGTGCGCGCGTGTTTGTGTGTGCGTGCGTGTGTATGTACTCATGCAACAATTCCGCGCTTCATTGGTGAGGTGTATTTTATTTCACAGCATCACTCTTCTTCAACCAGTCCACCTAAGTTTTGTATCAATTGTGGTACGCGACTTTATTCGCCATTTCTTTTTTTTAAATATGCCATCGCATTGATGTACCGCTTCATATCGTAGAGAGGATTGCCATCCGTCGGACGCATACGTTGGTTCACACTGTAAGCCACAGAATGAGCATAACCATGAGCGCAGACACTACGTCGCTTCGACTTGGTGCTGGATTGAACCAATGAGCTATATAATAGAAGGCTGAGGCTAACAGCACGGACGATGACAGCGAATTGTGCAACAGTAACAAGTTTTGATAACTAGAAACGTTTAGGCCTCTTTTCATTGTTTCATGTTGCATGGGGAATTATAGCGTCAAAGGGTTGGAGAAAATAATCACCCTCAGCCCCATGGACAAGAAACAGCTGTAACTAGCAAAAAAAATAAAACGATACCGGTGCACAAAACACATCAATGACAAACTTGACTCTTGTCAAGGACGGACAATACACTGCGAATGAATAGCTTGTTGCGCCAAAAAAGGAAAACAAAGACTTAGGAGGGAGAGCTTCAAAAGACAGATCGAGTGCTGAACTTCAACTGATTTCATTCTTACAGCAGGGCAGGGAGAATGAACAAATGCGCATGTGTATATCAGTGTTGCCTTGAGCGATTACAGTGGCGTTTTTAACAGCTGCATTTCGTTGTCAAACAGAAAAACAGACGTATCACTAATTCAACTCGTGTCTCTCTCTTTTATGGGATAGGCCTCCAAACATTCTCTTGATAACTTATCACCACTCCTGCCAAGTATCTTCATCTCACGCAATAGTGGCTGACATCTGCCTTCCAGGCAAACCATGCAATGCGCAGGTAAATGCGCATTACCGTTGTTGATTACAGACAATTCATGCTCCCGGGCCCGGTCATTGACACATCTCCTTGTTTGTCCAACAAATCAATCAACAAAAGTAATGCGCATTTACCTGCGCATTACATGGTTTGCATGGAAGGCAGATATCAGCCACTACTGCGTGAGATAAAGATACTTGGCAGGAGTGGTGATACGTTAGCAAGACAGCTTTTGGAGGCATATCACGTAAAAGAGAGCGGTACGAGTTGTATTAGTGATACGCCTGTTTTTCCGTTTGACAACAAGATTCAGCTGTTAAAAACGTCACTGTAATCGCTCTAGGCAACACTGGTGTACGCATGCGCATTTGTTCATTCTCCCTCCCCTGTTGTAAGAATAAAATCAGTTAAGTTCAGCGCTCGATCTGTCGTTTCATACTCTGCCTCCTAAGTCTTTATTTTTGTTTTTGGCTCAACAATGTATTCATTTGATCCCAACCAACGCGCCCAGCAACAAGTTTTACTCAATACACTGATATTTGCTAACACCCAAAAGAGTGTGATGAAGAGTATGAATATTCAAGCTAATACGCGCATACAGAAACAGAGCCCATGAGACATTAGGCAGAAGTTCTCCGTCCAGCATTGATGTTACTGCCTTCCACAGCAGCGCACGCTCAATACAATTATGCACTAAAACAGTTCAGTTCACTCTGAGATGACATATCAGAGCCTTCCACAAAAAGATAAACACGCGCCATCGTCGACTATCACTTGTGACCTCTAGCCAAACAGCCGCAAGAGCACGTTCCAACACTTACTTGCGTCACCACGTGCTTCGCAGATAGACATAATTATGCTCGTACGACTGCTACTTTCTGACTCTACCGTAGAAATTTCTTCTTAAGTCGTCATCTGCGATGGCTCTTTAGCTTTTGTGAATCGACTTACGCTTACTATAGGCGCAAGTAGTGAAGTTCGCACATGTGCTAGCCAAGCATATATGCATTCTTTCGACTACAGCACTCGTCTTTGCAGCGGCGGGCATCACAAGTTTCCTTATCTTACGAACTGCTTTAGCTTTGTGAATACGCACTTTTCGTAAGATCTTTTTTACGCCAAAATTTCTTCGTAAGTTCCCTTAGTTAATTCCGCCCCAGATTTCTGGGGTTACAGCGCTGTGGCGTGCCAGTCACGTGGGAGAACACGCAACTTGTAATCACCCAAGTTCACTTCCAGCATTGCAAATAACAAGGACTGTGCGTTTCGTGAGATGCTCATGAATGAGCACAAGCTTGACGAAGTCAAACGTTCCTACGAAGAAAGAAGTTATTGGAGCAAAAGCATAGAGACCGTATTTCCACTAAGAATACATCACAAAATAAGACATGGGGGCGAGAAGCGGCATGTTCTCGATGGAGATATTCCAATTTCTTAAAGTGATTTTTTTCCTTTTTTGGCCTCATGGTGACGGAGTCGCAAGATGTTCTGACGCACTTGATGGCGAGGCTATTTTAACAGGAAATAACTGCGAAAAAGAATGCGTAGTCTTAATGTGACCGTCAAGTAACCTGCCACCTACCAGAATATTTATGGAAAGATATGGTTGGGATTGTAGAAGCAGAAGAGACACACCCCACTCAGAGCCGAGAAGGTTAGATTGTACCAGTTAGCGACAGGGAATGGCTCCATGAAGAACTTAGAAATATGTGCCAAACGGATGGCTGCTTCTCGAGAGGTGGGCATGACGACATTCATTGACCGCGGTAAGGCCTGAGAGACAGTGCACCAGTACCTGACCTCTAATCTGTTGAGAGGAATAGCAGCTGCAACAGTTGTGGCCAAACCACAACAAAAACTGGCAAAGCTATCACAGAACGTGCGAAACACAGACAAGGGAGGGTGCAGCCATCCACCTTTAGAAGGGACAAGCAAGTGTAGAACAATGCACGGAAAAATAAGATGTAGTCAAATGTGAATCTGTTCAGGTTCAAAAGGCAAAATACCATTGCATTGCCCCTTCATTCATTGCGTTGCCACTTAAATTAACGCTTCGTTCACACATGAAGTACGAAATGTAGGAGGGGCTCTGTCATGCAGGCTTGGTCTGCCCGTGCGCATGCGCACGCTCTAAATTCGAGAGTGTCACGCAGGAATCATATAACATCCACGAAATAGGAGGTAGTCCCAAAAACCATGGCATGAATTTTGTTTCTGTCGGCACAAAACAATCGCCAGCTTGGCCTGGTGTGCCCGCAGAGCCTTAAATACTACTTTGTGAGAGAAACATTTCGCAGAACTAACGCGTGTAATAACTTTACGACCATTACTTTGTACGTTGCATTGTTTAAGCATGATGCATGTTAGTCTCGTACATCTAATTTTTTGTAGTGCTCGTTTGTAAGTCCATGTTTTGAATAGTCAATATTCCGTATTTCAACTAACACGCACGCCAAAAAGTTATGCAGTCGATGAATATTACTGAGCTCCCGTGAAGTGATTTCCGCAAAAGCCTGCTTCTGGTGGTGGCAATCAAGAATTTTCATATGTTCTTATATGGCCGTCGCTTCACTTTAGAAACAGACCACTAGCCCTTGCAATATATAAACTCAGTGAAGACCCTCAACGCGTTCATTCTCCTTAGGAGTTTGTTTCAAAGAGCACATAATTTTGCTGTGCGTTATATTCCTTGAATAAGCAGAATACCTTAGACGCAGTTTGTATGGGTTCTGATGAGATTGATAATGTCCCCTATTGAGCATCTAGGCTTCTGAAATCTTTGGTGCAATAAATATTTCTGAACAAAGTTGATCACTATTACTTTTTCTGTAGTATTGTAAAAAGATGGTGTTATTACTCTCGCACATCTTTCTAAGATGTACCATAATAACACGCCAGACCTGAGGAGGTTGGTCGGTATCACAACCATTTTTCAGGCAAAGAACCCGGGAGGTGGCAAAGAACGTCATATATAACCCTAAAGAACACTGGTTATTTGGTGGCAACTTTTTTACTGCTGCCACTCTTAGTGGGCTTCCACGAAATCGCGAAAGCAGACGATTGTATTTGGTTGAGGGAAAGAGCCGGAGTTCCTTAAGTTGTTATTATCCAGGGCAACGTCTGCTAAGGGGCTTATTACAGCGGCCTGTGAGGAAACCACACTCTGGTTTAATCCCGGCTGCAGAGATGTCTAATGTCCTTGCCGTGCCGCTTCGACACTGTCGGCGCACTTCGCTCGCTCTTCGCATACCGCGGTCTGCAGGAGTGCTGATAAGAAATTGAGGTCATAGCGCTGAATTGACACGGACAAGAAAGACGACATGACATGCGCGAATAAGTCTTCGGGTTTACGCGGAGAAAAATGAGCTAGGATAGAAGCTGCAAATTCCAAGGTGCAATGATCAATTTGTCCGTACTCAACAATAAAAAGCTGAGTCACCTATGATGTGAGCTTATTATTATTTTTCAGGTATATAGTGCACATGGTAGTACTCCAAGAATGTTTGGTAGGGAAGGGCAGAAGACCATTGTCCAGTTGCTGTTTATTTTTGTGGTGCAGATCCACGTATAAATGTTACAAACATTAAGTGACAATTGCTCTTCAAATGCTGCCGATGAAAGTTGGTGTGTTAATTTGAAACTGGCCATATCGATGTTGAAAATGATACACCCAGAGGAAGGCCTGTTTATGTATATGCACTCGCAAATATGAAAGCTATACATTACATCTTCATGGAGGACCGCCGCATATCAGCCAAAAGTATTGATCTATGTATGGGAATATCAGGTCAATATGTTGGGGCCATTATAAACGATGACTTCGAAATGAGAAAGCTTGCCGCGAAGAAGAAGAACAAAACTTTATTGGTAGAAAGGACTTCGTTGCCCCTAAAACGGGGTAACGCCGTATGGTCGGGCCTCTATTCCAAGGCACCGGTGGCCCTCGCCATCCTTTCGGCCCTCCGGACCAGCCTGAGCTGATCCCCGAGGGCGGAGCTGGATAGCAATGCCTCCCACCTCGCTCTCATATTATCTTCTTTTTCTTCTGTGTGAGCTGTGCACTCCCATGTGATGTGGTAGAGTGTTGGTGTGCTCCCACACCACGGGCATATGTCGTTGTATGCTGTTGGGTAGTATATGTGCAATTTATGTAGGTTTATATATGTGTCCGTTTGGAGCCTGCGTAACGTCGCTGAGCCCATGGCTAAAAGGTTCCTATGCGGTGCTGGGTAGAGCCTTCTCAATTGCGTGTAGTGTTGCAAGATCGCTTTATAACTTGGATCGATGGGTGCCGGATCCTCCACCATGTTGCCATGGGTAGCTCGGCAATTAGTGAAACCTCGAGCCGCCTCATCTGCATGGAGGTTCCCAATAACACCCTCTTGTCCCGGGGCCCATGTTATCGTTTTGGTATACCTGACGTCAAAGTCTCTGCTGATTTCGGTAAGTATCCGGCATGCGCTCGAGCCGATTTGTCCCCTCTCATAGTTCCGACATGAGGCCTGAGAATCTGTGATTATTGTTAGTGGAGCATTGCGCTCTATGCCTTCTCTTATAGCTAAGGCGATGGCTAACTCTTCGGCTTCTAAAATGGTTGCTCGGGAAACCCAAACACAGGCCGTGATTTTACCTCTACGGTTTACGACAACTGCCATCATATTCTTTGCGTTGGCCCCATATGGTGAAGCATCCGTGAATCGTGCAGTGTCCAAGTGTTTTGTTTCGTCTATGTATTCTGCTGTAGCTGTTCTGCTTCCTGCGTGTAATGTCGGATCCATGTTTTGTGGTATTGGTAATACCCCATACAAAGCTCTAATCTGGCAGGGTAGACCTTTGGCGTTTTGGTATATTTGTATGCATTCTCCAAGGCTGACTCTTTGAAGAAGAGCTCTGCCGACTGTCGTTTGCGCCAATCGACTCCTCTGCGCTATGAGTTGGGCCTCAGCCATCTCTTGAAATGTATTGTGGAGGCCGAGGGCTAGAAGCTTCTCATTGGAAGTGTTGCATGGCAACCTCAGGGCTGTCTTATATGCCATCCTTATTATTGTATCAGTCTTTTCTTCTTCCTCCCTGTTCATGGTATGGTAAGGTAGGGAGTACATTAGTCTGCTAATGACCAGGCTTTTCACCAGTCTGAGGGTGTCTTGTTCCCCCATTCCTGTCCGATTACGAGCTACTAGGGCTATCATCCGGTTAATCTGTTGCGTTGTTTTTCTGATCGTGTTTAAAGTGTGTAAACATCTGACATAAGATTGCAGCCACATCCCCAACACTCTTACTATTGACCTCTCAGGAATCATTTTCCCTTCCAGCCTGATCTTGAGTTTCGGTCTCGGGTCAGTTCTTTGTTTTTTTTCGTGAGGCGAATGAGTTCTGACTTCTCCGCCCAGCACTGGAGTCCTCTTGGTTGGGTATAGTTTTCTATTATATTGGCTGCCCGTTGAAGCGTCTCCTCCTTCTCTCCCAAGTTGCCCTTGGTTATCCATATCGTTATGTCATCCGCGTATAGGGAATGACGGACGTCGGGGATTTCTTGGAGTTTTTAGCTAGTCCAATCATGGCTATGCTGAAGAGTGTAGGCGAAATCACCGCACCCTGTGGCGTTCCTTTGTTAGGAGGATGGATGAATTCAGATTCATCGTTTCCTACTTTGATAACTGCTGTTCTCTTGTTGAGGAAGCTTCGGATGTACTGGTACGTCCTTTTAGCGTAGCTGGTCTCTGCAAGTCCATCCAGTAACCCTTGGTGACTTACGTTGTCGAAGGCCCCTTTTATGTCGACAGCCATGACAATGGGTTCTCCTGCCTTGGGGACGTTCGTTAATATTTCCTCTTTTAAAAGCAGGAGTATGTCCTGTGTTGAAAGATGTGGTCTGAAGCCAAACATGGTGTCAGGCATTAAGTTGTTTTCTTCTAGATGACGTTGGAGTCTAGTTTTACTAATCTTTCCTAGACATGATGTAAGAGAGATGGGCCTAAGGTTGTCTAAAGTAAATTTCTTCCCTGGATTTGGAATCATGATTATCACAGCGTGTTTCCATTGCTGTGGTATCGTTCCTTTGACCGAATGATCATTTATGAAGTTCGTAAGGGCTGTTATGGCTTCATCATTCATGTTTCTAATCATGGCATTTGATATTTGGTCCGCCCCTGCCGCTGTGTTCCATTTTGCACTGGCGATTGCTGCTCTAACTTCTGCTACCGTGAAGAGTTCATCCATTCTGGGTTTGGGTGTCCGGTGTAATCAGCTTGGTATGGGGGTATCGAGGCTTTGTTGCCGAAGCATTTTCTGTGGACTGCCTGAAGGAGTTCTTCTTTTGTGCCTGGGTACGAGTGTAGCGATCTCTCCAAGTTCTTTTGTCCTTCGCGTCTGGTTTTGAGTGGGTAAATCACTCCTCTGAGGATGTTCCACGTTTTTGCCGTCCCTAGGGTTCCATTAAGTGATCCGCAGAAGCGTTCCCAGTTGACTGTTGTAAGTTGATTAGCGTATTCCTCGGCCTTCTGGGTTATTTCTTTGATTTTCATTTTGACTTTGCGGTTGCATTTCTGTCGCTTCCATCTTTTGGTCAGGCTTCGTCTTGCATCCCACAGATGCAGTAGGTGAGGGTCCACTTCAGGTGTTTTGTCCGTCCTGGTGATGCTTTTGGTATGTTTCTGCTTTACATTTCGTATGCGTTCGCACCAATGATCTAAATAATTTATGTCCATTTTTTGTTCTTTAAGCGATTCTCTGTACGCCCACCAGTCTGTTATTTTAGCTGTACCTGTTTTTTTGCGGATTTGAGCTGTGCAGATTGTGGTGCTTATAATGCAATAGTCACTTCCTAGATTTTCGAGGGTGTTGCACCACTCCACATTTGGACAATTTTTGGTTATTGTTAGGTTCGGAAATGTGTCTGCGGAGATACTATTCCCTGTTCTTGTTGGCATTGCAGATCTCTTAGAAGTGCCATGCCGAGTGCTTCTATTTGTCCCATGATATTTTTGCCTTTAATGTTCTGGGTTGGATACCCCCAGCTTGAGTGCCTGGCATTGAAATCCCCGACTATCACTAGAGGTCTCCTCTTCGCCATTTTTGCTCTCTCTTGAAACAGTTTGTCGAACGTTGCTCTTTTCTGACTCGGCGGGCCGTAGACATTAATTATGAAGGCACTTTTTCCTCTGGTGCCTTTATATGTGATTTCTGTTATTATATACGGAATGTCCGTTCCTTCTATGGATTTGTGACATATTGCCATGACTTTCTTGTCCACCAATGTTGCGACCTTCCAGTTTTCACCTTCGGTATTGAAGGTTTCGTATCCCTGTAATTTTGGGTTTGTTCCGGCTTCTTGTAATGCAATAATAGCTGGTGATTTTTTTGTGTCATCACCAGCTGCGACAGTTGTCCCATTTTACGCCGGAAGCCGCGGCAGTTCCACTGCCATATTTGGCAATCTTCGGAAGCGTGCTTTTGATCTTTAGGCATTGTATGTCGCCTGGGTATTGGCCGACAGGCCTGGCCTGTTGTATACTTTCTCTGCTTTTTCTCTTATGCTGCTGCCTGTGGCATGTTTTCGCAACACTTTCGTAAATTCTATTTGTTGTGCCGGGAATTTCTTGTCCAGGGCTTCTAGTTTTTGATCTACCTCAACCATCACCTGCTCCATGATTGTGGGTATAACTTCTTTTATGGTTTCTTTCAACATCGGCGAGGTAATTACCGTGTCGCCTTCTAAATTCGGTAGTTTTTGTCCTTTCTGTCCTGTCTGGACTGGTTTAGGTTCTTGATGTGGTTGCTGCGTTTGTTGATTTTTCAACTGCCTATTTTCTCTTTCTAGGTCTCCTATTCGCACTCGCATTAGCTCTAGTTCACGTTCTACGCATGTGAGTTGTGTTGTTTGGTGTGGGGGTAGGGAAGCGATTGCTGCCCAGCTCACCTTGTTTTTGCCTTCCTTGTTCAGCTTCTTCTTGCTCTTCTGCTGTTGTTTTGTTGTTTGGCCCCTCTCTTGGCCACTCTCCCTGGAGTTGGAGCAGTCTCGGGAGCTGGACCTGGATCGGAAACTAGATCGGGACCTGGAACGGGCCCCTTCTGGTGATGCAGAGCCCTCACGGTCCGTGCTGAACCAGCGTCTCTTGAGGATTCTGTTGGCTTGTGGACGGCGTAGACGTTGCGACAGTGGTGGCCTGCCGCTTTGGGGGACCCGTTTGAGTTTCTTGGTGCACTCCGATGCCGCCGTGGGATGAGCCCCCCCGCACAGGGCGCACTCTGGATCACAGGTGTGGTCCTCAGGAGGGTCCCTTAGCCAACAATTGCTGCACGCCTTTACCGTGGGCGTTGGGCAAACATCCGTTCTATGTCCCTTGCTTTTGCACAGTTTGGAGTATTGTATCGTGGGCTGGGGTGGTGGGGCACACATGGCACTTCGCCACCGTAATAGTAGACGAAGCGTGGCACTATCGGCCCATCGAACGTTATCATTGCGGTTTCAGACTTGCCGAGCATCCGGGCTTGGACGATTGTCACTCCTTGCGTGCGCACTAGGACATGACTTAAATGTTAATCTTCTGGGATTTCGCGTTCCAGTCCGTGTACCACTCCTTTAAGGTACCCTTCAGGAGTGGTTATGTAGGTGTTCATCGGATGTTTAGTGCCATTGAGCTCCAGCGTTTTGATCTTCACGATCTTCTCCGCCACTTGTTCGTAGGGGGTACTTACAATGATTAAGTTTGACCCGTTGTGGAGGCGAAGTAGAAATTTATCGTTCCTGCAGGTCTCCGGGTCGCCGCTTGCACGTTCTATCGCTCGCACAACTTGGCAGATTTTAAGTTCTTTTACAACTAGGCCTGGCTTGGGACGCATGATAATTTTCATGTCATTTCTGGGCAGCGGCGCCGCGCGCGTTCGCCGTCGGGGTTTTATAGACGCTACGCCGCGTTTAGCTCGCTCTCCCGCAGGCGCCCTGGCAATGCAGCTGCTGTTGCCCTCACCGCCGCCTCGAGCTACGCTGTCCTCAGAGGCTGCTCGCAGTTGTTTTCTTAAACCTTTTCGTTCTCGCAAAGATAGTGCAAGTTGCCACAGACCGTTCTTGGCTTCGTCGCCTTCCCTTGCTGAGTCTTTCTCCTCGTTCTCGTCGGCGTCACTGGTTGATTCCTCCTGTATCACCTCGTCATGCGAGAGGAAGTCCTCTTCAGCGTCGGCTGCAGACCCCGCTTGGGTTTCGATGGCTTGGTCATCCGTGTCAATGGTGTCCTGGGTTATTTCCGGGTCGTTGTCCGTTGGAAGTTGGGCCGTGGCGGCGCTGCGCTTGGGCCGAGAGTTGACTGCCGGGGGTCCGCGCTCCGCTAAGCCGTTAGGCTTAGCGTGGCGGGCCGGCATGCTCGGCGGTGGTCTTATATTCTTGGAAGAAGCCGGGTCCACTTGTCAAAAAAGGGGGATATCAGCGTGCTCTTGGTGTCTTCCTACACAAATCCTGGGAATTCCGTGGTGGTCACATGATTTTGACCGCTGCTAGGCAAGATTATTGATGGAGCCGACGCGAACACGTCTGCACCCCCCGGCGCCACCTGGCGTCCCCGCCACGAAGTGTATCCCAAAAATTTTGACAACTGAACGAAAGGAGAAATGTGTGAAGACGTCGGTGGTTATATTGCAACATTTTTCAAGATATCATTCATATTTCCTCGATAAACTGGTAATTGATGATAGAACATGGATCTATTGCTACGTTCTCGAAACAAACAAAAAAATTGAAGAAACGGAGACCTTGGTTTCTCCGCACTAAAAGTTCCGTGTACAAAGGTAAGTGCGGAATGAAATGGCAACAGCGTTTTGAGATATAAAGGCAGTTAAAAGGCTCCTGGTGGAACCTCCAACAGGGTTCAAGCACTAATACAGAGTTTTACTTTGATTTATTGTAAAAATTGAGGCACTACATGCAAGAAGAAGCGCCGGAGAAATCTCCTCGAAAATGTCATCGTGATGCATGACAATGCCTCGTCAAACACCGCGGGTCAAAAGAGTGGAAGAATTAACCGCCTTAGGCTTTTGAGTTACTCCTCATCCACCCTATTCGCCCGACCTGGCTGCTTCTGACCAGTATCTTTTCCCCAATCTGCAAAGAATATCTAAAGGGAAAACAAGTTGGCAGTTTTCAGGAGGCAACTAATGCTGCAAACGAGTGGTGACACCAGCAGATGGAAGAAGTTTATTTGCGAGGAGTTAAAAAGGTGCAAGACAGGTGCCACAAGTGTACTAACTTTCTTAGGCAATAAGTAGAATGTTGTCACAGTTACAGTTCCCTGTCTCAGTACTTTCGGGGAAAAGTTTCAGGCTTGTAAGCACCGTTATGTCGCTACCACTGTGCAGATTTTGGGCATTTTTGAAAGCTAGGTAATCACGCGCTTGTATAGTTCGAATGGCAGCGTATATGGGTTCGTCCCCGACGCATACACTGTAGCCAGCAACAAGGATTTCTTTATGAAATAAATAATAATATAATCAAGTAATTATTCAACCAATCAATTAATTAATTCATTCATTCATTCATTCACAGTACCTTGCAGCCTCCTCATAGGAGCATACTGTAAGGGCGCCTTTACATGGTTAATTATAACATATGGCGAGAAATACAGCAAGAAATATATATTACATACATTCGGTAAAACGAAAAGTGTAAGTAAAATATACAAGGCATCATACCACGCGGAAAATAAGCAAGGACATGACCTAAAATACACATTGCCTAATCTGGTGTGTTAATTGTCTTGATTGCGGATTAACCTTTCAGTTTAGACGTGCTATGTGACAATGGACATTGCATGGACGACCCATGTGTTACCCTCTTGGTTGATCTCTGTTCTTATTTATACTAAACTGGATATTGATTAAATAAAAAGAGTTCAAAACTTCGCACCACAATTTTTTTTAACATTGAAACTCTTGAGTGCACTTAATAAAATTTAAAGTGAGTCGCTATAATGGAAACATCTACACGAGTGCAAAAAAAGAACACGCATACCACAATTTTTTTCTCAACGTATTTATTCTAAATTGCCCATAAATTGACACTAGTAATTAAGAATACAGTGTTACGTAAGCTGTCGGATATATAGATAAAGTAAAGCAAGTTAAACAGGTTAAGTGTAGAATGGCGTTGTTTGAGACGCCCCTCTTCTTACGCAAGATATTAGAATAAGACAAGAAGCATGGTGACACGGCTGCCATGGTTTCAAACGCTGTCTTTACTGGAACCGTTCAGCAAATTATTATCGTGCTTTTCTGTTCTTTCTTCGGATAAAATTTTACTTGCCTAGTGATTTTTTTTCTATTGTGCACATTCGCACTTACTGTTTTCTTCTTCCTCCAATTCGCTATTCGATTTGTCACTCCACCCTCCACCGAGCCTTTCTGATGCCTGATTGGTGTTGTTGGTAATGAAATAAATAAAAGAAATACTCGTCATGGTGTCTCTGTGGCAACGACGTTCCGCTTCTGAGCGCGAAGTGGTGGGCTCGATGCATAGCAGACGCATTTAGATGGAAGTAAAACGCAAAAACCACACCTGTACTTAGATTTACGTGCACGTTACTTAACCTCAGATAGTCAAAATAAATGCGCAGCGCTCCAGTACAGGCGTCCTTCATAAACCGCTCATCAATTTAGGGACGGTAAACGCCAGAGTGTAATATATTAAGTAAATGAAACGTTTTTGCATAAAACTTGTTAGTTTACCTTAGTACCCTTAAGTATAATTCTGTTGCGCGTTCCCCCATCTACCGACGGACCACCAATCGTACTAGTGCGCCCAAACTTCATGTCGCTTTTCAGAGATTTATCGAAAGAACCTTTCTTTGCTTTACGCTCCCGGATTCATCATGGCTACGGCTGCTGTCAGCTGTTAGGCAGGTCCGCAACTTTGTAGATATAATTGGGTACACATAAACCCTTTTGAGGGGCTTGTTGACTCACTATAAACAGAAGCAGTTGCACCGTACTTATCCATTTGTCGCCACAAGACCCGCCGCTTAGCCTTCGCGGCTGTTAAAAAACCGGTCCCTGAGGACGCGTTCCGACAGGCGTGAAATGCAAAAAAGAAAAAAACACGAAAAAAAAACTTTTCTACTTAGTTATAGATGCAAATTGAAGAACACCCAATGAAAGAAATGAAGCCGGAGCCCCAGTCCTAAACGCGCTAGGCAGTACGAAAAAGTTTGTTGATTCTTTCATGATAGACACATAGACGAATATATGCAGTTGTGACCCCAGTACTTAAGAATGAGTTGTGAGGGAGGTCCTTGGGTTAACAGTGATAATCACTCCTGGTTCGGAAAACCATTAAAAGCTATAGAATATAAAATTAAATCACAGTTGCAACATATGCCCACGCCAGGTATAAAACTTATACAGCAAATAATCATTTAACGAAGGTGCAACATCCTTGGGTGCAAGATAGGAAAGGCAGGAGAACAAGAATAGAACGACAGAAGGCTGAGCTAGTTGGTAAGGATTCATTATGCAAAAAAGAAGTGAGGCCTGCAGACAGGACACAAGAGTAGAAAAGTGGACCACACGAACGCCGACTATCAACTGATAGGAGCACTGAGGCGAAAAAAGAAAGAAGACACAAAACTCATCTGCGCATGCTCAGGAATTATAACACCACGTGTCAGTCAGGTACACGTGCAGGTCTACGTGAGAGATAACTGTTAAGCCACTTAATCTCTTCCTTATGTAAAGTAATCGAAAGCTGACTCACGCACGCACTTCCACCATTATAGATATGCAATGCCTCTACCATAAGACGCGTATCTTCATTCCTATGCCTGTACAATATCGCGCATTCATCGAACTCTGGCGTGCAGTTACAATCTCGGCAATGTAGCGAAAGATTAGAAGGCGATCCACCGGTTAACGACCTTTTATGTTCCATTAGCCTCTGATTGATACACCGTCCCGTTTGCCCTACGTAGAACTGGTCACAGCTAAGGGGAATTTTATAAACCACACCCATACGACAGTCAGTAAAACTGTTGTTCTTATTGTGCTTCACTGCACAAATATCTGTTCATTTTTTGCCTTTTACCCGCTCCTATTTATTCTGTACGGCAGCGCATATCTTACCTAGCTTATTGGGAGCAGTGAAAGCAACATTAACATCATATCTACTTGCAACTTTTTTAAGCCTGTGCGTCACTGAATGAATATAGGGAATAGCCACTACTCTTTTTTTGCTATTACTACTTTCTGTAATCACGTCCGTCCCTCTCGAAACCGACTTCTTTAGGCGCTCAGCCACAGTGGCCACCGCTACACTAGGATAACCTGCTTCTAATAGGCGCCGGACCTGCGCATAAAAACTGGCGCTCATTTTGTGGGCCAGTTTTATTTTATTATATTTTATTTATTTTATTTATTTTATATATTTTATTTATTTAGTTATATTTTATTTATTTTATTTATTTAGTTATATTATATTTTATTTTTGTTTCCTACATCTCTTAAAGCAAAAACGCAGGTTTCCGTGATAAGAACGTGCGTTCGTGTGTAGAACTAAACATGTCAACAGTGAACGCTTATTCAATGATTGTGATATGCGCACGAAGCTTCTGCTGGAGGTTTCGTGCGCAGTTGCTGAAGTCGTCTGATAAGTAAATTCCTTCTGCACGTTTTTTTCTTCTTTCATATCTGCTGATATTTGCTGTAGTCATGCACATGTTAGTAAGGCTGCTTCTTCGTTGGTGGACTGGCAACTGCGGCATTCCCATAATAATCTTTGTGTCTGAAATCAGATCAACTCGCAGTATTTCGTGTTCACAGTGGAGAGGTATCCAAGAAAGATGTACCGCTCGTTATTGGCACTCTGCTACGTATGCTTTACTGTAGCTACTCTGTCCCAGGCTTTCTTCGTCCTTGTTTCTTTATGCCGCAACGGCTCAATAAAATGTCGAGCCGTGATCAAGCACAGTGTTACTACGGCAAAACAGTTTTGCGATTATTTTTATTAAAAGGAAATGTTCGTGAAAATATGATGGCCAGATAGCACCGCAAGCTTAGTAGACACTCGCTCGCTCTTTTAAATATTTCTTTTCTGGTGCCCACTAACGTTCGCCTCCATTCACTGAAACGCACTTATATTCGAAGCCACATATTATACGTATATGTGTGCATTCGTTAGAGAATAGGACGACCAATGCGTGACTTACACACGTGGCGTAAGAACGCTTCAAGCTGAACGCATCTTCACGACCCACAACGTTAACGAGTGGCGAACAATACTACATATTTTCTACAAGCTACTACAGGATTTGAAAAGATGGATGTTTCAGCTCGGAACTTGGACATAAAGAAATATTGTGCAACTGGCACATTCACGTGTGATGACGTAGAAAAAAGTCACAGTTCCGCCTGAAAGGCGAAGCACCGATTGCCATAGCAAATCAGTAGATAGCTATACGAAATAACAATAGTAGTTTTATCGGCCGTATATACACCTAAACATTTGCTTACTAACTGAATTAGCAATGATGCAATGTGTAAGCGCGACTGAACGAGGACGTAGAAAGAAACAGATACACACAGAGACAGCGCTCTCTCGGTTTGTGTTTCTTTCTACGTCCTCGTTCAGACGCGCTTATAGATTCTATCATAGATTCAAACCAACTATCCCACCAAGGTGTTTTAACTAAATTAACAAGCACAGCGTCACAAGCGCACAGTTAAACATGAACATATCACCCTCGATGAACGCGGAAACTCACTGTCAAAATGCGGGAGTGAGGAGTCACGGAACCAGCAGCGAGCGAATTGACCTTCGTGCATCCCTCGCTTTAACGCGAACGAAACGTAGAAAACACAGCGCATATGAAGCTACCGGCACTAGGCGCACTCTGAAAACATCGCAGAGCTCTTTGAAGGTGAGGCCCGCGCAGGCGCGCACTTTGGCCACATCGCGAATCATTTTCAAGATACTGCACCCGCAAGGCCTCGCCGTAAGGTGCAGCCGCCGGATAACGTCCTCCCTCCCTCCCCCCCCCCCCCCCCCCCGTGCCTCGCGCGCGACAGGACAGGGCGCGTTTGGAGCTCGCCTTCCTCGCTCGCACACGCGAGATTGAGCCGCGTTTGCCGGCTCACCCTCGCACGCTCTCACTTGCACATATAGTATAGGGCGCGCGGTGACGATTTTATCGCCCTTGGACTTTATAGGGAACCTCACGGCGACGGCGATGCCGACGGCAGAAATGCTCCTGGTGTGTCCATATAATTGCTATCGCAATAAAAAGGTGCGGCTGAGGTAAGCAGTGGATGCGGCATCACATGATCAAAGATGGCGGTGCCCTCATAGGTACCCTGAAAAGGATATGTTACAATGCCGAATTCGCGCCGATTGCAAGTGTCAGCAAACCGGCTATGTAACCCTTGAATGCTGACCGACAAAGTTAGTGCCCGAAAGCGTGCCTTTTATCTTCGTTATAGCAAGAAAGATGAATTCCAACACAAAGTAAACATGTGATGTCGGCTCATATATAGCTCAAAAGCACACCAACCTTTAATTCCAATGGCACACTTAGCTTCAACGGACTGCTTGGTTTGCTTGATTATCTTGGATTTAGCCACACAGCACATGCTATTGGGTGTGTGCCTATTCTTCGTCATTCCTGCAAAATGGGTGTCTGCCACTCCCACCCAAAGGTACAGACACTGAAGTGTCGCTAGATATCTGTGACACTTTGCTGCGCGCACACCTGTCATCGGCATCGATCCCTCGATAAGCATTACACATCGCATTTATCCTCCTAACATGGTTGCGTATAGGTCTGACATGGTTCATCCGCTCGAATTGATATCCGCATTTGGGTATTTTTCCTTTTTAGCACTGTAGTGCAATGCATAAACATGAAAATTGCATGAGATTAAAGTCGTGGCCTTGGTGACGGACAAAGAGAAACATTACATGAGGTTGCACGTTGCATAGGATGATAACAGCCACAATTGTACGCATCGCCGTTATTAGCATAGCATTGAAGAAAACGCTGTTACGATGTTGAACGCCTTGAATCTCATCGCTTGCCACCAATGTTACGCCGTTGGAGTCTTCAAGGCGAACGCTTGGCATTCAAGGTTACCACGTCGTTGGTGACCAACGGAGGCTTGCCATGGGGGTTTGGAGCCGAAGAGCCGGGCAGTTACGAGGGCGCTGCTTTTTTAAATTTATTATCATCGCGAAAGTCAAAACTTAGGTTTATCTAAGTCATGGCGGGGCCGCTTGTTCAGTATATCCAGCGAAGCCCCCAAAAAGTCATTTCTCCAGTCAGAAAACACAGATTGTTCTGGGAACTTTCGTCCTGTTAGTTGCACTTTGACGGTTCAGGCCAGCACCACGGGAAGAGACGTGTGGTACAATGGAAACGCCGGAGGCGAAAGACAACGTCACTGAACCCAATGTTCTCGGAATGCAGGGGTTGCAGACATTATCCGCCTGCTGCTGATGAAACCATTCTTCCCTTCTTGAAAGGCTAGCGTGACCGTAAGTGCTAATAATTTTTCAGCACCGATGTCGTCATTGTTAGAAGAACGCCTTGCGACGGACACTCCAGGTAAATACCCACAAACATGCTTCAAATGATCAAGGAGTATTATAACAGTGAAGGTCCGTAGATAAAGAACTACAAAAGAAAGAGTGAGCAGATGTAGAAACAATGTCGATGGAAAGGTGGCTTCAATTGTTAGTAGTTGCCGGTATGAAGGAATTAGAAAAATTGTGTGTGTTGCACAAAGCGCTTCTAACTTTGTGTTGGTGGTCAGTCCGAGATCAGCAGTAAGTCCTTAGATGAGTAAGTTCTTACGCAATGATGAATGGTAATACACCTTGTGAAAAAGGAAAATGTGGTAAAGCTGATATGGCCCAGCGACAGTCTTGGTGATGGAACGCTGTGTTTGATTACTGTTATACTTGATGCGCTGTGGTAATTAGATGTAATGAAACGAGTGACCTTATTTATATTTCATGATATCAAATTGGTCTTACGTGATGAAGACGTATTCCAAATATGAGCGCGCTAGAGTTTTGAGGAGAAGCAACTTCAGTGAAGGTGACACTTTGTTGAAGTTATGGCACAGGTGTCCTAATGTACGGTCCATACTGTTGCTGATCATATCAATATGAACATTATACATTCGATTGCAGGTAATAGTAACGCCAAATTATTGGTATGATGAAACATACTCGAGCTCAATGTAACTTAGTTTGAAATTCTTTCGCGTTGCTGACAAACAGTCATTGATCTGCTCTCGTTAGTATTCAAATTTATGAGCCATTTGTCGCACCAAGTTCCAACTTTATTTATGTCCCTCCGGGAGACATGTTTAAATCATTACATATTTCTTTGTAAAGTCCACAGTCATCACCATAGAGCTATTAAACATACAAGCGGACTTAAAGCTGAACCTTGAGGCACTCGTTATGCTATGTTAACCTGAGGAGACTCATAATCTTTAATTGTGACGTACTTAAGTCGGTTTGTTCGGAAATGTTCAAGCCAGGCTAGTACATTAGGGTCGATATAGAGTGCGGAGAGGTTAGGCATAAGGACCCTGGAATATGTAAGGCATAATTTACTTTTTCAAATGCCTTCGCAAACTCGAAGAAAACGCTGCCGACCTTACAATATTTACCAAGTACGGCATGGAGATGATGAGTAAATAGAAGCAACTTTGTTTCGCAAGAAAATGTGCGCCTAAAGCATATTGACCTGATGTAAAAAATGAGTTTTATTCTATAACGTCAACTATATGCGCATGCAAGATATGCCCCATGAGATTGCAATGAGTGCTTGACAGGGAAATGGGTCGGTAGTTGAGAGCAGAACGTTTGTTATCGGACTTGTGCATTTATTGGCTCCGTCTTGCCGATTTTCCAATACTGCGGGAAGATTATTTGATCGAGCGACTGCTGAAAAAGTTTGGTCAGGAAGGAGACGAATAATGCACGAGTCTGCTTCAGATGCTTTGAATTAATTTTGTCGATGCCGCATGATTAGGATGTCTTTAACGAGTTAATTACCTTCATAATTCCACAGGTCTCGAAGTTCATAGGAAACATGGAACAACATTCACGGCACGCCACTGCGTCTACAGCCGCAGCGTGGCTTAACGAAAAGTAGGCAGAAAAAATATTGTTATACAACAATGCGCTTTCAGATTTTGGCTGCGACTCGCCAGAATCTTCGCTGGTTGAAAGTTGATCGAATGATTCCTGCGAGAACCGTGGTGAAACCATTGAGCTGGGTGTATAGCGCTGCTCCTCTTGTCTGTTTCCTTTCCATTGTAGAGGCCCATTGAAGCTCGTCTAGCAAGCAGATCTCGCAACACTCCCTTCATCTTTGGCAAGCTATCAGTATTTATAGGGACTAACTGTTAGGTTAGTTTAGCTGACATGTTTATTGGAAAGCTAAGCGCGAACACGTTGCGCAAGGACACAGAGACCAGACGAGGAGGAGCGCTATTACGATCTGCTTATTCCGCTCCACACCCTACCGATTTATGCGCTCTTTCGAGCGCATGTGTCACGCTACTTGTTCAAGCCGTCTTCATTTACAAGCATTCAACTATTCGCCTAAGTGAGGCACCTACCGTTTTGTACAATTAAGGCCGAGCTTGATTTTCTGATGGATTGCTTCTGACACGCACGATAGTTCTCGGTGATACGGCTTCAGACTTTCGCTTGAAGAAGTGACGTGACGCATGTGCTCGAAAGAGCGTATAACGCGGTAGGGTGTTGACAGGAATAAGCAGTTGGCAGTAGCTGTTGTTCATGTCTGTTCCATGTATGTTCCATGTGTAATTTATTCGCGCTTAGTTTCCCAGTCAACAGATCTAGCTGTATGTAACTGCGCTGAAAAAACGACCACGAAGCAAGAAATCACAAGGGCCCTCCTACTGAGACCCACACCAGGTATTTCTATAAAATAAAGAAAACACACTTCCGCAGCGTGTTACACTGCTGCAACACGTGAAGGCGAAAGCCTGCTGCAAACATGGTAATGCATTCAGCTATACGATCGAAGAAGTCAGTCTTCTTGCAAAACATAACGAGTCACAGTGTGAATTAAAAGTATGGCGGTGTAGGGCGACCTCCTCAACAACACATGCGTGCACCTAATGCACTACCTACAGGTTCTTTCGTTCTTTCTTTCTTTGTTCCATTTACTGTGTTCTTTCGTTCGTTCTTTCTTTCCTTCTTTCGGTATGTCTTTCTTTTCATCGTTATTTCTTTCTTTCGTTTCTTCATTCATATTCACCCATGGCATCTTTGCTTGCTTACCAGAGCATGAGCCATTCCTGAAGATATTTTTTGTATCACTGATTTTTGTATCACTGGACTAGACGCCGCTTTTTTCGGGTATGAGCCATTGCAACCCGCCACTTAATGTTTTCGCCTTAACAAATGCTACTCTTTGAGCACTTTCTTGCGCTTTTGTTTCCAAAGAACTTCGAACCAGCCATTCCTTGAAGCTATAGAATTAATCGGAACCATGTGCGCGCCTCGAAAACACCCACACCAACACGTGAAATAAAAAAAAAATTACGCACATAAAATAATCCTTTAGAGCAAAATTAACGCACAGGGACCGATATATATAAAGGGTAAGTTGCAATATGTGCCGTAATTTAAATAGTGAAGAATTTATTTAATAAACGTTTCATTCTAAAATTATAAATTTCAATTTATTTCGCAAATAATGTCTGCCTATTCGAGCAGCAGGCAATTTTTTAAAGAGAAATGAGTATAGTCTAGAAAAAAAAAGAAGCACCTGCTATTCTACGGCGTTCGTAAAACATGCACTAGAGTGTTTACGGTCCTCCACTACGGCGTGCCTCATAATCAGAAAGTGGTTTTGGCACGTAAAACCCCAAATATTATTATTATTATTAGAGTGTTTACGAGAGCAACTTAGTGCTAAGGTAGTGCCTTTTACAAGTGCGTATTCTGCGCACGCGCGTCCGCATTTTTGCCCAGTGCGTCGTGGGAAAGGTTCCGCCGCCATTACTATAGTGGGTCATCCGCTCCGCCGGCACCACTCTCCGTTCCGTGAGACAGCGCGTATGTTCGCGAAGGAAAGCAGGAGCGACGAGTTGTCGTGGACTGTGCGACTAAGCATTCAGGAGTAAAAACTTTTATGTTTTCTGTTGCTATCGTACGTGCACGCAGAAAGTAGAAGTGGGTGCACCATGAATGCCTTGAGCATGGCCTGGCGAGCCTATCAATGACGCAAGTAGCGCGCAACAAATAGGACAAGCGCATAGGGGTATCTACCATAAAGTTCATAAAGTAATTCCTAGAGTGGGATCTAGCGCTAGTGTCTGCGGGAGCTGTTGTCGGGGCCGTTCAGCCAGCCTGGGAATTATGCGCAGTGCCTGGATTTGCGTGAACGTCTGGCTTCAAACGGCTCCGTGACCTTGTATATTCGTCATATTCAATGAAGTACTATCTAATAAATAACCAAATCAACATTGCTTAAATTGTCCGACGGCAGGATTCGAACACAGGACCTCCAGCACAGAAGCCCGATATTGAGGCCATTAAGCCACGGGCACATGCGTGGCATAATGGCGCTCTGTGTGGCATAGAGCGCCCTTATGAATTTTTTGTGGCCGGCGTGTTGACACACTTTGCGCGTTTCAATTTGACCACCTCGATTGGCTGAGCCGCTGGAATTAGTAGCGATTGTGCGTGTTTGCTGAGTATTCTGCACTTAGAAAAATATAGATCTCGTTGAAATTTAGGACAGTGAAGGCAGATAAATCGTAACAAACAAAGCCACAAGAACGTCTGGATCCACATGTGCGAAGATCAGACAAATCGATGTAGTACTTCCATCATTCCCATGATGGCTGAACGACCGCAGTGCCAGAGTTCCCTTTAGTAATTATTGTATGAAACTATGTGGTGTCTACGTCTCACTTTGTCCTTTTTTGCTAGAGTTAAAGTGTTATCCTGTAGTGCAGGTACCAACACGTCCAACACACAACAGTGCGACAGTAAAAATCAACTGAAAATGGCCGCTACGCGTGGCATCGTCTCTCTCTCTTGTGTCCTCTTTTATTATACGCTACCTACACCAAACGAAACAATCAGTGCGCTGCGACAACTCAGACGGATTGCAGTGGAAATAATCTCGCGTGCGCAGAATGCACTTATAAGATTTTATTAACCTTTCTAGAGGTAATGACGAAGAATAGCCTGCCAGGCTGGTTTATTCTCTTAACTGTTGCGAAGAGGATGTTTTGCAGTCGTTCCTTGCGCCTTTTTTTCCTTTCCCGGTGCCCTCGTTGTCGAGCTGCTGCATTATACCTTCTGTGTGGCGATATTATAGAGCAAAGATCCATTCCTGCGCTGCTCCTCTTGTTGATTTTGCGCTTTCAGCCTCGGTCGTCGGTGCGAAGGCCCCGGATGCGGTTCTCTATCACTTTGTCCTACGGCAGGTTCCTTTTCTTTTTCTTTGCGGAATACTGCACTGAAATCGATAGATGGTGCGAAGCTTTTCCTTTTTGTACTCCTTACTGGGATCACAATATTGGTGTGATTCCTGCTACTAGTGCAACACCCTTTTCCTGCCTACTATACATCGTTCGTCTCAGCCGGCGACTGACTGGTTCAGCCTGTTGTTGCGCTTATAAAGTTTAGACTTAGTTGAAAGCGGACGTGGATCATTGTTTAGTGCACTCGTCTTAAAGATGCTGATGAGCTGGTTCGATTACTCAAATCACCAAGCATTTTTATGCTGTATCTGAAGGATCGACACACCGATGTTCGTAGTAGAACTACGTTTTCAAATATTATGTTGCGGCCTTAGAAAACTTCTTGCTGCTAATCTTTGCATAGCTCTCTGCGCGCTTGAGCTTATCGTGCCCAGTTTTAACAGAAGAAGGCGCCGACTAACCTATTCGTGGACGCGATTAGGATGTTCGAATGACATATCTAGTTTGTGAGTGGTGGTGCTGGCTAACACTCACAGGTTAGTTCTAATAGTAGAAAAAAACACATATAGCTCAGAAAATCGACGTGAAAACAGCGCCGGGGTAGCTCAGTTGGTAAGAGCATCGCTCGCGTAATGCGAAGACGTGGGTTCGTATGCCACCAGCGGCCAGTTGTTTTTTCATCCACTTTCATTTCCATAATTTATCGTTTCTTTAATTCAATTACTAAGTACAGGTAATTTCCCCTATGTTCTCCTTGATGTATTTGTTTGTTGAGTTCTTATATCTATCGCAGGCAATCCGTCTCGTTCGCCCGCCGCCCTTGCTACGTACTGCCAATGTTCAAATATAAGACAGTTCGTTACAGTACTCTAGCTCGCTTTAAGCACAGCAAACAATACAAACGAAATACGTTCAGCTGCTACATGCATCTGCGAAAGACCATGGCCATCAGGTTTACAGCCACGTCTACTATGTTTGTGGTGTCAGCATTTTTAGACACAACAAGCTGCTTCTAATGTTTGGGTTCACGGATCGACAAGCACACGGTTCTTATATGTGCACCGCCGGGTTTTCCATTTACGCTAAATATAAACAAAGTTAATCGTTTAGTTTACCGAGGAAACCTACTAGGAGTCATGTGTAACGCATAAAAATAGGGAGAACAGGGGTATTCAGTAACGATTGGCAATGTTTCTAATTAGGCTTGACTATTTAAACGTTTGCCGCACATTACCCATAAACACCTATTCTCCCTCTCTCCTCCGTTCACATTTCCAGGAGTGGGAAATTAGCGTGACTAGTTTACTAAGCACACTGAGAATTGTTGCAGACAACGACCGTATAATACATTCGAGCACTTACCTACCCAGCTTCCCGTAAAGCTCGTAACTTTACCCGCATATCACCCATAAAATTGCTCGTTTCCTCGAAATATCAACTGCATGGCCAGTTCGTTTCTCTCAAAACGTGAGAAAATTTCGTATGCGGTTCGTAAAGTACACTTGTAAAGGTCCGCAACGCATGTATAAGTAGTATTTCGCAAACGGTCTAGCAATGAAGAGAGTTTAGTCTTTGGGCGTACATCACGAACAACATGTCTGTAATCTCCCTGCAAATTGAATCTATGCCAGGTTTAGTTCTCCCACGGTAATAGGTTAATCAATTGCGTCTTTCGTATAAGTTGTCTGAAGTGGACAAACGAATACCATTTATTGCTTACTTCGAAAGAGAGACAGAGCGAGAGAAGAGGAGAAAGAAAAGCAGGGAGCTCAATCAGACACGGGTCCGGTTTGCTAGCCTACACAGTGAGGAAGGGAATTAAATGATAAAAAGAAGGAAACAGACGAGAAAACACCGAGGGGTCCTTCAAACGGAGGTGTACATCGACACTACAGTTGATCACTGAGGTCTGTAGCAGTCGGCTTCTGAGCTTCAGGTACTGGCTCTTGGCACGGGGTTGCACCGCGTGGGGAAGTAATGTGAAGTCCGGCGGGTGAACAGTTTGCTTAATGATTGCCAAAGCTTATAATTATAGTGCAACCGCGAAACTTTCATTATATGTACCCATACCACGTCCTGTATTCTCTCTAAATAGAAAATTGTTGCCCCTTTTGATCTTCCCGAGCAACGAAGAAACTTTGTGAGTTTTATATAATGCTTCCAAACAGGCCGAAAGTGAGAGTTTAGCAATTATTGTTTAACCTATAAATCAACCACATACGTCAAAATGTGCCCTCACATCACTAATTACTAGCTAGCCGTCCCTCCAAACGTATACTGAAATAAATTTAAAAAATTATGGGTTTTACGTGCCAAAACCACTTTCTGATTATGAGGCACGCCGTAATCTAAGTACACGTGTGTTTTTGCATTTCGCCTCCATAGAAATGCGGCCGCCGTGGCCGGGATTCGATCCCGCGACCTCGTGCTCAGCAGCCCAGCACCATAGCCACTGAGCAACCACGGCGGGTAAACGTAAACTCAGTTAATTTTATAGTTCTCTGAGGACACTGGGAAAACGCGGGTATAATATTTTCCAATGTTTCACAGATTCGCTGTATATTGTGCAAGTGTAACGGGTCAACAAATTCTAATCAGTGCTAGGTAAAAAGGCCTAATGCATTTACAAACAAAATTCCCCCTTTAATTTATTAAAATGCAACGAGATAATTTATAACATGTTTATATGATATTGATCGGCGATACTCGCAACAGTATGTGGGAGCTGTTTCTATTCATTGCAGGTTTTTCTAATGTAATGACCCTCAATAGGTTTATGTTTTCCTGTGAGTACCTTATGTTCCAGGCCAAGGCGACGCAATATAAGTGAATTATGCTGAGAAGAGAGTAGAGGCCTCCATCAAAATGTGGCCGCCATGGCCACGATTCGATCCCGCAACTTCGTGCTTAGCAGCCCAACACCATAGCCACTAAGCAACTGCGGAGGCTAAGAATAGTCAAAATGTGGCCGGATAATGCGCTGTAAACGAGTTTCCTTGACGATACACGGGAAAGTTAAAGATTTCTTAGTATTTTACCAAGACTGTGGCAAGCTTTTGCGATGAATGAGTGTACATATATCTTACATGGCAAATATTAGTTAATGTGTACACATAAATATTTATATGAAGACATTGTCATAAAGAACCGTGCTACTAGTTATGTAGTGTGGGCTATCCGGTTCTTGATGAAAGACAAGGAATAATTTGTACTTGTACGTATTTATTCCATGCTTCATCCCTGACGGCAGGTAAAGAGGTTACCAAGATAAGTCTAGAGATAAAGGATGTCGCTGTGGTCATTTTTTGGTAAAAGACACAACCGTTTAGAAGAAAGAAAAAACTTGCCAAGAAATATTAGTTCAAAGAATATTGTTATAAATAATAAATCTTAATGAACCTGAAAGGGAGCCTTGCGCGCCACGTGGAAATATAGGTGTTGCATCTCTTTTGACTTGCAACACCTTTATTTTGACAGAAAGGAATACAATTGTTGCTAAATGTTAACAGAAATGATATCATTGTTTACCCTTTAACTTTTCATATCCGAATAACACTGACGTATAGTCAGGAGATAACTCCACATATAGAATCATTAAAATATTTAGGAATTATTTACACACAAAAGCTTCATTGGCGGACCCACATAATACACGTCGCATCTTGTTGTAACATCTCTGTGATAGTTGAGGTTACACACTGCGTAAGCGTGAAGTTTTCTTTCTGCCCTGCTCAGGCCCCTTTCACTTCCCTAGATTACTATACAGGGTGTCCCGGCTAACTTTAGCCAGAATTTAAAAATATTCGAATGCCACGTAGCTCGATAGAACCCAGGTAATGTTGTTTGCCGTCGCTTGGAGATGGTCACATTCTTTATATTGCCTAATTAGATTATTAGTGATACTTAATTAATCAACATCTCAAAATATTATAGTTAGGTAAAAATTGTCAATGAGCAAAGTAGAGCAACATGAGAGACCCCCGATATAGCTTCCTCTTGCTCAGTACGTCCTTCCATAAAAGTGTTTTTCCGACGTGAAAGAAGCCCACAAATGCACGCAAAATTGTCGCGCGACTGGACGCTCGAGGCGCTTTGCGTGTATTCGCGGGCTTATAATTCGTGGGAACGCAATGCATACATCAGAAGCATTATTTCAAACTGTTTTTTTTTCTTGAGCGTCTGCCTCTTCATTCTTCATCATTCCACATTGTGCATGTATCCGTTGAAAGAGAATGCTGTGGCTATTTCTGTTTTTAAGGTTGAGGAGTTCTGTGGTTTTCAGAGATAAGGAATAATGCAAGCCCTGTTTCGGGATGCAGTGAATGGTTCATCGTGGGAGAATGACAACTCATTTTGGATGGCGACATTGTGAAAACATGCAGCACATTGCTGTGAAAGTTACAAGAAATGGCTGTCAGAAGATTCTAATAATCTAATATTTGGGGTTTTACGTGCCAAAACCACTTTCTGATTATGAGGCACGCCGTAGTGGAGGACTCCGGAAATTTTGACCACCTGGGGTTCTTTAACGTGCACCTAAATCTAAGCACACGGGTGTTTTCGCATTTCGCCCCCATCGAAATGCGGCCGCCGTGGCCGGGATTCGATCCCGCGACCTCGTGCTCAGCAGCCCAACACCATAGCCACTGAGCAACCACGGCGGGTGTGTCAGAAGATTGAAAGAATAATTGGCACGTAGATTCAGTATTTTGGAGCTCTCCAAAAGCATTCCTCATAGCAGTGAAATGCCTGTCACCGCGGTTTGAAACACAGCGAAGTTATTTTCATCATAAGCTTACTGTGGGGTAACCGATGTGTACGCGTGTCGCTAGGTCGTAGTCTGCTGTTTTGCGGATATGCACTCAAGCTGCCACAACAGTGCATGTTTAATGATAAAGCAGGGACAGAAGTAAATAAAACAAGAGTAATTTTAAGGATGAAAGATTAATAAAGAATAATAAATAAACTGAAACTGAAATTGAAACTGTAAGCCCTTCGGGCTGTTACAGGGTAGGTACAAACAATACAAGAAGTTCAGAGGAGCAGTTTAAAAATGCACGTCATGCAAGGCAACAATAACAACAATACATAGACAATTACCATTGAAATGAGAGGCACACAGGGAAGCATAATTCTTATTTAACACAAGTTTCCAATTTACGCACATAATTCTCTGTTGATGTAGTGTCAACAAATAATTGCGGGTGAAGGTTCGAATCCATTATTGTTTCGGGGAGAAATGAATATTTAAATATATCAACGCTTGGTGTGTAGGCCATAACTGCACATGGCAGATTAATACCGTACGGGTATTTTCACCATAAAGCGCCCTCGCCAGATCCAGGACCAGATCGTTTGACTACGACTAACTTTTAAAGATCTACACATGAACTTTACACGCACGGCATGATGTAGTTTTCAGCCTATAGTTCGTGCCACAACTCGCTGCATCCTGCTATAATTGGGACGCGTCATGGGGCCGCTTCATCTTGCGTCAACGTGATGTTCACGTCAAAGGAAGGCACAGAAGACCGGAGAACAGTGCCGAACGCCGGAGTTATTACAGTGTTACAGAGTTATTCAGTGCAGCGTCTCAATCAGAGAAGTATGTCGTTTCTTTTGTTTGGTCTGTGCAATCGGCTGGAACAAGACACTGACCAAAGCGGTAACTGTAGACGGGATTGGTAGAAGAGCCAGCAAGATGCGACAAAGGCACAGCTTGCGAAAACAGCCTCGGTCGACGGACTCGTAAAGGCGTGGCCTACGGACTACATGAAAGCGACGCTCCGATCAACTAGTGTAGGATGGCGTCTCTTCAGATGCCCTCTTGTGTCTGAGGACGTCAGGGTCATCGCCGGTACTGCTGTCGTTTTCTTTCCATTCCTTTTTCTTTTCTTCGCTTTAACCCTGCCATCACCCTTCTTCATTATGTTGCTGTTACGTGCCTGAGGCAACGAGTCAGAACAAATCTAGCTAAGAGCAATTTCGCTTCGCCTAGAACAATACAGCTCGAAGAAGACTCTAGTGATTAGGCGGATGAAATCGTGGTTATAGGCCGAATAAAAAACTTAGCAGAGAATCTAATCACATGTGATCATATGTGTTTATATGAAAACAATATGGTTTTTATACAGGATCGCGTGCTTCTAGTCAGTGGCTGCAAGTCACGCGGATTGTTAATGGGCAGAGTTGCTGCCTGCAGCGTGTTTAATTTACGTCTACAGGTACATCACCTTTCAAGGAAAGGAAGAGTTGGATTTCGCAGCACTACATCATGAACGTAAACAGTCAGCTCAATGACAATCACCATTTGAAGAAACGTTTTAAACCCAATTTGGAACTGTTCTCCCGCTAGAGAGGTATTCGCAGAAAGTCAGAGGCCTGCGCGGCACACGCAACTAAGTCACAGCGTAAGCTGGAGGAGCGGCTCCATAGGAGTTCGATTTTTGGCAGCACGCGCTAGAGGGTCTCCGGGGCGAAGTCTTTTTGCGTTGCTTTCACGAGAACGAACTCAACTGTGCGCCCAGCGTCGGCGGCGTGCTGCGACTTGTGCTGCTTTCTGCACAGTGGTCTCCTGAGCCCGATGTTGCTTGGGTACAGCCGCACGTGTAGCTCTACGATTCGCATCCTCAGCACCGGTTCGTACCTTGCGAGGAGGGGCCATAACGTCTACCAAAGAGTGAACACAGGTATCGAGACAACGCGGCGCACATGTCAGATCTCTTGACACGTGGCACGATACGATGCAATTGCTACATGTTGGGACACCTGGTGGAATACAACGCATGTGCAAAGCAAAATTTGTACGTATCGACGCTACACGGCACGCATGTCACATCACGTCATAACTGGCACGCCGCAGCTGCTGGCGGCTGCTGCTGCTGCTGCTGCTGCTGCTGGCTGCTGGCTGCTGGCTGCTGCTGGCTGCTGGCTGCTGCTGGCTGCTGGCTGCTGCTGGCTGCTGGCTGCTGCTGCTGCTGCTGGCTGCTGGCTGCTGGCTGCTGCTGGCTGCTGGCTGCTGCTGCTGCTGGCTGCTGCTGCTGCTGCTGCTGCTGCTGCTGCTGCTGCTGCTGCTGCTGCTGCTGCTGCTGCTGCTGGCTGCTGGCTGCTGCTGCTGCTGGCTGCTGGCTGCTGCTGCTGCTGGCTGCTGGCTGCTGGCTGCTGCTGGCTGCTGGCTGCTGGCTGCTGGCTGCTGCTGCTGCTGGCTGCTGGCTGCTGCTGCTGCTGGCTGCTGGCTGCTGCTGCTGCTGCTGCTGCTGCTGCTGCTGCTGCTGCTGCTGCTGCTGCTGCTGCTGCTGGCTGCTGCTGCTGCTGCTGCTGCTGCTGCTGGCTGCTGGCTGCTGCTGCTGCTGGCTGCTGGCTGCTGCTGCTGCTGCTGCTGCTGCTGCTGGCTGCTGGCTGCTGGCTGCTGCTGGCTGCTGGCTGCTGCTGGCTGCTGGCTGCTGGCTGCTGGCTGCTGGCTGCTGCTGCTGCTGGCTGCTGGCTGCTGGCTGCTGCTGGCTGCTGGCTGCTGGCTGCTGCTGGCTGCTGGCTGCTGCTGCTGCTGGCTGCTGCTGCTGCTGGCTGCTGGCTGCTGCTGCTGCTGGCTGCTGGCTGCTGCTGCTGCTGGCTGCTGGCTGCTGCTGGCTGCTGGCTGCTGCTGCTGCTGGCTGCTGGCTGCTGGCTGCTGGCTGCTGCTGCTGCTGCTGCTGGCTGCTGCTGGCTGCTGGCTGCTGCTGGCTGCTGGCTGCTGCTGGCTGCTGGCTGCTGCTGGCTGCTGCTGCTGCTGGCTGCTGGCTGCTGCTGGCTGCTGCTGCTGCTGGCTGCTGGCTGCTGCTGCTGCTGGCTGCTGGCTGCTGCTGCTGCTGCTGCTGCTGCTGCTGCTGCTGCTGCTGGCTGCTGCTGCTGCTGCTGCTGCTGCTGCTGGCTGCTGGCTGATGCTGCTGCTGGCTGCTGGCTGCTGCTGCTGCTGGCTGCTGGCTGCTGGCTGCTGCTGGCTGCTGGCTGCTGGCTGCTGGCTGCTGCTGCTGCTGGCTGCTGGCTGCTGGCTGCTGCTGGCTGCTGGCTGCTGCTGCTGCTGGCTGCTGGCTGCTGCTGCTGCTGCTGCTGCTGCTGCTGCTGCTGGCTGCTGCTGCTGCTGGCTGCTGGCTGCTGGCTGCTGCTGGCTGCTGGCTGCTGGCTGCTGCTGCTGCTTGCTGCTGGCTGCTGCTGGCTGCTGGCTGCTGGCTGCTGCTGGCTGCTGGCTGCTGCTGCTGCTGCTGGCTGCTGGCTGCTGCTGCTGCTGCTGCTGCTGCTGCTGCTGCTGCTGCTGCTGCTGCTGCTGCTGCTGCTGCTGCTGCTGCTGCTGGCTGCTGGCTGCTGCTGCTGCTGTCTGCTGGCTGCTGGCTGCTGCTGGCTGCTGGCTGCTGGCTGCTGCTGGCTGCTGGCTGCTGGCTGCTGCTGCTGCTGGCTGCTGGCTGCTGGCTGCTGCTGGCTGCTGGCTGCTGCTGCTGCTGGCTGCTGGCTGCTGGCTGCTGCTGCTGCTGGCTGCTGGCTGCTGCTGGCTGCTGGCTGCTGCTGCTGCTGGCTGCTGGCTGCTGCTGCTGCTGGCTGCTGGCTGCTGGCTGCTGGCTGCTGCTGCTGCTGGCTGCTGGCTGCTGCTGCTGGCTGCTGGCTGCTGCTGCTGCTGCTGCTGGCTGCTGGCTACTGGCTGCTGCTGCTGCTGCTGGCTGCTGCTGCTGCTGGCTGCTGGCTGCTGCTGGCTGCTGCTGGCTGCTGCTGCTGGCTGCTGGCTGCTGCTGGCTGCTGGCTGCTGCTGGCTGCTGGCTGCTGCTGGCTGCTGGCTGCTGCTGCTGCTGGCTGCTGGCTGCTGCTGGCTGCTGGCTGCTGCTGCTGCTGGCTGCTGGCTGCTGCTGCTGCTGCTGCTGGCTGCTGCTGGCTGCTGGCTGCTGCTGGCTGCTGGCTGCTGCTGGCTGCTGGCTGCTGCTGGCTGCTGGCTGCTGCTGGCTGCTGGCTGCTGCTGCTGCTGGCTGCTGGCTGCTGGCTGCTGCTGGCTGCTGCTGCTGCTGGCTGCTGGCTGCTGCTGCTGCTGCTGCTGCTGCTGCTGCTGCTGCTGCTGGCTGCTGGCTGCTGGCTGCTGCTGCTGCTGGCTGCTGGCTGCTGCTGCTGCTGGCTGCTGGCTGCTGCTGGCTGCTGCTGGCTGCTGGCTGCTGCTGCTGGCTGCTGCTGCTGCTGCTGCTGCTGCTGCTGCTGCTGCTGCTGCTGCTGCTGCTGCTGCTGCTGGCTGCTGCTGGCTGCTGGCTGCTGCTGGCTGCTGCTGGCTGCTGGCTGCTGCTGGCTGCTGGCTGCTGCTGCTGCTGGCTGCTGGCTGCTGCTGGCTGCTGGCTGCTGGCTGCTGCTGCTGCTGCTGCTGCTGCTGCTGCTGCTGCTGCTGCTGCTGGCTGCTGCTGCTGCTGGCTGCTGGCTGCTGCTGGCTGCTGGCTGCTGGCTGCTGCTGGCTGCTGGCTGCTGGCTGCTGGCTGCTGCTGGCTGCTGGCTGCTGGCTGCTGCTGGCTGCTGCTGCTGGCTGCTGCTGCTGCTGCTGCTGCTGCTGCTGCTGCTGCTGCTGGCTGCTGGCTGCTGGCTGCTGCTGCTGCTGGCTGCTGGCTGCTGGCTGCTGCTGCTGCTGGCTGCTGGCTGCTGGCTGCTGCTGCTGCTGGCTGCTGGCTGCTGGCTGCTGCTGCTGCTGGCTGCTGGCTGCTGCTGGCTGCTGGCTGCTGCTGCTGCTGGCTGCTGGCTGCTGCTGCTGCTGGCTGCTGGCTGCTGGCTGCTGCTGCTGCTGGCTGCTGGCTGCTGGCTGCTGCTGCTGCTGCTGCTGCTGGCTGCTGCTGCTGCTGCTGCTGGCTGCTGGCTGCTGGCTGCTGCTGCTGCTGCTGCTGCTGCTGGCTGCTGCTGCTGCTGGCTGCTGCTGCTGCTGGCTGCTGCTGCTGGCTGCTGGCTGCTGCTGGCTGCTGGCTGCTGCTGGCTGCTGGCTGCTGCTGGCTGCTGCTGCTGGCTGCTGCTGCTGCTGGCTGCTGGCTGCTGCTGGCTGCTGGCTGCTGCTGGCTGCTGCTGCTGGCTGCTGGCTGCTGGCTGCTGCTGGCTGCTGCTGGCTGCTGCTGGCTGCTGGCTGCTGCTGGCTGCTGGCTGCTGCTGGCTGCTGCTGGCTGCTGGCTGCTGCTGCTGCTGCTGCTGCTGCTGCTGGCTGCTGGCTGCTGCTGCTGCTGGCTGCTGCTGGCTGCTGGCTGCTGCTGCTGCTGGCTGCTGCTGCTGCTGCTGCTGCTGCTGCTGCTGCTGCTGCTGCTGCTGCTGCTGCTGCTGCTGCTGCTGCTGCTGCTGCTGCTGCTGCTGCTGCTGCTGCTGCTGGCTGCTGCTGCTGCTGGCTGCTGGCTGCTGCTGCTGCTGGCTGCTGGCTGCTGGCTGCTGCTGCTGCTGGCTGCTGGCTGCTGCTGGCTGCTGGCTGCTGCTGGCTGCTGGCTGCTGCTGGCTGCTGGCTGCTGCTGCTGCTGGCTGCTGGCTGCTGGCTGCTGCTGCTGCTGGCTGCTGGCTGCTGGCTGCTGCTGCTGCTGGCTGCTGGCTGCTGGCTGCTGCTGCTGCTGCTGCTGCTGGCTGCTGCTGCTGCTGCTGCTGGCTGCTGGCTGCTGGCTGCTGCTGCTGCTGCTGCTGCTGCTGGCTGCTGCTGCTGCTGGCTGCTGCTGCTGCTGGCTGCTGCTGCTGGCTGCTGGCTGCTGCTGGCTGCTGGCTGCTGCTGGCTGCTGGCTGCTGCTGGCTGCTGCTGCTGGCTGCTGCTGCTGCTGGCTGCTGGCTGCTGCTGGCTGCTGGCTGCTGCTGGCTGCTGCTGCTGGCTGCTGGCTGCTGCTGGCTGCTGCTGGCTGCTGGCTGCTGCTGGCTGCTGCTGGCTGCTGGCTGCTGCTGGCTGCTGCTGGCTGCTGGCTGCTGCTGCTGCTGCTGCTGCTGCTGCTGGCTGCTGCTGCTGCTGCTGCTGCTGCTGCTGGCTGCTGGCTGCTGCTGCTGCTGGCTGCTGCTGGCTGCTGCTGCTGCTGCTGCTGCTGCTGCTGCTGCTGCTGCTGCTGCTGCTGCTGCTGCTGCTGCTGCTGCTGCTGCTGCTGCTGCTGCTGCTGCTGCTGCTGCTGCTGCTGCTGCTGCTGCTGCTGCTGCTGCTGCTGCTGCTGCTGCTGCTGCTGCTGCTGCTGCTGCTGCTGCTGCTGCTGCTGCTGCTGCTGCTGCTGCTGCTGCTGCTGCTGCTGCTGCTGCTGCTGCTGCTGCTGCTGCTGCTGCTGCTGCTGCTGCTGCTGCTGCTGCTGCTGCTGCTGCTGCTGCTGCTGCTGCTGCTGCTGCTGCTGCTGCTGCTGCTGCTGCTGCTGCTGCTGCTGCTGCTGCTGCTGCTGCTGCTGCTGCTGCTGCTGCTGCTGCTGCTGCTGCTGCTGCTGCTGCTGCTGCTGCTGCTGCTGCTGCTGCTGCTGCTGCTGCTGCTGCTGCTGCTGCTGCTGCTGCTGCTGCTGCTGCTGCTGCTGCTGCTGCTGCTGCTGCTGCTGCTGCTGCTGCTGCTGCTGCTGCTGCTGCTGCTGCTGCTGCTGCTGCTGCTGCTGCTGCTGCTGCTGCTGCTGCTGCTGCTGCTGCTGCTGCTGCTGCTGCTGCTGCTGCTGCTGCTGCTGCTGCTGCTGCTGCTGCTGCTGCTGCTGCTGCTGCTGCTGCTGCTGCTGCTGCTGCTGCTGCTGCTGCTGCTGCTGCTGCTGCTGCTGCTGCTGCTGCTGCTGCTGCTGCTGCTGCTGCTGCTGCTGCTGCTGCTGCTGCTGCTGCTGCTGCTGCTGCTGCTGCTGCTGCTGCTGCTGCTGCTGCTGCTGCTGCTGCTGCTGCTGCTGCTGCTGCTGCTGCTGCTGCTGCTGCTGCTGCTGCTGCTGCTGCTGCTGCTGCTGCTGCTGCTGCTGCTGCTGCTGCTGCTGCTGCTGCTGCTGCTGCTGCTGCTGCTGCTGCTGCTGCTGCTGCTGCTGCTGCTGCTGCTGCTGCTGCTGCTGCTGCTGCTGCTGCTGCTGCTGCTGCTGCTGCTGCTGCTGCTGCTGCTGCTGCTGCTGCTGCTGCTGCTCATTTATTGACATCCGCTGCGAAAAGGAGCGGTGACAAAATAAGCACTAGAATGCTTAATTTAATCAGGCAGGCTATACATGTTTTCCATTCCAGCATTTTTGTATACATCTCCTTAATCTTTTTTTCATGCATCAAAACTTTTCCACCTACCTTGTACCTCTACCTATGCAACTGCTACGTGGCGTACCACCCGGTGCAACATAGGTAATTGCAATGCAGAGTTTGCGCTTATCGACGGTGCGCGGCGCGCATCTCACGTCGCGTTTACAGCTGGTATGTGCAGGCTCCCTTAGGGAGCAAAAGTTGCGCTTGCTGAGAATAAAATTTTATTGGCTTTCTCTTTCGATTCTATTCCTTACCTGTCATCCACCGCTCACTTCTAGCCGATCGTAGTGACAAAGCAGGTGGAGCGTCGGAGCGTTTGACGAAGTGCGGAAAGGGATTGCATTGGAATAGAATCACTCGATATTCCCGACAGGTTCCTTCGCTGGTCGAAGTGGCGCCAAACGTATTTATTTATGTTAGCATCCTGAAGGCGCTCATTGCAGTGCGGGGATTCATTAGGTCTCAAGCTAAATGATAAATTGACTAACGATTTGTTGCCCGAAACTAAAAATACCTAAAGTGACAGTGAATGGTTTTCCAACTGTAGTTCACAAGGAGTGGAGAGCAAACTGTAAATCCTCAGGCCCGTTCTCTCTCTCTGTCTCTCCATGTAGATATGTAACTTAGTACAGACCGGACTGTGTCTGAAAGGAGAGGAAGACGAAGAATAAAGGCAGTCTTCGTGAGACCATATTTGTGTCCGTCCGCAGCCTTCTGCTCGCGTCACAAAAGTCGACAGGATAAAGACTTGGCAGCCACCTCATAGGCCTCACATCATCTTGTAAATAATACCACGCCGTGAACTCCAAGCGCAGAGATCCACCACCTACAGCGACTATCATTACGATCGTATCATCGGTAGCCTTGTACATACCCAACTACACCAGATAAGCGCATGATGGGCCAGTGGAAGAGTAGTTCCGCCTCTTCGAGTTCCACGCATCCGCTGCATTATGGTCGGAATGGAATATGATCAGCAACTTCAATGAATACGTGACCGGTGAGGCATTTCGCTTCTACCTCAGCACATCTTTTAAAACAATGAATGAGTGGGAGAAGATCACAGACGAGATGATGAGTAGGTTCCAAGTATACGTTGCAGATCCCTCCATTATCCACCCGCTGGAGACATTTCAAGTGGATCGCCGCAATAACGCTCAGACTCCGCGTAACGATCATCATCAGTGTCGAGCAAGGGCTCGTATTTGAAGATCATCGATGAGTTTCCCACGCATGTAGGAATCCTCCCGAGAAGATGACACACAACCACGCACCTGACATAATGATGACGACCGCAGAACCATCTTCGCTATCTACGCTCTCGACAAGCCGCAAGAATCATGTCCCTGAACCATCTGACGCGTTCATACCATTGTTCTGTACGCGGGACCCACCACCGGTTTTCGCGTCACTTAGCACTTCCACGGCTGTCAAACAACACCGTATCTCAAGCGGAACTGTTATTTATTCTCATTAATCCAAGCGGACTTGCTATCCAACAATAGGTCAGAAGGAAGCCGCCACAAACTAGTTTCTTTTCCCACGCAAAACAGGGCAATTTCAGCAGCAACGGATGAAGCACGTGCATTAAAAAACCAAACCACTTCGCAAGACACAAACTTTCTTCCGCATGAAACACCCGAAAGAGCCCTTGCCTCGCGCGCACAGGTAAACATGAACACACATCGCTCGCTGACAGCGGAAACTGTCTGTCAAAACGCTTGAGTTAGGAATGGTGGCAGCAGCCGCGAGCCAACTGACCTCCGTGTGTATGTCGCTTCAACGCGTACGAAACGTCAAATGCACAGCGCATACGGAGCTACCGGTTTCTCCTAAGCTACTGGTTTCTCTACTAATCTCCAGTTTCACTAAGAGATAATGCTCTAAGTGCAGCATCATTTGTTGTGGTTTTGTGGATTTTAATATGGGTTTAAATAAACTCTATATACAATTTGTCTCCGAGAGTAGCTGTAAGTAAGGAAATGCAGAAATGCACCCTCACAAATACAGTGCGTACGCAGATACACACGCACACACGCGCGCGCACGCGCACGCACACAAACACAAACACACACTATCTCTCTCACTCCCACACACACGCACAATACGCACACACAGACATCCATGCGCACACAAACACGCACACAATTGTTTGCACGCATGCTTGCTGAAACATGAACACACACGCTCGCACACGTACACGTTAACACGCGCCCACAAATGCACCACAAGCACGCAAGCGCTTGTGGCAAGCGCATGCACTAACATGCGCGTACACGCACACTCGCACGCAGATGCACGCATGCACGCACGTCGCGACTGCTTACACATGCATACATGCACTCGCACGCATGCAAATGCAAATACGGAGGCACACACACGCGCACACATACGCGCCCTTATACGCGCATACAACCACACACAGGCACGCTAACAAGATGTGCACACGCATAATCCCTCTCTCTCCGTCCCGGGTGCCTCTGAAAAACCTGCGCGACCAAGCAGACTGCATAACATTCCCTCTTCCATTAGTGTAACAACGGCAGCTGTAATAAATCGCCTTACGGTTTAAATTTGGTGCTTCTTCAAGTTAATGTACCCTCTGCCGGGAGGGCGCAAAACGATTTGCTCCTATCGAGTTACTTCACCGACCATCCCTGACCAAAAAAATCTCTAACGCATCATCAATGTTCCTAATAAGGGCCATATATGCATAGGTTGTTAGAAAGGACTACCCTCCCGTTGTTGTCAGTTGAAACTTTTTTATGCACGGCCGATATCTTGAAATTATCTTTTTTTTCATTTTTTTTTAAGTTTTGCCCATTCAGTACCGCTTGTGCATTGCCGTGAAGTTTCCAAGGGGAATATGCATAATTCCTGGACATGGTTGCTGTTTGTGTATCAATTTTTGAGCACAGCACGTTTAAATAAAAGCATACATACGACAGTTGTACAGCCTTAATAATATACCATCGCAATATTATTGGTGTTCATTTATTCCATTTTGCGATGCTACAAAAATATAGCGGCTAGCAAGATAACAAGACTAAGACAAGACAACCGTTGCATTTAGCTGCCCGAGAGAGCATTTTGAAATAGAGCGTCCAAGGGGTTCGCGAACGTCGAGGAAGTGCAATGTCATCAACAATAAAATTTGAGAAACTACATGTTAAATCTTGTCCCGCTGGAACTTGTTGTTTGAAGACCCTCTCTGGATGTATGTTACTTACAGTCTGTTAGAAAAAATATCACATTGCTACCGAGACTACGACCGGATGACTTCATTGATATAATATATTTATTCAGATAATCAGTACACGCCTAGAGAAACGGTGTAAAGGCTGAGAATGCCTCACGCTAGTACCCGTGCTCCATCCGCCTTTTCGCGCAAAAAATTTTCACATCAGCAAGAAAAAAATACAAAAATAATGGCGACTAGATAGTACAAATGTAAAGCTGGGCGTAAAGAAGGAGAAAAAACAATTTATGGTTTGGAAGTTGCAGGTTTAAACATATTTATATATGCGTTTCTATGTAAGTTCGTAAATGCACACCAACTTGTCCAACTTTCCGTACTCTTGAAATAAATCCGAATTGTTCACATTTGAAGAACGTCACGGACATGAAAAATAATATGCATATATCGACTGCAGCCAGAACAAAAGTTGTAAAACAGACGCGACACGTAGGCCTTTACTACATGAAGAAGCTAGAAACTTGTCGTAATGTTAGCTTTAGGCTAATTTTTAATAGGTTTTCATGTTATATTCACATACTTAATATAGAAACGTTTTCCACAATAACAAATTATTACCGAGGGCTGTTGATTCAGGAAGTCCGGAATTCTATAATACTCACAGTAGCAACTTCACTAGGGATCAAGTCCAATACAGACCTAGTCTCTGAGGACTACGGTTTTATTTAGAACAAGGGGAACATTCCCGAAGCCACAGGACGCTGCAGCGACTTGTTAAAACCGTTCATCACGAGCGTCATTTTGAAATGTAGCGACAGAAAATTTCCTGTTTCCTCTTTTTTGGTATATTTCTTGCAACGAATGCTTCTGTTCTGAGTAAACTTCAACAGAAAGTCCACTCATTTATTTCGTAGAACAGCTTATTTATCGAGATATACGGTTGTCCCAGGTAACTTGGACCAAGATTTTTCAGAAAGCCCGACAGCTCTAGAGAAACTGTACCGACTGCATAGTAGTGGCAATCGTGTGTACTTACAGCCGGTGTTTTCTTTTTTTCATCACAAATGTTTATTTGCTTTTCATTAGTTAACTTTTAGATTATTGCTTGAATCGCAAACATGTCACTTACGTTACTTGTAGGGCCCCTTAAATAACCTTCGCATCAAGCATTTATTTCGTGCTGAAGTGTGCCTGGTTGTTTTTTCCAAGAAGAAACAAAATCCCGCGAAATATGAAATAGATGCATGGTCGGGCACCGCTACTGAAGCGCCTCCAAGCAACCTTTGAAACATATACGGCTGCATTCGTTTATCGCCGCATCGTATAATGCTGCGTCAAGTAGGATGGCTGGAGAGGTTTCGCGACCTAACTAGCGTGGTGCGATAAGCGTCACCACCTGCGGACGCAATAATGTTGCGTTCGATCATGAGGCACTCGGGATAGCTTTAACCTTCGCGTATCATGAAACAAAGTTACAAAAGAAATTCATCCAATGTTTAAAAAAACAGTGCGCGAAAGAGCACGAAAAAAGAAAACAGGCACCTCTCGGAAGAACAGAAAAGAGCTACTCAGGAGTTTATTTCAATAAAGAAATAAAACAAAAGCACGTAAGGCGTCTCAGTCGCCTACAAATAAACATCCAAAGCCGCAACTGATTTAGCCATTTACCATTTCTGTCACTTGAACCATAGAGAAAGGATTAAACAAGAGCGGACACTCCCATAGAGCCAAGCGTCCGAATTGACTGCAGCGTACCAAGCCGCCGGCGTTAATACTTGAACCACACTCCCGGTTTCGGTTTCCGGCGCGCGCACTTTGAACGCTAGCTGGTATGCGTTACGCCGGCTGCACTGATGGACGCATTTCTTTTCTTTTTGCTTCTACAGCTGAACCGCGCTGTTTTTGTGCGAAATCGTTTCATTATTAAAAATGATTGCAAACGATCTTTACAAGCCTCCATTGAATATGTGCCACGTGCAACTTCATAAAGACGCAAGCCGCCTTGAGAAATGAGGAAATGTTTTATTCTATATAAATGCTCGTTGCGGGCTTTTTGTGCATTCATCCAACGTTTTGGAACCACATAAGCAGCAGCAGTTCGAGTAGGAAGCTCCACCGGCCGACGTCAGCTGAAAAAAGTGAATTACAAATGTGTCATTTTGGTATTAACATGTATTAATCATGCGCGTAGAGGCAAAATGTGCAAAAATGGTTGATGCGTGGCATTACAAACAAAAGCAGTTCGCTTTTACATACATGGCGTAGAAAATACCCGACTCATCCCAAACAATACCGTACATACCACGAAAACATCCTATTTCCAAGCATTCCCCTCCTCCCAGGACTCATTTCCTCCACTTTAAGAGCACGAATACACAGGCTACTGCGCGTTTCCAAAAGAATTTGGTTACAATCAAATGATAGTACGCTACAAATATACGGAGGTGGCCACAACACACGCCCTCAATCAGACCACGCTCGCAGAATTTCTTCTACCCGCACTCAAGACAAATGCGTGGGTGCAAAGCCTGTCTTCAGCCGTGCAGAAGGCAGAATTTTCGAGTTACAAGTGCCTAGCGTTTGGGCTCCTTGGCGTTATGTCTTGCGCGTTCTGCCGGCGCAAGCAACACACTCCCGTGTTATCACTCTTGACAATTGCTCGTTGCGTTTTCGACAAGCGTCAGTAGCGAAAGAAGGTTCAATTTGTTGCGGGACCATAAAAATTGTCACAAACTTGTCGCAGTAAAATTCAGTACAAGCCAAACAAACTTTGTCAACATGGCCGAGCTTCTTATCGCTGCGTCGTGACAGGCACGGCGAGTGTGCCTCATGATTATCCCAGAATGCAAAGAAATTAATTAGAATCATGTTGAGGGTCAGAGAAAGCGTCACGAATTGGTCCCTGTAAGAATCAGTACGCGCGAAAAACTGCTCCACGCAGCCGAGCCGCTTTTCGCTAACTACGTCACAAGGCCAGGCGCAGCAAGCGTGCCTAGTAAGTAAAAAGAAAAGTACCGAAATTATATTTCAACAATGTATGGCGTCACAGAAAGCGCCACAAACTTGTGTTGTCAGTGCATTAAAGCGGGAAACTTAATTGCGTACTAGGGCCGAGCGTATTTTCGCTAACCGCGTCACAATGCCAGGCGCAGCCACCGCGCTTGAAAAGTACCCCAAAAAGTAACGAAGAAAGAGCCAAAACTTGTCCCAGTAAGATTCAGTGCACGCGAAATTGCGGCACAGCGCCCTGTGCACAAGCGTGCCCAAAAACTACCGAAATAAGTTAGAACTAAGCTGGGTTCATAGAAAACGTCGGAAAATTCTCCCAGTGTGAGTCATTATTTAAACTTAACTGTGCTACGACGGCTGAGCTGTTGTTCGCTAACTGCGTCACAAGTCTAGGTTCTGTGCCGTATGCCTAATTGCTTGAAATGCGTCTCACACTCGAACAAAATATGTACCCTTGCCGTAGTCCAATAGTGCAGTGGTGCCGTGTCGAAGTGCAGAAAGAACGCTAGAATTTGCAGGGAGACCAACAAACCAGGCTAAATAAAAAATACGAAAACAGGCAGACGGGTAGCAGAACAGGCCGAACGCTCAGATGCACAGCCGGTCTCGCCAGCTTCGGTGGCGTGTCTGACGAGTGACGTATGCACCTGGCGCGTCATTCGCCTGTCCCTAGACAACGGAAGTAAGCCCCAAATTATATTTTAATTTATACGAAGAAATTTTGAGTTTAGCCGGGAAACAATACAAAAATGAAACAATGTCTGTTAACTTCATTTCACATTCTCTCTTTTTTTTTCAATGCTCGCGGCCGCAAACGGTTGGCATTAATACTAGCATGACATATTTCCTGCTGCCAGTTTTCGCCGAGTGTACCACGCTTGTTGAATATCTTTGTCTAAGCTTGAACCACAGAAAAGATGCCAAACAAAGCAGTTTTTTACCTATTTCTAACTTTGTCGCAAGCTTTTTTTTGTGTAAGGATGGGATGACATCATGAAGGTGTATTAAACAGTCACGTTTTACACGACTTTGGAGCTGTTATTTTCCACTGCCTCTTATATTACGGGCTCAAACAGGTGACTGTTTGAGTAAATACAGTACTTGCTTCTTTCCAGCACTTGTGCTGTTGCAGCTTTAACCAACGACGTTGGAATCTCGCGGAAGACTCTGCTTATTTTTGCCTTTAGGGCATCCGGTGTGGTAGTTTCACAACTATAGACGCAGTCTCTAACGTAGCCCCACAAGAAGTCCAGCGGTGCCATGTCCGGCGACCTTGCAGGCAAGGGTACAGGTCCGTGCCGGCCGATGCATTGTCCAGGAAAAAGCTTGTCGAGCCACGCTCGAGACTGACTACTACTCTGCGCAGGAGCACCGTCGTGTTGAAACCAGATGTTCCGAACGTGCGCAAGTGGAACGTTGCAACAGACGGCGTTCACGGGGACCTCGAGGATGTCGTTGACGTATCGTTGCGTCGTTAGTGCGTCATCAAAAAAAGATAGGTCCGTTGCTGTTGCCATCAAAATACCGCGTCCCAAATTGAACGACCACTGGTATCGGTGCCGTGCTTGTGCCAGCCAGTGGGGATTCCTAACGCTCCAGTAGTGCCCGTTATGAAGATAAACTTGTGCGTTTCTGGAGAAATTAGCCTCATTTGTCCAAAGCACGCGAGTCAGAAAGTGCGCTGCTTCTTCACATTCCGTGAAAATCCAATTTACAACATAAAGTCTGTTTTCAAAATGTTAGTTTTCAAGTTTTTGATGAAGCTGTACATGGAACGGGTGCATATGATCTTTTCTTAAAAAATCCTCCGCTCTGATGACTTTGAGTTTACGGCCTCTGCAATGGCGTCACGCACACTACAATGGAGTTAGCAGCAAAGAATGCCAAAATATCCGTTTCCGCTTCTCGAACTACCGTCGCAGTGCTGTGTCGCTTTTTTGTGAAGCTACCCATATCGCAAAGGACTTCGTAGGTTCTAAGCATTGTTGACGGACTAGGGCATCCTCCACAATGCCACATCCGGAATAGCTTGGCTGCTTTCCTCTTGTCGACGTGCGCCGCCCCAAGAGCTAGGATCATATTAGCCTTTTGTTCATTGGTGAAGGGCATGATTGCCTTCTGGAAGAGCAAGTACTGGCGGTACCACGCCAGTGACTTGCTCTACCAGAAGACAGTCATACCCACCCGTTATTATCTACGTTATATCTCCCGCTATTATCTACGCACTGGCACGTCAATCAAAAATCATTTGCGCAATCGCTAGCAGCATGTACTGGCCGTACAGATCCGCCAAAACGCATTAGATGGACATAGCCTGCGCAAGGTTTGTTCCTATTGCTAAAGTGAACAAAAGGAACATAGGTTCTCGGCGGGCCTATCTACAGAGTAAGAGGAGTGTGCAAAATTACAGTCGCAATTGCGCAGTCAAGGTTTCCCGACTTAGAACGAAGACGGTTTCCCGTCTTGCGTTGACCTTACCGTTTCACCACCTTTAAATGAGCACCTCATACGTATTGTTCGCCGCGAACTCAAGGCTACAAGTCATGCGCGGTTCCATTCACGCCCACTTGAACCCACCTTGGACCTACCAGCCCCAGCGATCTACCTCATTCAGGCAGTTGTACAGCAAGAATTTGCAAACCTAGGTTTTCCTGCTGCCTGCTCCGTCTCCCGACCCGACGCCAGACAGGTGCCGACTGCGCCACCTCACGGCGATCTGGGGTGCTATAACGTAAAACAATTCCAAACTTTTCTATTCCAATTCTGCAATCAGGCCTTCACGGTTGGTGAAAAACTTTTTTGAAACACCCCCATTTCGCCTATATGTCACGCGACGTCACGAAAACCGCGATAGCTCTCCATGTGATATGACGCGTACACGCTGATTATGCATTATTGGACCGAACAAAAGAAAAATACTTATTTCATATTCGACGCCTTTTCACCGTTAGACCTCGGATATTGGGCAAACGTTTTAGGGCTGCACCCACTTAACCTGCCTTTCACGCCACGTCACAAAACCGCGAAAACTCACCGTGTCAATGTGACGTGTACGCGTTAAAGATGCATTAATATGCCGAACAGAACTGAATTTTCTTCTGAATAGCCGCAGGCTGCCCCGTTCCAAAAGGAATAAAAGATGGCTGCCGCCGATCGCTCAGGCACTGGCTAGTCGCTCCCGCCGGAGAGCATGGCTTTATTTGCGTATAATAAAGCTTCTTCCTAATAAAGCTTCTGGCAGGCATTCCCAAATCATGAACAGCAGGTTGCCATTATCCCTCAAGAGAAAAGTATATAATAGCTGTGTCTTACCAGTACTCACCTACGGGGCAGAAACCTGGAGGCTTACGAAAAGGGTTCTACTCAAATTGAGGACGACACAACGAGCTATGGAAAGAAGAATGATAGGTGTAACGTTAAGGGATAAGAAACGAGCAGATTGGGTGAGGGAACAAACGCGAGTTAATGACATCTTAGTTGAAATCAAGAAAAAGAAATGGGCATGGGCAGGACATGTAATGAGGAGGGAAGATAACCGATGGTCACGAAGGGTTACGGACTGGATCCCAAGGGAAGGGAAGCGTAGCAGGGGGCGGCAGAAAGTTAGGTGGGCGGATGAGATTAAGAAGTTTGCAGGGACGGCATGGCCACAATTAGTACATGACCGGGGTTGTTGGAGAAGCATGGGAGAGGCCTTTGCCCTGCAGTGGGCGCAACCAGGCTGATGATGATGATGATGATGATGATGATGATGAATAAAGCTTCTTGCGTGGCCGTGTAACGCTTTCGAGCAATTTCAGGACGTTTACGACCTCGTTCTGCCAACTCTTCTTTGCTGAGGATTCGTTTCAGCGTCATTCGTAAGCTTCCGTTGCATGCCGCCGCGATTTTCGACCAGCCACCGCAAGCTAAATAAGGGAAAGCGAACCAATCGCAGACGCTGGCACCACCTCTTTCATTCGGTTATCGATATTTAGTGCAGTGGCTCGGCCCCATCGAATCCCTCTCCACTTGAGCGTGCTCCTCGCCTCTTGTCAGCCAATTAGATGAGACAAGCCGCTCAGTGTAGGCAATGTTATTCGTTTTTCAAGCAGACAAGAGTGACCTCCTATGAATGAAGAGAGCGCTTGATTGTTGTGTTCAGACAACCCTGCAGGTGACCGCCCGATGCTTGCGTCAACGGTTACGCATATTTGACATCAGGAGAATGGAATAAAAATATATTGTAATAGTTTTACGTTATAGGGCCCCTGTATTCCCCTCCCAGATACCGCAACCCTGCCCAGTGGAGAACTCCGAACGACAAGCCCATTTGCTTCCGTTGCTTCCGCATTCGCGACGTCGGTCGCCACTGCCGCACCTCCGGGACGTCGCCATATTCGAGCTCCTTTTCCCCGTCTCCACGCCCATATGCTGACCCGCGCCGTTAGTCGCCTCGCCGTATGCCTCCTACCTCTGACCTATCCGTCGATGACAGTCGTGCTGCTCGCTCGCCGTCACCTCAGCGCCGTCGGTCCCCGTCGCCCCAGGCGCGCCGCTATTCGTCGCCGACCAATTATGGACCATCCCGGACGGAAAACTAGACCATGCAGCTTTTGGAGACAGTGCTGCATCACGTACCTAATTGAAGTAGACGTAGACGGTGTTCCGTTGACGGCATTGATTGATACTGGAGCCGAAGTTTCCATAATGACCGCTAACCTATGTCGTCGCCTCAAAAAAGTTCTTACGCCTGCCATCACTGGAGCCGTACGCGTCGCCAATAGCGCTACTGTTGCCGTCAGGGGTATGTGCACTCCTCGCATAGGAATTGCTGGCCGCTAAGTTCCAGTCCTGTTCACCATGCTGACCAGTTGCCATAATGACCTAATCTTCGGGCTCGACTTTCTGACGACGCATTCTGCCCTCATCGACTGTTCCACCGGTACGTTGTGCCTCGAGCTTCCTCTTCTTTCAGACGTTCGCCCCGAACAACCGAACACCCTCTGGTCTACAGCATTTTTTAGCTTACCTCCAAAAGCCCTAACCTTCGTCGATTTTGGCCTCAATGGCAACCATGCCTGATGGCGACTATGTCGTGGCACATATTCGTAAAGTCCTCCTGGTGCGCGACATCTCTATGCCCCACTCCTTCGGAACCCTTGCCGCTAATCGCATGTGTCTCCCCGTTATCAATTTTGGCTTGACGAAGCAAGTGTTACCTGGAGGCATAACGGTGACCACGCTCCAGTCAGTGACAGACGACTACGTCACTGCTTTTGCAGTCGACGCGTCTCCAGATCCTCCTGATTACCCGCAGGATGCCTTGAACCTCGATGGCCCATTGTGTCACATGGTCACTCCGGACCTCGCACCTGACCAAGCAGCCACCCTATATCGCCTTTTCCTTTCCTACCGCGACATATCTGACATTGACAATCGACCACTTGGTCAGACGTCCCTTGTTAAGCGTCGGATAAACATTGGTGATGCTGTTCCCATTCACCGCCGACCATATCACGTGTCCATGCCAAAGCCGCAGGTTATTCAGCAGGAAGTAAACAATATGCTCGCCAGAGGCATTGTTGAGCCCTAGTCGAGTCCTTGGACGTTGCCGGTCGTGCTCGTCAAAACGAAAGATGGCACGAGGCGTTTCTACGTTGATTACCGCCACCTATCCTGAATTACCAAAAAGGATTCTTACCCTTTACCACGAATTGACGACGCTCTTGATTGTCTACACGGTGCCAAATACTTTCCGTCCATCGACGTTCCATCTGATTATTCACAGATTTCCATCGATGAGCAAGACCAAGAAAAGACCGCTTTCGTCAATCCAGACGGCCTCTACCAATTCAGGGTTATGCCGTTCGGTTTATGCCATGCCTCCATCACGTTCGAACGGTTGATCGACTCTCTGCTTCAAGGTTTCAAATGGTCAACTTGCCTTTGTTCCCTCGACGACGTCCTTGTGTTTTCTCCTTCATTTGAGACCCACCTTGAGCGCATCGCAGCTATCCTTGACGTCTTCGGTAAGGCTGGGCTCCAATTATACTCATCGAAGTGCCACTTCGGGCGCCGACAGATTAGCGTGCCAGGTCATCTAGTCGATGTTTAAGGAGTGCAACCCGACCCGGAGAAGGTTCGAGCAGTAACGGCTTTGCCGTACCTCAGTCTGTCAAAGACGTCCGGAGTTTTGTGGGGCTTGGTTCTTATTTCCGACGGTTCGTGAAAGATTTCGCAGCAATCGCTTGACCACTCACTGAACTTCTGAAGAAAGACGTGCCTTTTACGTGGGGTTCGTCTCAGGCTGCCGCATTTTCACGTCTTATCACGATTCTCACCAATCCACCGGTCTTGGCCTACTTTGACCCGTCCGCACCTACAGAGGTCCGATGCCAGTGGTTATGGGATCGGCGCCGTTTTATCGAAACGCCAACACGGACAGCACCGCGTTATAGACTACGCTAGCCGGATCCTGGCAGCTGCAGAGCACAACTATTCGATTACCGAGCGCGAATGTCTTGCTCTCGTCTAGGCTGTTTGAAAGTTCCGCCCATATATATATGGCAAGCCCTTCTCAGTAATCACAGACCATCATGCGCTCTGTTGGCTTTCGTCGCTCATGGATCCTACTGGCCGGCTCGGTCGTTGGGCCCTCCGACTACAAGAATATCCCTACACATTGGCTTAGAAGTCGGGACGCCAGTACCAGGACCCAGGTTGCCTCTCTCGCTACCCAGCAGAAGACGCGACCTCTACGTCTGATACTGACACGAACGCCTGTGTTCTTTCTGTGTTTTTCTACTGCTCCATGTAGCCGACGAGCAGCGCCGTCACCCGTCCTTGGGTATCATCATTGACCGCCTAGAATTGTCAGTTGCCGACAGTTACGTTCGCTTATTCACACTTCAAGATGGCGTACTCTTCCGCCACAACATTCACCCCGACGGCCCTGCATTACTCCTTGTGATCCCTAAACACCTTCGCTCGGCTGTTCTCCACGAACTTCACGACCTTCCCACTGCCAGTCACCTGGGTGTGTCACGTACCTACGACCGGATCCGCCGACGCTTCTTTTGGCCAGGGCTTGCTGGCTCCGTTCGAAGCTGCGTAGCTGCGTGTGAGAAATGCCAGTGACGCAAGACACCATCGATGCTCCCTGCTGGCTACCTTTAACCACTCGACATTCCCGCGGAACCATTCTTTCGGGTTGGTTTTGACTTACATCGCGCTTTTCCTCTTTCTACTTCTGGGAACAGGTGCATCGCTGTGGCCACGGATTACGCCACGCGTTTACCTGTTTCTTTGCCACAGGGTGAGCGCGACTTGAGCGAAGGGAACTGGGTGAGAGACTTCGTTCTCTAACTGCAGTCGTTGACGGAACAACATTGAAAACACTGTCATCGACCGAATTATATTGATAGCATTTCCCGTCGACCAGTAGCCTCTTATGCCGCAGTTTAAATAGTTTCTTGGGGTTCTTGGCGAACTGGACTAATGTCTTCCGTAAGTGGCGAATCTTCGGACAGAAATCTTCGCTAACGCCTGTGTTACTGCATAGGACTATTCGAAAGAATCGCGTCTTCTTATTTTAGTATTGGTAAAATTCACTATTAGTGGGCGGCATTTATATGGGTAATAACGTCCCATTCTGTGTGCACGGGATATGCTTTTGCCAGGAACATTAGTTTTTAGGAGGTTGTCTATTATTTTTACCATATTTTGCTCTGATTGCTGCGCGTTTTCTGTTGCCACGCCACATATGCCGTAAAATACGAGGTTGTCGCGACGAGCGCGGTCCTCCGCGTCATCTAGTCTCGAATGAAGCATGCATGACTGCAGCGGCGCCAGACTCAGCTTATAGCTCAGAATGCACAATTCGAAGACGGAAATGCGTATGGAACCAGTTGGTGCAGCATAAACTTTGCCTTTATTTGAATCAGCCTGGAGCGAAAAAGTGCTGTTAATGCTTGTGAGCGAGGTAGCGCTCTTTGGCAGTATGGATGCATCGCGCAATGCGGTTTAAAAACTAGAGAGCCCCTCGAGGACTCTGCAGAAGTGCCATTTATCACTTTCCCTTACAAACGCTACACCCAGCACACCATAACGTTCTTATATATTGACCTAAGTTTGCAAACTGCGGTGCTAAGAGCGTCACTTCTTTTCTAAATTGTTGTGCCCGTATGAATAAGCTTTCAGGATCCTGGCTAGTCTCCCCGAGTTCCCGCACGTTTTCGTTCTGTGTTGTTATTGGAACCGTTACGCAGCTGCTGCTCGCCCGCCCTGCTCCCTACTCGCAATATGACAGCTTTACTAAAGCGACTTGTTCGCGCAAGTTGGAATTAGAGGAGACGCAATTCGGGGAAGTGCCTCGTTGAAAATTCTTTTCGACAATGGGATTTCCGCGGCTAAACTAAGAACTTTTTTGGCGTGCAAATGGCGACACGGATAAGTTGTGCGGGTAATGAAGTCGGGAATTTCTCCTTATTTTTCTATGGGGTGCTGAGCAAGGCGATGCTGAGAGGTTTGGTGGCTTTGTTGGAAGCCGAAGAGGCAAGTCTCGCCGCAGACATGCACCCGCTTTCCCAAAAATCTTTTACGCTAGCATTTTTATTATGAGCGAATTCCAGCCAATCCTGATGCATGACATGTCATTAGCAAAAGTGAAAGCACCATCACCGGACGGGAAGCTTTGTTATTTCGGCCCTGGGTATATTCCTCGAGAAGAAAAAAAAAATTTGGCAGTTTTGCCCGAAGGGATAAATATTCACAATGATAACAAGATTTAGCTCTGCGCTTTAACTCCTCGGACGGCGTTTCAAGTGTACACGGGTGCGACATGTTGGCGTGACGCAGCACGCAAGGCAATTGTTGTTTGGCAGAAGTAACAGTGCCTGGAATCCATACGAAGTGTCTCACAACGCAGCGGTGTTGAGAAGCACCACCAGTAGCGTCGCGCCGAGATTGTGCGGGAGATGAAGGCGACGGGAAACCGTGGGTGTTAGTCAGCTTCCAGTGAAATATCAGGTGCCGCTAGCTTGACGTTTACTGCCAGTGCCGCGCAGTCCAGTGAATACACGCCGCAGCAGCTCAGCTGGAACGCGAGTGTGCTTGTAGTGTGCGTGCGTAGACGCTCATGACAGCATCGGAAAACAGAAAGCCGCCCTGCCTTCGCCATTGAGCCGTTTGAGCGTAGCGTTCCTGGGGGATCTACTTCGCTTCGTCCTTATTAAGCCAAACGCGCTCCGCGTCTCTGGAGATCCTCAAACTACGTTGCGCGAGCCGCCCATGAACAGTCGGCAGCCGGACAGTACGACGGCGGCGATGGCGCCGACAGCGTCAATACACTACCTGTGTCCGTGTAGTTGATATCGCAGTAAAATGGGCAAATAACGACGCAAGAGACACACAATAAAGGCATGCTCGTGACAGGCAAAAATAGGCGCACTCGGGACTATCTATAAACCATAATTTAAGCGACGCATTTTAACGGAAGAATCATTGCACGTATGTAGTTCAATTTACAAAGATTGGCTAGAAAGTTTATGAGTAGCAGCTACAGGTGCGATACCGTGGCGTACAAGGTTGTCCACTCATAGTAGGAACACGGCGCAGCGTAACGGCGTAGTGTTCCTGTGTATGCTCCCGCAGGGAGCAGAGTTCCGCATAAGTCTTCCGGCGCAGCTCGCACCGCTATTCGCCGAGAGCTATCACGTGGCACAAAATGACGTCGAATGTTCAACTGCGCCGCTGCCAAGCCAAGCTCACAGGCACGGTGCCGACTCGTCGTTTGCATCAGTGCCATCGACATCGCAATCAGCGAACCGTCGAGCGTGCGTTGCATTCATCGGCTCCGGACTGTAGGTAGGTTATTCGACGATATTAAGTCAAGTACCCTGATGAAGTGATACGAAACACATTATATCGACACTTGTATTCCAGAAAAACGGGGTTCAGCGCACTAAACTGCAGAAACCGCACGGAAGGTGACAACGCTTTTTACGTGGTCCCGCGTGCACGGGCAGACGTGCGCCAGCAACTCGTGTAGCTACTGCGCATGAGCTGAGACCGACCATCTCCGAAAGGGACCAGGATATGCGAGATGCGTTCGCCTTGTTTACAGAGATGAGTCTGTCTTGTTTACACTAAAGCAACATTTATCTAGAGTAACACCGCTGTTAACACAGAAATGCGTACGGGTAGCGTGAAAGGCTTTTCACTTCTACGATCTTTGGCGTGTATGTGAAGCGCGACACAGACGCGGGACAAAGAATGAATGACACATATGTGTCGTGCTGCACATATACGCGAAGAACGTGAACTTAACAACTAGCGCAATTAGCTGTCTTGCTTGTACGACTGTTCTGACTATGCGTCCTTAGAACATTGTTTTCAAAGCAGAGTAAATATTAGCGGATACAATTTTGCCGCTGCACCCTGGTTTTTCCCTCCATTCTTTTTTCATTTTTGGTCGGCGTTCTGATTTTTTATGTAACGTTGATTGATGTGCTAGTGTTAATTGTTTTGCAGTAAGCGAAAGCCTCGCGCGCTCCCGCTTACGAGACAGCTGTGACAGCTTCAGCATTTACCGCCCGCAATATCTTGCTTGTACGATCGGCCTTAGTCGACGTGAGCAATGTAAAATTATGCCGGTATGTCTAAAAAGTCCTATTTTATAGCACATTGGCCCATGTAGTATGAACATATCAAGAAAGATCTGTCGTACTACAGTCTGGAATGTTTGAATAATTACTTTGCAAGTCTGCCATCTTGACGTGGTTAGAGCAATAAAAATAACCTGCTGTTACTCATAACAGCCTGTTGCCTTTCCAGCTGCTTTGAATTCTGCCCACCAAGGTTTCAAGAACCAGCACTCTTGCCCTTCTGCCAACAGGCAATGGTCATCGATTCCCTTGTACGAAATAAATTTGATCTATATGCTCGTCCATCTTTAATCTTTTCTCTACTTGAAGATTTGCTGCTACGAAGCAGCTGGTAAGTCTGCAGTATAAATGAGACGTAAAAATAACATTTGCATAAAATGGGCGCATGTAACATTTGAAATGCGTTTAAATCTACGTGTCGGCGCTGCATATATCGAAAACATGTAGCTACTTTCAACGACGATTAGTGATACATGGCTGTAAACGACGGTAGGTGATAAATGGCGCTCTGTTAACGTTCCCTGACATAACTGCAGGAACGATAGTTCTCTTGGCAACGATCATTAATTGGCTGGTTCCAGCATCTAAATTCGCTCACACAATGTTCCACCTTACGTCTGTGAAGTTTTCTTTAAACACCCTTTAATACATTTCTTGCCTTCTGGCCTCGGTGAGAAAACTTCATATGCATGCCGAAAAACATTGCACTGCTTTTTGTTGCAAGGTACGTCGCGTTTGCACGCAAAATGTTTAGCTGTTTGAGCCACGGCCATAGTCAGCATTTCATTGCCGGGGATCGAGGAGGGTCCTACTTCCTATATGTACGTTCGTGCGTGTGTTTGTATATTTGTGTATATATGTACATACAAACAAAATTTCGGAGGTTGAAACCTTGCCCCATTCCGCTGCACCAATGGTTCGAGCATAGCCTACATTAAAAAGCGCCACCTTGCTCAGCGTTTGCAAACAATTTGCGCATGTAGCTTGCGACCAGCAGGCAAAACAGCAAAGGGAACACCGCGCGGCATTTGCCTCCTGCGCACGCGAGGAGTGGCTTCACTGCATAGCGGGAACATACCGTCGCTCCGCAGAGCGACAGCGCCCACCGCGCTGCCGCGCATCGAAGTTTAGTGGCGCAGGCGTACGTGGACTAGGATGCGGGGTTTCGTGTCGTCTCCTAAAGCGCGGAAGAGCACCGTGCATCGTGCTGGAATGTATAATTTTTGGTAGCAATGGTTAGTCTCAATTCTCAATTTTCTGTAGGACCTGATAACTATACACAAACGGTTAGTTCGATTCGACATTCATTCACGACTCATAAGTGCTTAGGTGTCCTCGGATTTCCTTTTGTTTTTAACGATAACCAATTTTTTACAAATCCCCTGTGGCATTTACAAGAAATCTACTCGTTGAGCTGGAACACTTGAACAGTTATAGGTCACTTACACTGGAAATCAATACGCATAATTGACTAATTAACAAAATATACTTCATCAAATTTTGAACCAATTACTTTAGTGCAACTATTGCAACGCAGAAATTGAAGCCAGTGATTTCACAAGGCACATCCACTAGGACAAAATATTAAACTAGCACCAATCTTGAAATAAGTGCAGTCAAACTTGTAAGAATGGACTGTTGTTCAACTTACTTCTTAACAAAACAAATTTTATATATTGAAGCACACATGTTACGGGAACACCAAAGTATTTCGTCGCACACTTTGAGAAAGCATATCTCAAACCGGTATCATCCTTAGAATTTGTTCCACGTGGATATTACTTTTAAGGTCGCCGGTTGCAATTCGTAAATTGTAATATGTGGTGTAAAGTAATTAGTTTACAGGATAATTAGCAATAATTTGTGATTTAGTCAAATATTCAATTTCGTTATCCATGCAATTATTATCTACCTCTGAGAGTAACCTAGCTATAAAAGTAGAATTTAGCAACATGTCACGGGTGGTTAAAACATTCTAATAATGATAAAATAAAACAAGCCGTATATGTCCTCGCTTGTGATCGTTATTGAAGCAATGGCCATGGTTACGTAAGCGAACAAGTACAATGCGGTTTCACCACCCAATATACGCTTGCGGAAGATTCAAATCATCCCTTCCCCCTCACACACGCACGACAAATAGGTCGCTGCTGTATCGCTAGACATGGGGCTCCTTGCAGTAACACCATGAAGTGATCGCCGTGTCATGCACGTGCAGACAAGGCGTGAAGTGCAAATCTCTACAAGCGCAAGAAAAACGTATCTCAACAGACCTTTACAAAGGGTGGAATATGACTACAGAAAGGAGTTGACAGAGCAACGCACTGCCTCAGAATTTCAACAAAAGGTGCGGACTGGTACTCACTCTTGGCCGCTGCAGCTGGTTTCTTCGTCTCTTTTGAGGCAAGGGAATGTCCTCCTTGTCTTCGAGTCTGGCTGTGATCTGGTCGCTGAGGAACTTGGACACTTTTGGCTGAAGCAGCTGGAACAACCGACTCACCCACAGAGGACGTTGCCGTCTAGCTAGGGTCTGGTCGCTCACTGACGTTGCTTGTTACCACGCCACGAACTTCCGACTCTAACGCAGGAAACTTGTCACTTCCAGGTATCGGCTTCTCAGTAGGTCGTGGTTTGGGACCACTAATGAAGGACACTCGACGCTGTAAGGCGCTTACACGGACTATTTTGCGTCCAGCAAAATAAGGAGCTCAAAAATCGGGATCTGTCCGATCTTCTGCGAGTTTTGTTTGCAGTCCTCCGCTCATATGTTCAAGCAATGCAGACTGGCACCCTGAAGAACTTTCTACAGCTCGTTCTTTCCTTTGAGTCCTTGATTACCGCCTTCGCAGTGAACTTTAACTTATAATATGGCTAGTTTTCTTCAACCTCGTGCAACTAAAAATCACCGAAAAGTGCCGTTTATTATGCAATGGAACTGCGCGGGGATTATAGGTTGATTAGCAGAACTGAAATTATTTTTGAAATAAACTTGTGTTCCAGTATTGGCCCTCTCGGAGGCTGGCCTACCAAGGGGGAGATCTTTGACTGGATATGTCGCATACAAGAATTGCAGCATAAAGTCATTTCCCGCAGGAAGTGCCGCCCTTTATATACGAAGAGAGATTCCTCATGTGGCTGTGAACGTCACCGATCTTTGCACCGATAGTACTGAGATAGCGGCTGTGAAGATACGGCTCGGCTTCCGAACTCTTTCTGATCCATCCGTATACGTGTCTCCGCGGAAGAAAGTAGCAATGGATTTGTTTCTCCAGCAGCTTTGTGACCGTTTGCCAGCTCCCCGAATTATCTGCGGTGACTTCAATGCCCACCACTCTGTCTGGGGTGAGAGGAACACAGACTCCCGCGGACGCAAACTTGTAGAAGTTATCGACAGTTTGGACCTGTGCGTGGCCAATGACGGAAGTTCCACTTTCTTCCGGCCTCCAGCCTCAGCCACATCTATAGACCTAACCTTGCATTCACCTGACGTGCGTGTGAAGTGGTCAACTGCACCTGACCACATGGGAAGTGATCACTATCCAATTTTAGTGTTTGCTGCTGACTTCCATATGCGCGGCGCTAAAAGGAGCCATGTTGTTTATTGGGACAAATACAGGGAGCAACTTGCAAGTGTTTCTGTAGATGCGATAGACAGAATGATTTATGGTAAGATGGCTGCTACCACGGCGGTCAAGTTGCCTAATCATTTTCCGACTCCGGATTTAAAACTCAGGAACCTTTGCGCAGCGCGCAGAAGGGCGGAGCGACAACTGATGCGGAAGAAAAGCGGCAGATCCTTGAAGATGACCTTCAACAGGCTTAACTCTGCCATTCGAAGCCATACGAACAAGCTCTGTAGGTCGCAGTGGGCGTCCTTCTGCGCTGGATTGTCTGTTTTTTCACCGATGACGAGAATTTGGCGAGTCATTGGTAGCCTTGCTGGTGATTCTCGCCCGAGTAAGCCTTTCGAAGCGCTTGCACTGCTCAAGCAGAAACCTCTCGCGTGCTTGGCAGAGGAATTTGCAGATGCATTTATACGTGCAAGCTCAGGAATTCATCCATGTGCTCGGCCTGCAACATCCACGTCTGTTATTGACGCCCTGTTCACACTTCGAGAGCCACAGACAGCACTCAGCAGCCTGCGGCGTCGATGTGCACCAGGTCCTGATGGCATTACCAACCAGATGATGCAGAACCTACCTCTAGAACACCGGAAGATGCTCCTAAGCTATGTCAATCGAGTATGGGAGACTGGCGACGTTCCTCCTTCATGGAAGGTGGCTTGTGTTGTCCCAGTGCTGAAGCCTGGCAAAGAAATGACAGACTTGGCCTCGTATCGTCCTGTGTCACTGACGTCGTGTGTGGCTAAGCTCATGGAGAAGCTGGCAAGTAAGCGTTTATCATGGGGCTCGAAGATAGAAGGGATCTGCCAACATGCATGACTGGATTCCGCACAGCGCAACAAGCGCGCAACATAGCGTCTTGGACTTGACAAGCCACATTGAACATCAAAGAGCTTTCGGCCTCTCAACAGTAGGTATTTTCCTAGACGTATCAAAGGCTTATGGTAGCGTCCTTCAGAGCGCAATACTAAATAGCTTGCAGGCCATAGGCGTACAGGGCTATTTTCTGCGATTCATTCACTCACAGCTGGAGAGGCATTACTTTCAGTTCAAGATTACCTTCAAGGTGTTGGGCTGACTCTCTCGGTAGAAAAATTTGGCTTCATCATGTTTCCAGGTAGAGGAAGACGGTATGCGCGACTGAACATAGATAGACCTTGATCAATCTTGCCTTCGTCCATTGAAACACAAGCGCTTTTTGGGCGTCATTATTGACTACCGTCTACAGCGGCGACGAGCTGTGGATTCTATTGTGATATCACTATCTCCGCGTCTCAATGTGATCCGTAGAGTTGCAAGTGAGCAATGGGGAAATCACCCTTCTTCAATGATCAGGCTCCACGGTGCACTAGTGACGAGTCGAATAATGTACCAGCTCCCTTTAATTTCCCCCTCACTATCACAGCTGGGACGACTTGAGGTTTTGCACGGAAAGGGCCTAAGGAGGGCTCTTGGCGTTCCGCAGACTGCTCCTAACACTGTAGTACTTTATGAGTCTCTATCGAGACCTCTTAGCCTAGTCGCTTCACAAAGGTTATTGATGCAAATTGGCCGCCTCAAACAGACGATAGCTGGGCGAGCCCTTCTGCAGAGCGTTCGAAAGAGATCTGGGTCCCGAGCGTACTTGGCCCTTAATACTCTTGGTTACCTGGGTCTTCACGCTAGAGGACGAACTAAGAGGTTGAAACCATCTTGGTCTTTCGCGAGCCTCGACTGTTCGTTGACAATTCCTCACGTTCTTGCTAAGCAGAGTTCTCCTTTGGCGGCAACGCGTTTGCTCGTACTGGAATATCTTGAAACTGAATATGCACGTCATCTTCAAATTTTTACTGATGGCTCTGTGGACAAGGTCAGAGGATCTAGTGCAGCTGCTTTTCACATTCCCTCTTTGAAGTATGATTGGTCGGCTCGCTTCACTGCAGTCGAGTCCTCCACAACGGCCGAAAGCGTTGCCATTGAGGCAGCTCTAAAGAAGCTACGCTTTTGTACGCCTCAACCTGTTGTCATTCTTACAGATTCAAAATGCGCCCTTCAAAGGTAGAGCACGGGTTCCCTACTGATGCCCTATGTCTAAGCCCCCTACGCTGGGTACACAATCTCCATATCAAAGGCTTCTCCATACGATTCCAATGGGTGCCCTCGCACATAGGTATCATAGGCAACGAGATGGCGGATAGCCTCACACATAGAGCGCTGTCTGGGAATCCTTTGAGAAAACTTCCTCAAGAGGACAAGAGGCTCTTCAGAGTAGCGGGGTCGTGCCACTTCAGCTTTTTATGGAGCTCACCTCACAAGCCATGTGTGACGAAGGGTCTCAAAAGAAACCAAGCCACTTTACTGCTCCGCATTCGCATGGGCTCTGCTCGTACCCCTGCGTGGATGTGTAAGACTGGCCAGGCGTTGTCCCCATTATTTTCAACGTGTGGTGTGTGCGGTGACATAGAACATTACCTTACATGCTGTACTCTGTATAACGCGGAAAGGAGTGTGTTATTCGGTACCCTCAAGAAGACAGGGATCCCCACAGTTCTCTTCAGGACATTGTTTACCCGCGCGGGAACCAGTTAGATAGGAAGGAGGTTTCTCGCCTTTTTTTAAATTACCTGCAGGACACGGATTTGGCCTCCACATGATGACCTTAGGAGTGACTATGTGTAGTTGTGAGGTCTGTGTCTGATTTATATGATTTATGTATTTTAAGGGTCACTACGGTGGAGCAATTGCCGGCAGCTACTTCCAGGGTAATCCCACTAGTAGCCTACAACCACTCAACTCAACTAAACTTGACAGAGCAACAGCTAGCACTACTTCGCAGCATGCGAGGCACGTACGGTGACAAAACTAACTCGAATGAACTTATCGCATGAGAAGTGCGCAGAATGTCATCCATAACACTACACCTACGACTTTTCCCATGAAGAATGAGAAGCCACCTTATATTAAGGAAGTATCCAAGGCAAACGTTATATTATAAGCTCCTCCGACTCATCTCTATACCTCGTATGCCTTCAGGTTGTGCAACAATGCTAGAGAAAACGCTTAGGATTTGGCCTATGGAAGGACCACTGACTTGGCGACCTGCCGCATACACACCGTCGTTACTGTCTTAACACTGCATGGATTAAGTGCATAAGCGAAAGCAAGTTCACTCATAAGGCGGATCCCATTGGGCACTTTTGCAACATAGCAGTGATCAGTTTCTTTTCCTTTTCTAGTTAAAAGTGGTTATCCGACCCTATTGTCGAGTATCTTTTCTTCGCAATGAGTAAACAGATGAAGGCATTCGTATGTTTGTTTGTATTGCTAACTTAGAAGAAGAAAAGATAGACCTAAGACAAAGAAACAAATGTGGTGCTTCACAGAAGTGTACAGTTCGCTTTCGCAACGTTGCTTAGTGTTCCACCACACAGATCTAAAAAGAGGAGTCTTTTGCAGGTAACTAAGATATCACGCGCACTTTGCTGGTGCTTGATAGCAAATCAAGAAGAGTCATTTGAGTAGCTATGTACAGCTTATTGTAGGTGAAAATAAAATTTCCGAGTCAGAAACCAGTGTTTGGGCGATGTCAGTAAATGAAGAACGTTGCACTCAAGCGTATGCGATATCTGAGTCGCATTCACAGCTTGCAAAAGCGGTGAGGAAAACTGCTAACGCCAATTAATGAGATCTAATTTATTAACTTTCTCCCACGACACCAGATCTCCTCACGAAGAAGAAAAAAAGGATCAGCAATGGGGCATTAGACTAGTAACTTGAGTATTTAATGAGTCGTAGTGCAGTTTCCGGCCTGGAGTCTATTCCTGCGCTGTATTATTATTCATGCACACAAATGATCGACGATAGCAGAAGTTTCTCCATATGTGCCCGGCTACATCATATTTCATCTGCCGGCGCTGACATCAGCAACGACAAAAAAGAAACCTACTGAGACATGCCACTGAGCGTATTGCAGCAATACCATCCTGCGCGGGCGACCCCACGGGAGGATGCAGCTGTTCATAAAATAACAAGAACCTCGTCATGATGTATTTTATTTTCTTACAATCTCTGCAAAATATATAAAATACACGAGCAGACCTAACCGCTTCCTCCATCCCTAACCTCATTTAGTTCGACAATATTAGGCTCTCCCCACGGACAACGCAGTTCCCTCAGGAAGATGGTCGGTATTCACGAAAGTTTTTTTTTTACACTAGGACTGCCTTTAAGAGTAGGTGACAGCCAAGTGTGACTTTGGATATCTTATTAACGAAGGCACCCGACCAATGGCAAACAGCACTTAGGAGCCTTCGGTATCTCACTGGTTATTAATCAAGTGCGGAATCAGGCTAATTTGTATGGTCTAGTTGGCTGGGCTAATTGATATAAAGCTAATTGATACTTGCACCAAGGCTAAGTCATGGCCGAGCTGGTACATTGTGAACAAAGAATTAAACCAGCGAACTAGATGCGTAGAGAGACACATCCTGTCTACTTCTTGTCTGCGTCTGTCAGTCTAGTTCGCTGGTTTAATCACTTGTTCAGATACCTGAACGAGCCGCAGACTCGACGCTGATGGTTGGTGGTGACTATAGCTCCAGCGTTTAGTTGCAGAACGGCGTGTGACGAGGGATGCCACTCGAGGGCTTAACAGTTGGGCATACATGCAGCTTAATGGGGAGGAGAGTACGGCGATTTCCCGAATGTGTAATGGCGAAATTAAAGCTTATCACGAAGTCGCGGTCGATGGGCTGAGTTCAGCGATGCTAGTCCATCGAAGGCATCGGAAGGGTTTCCGGCTGTTGCCATACTGTGTAGGCTACAGAAGGCTGTTGATTGTCGCCTGTACATCCTATCACGTGCGCGTACAATGAAATCACGAATTTCTTACTTAGCTTTCAGTTCCAGGGCCGTAAAGCGCATGAGAATCGTGTGCTTAGAAGACGGCGCCCGCATTCGCTAAAATATTCGCGTTTTAACTGTTCGTAACCGCAAATGCCAGTCAATCATGCTGCTCGACGTGTCACAATGGAAGACGACCGGTCAATGGCAAGGAGCCCTTATACGAACGATAAGCTTCGTGACTTCCGCCCTTGATGTTTTACCTTATAATCAACTGCTGACACTTTGGACTGCTTCTTTCACATTTGACACTTTCACCGTACCTATAGAGCTTCTCCGTAACGTTATTAATGTTCGTGCTTAATATTCAAAAGAAACATGCCCTCCCCTTCCCCACCCAACGAATTTAGAAAATCGACCATTAGCTTTAGGAGCCTTCCCAGACCTCCGGAAAACCCATTCGACAACAATAAACACATTATATATTTCGATGAGCTAACCCGAGATTGAATTGCAGGCAGTGCACTTAGCCTAATACAAAGTTACTTGTCTGAACCCTCTCGCTACGTTGGAATTAGCTGCGGAAACTGTGATTTACAGTTTTGAATGTACGGCGTTCGGCAAGGGTCATTATAGGAACAATATGATTTGTCCTTCACATACACGATATTGTTTTAATCCCTCGGACCCCGACATCGAAGTTTTCGCGTGTGGTACAACTTTGTACTATTCTTACCTGCTCTCACGCTTCTACCAAACGATTCTCTAGACAATTTAGCTAAATGGTTAAATGCTAATCAATTATCATTACAGGTAAATCAAGCATGTTACTTTCACGGCAATTAGTAATCTCATTTGTTTCCCCGCAGTCCTAAGTTTTCAAACACAGCCACTAGGAGGGGTTTCGGAATACAAGTTCCTGAGCATGCAGTTTCGTGAAACCCTACGCAAGACATATCTTGTTAATTCCTTGAAAGATAACGTTGCTCGACAAATTGGAGCGCTTAAGCGATACCATATGTTTCTTCGTGAACTTAAAACGAGAGCGATATGTGTGCACTGTTTATACAAGCTTCAACTACCGTTTGTTAGCACGGGCAGGTACTTCCAAGACCAATATGACTAGACTGTTTGTTCTAAAAAAGTCAGTTTGCTTCCCCCATATGTTATCTACGTACGGACAAGCACCATTATTCTTTATGCCGGACATCATTCTACGCGTAAAATCTATTTACAAACAGAGAGTACCCAAATTTTTATTTCTGTTCAACAAATTCGACCACGAGATATTTCTGTTATACACCAACAATGAAAAAAGTTACAATCTAAGACACAATATTTGTAGAACGATTAGAACCAGAACTGACTACCGGATGTAAGTAATGGGGTGGAAAATCCTAAACCATTATTGTATTTGGCTCGTATTAAAAAAAATTTATGGTATTTTACGTGACAAAACCACCATCTGGATATGAGGCACGTCGTAGTGGGGACTCTGAAATAATTTTGACCTCTTGGGATTTTTTAACGGGATGCCAAATCTAAGTAGACGGATGTTCTTTCATTTCGCCCCCATCGAAATGAGGCCGCCGTGGCCGGCATTTGATACCGCGACCTCGTGCTTAGAAGCGTAACACCAAAGCCACTAAGCAACCTCGGCAGGTGGGGCTTGCATGTATTCGGTGACTTATCTCTGTGGTATCTCCAATACATCTTGTTCTTTTTTCCCTGCCAGAACCTTCGTTTTCTTACGCCATGGATTCGCTTATTTTCATTGTGATCTGTTTATGAAACTTATTTTATACACATTTAGTGTGTGGCTTTGCTGTAATAATATATACAGGGCCGTGTATGTACAATGTCGAAAATAACGCCGCCTTTGACGAAGGTGTGTCCACCTATCGAAACGTTGGCGAGCCTTTCTGAGGCACTAAATACAAGTTTATGTGACTTCTATACCCCAGTGTGCCACTCCATCTGTCGTCCCCGTCTTAATTTTACAGGGTGTTTTTTTAGCTCCATCAAAGTTTTAATTGTATGTGGCAAATAGCATAATTCTAACCATTTATCTAAATTACTTCATGAGGTGGTCATTATTCTACAAGAAATCAAAATGGTTATTTGGATAAGTAACATATTACGCTTATTAAGATTGTCAAAAATTACTTTACGGCACATAATTCAATATATGAATTGTGGCTAGTGAAAATGCAAGGCATATCGATTTAGGACTTGTGAGGATCGCACCGCTTCGGACATATAGGCCACCAAACTTGCGCTGAAAATGCACTTTTGTACCCTTTATTTTTTTGTGAGAGCAATTATGTGGGCATTCCAGGCGCATTTCTACCGTCGGCGTCGCTGTTGCCGTGAGGTTGCGTATAAAGTTCAAGGGCGATAAAATAATCGCTACGCACCGTATGCTGTATGTGCGAGTGACAGCGTGCGACGTGGAGCCGGTGAAGGCGGCTCAATCTCGCGTGTGCGAGCGAGGAAGGCGGGCCGTAAGCACGCCCTCTCCTGTCGCGCGCGAGGTACGGGGGTGAAGTGAGGGAGGGGGGCGATCTTTTCCGGAGGCTGCTGCTTACGGCGAGGCCGAGCGGGCACCGTATCTTGAAGGCGATCTCGAATAATATAGATCAAGGGATATAATTGTGATATTTACCACAGGGAATTTTAAAAGCATCGTTTGCATCTAGAAATCACCTCGTATGTCATCAAAACGAAGCCTTCTTGGCGAACCCTCCCAGGCTTGCCTGAACGAGGGCGCTGCTGCTGTCTTGCTGAATAGTTTACACTGTAAAAAAATGTAAGGCCATTCCCAGAGGTGGGTTCGAACCTCGCTCACCCCAGCAAAGCAGCTCGATGCTTTAACCATTAGGCCACAATTGCTTGTTTTTGTTTTTTTTTTGGTGGCATTTATTACAGTAGCATTCAACCCGATGAAACATTCACCAGCTGTACAGTCAGAGAATGGAGGCCAAAATGAAAGTCGAACACAGAAAAACCAGCGTTCGTACTGTGGGTGGAAATGTTGGTTCCACTTTAGAATGATGGTAAGGATAGGCACCTCACCAAAATGGGGTACCAGCCCGGTTGAATATCAAGTCCATCATAGACACCATTTAGGTGTAGTGTCACCTGGGGGAAATGTGCCCTTGTAGGTACCAGCGTTTCGGCGTTTCGATCCATCATTCGCGTTTTCCACAAACTGTGCATTCCCACGAGAAAAACCATATCGTAAGGCGCATCATTATCAGAGGTCGGTAGCAGTTATCGTACAGTATGAGCGTTGATTTCAGTCTTTTTTTTAAATTCCATTGGAGGACATGCCAAGAGGGGATGGCGTTGGTGCAGCTGATAAAACAATGTTCACTTCTCTCTCGCACATCACAAAGGCGACACTTAATAGAAGAGACAAAGATAGCCTTTTTCTGTAGCCATGTTTTTACCGGTATGATTTCAGTATGAAGTTTATAAAATAATGTTTCCCAGCAAAAGGATATATACATTTTGCGAACTCGCTTTAGTACATGGTGGCCTGGTCATTTAATGTATAGTGATCGGTAAACTGGAAGCGGAAACAGCAAGGACAGTGAATCTTTGTATGACATTTTACTTGACACAGAGTACAAATATTCAGTTGAAAACCGAACTGTCAGGAAACGAACCACCAAGTAAACTTGCATGAACCCCCACAAGCATGAAGACGAAGAAAAATTGGACGATACAACTAAATCAGGTAATGCAAAAAACTGCACGTGCAATTGTAGCCTAATTCATGCAACTCGCACTAGTTAATTAGGGCACTATAGCGCGTTGTAAGGGTTGTCGGGCGACCCCGCCGCTGCCACCAGTTATGGGAGTTGGCGGTCGTAGCTGTAGGGAGGACCTTGACTCTTCGTCGGGGCTTAGGCGTGCAGGATTTATTTACCGTATTTACATTTTAAACAAGAGATACATTCGACAGTCCAGCGTGCATCCCAAATGAAGCCCGCAAGACGAAGCATACAGCATACGAGCACGAAGCTCCAAACACACTCAGCACACTGCTGGTCGAGCACGATGACGAGCACGCAGCTCACGAGCACGATGACGAGTGCATTGACGAGCCCATCTAGCAGCCGACAAACAGATGTTTATAAACACTTCGTGTTCCCTAGATCCTTAGGTGAGGGTGAGGTGAGGTGAGTTGACCACCGATTCGCAGCGTCAAACGTCAGCGCAGTCGACCCGCCGGTTGTCCATTATCTTGAGCCTTGAAAGGCGCGTTGGTTCCCCGGGCTGGCCCCCGCAGCGTGGCCACCGGCTGTCCATTGTCTTGCGTCCTATAGTCGCCACGAGTGTCAGCAGACTGTGACGAATCCTGGGGCCCACGTACCGCAAAGCACCCTTTTGTTAGGGAACCTCTTCTTGATGCAGAGAGAGCATCTCGGCGGTGGCAGGTTCAGCAACAATAGTGGGTCCGCCGATCGCGTTTAAACATAACGGCGCCGAGGAGGTGCTGAAGCGACACCTCGAGGTCCCTACGAGATGAGTCACCGCAGCAATTGTGGTAGGCTTCCATTGTTCTCTTCGGGGAAGCTGGCAACGCTCGCAGCTGCAGCTGGCGGAGAAAACTTGCATGTTACCACCTCGGCAGGCCATTCGTAACAGAGTGTGCTTTTATCCTGCCAATGCGAACTAGCGCTTAGAGGTGATCGCCACGCAGGTCACAGTGCGCAGCACGGGTCCGCGTGAAAACTTCCACACGTTCCGATTTCCTTTGGGCCAAAAGACGCAGGAAATAAATGGGCAAATTTAGAGCATTTGGTTAACCATTTGCGAAAGCTTCACTCCACATATACTGCAAGGTGTGCGTTGGAGCTGCATAATTTTTTAGAAAACGTATATTATGTTCTTTGTATACTGAGATCTGTCCTGTGTAATGCTGTTTTCTTGACAATGTTGTTACGAGAACGAAGGATTAAGACTGGAGACTAGTTAGAAAGTATATTTACAAAGGATAACTCCAGTGCTGGCCAGTTCAGCCGACAGCTCGAGAGCCAGAGAGCATTCCTCGTCTTCGTCGGGGCGCCCGCGTGAATCGGCCAGAAGAAACACGCAATATGCATGTATCATTACCGCCCGCGGGAGAAGCACCATCCCGGGGCGTCTAAATGTCGGTGATCATCGGAGAGTAATATGTCTTGAGGCGTACGACATGCACAACGTCAGTAGAATTCAGGGCAGATGAGGCACTGGTACTGACAGGGGCGATTTCGTACGTAACTGGAGTCACGGCACGCAGCACTCGATATGGGCCTGTACACCGAGACAGGAGTTTTTCTGACAGGCCAACGTGACGAGTCGGGGACCACAGGAGTACCAGAGATCCAGGCGAAATTTGGACGTCTCTGTCAGGAGGCGAGCGCGAGCGATTTCGCGTGCTTGAGCTGCCCTGGTGATGGCCTCAAGTGCATACTCGCTGGTTTCTGCTGTGGCGAATAGAAGGGATGCGTCCAGTGGCAATGTGGGTTCTCGGCCGAATAACAGACAGAACGGTGAATAACCGGCAATGTCCTGACGTGAAGAATTATATGCAAAAGTGACATAGGGTAGGGAAAGGTCCCAATCAGTATGGTCGGACGAGACGTACTTTGCAAACATGTCTGTTAGGGTGCGATTCAGACGATCTGGGCGATCATTAGTCTGTGGTTGGTAAGACTTAGTCCGATTGTGCTTGGTGAAGCAGGACTGTAGGATGTCGGCGGTGTCTTGAGAAAGAAATGTCCGACCACGGTCTGTGAGCAGTTGGAGTGGAGCACCATGCTGCAGAATCATCATCATCAGCATCGACAGCAGCAGCAGCAGCCTGGTTACGCCCACTGCAGGGAAAAAGTCTCCACCATACTTATCCAACTACCCCGGTCATGTACTAATTGTGGCCATCTTGACCCTGCAAACTTCTTAATCTCATCCGCCCACCTAACATTCTGCCGCCCCCTGCTACGCTTCCCTTCCCCAGCAATCCAGTCCGTAACCGTTAATGACCATCAGTTATATACCCTCCTCATTACATGTCCTGCCCATGGCGATTTTTTTTCTTGATTTCAACTCGTCGCCTTAAATCTTCGCCTTAATGAAAATCGGCGACATCTTTGGCGCAGCTTGTTGGAAGCGGTCTGATGATGGCGTAGCACCTGGCTTTATCAGTCGCCACAGCAACCCACTTGTTTCCAGACGTGGATAGAGGTAAAGGGCCAAGTAAGTCCAAGCCAATGCGAAAGAACGGCTCCGATGCAATGTCGAGCGGTTGAAGGCATCCGGCAGGCAGCGTCGATGATGTTTTTCGGCGATGGTATTTTTCATACGCCGAAACGTATTTCTGGACGGAGCGGGCAATGTCTGGCCAAAAGAAGCGTCGCCGAATTGGTCGTAGGTGCGGGACACGCCAAGGTGACCTGCCGTTGATAAATCGTGAAGTTCTTGTAGAACAGCTGACCAGAGGTGCTTAGGAATGACAACGAGTAGGGCAAGACCGTCGGGGCGTACATTGTGGCGTGATAATACGCCATCCCGGAGAACAGACAGGTGAAAGGACGAACCAGAAGGCGAAGATTCCAAGCCAATAATGATGGCGCGCAAAGTTTCATCACGGCCTTGCTCCTCGGCAACGTGTAGAAGCTGAGAAACGGGGAAAACGCAAGCGTCGGTATCGAGGTCAGGGTCGGCGGGTGGTTCGTCCACTGCATAGCATGATAAACCGTCTTCGTCTTGATGTAATCGGCTCGAACTGTACACTGCTGCATAGGAAAATTCTTGCAGCCGCAGAGCTCAGCGATGAAGCCGAAACTTGTGTGAGGAAAGCCAGCAGAGCGCGTGCTGGTCCGTGATTACAGAGAAGTGCGTACCATATAAGTACAGGCGGAATTTGGAAACCGCCCAGACGAGCTAGGCATTCACGGTCTGTAATAGAATGGTTGCGCTCCGTCGCTCTGAGGAGGAGGCTAGCGTATGCGATACCACGATAACCTTGCTGGTGCTGGGCTAAGACGGCTCCGATACCGTGACCACTGGCATCGCTACGCACCTCTGTAGGAGAGGACGGGTCTAAGTGGGCCAGTATAGGTGGCATGGTAAGAATGTTGGTGAGGTGGGAAACGCGGCAGTTGAGCGGGGCCCCACGTAAACGGCACATCCTTCATCAGAAGATCAGTAAGAGGTTGGGCAATCGCTGAGAAATCTTTAACGAAGTGTCGGAAATAGGAACAGAGTCCTACAAAACTTCGGACGTCTTGGACAGACTGAGGTAGCGGAAAAGACGGGACAGCACAAATTTTCTCTGGGTCTGGTTGAATACCGGAAGCGTCGACGAGGTGGCTCAGCACTGTAATATGCCGACGACAGAAGTGACACTTCGAAGAATTTAGTTGTAGTGCAGCCTCGCGGAAGACTTGGAGAACAGCTGATAAGCGCTCAAGGTGTGTCCCAAATGTAGGCGAAAATACGAAAACTTCGTCTAGGTAGCAGAGGCATGTTGACCATTTCAACCCTTCAAGCAAAGATTCCATCATACGTTCGAACGTTGCTGGGGCGTTGGATAGAACGAATGGCATAATTTTGAATTGAAATTGACACGTGTACCTTTATCGGATGACCACAGCACAGGGCGCGCCTGCATGTATCTGAAGTTTCTAGAATTTTATCGATGGTTCCATCCGCTGCCTGTGACCGAACCTCGTATGATCTGATTGAATATATGCGCGACGCGAATAATGCATAACTTTGTGGAAGACACGCGGGTTTCAGCGATTACTCTGGAACGTTCGATGACTGATGTATAAAAGCCGACGCGCTTGACCCGCTGATCAGATTTCCACGACCGCCGATCCTTTTCGCCACTATTGCTCTCCTTTGAGTGTAACTTGCTTTTGTGGGCACAAGTTCGCCCAATAAAACGCTAGTTTCGCCATTCACCATTTTGCTTTCTTCACCGTGACTACCACGTGACAATATAGACCATCAGGAGTGACGAACGCGGTCTTCTCTTGGTCCTTTTCTTGCACAGAAATCTGCCAATAACCAGACTGCAGGTCTTGTGATGAAAACTAGTTGGCATCATGGAGACAATCCAGGGCGTCATCAATGGCAGGCAAGGGGTAGACATCTTTTTGGTAATATGGTTTAGATGACGATAATCTACGCAGAAACGTCATGTGCCATCTTTCTTTTTAACAAGCACCACGGGTGACGCCCAAGGGCTCGACGAAGGTTCAACAATGCCTTTGGCAAGCATCATGTTCACTTCATCTTGAATAACCTTACGCCCTGAAGCAGAAACTAAATATGGCCGGCCATGAATACGACTGCCATCGCCACTACTTATGTGATGCTTGACAATTGAAGTCTCGCCCAATTGGCGATTGCTGAGGTCAAAGATGTCGCGGTAGGAAACCAAAAGGCGACACGGAGCTGCTGCTTCTACAGGCAATAGGTCCGGAGCACTTATGGGACGAAATGTTGCGTCAAGCAAAATAGCATCCTGTGGTCATGGTGAAGAGTCTGAGCAGACGTCTACGGAAAATGACGTGACGTGGTCATCTCTGATAGCACACCGCGTCGCAACCGATACGCTTTGGGGTAGAACTTCCTTTGTCACGGCAAAATTGACGACGGAGAGGGATGTCCAGTTATCGGCGACGGTGACGACGGAGTGTGGCACAGTGATATTGCGCATCAAAAGGACACCAGGAAAAGTTGTGGCAACGTAATCACCATCGGGCACAGGAAAACATGATAGCAAATCGACGAAAGCCAAGGCTTTAGGCAGCAGGCGGACGAAGGTGGTCGTACTAAAGTTGTTCGTCAGTTCGGCATGAATATGCGTGAGTAGAGGAAGTTCTAGGCAAAGGGTACCGGCAGAACATTCGATCAAAGCTGAATGCGCCGTAAGAAAGTCGAGTCTGAGAATTCGTCAGCACTGTAAAAAGTACAGGAACGTGGTCGTCGGCGATACTTATACGGGAAGTACACATTCCAGTGACGTCAGCAGTGCTGCCATCGGCCACGCGTCCAGCTCGTGTAGTAGCAGGCGTGAGGACCTTCCTCGGTCGACGATGGAGTTCGCAAATCATAATTGACACCTGGGCTCCAGTATCTATTAACGCCGTCAAAGGGACACCGTCGACTGGAACATCAAGTAAGTTCTGTTTCGTTGGGAGCGTCAGTAGAGGATTTCGACACGACGAAGATAATTCAGCACTACTTCCAGGAGTTGCATGGTCTAGTTTTCCGTCCGCGAGGGTCCATAATTGGTCGGCGACGAATAGCGGCGTGGCTGGGGCGACGGGGAACGACGGCGCTGAGGTGACGGAAAGCAAGCAGGACGACTGACATCGACGGATACGTCGATGTCAGTCGTCCTGCTTCAGTCGAGTCCTGCTGTCAGTCGAGTCAGGTAAGAGGCATACGGCCAGGCGAGTAACGGCGCAGGCCGGCATATGGGCGAGGAGACGGGGTGAAGGAGTTCGAATACGGCGACGTCCAATAGATGCGGCAGTGCCGAGCGGCGTGGCCAATGTGCAGGCAGCGGAAACAAATGGGTTTGTCGTCCGGAGTTCTCCACTCGGTTGGGTTGCGGTATCTGGGAGGGAAACACAGATCGCCGTGAGGCGTAGCGGTCGGCACCGGTCGGGCGTCAGGTCGGAAGATGGAGCAGGCAGCAGGAAAACCTAGGTTTGCAAATTCTTGCCGTACAACTGCCTGAATGAGGGAGATCGCTGGTGCTGGTTGGTGAATGGTGGGTTCAAGTGGGCGTGAATGGAACGGCGCAGGACTTGTAGCCTCGCGTTCGTGGCGAACAATACGTGTGACGTGCTCATTTAAAGGTGGTGAAGCGGCAAGGTCAGCGCAAGACGACATCGCCGCCGTGTTAGGGAGCCGGGAGAACTGTGGAATGACGTGGCGGCTTTTGGCGAGTTCAAGGCGGCGGCATTCCTGACAGTGACATCGATGGTGGACACATTGTTGAAGACCAACAAGTTGAACGCGTCATCCGCGATCCCCTTGAGTATGTGGCTGACTTTGGGAACCTCGGAAATTTTCTCGCCGACTTTTCGGCAAAGAGCGAGCACGTCTCGTATGTACGAGACATACGATTCAGTAGAAGACTGAACTCGGGTAACAAGCTCTTTTCTAGCAACCAGCTGCCGACCGGTTCGATTTCCAACGAGGTCGCTGAGCTTCTCCTTGGAAGCATCCCAGCTAGAGTTCTCGTCCTTCTGTGTTCGGAACGAGACACGAGGAGTTCCGCCCAAGTAGAGTAGGACATTCGCCATCATAATGGTAGGGTCCCAGCGGTTGTTTCGGCTAGCACGCTCATACAGGCTGAGCCAGTCCGCAACGTTGACATTATCTTGGTCGGAGAATATGCAAGGATCGCGGGGATTGGTAACTGTAACGTACGTTGTTTTCGGGGTCGCAGGAGACGAGGTGTCGTCACCGGGAGCCATGGCGGAAAGCAGGATGGTGCGGCCGCTGCGGAGCTCCGTGGCGAGGACGGGGAACCGCGCCCTCCACCAAAAATGGTACGCGAACGAAGGATTAAGACTGCAGACTATTTACAAAGTATAGTTACAAAGGATAACTACAGCGCTGGCCAGTGATGATGATGATGATGATGATGATGATGAAATCTCAATTAATGGCTGAAATCCACTCTGGGGGATAGGCCATGAATCGGGTGGTAATATGATTGAAAAAATAAAATAAATTCGTTAATAAATAACACAAGAAAAGGAAAATAAATGTATATTCCAAGGTGAAAAATAAACTGTGAATACATGAGATAAAGTAGAGATCAATACCATAGTCAGCGTTGCGTTGATAGGAATACTAAGAGAAAAATGTAACTGAAATACATAAAATAAAGGATATACATAAACATGAGCAAGTTAAAGTTTTCAATAGCAATACTACTAAGATATAAACTGAATTTGTGCTTTTACTTTTTGAATTTTCTATATTGAAGTAGAAATAAATCACTTGTGGAGACTACAAAATATTAACAAGCCGTACTTTTTGTGTCACATAGAAAATTACAAATGGCTAGGCAAACGTTCCTGTGGCGTATCCCTGTCTCTCGAAGGGAGAGTATAACAGTAGTGCTTAAAGGTAATCCTAAATTTTGAAGCGGAATTTCTACACATCATTTTCAATGAGTAGAAAAAATGATCTATGGATTCCGGCTCATTGCAGAGGTTCCGTAGAGGGGATACCGCCAGACCACATCTGTGCAAGTAAAAATTAAGTCTTGGAATACGGCAACGCCGCCTAGTAAATGAAAGTTCCAATTTCCGGTTAGCACACTGTTGCCGGTTCCAAGAATAATTTAAGTGCAAAAAATCTGCAGATTTTGCTAATGACAGGGCTTTTTTTCTGCGCTCAAAGAAAATAGCCTATATCTGGCTGCAGTGATGTGCGCAGTGGCCGGCAGCACAGATATCACAGGACCTTTCAAAGAAGCTCGTGCTTCTTTGATATGCTTCTTCTTCATTTCATTATTATGAATGTCACGGTGGCCTGGGACCCATACCATATGAACTAAACTTAATCGAGGCGGGGCTAAGGTATAAATCTTGTTCAATGCTGTCGACTTTGTAGACGCAGTAAGTGCGCTGCTTACAGATCTGTGACGATAATAACTTTTGTATTACGAAGGGGTCATTTTCGCAAGCCAAGAACTATTGCCAGAAGTTCGGCATGAAAAAGTGATGTGAAATCTGGTAGGCAAAATGAAAAAACCAATCGAGGAATGGTAAATACTGTGGGGATGCGCGACTCTCGCGCGTCCCCTGATATGTTTTTCCCGCATGGCGCGTCTCCTGTAATCCCACTTCGCCGCGTGGCCTGCGTGACGTCAGCGGCGGTCGATGTGGTTGAAGCGCAGTGCGAGAGATGGCGCGAGTGTTGCGCTGCTAACGCCGCCGACAGGCGAGGTTACTTGGGCGCCGAAAGGAAGGCGCTTGCTCTTGGGGGTTCGGGAGGCAAGCGGGACGGACGTGCCGACCTGCGCGTGCGCCGACCCATGCTTCTGCGAGACCGCCTCGCGTGGCCGCCCTCGAACGCGCCACGATTCGCGTGACCATACACGCGAACGACCAGGCCTTGGGATCCAGCATGGGGCGAACATATTCGCTCGCTTCCGGTCGCGGTGAGTCAGACTTCTAGATTTGTCGCGCGCCCATTGGCATGTTTTGTGGATAGCAACTCGGCTAGCAGGCACTGATCTATGAAAGGTGCAATAAATGCCCTTGTGATTGTTTGCACTACTGTGTTGTCGTTCCTTTGTCCCAAGAGCACGGGTGTGAGAGACCCCACAATACCTACGTCTGCCTTTTCTTCACAGGAAGAATCATCAGTCGCTATTACATTTATGTTGAAACGGGCAAATTATTCTTGTGAACGGTCATTCAAATATATTGTGGGCAGAAATTTCGCATTGTTTGGAAAAATGTCTGCAAATTCAATTTTGAGCGACTCTGTAGGCCTATCAAGCGGAATTATTTCTTTCAGATGAATGTTTAAAGGTGCTAATTGTGCTTGCACAAATACAACCTGTGGAGTATGCAAACGTAACCACGTGTACTCAAAAAATGAATTTGGTTCACTAATAAATCCATATTGTCCACATCATAGAGAAGATTCATAAGCTCTTAAAGAGACCCTGAAACGATTTTGACGATTTTCTACAAACGAACTGAGTCGTTAGAGTAGGTGCTTCTGATCATTAATTGACACATCTAAGTGCTCCGAGTAAAGCGTGTAATTTGTTATAAGGTTTTTAAATTGCACTTCGCTGCCGATCGCCGCACACTGCTCGGCGGAATTTTAAGCCACCCCTACCCATATGACAAAAATCTCCCATATTACGTCAGGGGGGCGAGCTATCCGATTGGCTGACCAGGACGCGTGATCGATAATTTTTCCAACTTTATGGTAAACAAATGATCTTCGTAATAGTTGGAATGTTAGTTCATTTGTTTCTGTATAAAGAAAGCAACATAAAGAGGATGCACAAGAAAAACTTTTCAGTACATTTAAGCACTTCCGGCACACAGCAAGTGTCGTCTGCTTGTGTCACAACGTACTCCATTTTGACGAGAGCTCCGCGGTCAGAGTCGGTCTCAGTCTTTTCGCGAGCACTATGATTCGACTTGGTTGCCTTGCAGACTGCAAACGTAGCGACTGGCAATATGTCAAGCTGCGACATCGTGTCCCTCTGCAACGCAGCATAGGCGCGAACTGGCTGCTGCGCATCGGACTGACGCTATCCGATCGGCGCCAGGATTTGCGCGTTTGTAGTGGTCACTTTATACTGGAAGATTACTAACGCAATAGCGTTTCGCGAGTCCGGTATTAGGGCAAACACAAGCGCAAGGGGACAGGGTCTGGCCGCTTGACTGTACCGTAACGGGATGAGCCATGAAATGAGCAGAGGCGCAAATCTGAATGGTCTGCACGGTGCAGCCACCTGGTGGCACAGAGCTCAACCATACACAGTAGCTGTAACGAAGTGTATTCTTGTTTGCTGCTGGTGTGTATTTTTCGCAGGAGTGTAATCATCAACACGTTGTTTTTATAATTGTTTAAAATGTTTCACTTTTGGTTAGAACAATATTAGCGCTTTGTTTGGCTTGTTAAGCGCTGCGCCAACAAGTGGCTGGACCGTGCAGACCGATCAGGTCGCTCACGTACGTCCACGCTAAAGTTCCTTCATCAGCTTGAGTTTATGCCTCCAGTCATTTGCCGAAATGAGCAGCTTGCCTGTGGTTACCGGAATACCAGACACGTTCGGCGCTAGGACAGAATGCTCGCAACGCACGCTGCTTCGATAGCTCTCGCTTGGGGTCGACGGCCAAGCGGCTAGCGGAGAGGTTTCGCGCGGCCGGGGGCGGGCTCCAAAACAAGCGGAAGTGGACGATGTGATGTCGTATCGTGACGCATAACCAGTGAAGGCGGAGCTTAGCCCCGATCGCTCGGCGAACGAGTTGAGGAGGAAAAGCACGGCTAGGGAGGAGGGTAACTTCTAATCGCTTGTAGCTCCATTAATACGTAGCGCTTCACTTAAATTGTGGTGCGAATGTTTTACTTAAGTTGTACCCTACGCGTCTACAAAATTTGTCCGAACCGTTTCAGGGGCCCTTTAAGTAGGTTTGAACCATAAGCATGCGGAATCGCGTGTGAAGAGTTGGTAGGCGAGCTTCCGGGTATAATATATTATTGCCAACGAATTTAGCAAGATCTGAACATAGTCGACGAGCTTGCCTTTCTAAAAGAACAAGTGGTCTTAATTTACATTTTGCACTTCCAGAGAACAAAACACAACGAAATTCAAGAATCGGTCGTACATAAATACGATAAATCATCAATAGTGTGTCACTTCGCATACCAGAACGCCGGTTACTGATTCTACGTATTAAACCTACGGCTCGGGTCCCCTTCGTTCCAATATTTTCTATGTGAGAACGTCAGTTAAGTTTTCCGTCACATATGATACCCAAGTAGTTAAGCGACTCTACCTGAGGAATGGTTCTCTGCTCATATACTAATGATAACTGTAACGGTCCGGAAATCGTAAAAACAAGGTAAACAAACAAACAATCGTAAACACCTTTGTTTACGTTTAGTGACAGATGCAGATTGTGAAGCCACGCCTATACATACACAGGTACGTTTGCAAAGACAAGTTAAGGGAATTAATGTCTGCAGCTGTCAGGAAAAATGCGATGTCAGCTGCATCGACATACAGATTCACATCTTGGTGCAGTGGTACTGAACTCATCAATAGGCTAAATAGTAGAAGAGACAGAACAGTTCCCAGGGGCATCCCTCTTTTCTGATCGAACTTTCTTGAAGAAAACCGTTTTGAAAACAATGAAATTTTCTGTTTCTTAGAAATTAAAAAATCCCTGCTGTTATATACCTCGAAAAATTGCAGGACTGTGATCGGTCCAGCAGTAGAGAGTACTCAACGCTGTCATAAGCTTTTCCTATGTCAAGAGTCACTAAAGCACTAACTTCTTTCTATGCTAAGCAAGTTGGATGCGGTTTTCAGATCAATATGCGCACACCAAATGGAGAGACCGGGCCGGAAACCTATTTGACTTGAGCTTAGTAACGAATTTTCAGATATATGATCCATCATACGATCATATAAAGCTCTTTCAATTAGTTTTACCATATTTGACGTAAGAGAGATAGCCCTCTAATGTCAAGATTGTAGCCACCTCCTTATATTTTAAGCAGCGGAATAATTCTGGCTGTCCTCCATTCTGGTGGAATCCAAGCATTCTTTAGAGAATAATTCACTGTGTTCAGAATGTCGTCAGAAGACATTTCAAACAACATTTTCACCATGGCATTGGAAATGCCATCAGCACCTGGAGCTGAGGCAGGCATAGATCTAAGGACATTAGAGAGATCTGACACTGTGACTTCCACGAAGTAATCTGCGATGGGAGGCCTTAGTGGCCCATTCGGCAAGCTTGATATTAAGCGTTGCGTAAGCCCTTTCCTATGAATTCTAAAGAAGCAGATATCTCACGTGGTGAAAGAAATATCGATTCAGTATTCGCTGATGTCGGTATGAATTTTCTATATCGAAGGAATCTGAACAGAGCTTTCTTGTTGCGGGGCTTCGAGAGGAAGTCATGATGTCTTTCGTCATACTCGTATTTGGAATTCGATACTGCTCTCTTGAACGCACCAGCTGCGAGTTTATAATCACTTGAGTTACTCACACACAGACTGAAAAGTAATATCTTTCATGCGACTTTTCGAAGTTTATAATCCCGCGTGCAATCCGAATTCCACTAAGGAGAGGTAGTACTTTTACATATGTTAACATTAAATTGAGACTTATTAAAGGAACTTTTTTTACAGAGCAAAGCCTCATGGCTTTGACGTCATTGGGTACCGTTTTCTGGGCCTTGAGGACCGTTTTCAAAACACTCTGAAATTTCTGGTAATTGACAAAAGTCCGCTTCGGAGACTCTAGGAGAATAACAGGGCAGACAATATCAAACCTAATAGGTAGGTGGTCACTATTTGAGGCTGAGTCGACAGTAGACCAGGAAGTTACGGAAATTCCTGAACTGGCAAATGCTAGATCCAATGCTGATTTAGAAAGACCCTGAATTAACGTAGCTGAATTCATGTTTAAACAACAAAAAGTTTGAATAATTGCCCAGTCCGAGAATAACTTTCCACATGAGTCCGTTGTGAAACCCCAAGACACATGATGCGAATTAAAGTCTCCGGCTATCACAATTCCTTTCCTACAAGATTTGACAACGGTATCAAGGAAACGAATATCATGAACGCCTGCGGGAAAATATGTATGAACCAAGGAAAATGGGGAACAACCAGGAATAAGTTACATCTATTCCTAGTATCTCACCCGTAGACATACAGTGGTGGGAAACTTTTACTTCGTGGCATATTTTAGTTGTAATCAAGAAAGCAATTCTTTCGCATCTCGATGGACGGTCCAGTCAAAATAAACGATAATTTCTTATATGAAAATCTTGGCCATTAGAGAGCCAAGTCTCTTGCAAAATAATAATGTCGGAAGAAAGTTCTGAAAAAAATATTATATCGGTAGCTGCAGAAATAATGGAACGGCAGTTCCATTGTAATACCTTTATATAACCTATGATGAATTAATGCCTACTTTAGCAACCGCTTGCTCTAAAATAATGTCTTTTAAAAAATCTTTCTTCGAAAGACTGTCTTTACCGTACTTTGTGGGTTTTGATTGAGGGACAGAGCAGGAAGAATTTGGATTTGAATCTGGCTTGGAAGGACTATCGTTCCCAAACTTCTTGGTTTTTGAGTGCGGGACAGAGATTGATGTATTATCGTTAGGTGATCTCGTGCGTTTAAGCGTCGGGAGATCCATTTCTACATCCTGCTTGTTTTCCGGCACTGATCCAGAGAAGCATCCGTTGTCGCTCTGCTGAGTTGAAGTTGATGACCTTGCATTGTCGGCGTCTTCAACAATAACTGATAAAGGATCCATTAGTTGTTCAGCATTCGATGTTAGTGTATGTGTAGGAATCTGTCAGGTAGCATTAGAATTCACTAAAGGACTGAACAGCTAAATCATTTGTGATCTCAACACTTGAGCTAGAGTCTCCGACGAACTTGATGTTAATTGTTCCATAGTTCTTGACAAAGCCTTGCGACCACTGTCGCAATAGAATCGGAAAGGGCTGAGTCTGCAACCATTTGCTGATGGCTGTCACTCTTGCATATCCCTTAGACCTCCCCTGGACCTCAATAACAGCATCACGGCGTGAGCAACGTCTCCTTTCAATTACGTATATAATTTGAATTTCCTGTGATATTGCAGTACAATTCGAGTAGTTGGCGGGGTGACCACCACCACAGAGACATTTCTCTTCCGTGGACGAACAATCACTAAAATTATGGCTGTCTCCACAAGCACGGCAGCGGGGTGCAGATCTGCAGCCCCTGACGCTGCTACCGAATCGCCAACAGTTGTTACATTGTAGAATGCGTGGAGCCAGAGCTTATACTTTGTAAATTAGAGGTCAGACCTTAATTTCTGTTGGCCGCGTCGTCCCAGCACATGTAACTATGACTGACTCTATTGCGATCTTCTTATTGTCAACCAGTCGACTACACCGGTAAGCGGAGATGACCCCAGCCACCGAGAACATGTCTAAAATCTCTTCAGGGGTTAAAATGACGTCCACCCCTCGTGCGATGCCTCTAGAGCATGCAAGATGTGGCGGTAGGACAGAGCTCCCCGGATGGGAAACGAATGTGGAACCATTGAGCAGTTCCCTGACAAAGGTCTGGTCTTGCGAGCCACATAATATACCTCCTCTGCCGAACTGGTGGACCTCTGTGATCTGTCGGAAGTAAGCTGAAGCCTTCTGCAATTCTACCTGAATCGTCTTTGGGTCTTTCATATTGATCATACCGCCGTCGGTATGCACCATGGCCGCAGGAACATTGCCGGCTCCACTGCGAAGAAAATACTCAAGCGGCAGCTCCTGAGGAGCTGCCGAGGGTGACCACGGGGAAGCCCCGTAGCCAGGTGATGATACAGACATCAGGCAAGGCTAACACAAAAACACACAAGAAAAAAGAAGAGAAAAAATTGGCAGAGGCTTATCTTGGCTAAGCCTAGTGGATTGCGAAAGCAATCTTATGTTCAGGTTGTAGAGTTCTATACTGCTCATCGAACGTGTAGATGCAGTCTCGTCGCCATTTAAAGCATCCATAAGGCTTGCTGTCGAACGATCAGGTGTCGCCAAAGTCGCGTCATCATTGAGGGCATGCGTGATACTTGTAGATGCACCCAGATCAAGAGATGTTGAACGCATTCGCCTGACTGCATAATATGCACGCCGTTTAGCTAAACGTTGTTCCCGCTCTTCATCCGTTTCTTCCGCACGCCGCTGCTTCTTATCTGCAGCACATCGTTGCAGCTTCACCTTATACACATCATCCGTCGTACCGTGGAGGATTCGCTGGGACGACTGCGACGAGCCGAGTTGGGGGGCCGCTTTTCCACAGCTGGCATGACGTCACGTAGAGCGAGCGCCTCCCCCACGGCAGCGGCGCGTGGAGGATTCGCTGGGATGATCGCGACAAGCCGAGTTGTGGGGGGGCCGCTTTTCCACAGCTGGCATGACGTCACGTACAGCGAGCGCCCCTCGCGGCAGCGGCGCGCAGCTGCAGCATGGAGGATTCGCTGGGACGATCGCGACGAGCCGACTTGGGGCACCGCTTTTCCACAACTGGTATGACGTCACACATAGGTCACGCTAAAGGTCAATGGTGGATTCTCCGGGACGACGGCTAAGAGCGGAAACCTCGAGCAGCATTGCTTTCGCAATAAAAAAGAGTAACGTAAAATTACTAGCTCACCAAATAAAATACCACCCCATATTGACCTACGCCCCCCAAGCAGGAGAAGCCAGAACCAAGGAACGCGATGAAAATGGCGCATTCCGCCCAGCATATCAGTCGGTTGTTTTCGCATGGGGAACATACTTTTATGAAGATGGATTTAGAGTTTCGTTAGAACTCCTAATGAGTTCCTATATAGTCAAAAGGGACTCCATAGGAACTCGCGATTTACAGATTTGTCTGCATAGAATCTCTATAATAAGTGTAAATAAACCTGCCCATAGAAACAAGTCGTTTCACACACAATAGATGTGCTATGTACTGAATTCTATAAAGTAATTTTTATAGAATGTCTTTAAAACTTATAACGTGATCTGTCTGTAGAATGGCTCTCCATTCGCCCTCTATAAATATTCTATAGAGGGCGTATTAATACCATATATACTAAATTCTATAAAATAATGTCTGTAGACCGCTTTTACCACTTCTAATGTGGCTTTTCTATAGACTGACTCTCAATTCACCCTCTTTAAGCAGTCTATAGAGGGGTTATTGTCATGATATGTACAACATTCTATAGAAGAATTCTTACAGAACGTTTTCAGAACTTATAATGCGGCCTGTCTATAGAATGGCTCTACATCCACCCTCCATAAACGTTCTATAGAGGCCGTATGGACATCTTATGTACCAAATTTTATAGAAAATTTCATAGAGCGTTTTCAGAACTTCTAATGCGGCCTGTCTATAGACTGGCTCTCTATTCCCATTCTAGATATGTGCCATCATATGACATATGTATTGAATTCTCTAAAGGAACATTTATAGGACATATAAAGAAGCTAAAGTTCGGCCTGTCTAAGAACGTCTCTATATTTGCCCTCTATATACATTCAACAGAACTTGATGAATACTGTTGAATAATATCTCAAAGTGTACTTCTAACTTGGGAAGGCTACAGTGCACCCATGGAAAATTTTGTACATCGAACAAATGATATGAAAATTGATATACATTACTTCAGAGCGAATTGGTCAATTGCCTTTGCCGTTAACGTGGTGTGGGGTCGACCTCACACCACGTTAATGGCAACTATGTGCTTTCTTATGGGCTGTGGGTACACAGCATTGAGAGCGTACTGAGATATTGACACATCATAGTAAGCTTCACGCAGTGTAAGAGATTTAGATATTTTGTTTTCTAGTTCGATGTACAGAGCTGTATCACTAAGTTCTTGTAAAATTACCGCTGAGGCACTTTCCGAGGGATAAAAAGCCTGATTATTTCAACCCCTTTTCAGGGGTTTATTACTATCAAGCAAGAGCATCGTTAAAAAGACACTCATTGACGAAGGCGAAGAAGACACTAATAGAAATTAGAAAAACCAAAGCAATGTAATGGAAGCGCGCATTCTGGTTACTTTCGCATATGCAGGTAAATGACAAAGATAACCAAGAAACACTAAGAAAAACTGCGCGTTAGCAGCCGCGTCATATCTATTTGCTAGAATGCTTTGACTGCAGCACTTGGGGTGGGATGACATTGAACGTTGCCGCACCTTTCTGGCATACACCACTCAAATGCGACAAATACATGCTGCAGAAACGCGAAGTATTTTTTTTTTTCGAGGAATCTTCGTGGGTGTGACACAATGCAGAAAGAAGGCACGGAGGACATGAGCGCGATCCGCACACGATAAGCACACCGCCAGGAAAGCAAGATACGGAACGCATAAGCGTATTCTGCGACTCACGGGTAAAAGGAAATATCATTGTATATTTCTTGCTGTGCGACGACACAGTTACAAAGCGCACGGAAACATCACACACTGCACACGTGTACCTCCGAGATTGTGTCAACAATTTCTGGGCTACATTTAAACGACAGCAGGAAGTTACTTCAAAGAGAAACGAAGTGACGGCGCAGGTAGTGCAGGTAACGGCTGCGCATAACGTCATTTAGGGCTTGAAGGCCACTAACCGAAGTTGAAATTGTTAAAATCACACCCCAGCGATACCGTTCTTAGGATAAATTGTTCAGATCTTGAAGGCCATGCTTTGGCTGACTGCATGCGGCATAAGCTATTCAAAAGCAAGAATACTGCATGTAATTTATTTCTGCCCTAAACTATAGCACACAATATGAGCATGTCAATGTTTCTTCTTGTCTCGCAACATATATATCTATTTGGGCCCAAAATGCCACCGCACCTGCTGTATTGGTTATTATTAAAGGCATCATGGAAGCCACAATGGCCACACAATTAAACAGATGGAGCTCGCGGTGCCGGTTCCACGCAACTTGTAGAATACGAAAATGCGGCGTGTGGTTACTGCTCCGTCTTCAATCGGTAGTGCGAGCTGCCTCGATGTATTTGTTTCATCCTGTGTTACTAGGTTTGCTGTAATGAAATGAGACGTACTTCGCGTGCACAAAATTGCCAGAAGATGGCTTGCGTCTCGCTGTAAACACGCCCTATGCGTGGCGCACCAGCTAAATGTAGACCAACGATTTTCATGCCGTGGAGTGCGTTCACTTTGTCTCTGCTGGTTCTCATGGAAAGTGTGGTGGACGTCGCAAAGAAGTAATGCGTATTATTAACGTGCCTCATCTCGTCCACTATACGGAGCGACATGTATGCTGCGAGTAACATCGCGGACCAGCACTGGAAATTTATAATCCTGATAAGCGTTTCCTTCCGCTGAGAGGGGTTTCGAAAATCGTGCTCACCTTGTGCAGCTGTGCGTGAGCTCCTGCTTGTCTGCAAAAGTTGCGTAGTAACGACCCGTCTAGCTCTTCACCGATACTTTCTTCAATGACGTTTCCTCCGTTATAAGTGCTTCGACCTTGTGCACAATCTCTGCTTACAAGTTTTTCGATTAACGAACAGTTTTAGGGGAAAATGTAGGCCAATCACAGCTTACTACTAGTACAGCTTTCTTTTCAATATAACATGTGTTGACGTAACTTTCATTTAACTAAACATGACAAGGAAAAGTTGCCTAAACTAAGTAATGGAAAAAAAACAAGATTACATTGTAATGTGCTGCTGCAGCGTGTCTAAAATTTTACTTGATGTAGAGGTCCCTATTATCAAGACATTCGATGATTTCAAGCATTTGCTGTCTTTACACATTAGTGCACACAGTGTTTTCATGACTGTTTTTGGTGCTCATTGCATGTTTTAACGACATGACAGCTTTATTGTGCCACTGCTGTAAGCTAACATAGAACTTATTTTGTAGTGGTGAGGCCGTGGCCCACAACAAAACCACAAGTTAGAGGAACCCACAGAAATGCAGACTCCGTGGATATATGGCTGCAGCAGCATGGCGTGTGATCTGGATGGTCATGTCAGGTATGAATGAAATGTACGTGTTCCAGAAAGTGGGCTTGGTATCATTCATGGTGAAGTTTGTCAACACATTACTTCACGCAGCTTACTAAAGAGACTAAATATTTATGCAACTTTATTGAACTTGCTGCTTATTTGTGTGCATAGCCATTATGCCCAGATTATCGTGTTCTGTGTACAACTATACCTAACCTTTCCTGATGTTTAGTATTTCTTTTCCATAAGTTGCGATGAACGATTGTAATCCAACATGAAGCCCCGTCGTGGAAACGTACGGCCAAGTTGGATGACCATACTGGTCTTTTGAATGAAAAATGGTGATCTCTTATACACATGATAAGGCACAGGTCAGTTTGCCCTATGTACGCTTGACCACATGTGAAAGATACACAGTAGACTGCCTGTGACACACATTGGACAAATTTGGTGGTATCTTTCACCGAGCAAACCTCCGTTGCCTGCTTGCTTTCTCAATTCACTTGCACACTGGCGTGCATATGCTGCATACTTTGTTTTTCACTGGATATATAGGCACCCTGACAAGAAAGGCTTGCCTAAAGATACCACTAAATTTGTCTTGTGTCTCTCAGGTGTAGTGTAGTCTATTCCTGTGATCATGTGTATATTTGGTCGATTGTACACGCAGCAGACTGGCCGGTGCCTCACCACGTGCCTAAGAGAGCCCCATAATTCGTTCACCCGCAGAATATGTACGTCCCACTTGACCATGCACCGATGGGACTGAGACCATGCGCCAGATTTAGACTGTTCATCTGTTTTGTTCGCTTGCGGCAACCAATCGAACAACAAAATTGCTGAGGAATGCCACATAAAAGGAATGGGTCACAATCTCTTTATTGAATTGTCCGCGACCTCCATTAGTAACAAATTTGTTTGTTGCAACTTGTTTCAGGCACCTTATTTCTTGTCAAATCTTCTGCTTCACCTATAGAGCAGTTATGCAATCAATTTTCAATGTTACGTAATTCCTGCGTATAATTGTTGTTTTCTGTTTTGCACATACCATGTTGCAAGAAGGACTCTTTTTAATTAAAAGTGAATTAACTTTTCAATTACAATTGGGAAGTCCATCATTGCGCTCAGGATACACATCAGTGTACATACCCGTACTAGATTAGAAACTAATTGTTTCAGTAACTCAGAAAGTACAAATATACTTTGCCCATTGTATCTGACACTGACACTGAGACTGTGTTCCAAATACCACAAATCGGCAGTTATCCAACATAATTTGCGAAAACAACCTAAAACATTATTGGTCCCCATGCCATGCAATGGATATTCACATGCATTATCATGATTGCTCAAGCTCCACATGAGAAATTTATTATTGGCATATTAAGCATAGTACATACCAACTATGGCTAACAGCGGATAAAATATTAATTTGGTCTACCGCTCAACAATAGAAGCCAGTAGGCTTCCCTTCTTTTCAAAAAAATTGTTTGCTATGCATAGTGTGACGTCTGCATAGGACTTCTAGCTCATGGTTGTTCCTACTTGCTTATGTTACAAATGGAAATGGGTTGTCGTTGCAAGATGAAATTAATCTGTGAATGGGCTGTTGTCGTTTGGAGATACTTTTTGTCATTAGCAATGATAGTTTAGTGCCAGGCACATTGTCCCAGTGCTAATGTCACCGAGACTTGGGAACGTGAAAATCTTCTCAAAAGTGATTCTCAAAAGCACTGCCCCTCTTGAGCAGAGTGGTCAGGGAGGTGGGGCGTTCTGCCACTTTTATGTTATATTTTCTTCTAAAATACTGAAATTAAACTTACCATTGTGCTACAACTATATAGATATTTGTGGTTTGTTTGCGCCTGCTAATACATTGTGGCTTAATGTTCATTATACATATTGAAAATTAATTTCAATTGTATTTTCGAGGCTCCACCATCGCCGATTGCTAGACGAATCAAATGAGGCTAAAAACTAGCCTTTCCTCGGTTATTTCGTGGTAAGTGAAATAGCAGGTGATCATGTAAGAATGAACTTGCAATATATGAGCACTGGCCAAAGCTCCATACAGGTCATGCTGGTGGTGGAATGCTAAGACAAACCGCAATATTTATTTGTTTACTTATTTAATGGTTATTTATTCATATCTCATGAATGCTTTACAGCTTTCCAGCAAGGAATCCGGTAAAATAAAGAAATATAATCGCATCAAAGTAAAAATGTTAGTCGTAAAAGCATAATCCGCCCCTTTCATGGCGCGACGGCGCATGCGCCCTGCCCTAGCGGATTAGTCGCGAAACGTTTTTGGAAGGGTCGCGCGTGTGGCTTCGCGCCGGAAAGTCCCCCGAAAAAAAAAGCGCTCGTACGCGCGCTGCTGCAAGCACTCGTGCCGTGTACGGCGTGGAAACTCTACTGGTAGCTCGACGTCGGTGCGGTGCCGAAACCGTGCGTAGCGTAAGACCGCAACTCAACTTTAAAAGGGAAAGCGGCCAGGGCATCGTCCGAGTCGTCCGGACTGCACCGTGAGCCAGGTAGTTGCCGCCTTTCATGAATGGCTCGCTAATTTAAGGAAACACCCCTGCGTTACACTTGGACGACACTTGGGTACGTCATGTTGCTGAAGAAGCCTTTTTGCAGCGTCTGTCCTCACTTGTTCGTGGTGGCAGCAGTGGCAGCGCGTTCCTGACTACATGTACTCGTAAGGCGCGGCAACACTGGGTTGATACGAGACCGACAAGGCGCTCACTCCAATGATTGACCGACTATTGTGCGTCACTGAAACCTTTTTATTATACCAGGTCGACAACAACGCAACCGACGAGCGCGCGTTGTACTGCGACAGGCTTTCTTGTCGAAGGCACCCGTAAAATCAGCGTCCATCGTTCGACTGAACCCCGAGCGATTGGCCGTCGAACCGATAACACAACAGCGACAACGTCTTCGCTTGCATATATAATTAGTCGTACTCAAAATGAGTCAAGCACGCCTACCAAGTTGAAATGCACAAGCTTTAACCCTCTCAAGCCGTGCCCACGAAGCTGGAGCCCATGTCGATCCTGTTTAGCGAAGATTAGCCTGGTGCCGTTGAGTTCGTGCACTCGCTACCGGCGGACCTGAAGTGAAATGTAAGCAGTTTGGACAAGCGAAACTGTTTTTATAGTTCAATTCTGGCCTTTGCGATTTGAAATCAGCTACAATTCACCTCGCACGGCGCGTGCACAATAAGCGATAAGCGGCGCGACAGCGCTGTACCAACGTATGTACATCACCGTACCTGTAGGCTGTCGGCCGCATTCGCTACGTATATGGGTGGGCCTGTACGTGTTGCTTTGCCGAATCATTTCTGAATTTCAGAAATGCACTGTTGGCCTCAGCATCAAGCGGCAAACGAGAGATGGTGTATTCGGTATACAGCAGCATGAACAACCACCTCGCTCATTTATACCAACGCCGTGTGAGCGATAGCATCCGCGCGTTTTTGTGAGAGATGAACATGGTCTACAAATGAGCACTTATGCGAGCACAGTTTTCTCAAATAAGGCTCTACGGTACGCTAAAACTCTAAGTATGATGGAGTTAAAGAAAAGCGACTATGAGTTAACAGCCCGTAATTTATGTATCTGGATCACAGTTGGCGTTGTTTAAGTGGTTCGGCCGCTTATATAGACTCGTCTCAGGGTGTAACAACACGGCACATATGCGCAGATATGCATGTTTTGCTATATTTTCACACTATTTCATATCAGCGATGCACCTCTTACACAGTATTTGACGATAACAACGATATGGGACTGTAGATGTCGATGTAAACAAGTGCACCGCTTTGATAAATCCGATGCAGAAGGCTAAGCTCGAAGATTTCTTGAATATGCGAAATGTCTAAATAATGCGTAAAAAGAATGCATAAAGCGATGTCCAAGTGCAGAAATCAGTGACAAATTCCAAGGCAGCCTTGTCGCCTAACTGAACTCAGCGTGCCGTTATCGGCACACTGTTTGCAGAACAACGCACTCTGGCCTGCTCACCCAGTAACCAGTGAGTTGGACATGGCTTCAGGAACGACATGCTGTCCCGAAGAAGCCATTAATAATGATTCGCGATCCACGAACCACACAACCGACGCGTACTCAACGTGGCCGCAGGCACACAACTCAACCAGCGAAGGCCCGGGACCCTTCCAAAACGTTTTCAGTGGCGTGCGGCAGAGGGCAGCACAGGAAAATGAAAGAGGCGGATTCCCGTAGCACAGTACCATGATGAAACGTTTTTGGGCAACTAGTCTGCTTTTGATAAGAATTCATGAAAACTGTAAAATTTGAAGAAACGAAACTCTAAGGTTAAGAAATCTTACTCCTATGTAAAAAAGGAGATGACATTTCTATTGGACCTAATACCATGATTTAATCTGGCAAATTTGAGATAGCATATGCTGCTCTAATAAACAATCACTAATTTGTGAGTAGACGTGCAAGACTCTGAAACACTGAAACAATTTCATGTAAGCTGTAAATTTGTTGACTTTAGACATAGCAGATGGAGTCTGCAGAACTGCGATATTTGTTGCTGGCACAGAGACGTGGATTATTAAGCTTCTTGGGGCTATTTTTCTTTAACCTGCCAGTTTTCAATAGTTTTTACCTTTTTACCTCTAGGCTCTAAATCAAATAATTCTTCATTTCTTTAGTTTTCATTTTATTAAACTGTCAACTTCATTTGGGCTATAACAGGGATGGACAGGAGCATACATAATCAAAACTAAGCATTCCTTGTACAAACAACTATAAATATATAACCATGATTGACAAAGGATAGCCAAAGCTCTTTACTCAGAAGCCCAGCAAACAATGCATAAAATACACTCTACGTCATTAAACACTAAGTCATTTAGTTTTTTTACGAAAGAAGGTACACATTCAGATGAAACAGCGGAATTCGGCAGCCTGTTCCACTCATTGATCGCCCGCGGAAAGAAACTGTACCTAAAGTAATCGTTGTGGTGTCTCGGAGGAGGAATGTACTTGTTATTCCGGTGCTTTAATGTTTCCCCAGTTTTTCTTTCTATGTACTTTGATCTGTCAATTTTTACTTAAGCTTTAATTATTAGAAAGAGTAATTTAAGCCTTTCATACTCTCCCCTTTGTTTTATTGGTTGAAGGTGAGATAGTTTATGAAGCTGAGTTGGCGAGTGCAAATGCTGGTATTTGTTTAATATGAAATGTGAAGCCCGTCTGTGTATTCTATCTAGCTTACTTCAATTACTGTTTGTATGCGGATCCCACACCACCTCTGCGTACGAATGATTGGCCGTACGAGTGCCTTGTAAGACAAACGTTTGATTTCTGGGCTAGCATTGTGCAGATTTCTCCGAAGTCTCCGCAGCGCTTTGTTAGCCTTTGCACAAACAGAGACGATATGTAAATTCGATAGTGAATGTAGATATTTTAGTGTTGACTTGAACGTACTTCTTGCGATTGGAGAAATAGGAGTAAAACCATTGCGGTATGTTTGGGTTTTAAATATATCATTTATTTTTAACAACAGTTTAGCATGCAACAACTTATCGGGCACTTTCGCGAAATCCAAAAATATTATATCAACCTGACCCCGGAAGTTTATTTCAAAGGCGACATCATGAACGAGCTCAACGAGCTGAGTAGTCGTGGATAGGCCTTTTCGAAATCGATGTTGTTGAGGGTATATTATGTTAAGAACATCTAGCTATACCAAAAGATGTTTGGAGGCAATATGCTCGAGAAGCTTCGAATAAGTATTTGTAAGTAAAATAGGATGGAAACTTTTGCAATCGTTAGTACTACCAGCGAGTAGAATTTAACTTCAACGAGAAGAATTTAACTTTCTCAAATGCCACAAACTTAATTCAAATTAGTCCTGTGGTTGTCTCAAAAGTATCTAGGTATTTTGGATGTACTTGAGTAGGAAAATTTACAGAAATAACGGAATTATGCTAGTTTTTTTGTAATTTACAGTTGCAAACTGAGTAAGTACTTTTCCTTCAAGTTTTGCTACTTTCAGCAATTTTTAACAACAATTGATGGCATTAATTTAAAAACTGTGATTTTAAATTTTGTCATGTATCAAACCTCATCAAATTTGGTCACATAGTTGCCGAGAGAAACGATTTTACTGTTCAAGTGCATTACATAGGAGCTCCCGAGCTAAATCTTTTGTTAGGCATTGCGTGTGGTTGTCTGGTTGGTATTTCTCACCTTAATTTTGGAATATTGGCTCTGATCTCAAAATTGTTTCCCTTACAATGAAATTCAAGCTTTTAAACTTTGTGCGATACATTGTCTACTTCTCTATGAAGACCACTATTTGCCACACTTTTGCAGAGACTTCCAGTGTTATTTTTGAACTTAAGCGTAGTCTAAAATGCTGTGTGGTTTCGTCAGGCTGACACAATATTGCAGTGCACATTGATATTAGTCTATTTTCAGGCTTTAGTATCCAACCATTTATTGTGCACTGCTGGAACAGGTTGTCCTTTTGCAGTTTCAATGGTAAGGTTTCTTGTCCTAGTCAAGCCTGTTATTGCCAGGTGTCAACTGTAACCAAGTCTGCCACTGATTGTTTTACCTCATGTTTCGTGCGTTCGCACCATCATCTTGACCCGAGAAGTATGTTGGCAGCTACAGTTTGTGTGTTGCAAGTTCTAGTCTGAAGCGTGTATGTAACATATATGAAGCATGTATCTAGTCTAAGTGCAATGGACATTTCAAACTGGATACTTTGTGGTTGTAACACCAATTTTTTTGCCGCTGCATTTACTGTAGTCCTTATTGCCTACAGTACAGTTCTCTAGAACCTTGGTAAATTGCAAGCACTTTACACACATCGGCCAAGCTTCTATAGGCATTTGCCTGCAGGGACTCGAAAGCAACTGCATAGAAATGTTGTATTGAAATTTGCCTTTAGCATCTCTTAAGCAACTCAATAGAAACATTCTATAGAAATTTGTTTTTAGCGTCTTTAAGGAACTCGATAGAAATGTTCTATAGAAATTTGTCTTTAGCATTCTAAAAGAAACTACATAGAAATGTTCTATAGAAATGTGTCTTTAGAGTTCCTATAAGAATGCGGTGGCCAAATAACTTTTAGATCTCTATAAAAAAATTCTATAGGCAATCAAAATAAACACAATAGGGTTGTATAGAATAAATTCGAAAGACTTTCTAAAAACACATTAAAAATTTTTGTAAGGGTACTGGCGTAGTTAAGTGCCACAAGGTTTCATCCTTCTAAAAAGTGGGTGCCTTCTTCAAAATCGTACGCCTCATTCTCTATATTCCGACTGGATAACGAAAAGCGTAGTATAATGTTTACCATTTATCGTAGACTTAAAGCCATACTTTCCCGCGGACGAGTGGATGTGTTCACTGTTACGTTAATTTTCTTTTTCTGTGGAAAACGCAACATTTGTAGGAAAAGTGTAGAACGCTTGATTTTTTACTAATCAGTAAACTTACTAGGGGTTGTCACAAAGAATATTCATTTTTCTTAAACCCTCATTTAACTTACCTAGTTCGTAGCCCGTTTCTTGTTTCTAGGTGTTCGGCTTGGGCGCGCTTATATTCCTTTTTTTTTGCAAGAAAGCTAGCAAGCGGTAGCCCCGTCGCTTAGGCGTTTGCCAGAAGAGGGCGTGCCTGTTCGACGTCCACTTGGAGAAGCAGTGGCGGGCGGATGTGATTTCAGTGGCTTCCGTGGGGGCGACTAAAACGTGTTTTTCTTTTTTTTTTTGCGGATGCTTTGAGCTTGCGTCGGTTTAGGACTTGCTGGTTTTCTTTTTAATTTTATTAGTAGGTTGGAATTGGCAGGGCTGTCAGCTGTTAGATATTTTTTTTAATTTTTTGTCTGCGCGTCGGTGTATCATGTATATTTGGTTTTGTAGGACACTCAGAGCGTCCTTTCGTGCCATGTATTTCAACACGTGCGACCCTTTGGATCTACCTTTACAGCGGAGCTCTTAGCCTCTAGTTGGTCGGGATTTTTCGTGTGCGCATGCACGGTGCTCAATCGAAAATGTGGGCTGATCCCGAAGACTGTGTGAAGAAGCGGGAAACGCACAGTGCGTCACTTCTCAAAGAAGCATCACATGACGCCATCGAGTGACGTCAGCACTTGAACATGTCATCGCGTGACGACGTCACCTTTGACTTGATGCCATCATCAGATTACATCATCAGGCGATATTGTCACGTGATGTTGGCTGGTCTCGTATATTTTAATTACTATCCGAAGTTATCATACTTGCAGCTTGTGTGTAAGTCTTCATGTTTTTTTTATTTTCTGACTCAATTTACTTTGAGAAATCCAATTAGTCCCGTAACACACTTGCACTTGGCGGAGGGCCTAGAAGAATGATGATGTATGGTGCACTTCCGCACATGTGCGTGTGTGCATACAGTGTATCTGTCCTTGATGCTTGGACGCTCTGCCCGTTGTATCTGTTGCACACTGTGTGCTGCCACCGTAATTGACAATATGACAAAAAGCGTCCAAGAACCGTACCTCACCCTACCAGCTGCGGCCAGTCAGACAGCCCTCAAATTGTAGCTAGAAAAGTGTTTTGTCTCTGAGTGTCTGCGTAACAGAAATTCGTTTTCTCGTATATACTAATTATAGTCAGAAGCTATCATATCTGCAGCTGGTGCGTGAGTCGTATTTTATGAATTCTCTGATGCAATTTATTTTTAAAAAATTGAATTAGTTCAATAAGACGCTTGTGCATGGCGGAGGGCCTTAGAGGAATGAGCGTGTATTCTCCACTTCCACGCACGTGTGTGCGTGCGTGACGTACGTCCCTTGTGGCGGTGGTGCTTGTATAACGTCGGCGGCAGCTTGGCTGTGCATCCACTTTGGCAGGGGGGGGGGGGGAATGGAGGCGGATTTCTTTTTGTCTTGCAATAGCAGGTGGGAACTGGCAAGGCTACTGGCTATTAGTGTTTTTAGCGTGTGTGTATGTGTATCAGCAAGATTCCTTTCGTAGGACAGTCAGACAGTGGCACGTGTTTAAATATCTGTGACCGTGTGTTATGACTTAAGCCTTTCCGACATTTATTGTTTTTTAAAACATCAAAGATAAGTAATTTGTAGCATTTTAATGGTTCTCTGAGTAACGGCCTTTGCTTGTAGGATCGGCGTAAGTATTAGAGAAATCTAAGTGAAACCTATGGTAGGGAATATCATAAGAAGCCAACAAACACTGACACCAAGGACAACATAGGGGAAATTACTTGTGCTTAATAAAATGAAATAAAGAAACGATAAATTCATGGAAATTAAAGTGGATGAAAAAACAACTTGCCGCAGGCCCCTCGGTTAACCCCCTTTCTTCTCGTCTATGGTAGGAAAGGCACTTGCGCGTGCGGCGATCCCTCAAGGTACACGAGAGGAAGGATAAGAATAGAGGAAATTGAGTCAATCGACAGGCAATGTTATGTCGATGCTACACTAAAGAAAAAGGTGGATTTTCAGGATGAGCTTACGAAACTGGTAGAAGAGCTCAAAAATGAGCTCATTATGAAGCGTGGTGCTTGGAACGTGGTAGACGAAAGACTTTGAACAGCAGAGGAAAAACTGAACTGGACCGCCATCACGAAAGAAAATGGTAGGGACGATGGAACGCCGCCTCCTGGCGTGATCGGACCGGAAGTGCCAACAAACTTCGTGGAATACGTGTAACCCGCGGAATGTGCGGTTTGCGCAGGTGGAAGGAGGTTCAACTACCTGGAGGCTACCACAAAGCGAAAGCAGGAACGAAGGGGTCAGAGCCCCGTGTAAAAGCCTAATCGCGTGGAAAAGGATG